>NC_142014.1:64175539-64775539 GCF_049901735.1 Notechis scutatus | reverse complement strand
TAAGTGCAAGGAAATATTCAAAGCTTAAAGTCTCCGAAAACAAACTAGGATAGACCGAACTTCCACGAGGACTTGAAGTGCAAGAACTTCTTTGCTTCCTGCAAAGGATCCCACCTCTGAGGGCTGGCTTTTATCCCTTAAGAGAGGGGCCATTGCCTTGCAACCTTACTCCCGAGTCGTCCTTGCTGCTGCAGCTGCTGTTTCTTTTGAGCAGCCCTGTGCGCACACGCACTGGGCACAGGCTCCTTGGGCTCCTCTGCATCACTGCTGCCAGACTCCACAAGCTCCGAAGCACCCACTCTCTGGACAGTCCTGGCCCCATCCCTGCATCACACGCAGGCCCCTCATCCGAGTCCTCGCTCTCAGAGACCTCAGCTATGCTGGCTGAGGAATTCTGGGAGTTGAAGTCCACAAGTCTTAAAGTTGCCGAGGTTGGGGACCCCTGATATATACTATCATTAAAATGTTCTTGGGGGGGTTATTAAATGCTCTTGGACAGAGAAATATTTGTAATGTTATCTGGGAATGATTTTGAGGGGTGCAGGAAGAGATGCTGCTTAGGGAACCCTCAGACAAGAGAGGGAGGAACCCCCAGTGACATAAGGGTCAGAAGAAGAGAGTTAGCAAGAACTTTCCCTAACAAATCAGGCTGTTAAAAGGCAGATTTGTATTTTCAGACTTTCAAGATTTTGTTCCTGTAGCTTTACAATAAAGTAGCATTAGCCCATCTGGTACTGTTTCCTATCTGGTTTAGCTGGAGGGCTGACAGACTTAAAGTAAAAGGTTAGAAAATTCTATTTCCTTCTTTGGATTATTTGTAGACTAGCTCACATTCTATTAATACAGAACTAACAATTTAATTTATCCTCCGACCTCAATCTTGTGGCAATCATATTTTATTACGTCTCTCTAGAAACCTGTGTTATCAGTCTCAAAACAGTACTATTCCTAAACTACTGAAATATCTATTCTTTCTCCATCCAACAAATTTTATTACATTCTTTGTTGGCATAAGAAAACTTCCATGTGGAAAATTATTTTAAAGAAGCTAATCACGCTCAGGGATAATTGCTTTCAAAATATGTATGGTGTCTCCACAAAGCTATTTAAAACCAGAAAAATATTGAAGCATAAATCTTTGATTTTATCAATTAATAAGCATTTTCCTAACTTCCAGACAATTATAGCTTTCTTGGAAGATGGTTACTGCTTTCGGTGTCAATGTCCTGTCTTTAGCTTCTGCCTGCAGGTAATACTGTAAACTTTCAAAGAATCTGTCAGTTGATTTATTTTTTGCAATCTTGCACAGGGGGAAGGTGTGGTTGTAATTTTTGCAGTAAGGAGTGACCCATTATTAATAAATCTTATTAATACATCCCTTCTTAGCCCAAAAACCTCTGTGGTTGGCATATGGTAGGCAGTTCAAACTTTCCCTCCCTTTATCCACATCATTCGGTTGATAGATTTCTTGTCTGTCTGACTGACTGACTAACTGACTTCTTATATGGCACTATATAAGGAATCCTGATGGTGCAGTGGTTAGAATGCAGTACTGTGGGCAGTCTGGAGTTTGATCCTGACTGGTTCAAGGTTGACTCAGCCTTCCATCCTTTCAAGGTCGGTAAAATGAGAAGCCAGATTGTTGGGGGCAATATGCTGGCTCTGTAAACAGCTTAGAGAAGGCTGTAAAGGATTATAAAGTGGTATATAACTCTTAAGTGCTAGTGCTATTTTGGAGGCAAACGATGCCAGGTTATCCAGTGTGCTATGGAAAGATCTATATACATAGAAAAGGGAGACAAAATTTATCACTGGTCCTTAGTATTTATTTCTTGATTAAATTTGTTTGTTTGCTAGACAGGAGATAGCGTTTAGAAACCATAGACCCATCCTCCTCCATCCAACAAAACATCAGAATACCTTTTCCTTTTTATGAAAACACCCTTTATTGTGGTGCTATAAAAGCCATATCGTCGCAATGTTACATTTGGTGGCATCAGTATTTTGGAAGACAAGAAAAAAACTCAAAATCACAGTCAGGTTAGGAGAAGTCCACTTACCTTGAGAATAAAGAAGAATCTGCATTTCTAGGAGGACGCATGTAAACACCTGAATAAGATTCTCCAAGCCCAGCAGCTCAAAGGCTTCCCGGAGAGCATAGTCATAGAGGGGGAGTTCATTGGGGCCTGGTCTCTGGCAGACAATAGGCTCATAAACCCCATAGAATTTGAGGGACCTTCCTGGGGGCGGAAGGGGTACTTCATAAAGAATGTTATGTATGTAGCTTTCCAGAGGCAAAGGTGGGGGTTGCTGACAAGTGACTGCTTTGTAAAGCTGGATGAGGAATTTCTTGCAGGCTTGCATGAAAGGCAGGGGAGCAATGACACATATACACTTGGAAACATACAGTGTGTCCCTGTTGATGTCGTACGAGTTGCAGCGCTGCATTTTGGCCAGGGACGTGGAGTCTCCTTCATCCAGGCTGCTGGCCAGAGAGTCCATGCTGCATGACGACGAGGCACAGACGCTGTTGCATTGCTCCGCGTTGTGCATCTGATAAAGCGTTTGCATGGCTGCACAGATCTGCTTGCTCGTGACCTCCTCAAAAAACGTGAGTACAAATCCGTAAGTGCGGGACCCATCTTCCCGAGTAATGATGAACGAATGGAACTGGGGATCTCTGAGGTCTGACTGAGTCCTGAAGGACAGCCCTTTGGGCATACATAGCTGTGAGAAGAGACAAGGAAAATACACCTGTCAGCTGCATCGTAATGTCTATTATGGCCATTCCTATACTGAAAAATCTATAAAGGTTAAGGTTTTCCCTGCCCAGTTGTGTCCATCTTTAGGGTGTGTGCTCATCTCCATTTCCTAGCTGAGTGAGCCAGCGTTGTCTGAAGAAGCTTCCAGGGTCATGTGGCTGACATGACTATACACTGAGGTGCATGGAACGCTGTTATGTTCCCAGCACAGTGGTACCTATTTATCTACTCACACTTGCATGCTTTTGAACTGCTAGGTTGGCAAGAGCTGGGCCAGAAACAGGAGCTCACCCCATTATGCAGTACTTGGGTCTCAAACTGCCAACTTTTCAGTTGACAAGGCCTGGGTCTTAACCTACTCTGTGTTGTACATAGTACTTATTTGATAAAGCAAATAAAGCTTATTGACAAGAAACTAAGGCTGAAAAAAAGTCCCCACTTTCTTACCATTTAGTTAAACACAACATTCTTAAAGTCACAATTCCCAGTCTCAAGCTCCACTGATTTTTGCATAATTGTGTAGCAATGAAATTTGCCATAGTTCTTAAAATTAATTTATAACCTTGTGAATTAGCTACAGATTTCTCAAGAAAGCAGTTAACAAAAAGCCTATTTCCTTAGCAAGTAATGGGCATTATATAAAATTGAAAAGGATGTGAATATTACATGCATGTCAATTATATAACCCAGTATTAAGGCTAAAAGTATAGGCATAGTCATATATAGTAGCAAATATTTTGTATGTCAATTAAAAATGTGTGTCTAAACACCATATCTAAAGGGAATCCAATTCATCGTTATACAAATGCACTAATCTGTATAAAACTCTCTTGGAAACAATCTTCTGGAAATATTTCATGAAAAAAGAGGAAAAGATGAGGAAAGTGAAGCATGAGTTCACTACAGTATTTCTGATGTACTTGTTAAAGTGTATAAAAGGAGATTTTCATGAATTTTGTTAGCATGAGTTTCAATACAGCAACACTTCAAGTGCCAAAGCTGCCAAACCTCTGGAAGTCTCATGAAGCTTTTAAAAAAATTGTGTTGTCCACTGGCGTATGTTTGACATGCATACATGCATACACTGACCCACTGAATGCTCAGCATTAGTAGCCAAAATGGCACCAGTGATAAGAGGAATTATCAGCAAGTCTGGAACATTCTCAAAATAACCTCAATGGGAAACCCAACAAATTCCCAATTGAGAAAAAGAAATGAGCATGCTCAATGCTCACAAAGGAAGGCAAATATACGTGTCCCAGGATAATGTTGTAGGATCCAATCTGATTCAGTCACCGGGACCAGAGGTTTAATCTTCTGAACTTTCAGACTTGTGCTGGAGCCCATCCTCAGGGAACGAAACTCTCACCAAAATGTGAGACAGAATTCTGGTGAGAGAGAAGTTCCCTGAGGATGGGTTCCAGCACAAGTCCGAAAGCTCGGAAGACCAAACTTCCGGTCCCAGTGACCGACCCAGATTGGATCATGCTCAAGGCTGCTGGAAGGAGTGGCAGAATTGGAGGGTAACAACAGAAATTCTGAACATTGTATAATACGTCATTGCCATTTTTTCCCTCAACAGCAAATGGGTTGGTTTCATCAAATAGGAAGCCACTATGAGAGATCTGAAGCTCCTTTTCCACTCTAATTATTCAATTGCTTGGAGCTTCTTGACAACATACGAGACCACTCAAATGAAAACCCAGTTTGTACAGATCTAAAGTGTTGATCAATTGGGAGAGATGACACTTTTGCTACCAACTGAAGGATAGACTCTTATCAATTAGCAAAAGTTGAGAAGGGTAGACCAAGGATGCAGCACACAGACACTTCGATAACCTCTCTGCTCTTAATTAGACTATAATGTGTGGGAACCAGCCAGTTTCCAAGCTAATGGTTTCAGAACTAATTCTCTGTGTAACTTGAAGAATACACCTGGGTGTATATGAATGTTTTAAACCATTGAACAAAACCTAATTTGAAAGTATCCTGCTCAAGTGCTCATAGAACTACCAATCTTACTCCCTAACAATTCCCCATAATGCAGCAGGGATTCCCTGAAGCACTTTGCCCAATCAAAGATCAAGAAACAGCCATCACCATATGCAAAAAGAGCAGTTTAAACATGTGTGGCACAACTGTGAAAAGTCTGTAGAAAAACAAGAGTTTTGCAGTTATTAAAATGAAACTGCTCCCTTTCCATTAGCTAGCTTCCATTAAACAACGTTCTATTCATGTTTTGCCATCTGCAGTTCAATTAGCATAGAGTAAAAGCAGAAGGCTTTTCTAGATTAACCTAAAAATATTTGAGCATTTTCCCGCAAAAAAAAATAATAATCACTCGCTAATATAAAAAGCAGACAAAAATACAAGGTAAGAACAATATTAATTCTGAAAGAAATGAGCAACATTTCTCAGCGCTTAATATTAAGAGAAAACTCTTCATGTTCCACAAGACTTTTGTTTCCATCACTCAACCCTTCATGTTACAATATTACAAAGCTTGAGTACAGGGAGAGAAAAAAGAATTCTGGTATTTAGCAAATCGTCATTATCTCTTTAAAAGTTAAGAACATGAAGGTTTCAGAAGTCTTGATGATGCCTTGGTGGACATTAGGTTACTCCTCATGAATGTATATACAGCCAGTCCTCAACATATGACTGGTCACATAGTGACCACTCGAAGTTATGATGGACCCTGAAAAAGCTACTTACGATCCGTACTTAAAGTATTTGGATGCTTGGACACCAACTAGCATTTATGGGTAGTTGCAGTATCCCAAAGACATGTGACTGTGATTTGCAACATTTTTGCCAGAAACCATTGTTTACTTCTGGTTTCCAGCAAAAAATACTCCATAGCAAACAATGAGCTCATTTAACAACTGAACACGTAGGGAAAGGGATGGTAGAATCTAATGGCAGAGTTTAAAGAGGGATCAGCCTAGAATCTCTACGTAGCCACAAGTGAGCTAAATCCGACCTTCCTTGAATTCCATTCTGCCTTATCTAATCCCAAGCAGGTTCTGTTAGTCGAGAAGATTCCTGTGCATAGGTTATGAGTAGCAATACATCAGTTTAACTGGACCTTCATCTGTGGACTGGTCTTTTGAGCCTGATAGCAGCATTTGTTTTATATCAATACATTAACTTAATGACACAAAAAAGGTCATAAAATCAGGCACAATCATGTGGTGACACGGTTTATGACCATTGTGACTTTATAATCAAACTTATAGGCTCAATCATGGTTGTGAGGGATACCTGTAGCTTATTAAAGAATTCACAATTCTTTGACTGCATACAGTAATCAGATACTGTGGCAAGCTATACTATAAGGAATAAAGAGCTTTTATTATGAGTGAGAAGCATAGGGATATTTCATTTATTGTTGTATCATTGAGAAGCATGATACGTTCCAAACTTTCTACTACACAGTGGTAGAATTGCTGTAAGTATTGAGCCTAAGACAAATGTAAAAATACCAACCTATTGAAGGAAAAGACTGGAATTTAGAAAGCATAGGAAATAAAGGTTTGAGGAGGGAGGGCTTAGAAAATACTTTAACTTTAGCTTTACTTAGCTGCATGAAAATATTTTCTAAGTCTATGGTTCTCAACTAGAGGTCTGTGTGGGGCTGCAATGTCATTACCAGGGGATCCATGAAGACTTGGACAAGTATTATGATTTAAATCTTGAGTTAAATCTTGGGCTTCTGTGGCCATAGTCCGTGACCACAAAAGGTATTTAAGGGAGGGTCCGTGGTGAAGAAAAGGTGGAGAACCATGGTTCTAACTCCTCCTCAGGCTGAAGATGACACAGGGGCTGAATTCATATATTGTGATATTTCACAGCTTTGACAGTTAGTTAGATAAGCCTCAACAGGGTGACCTCACAGCCATTCATTCATTCATTCATTCATTCATTCATTGGATTTATATTGCTGCCTATTCGCCCATGGCAACTCAATGCTGACCTATAAACCATGGTCAGGCTAACCTGAACAAATACTGTAACTTACAGTGAAGTGTGAATCCATTATTGATTTCACACATTTGATTACAGCCCAATCTTTGGGCATAAATGTATGTATGAATAGAGAAATTTGGGTTAATCCTCCTCACTTAATCAAAATCCCCCTATTCAATTAAGGACTGAAATGGAAATACAGGTGAACTGAAACATGTAAGAAGAGCAGTAGCTGAAGACTAGAATGTGAAACTCCTTTAGAAGACGTTTCTCTACGTACCATGTTGACGGCATCTTGATCAAAGGGGTTCCATTCTATGTTTTGGGGATAGTGAGCCAAGACTTTCGACTTGAAAGTTCTTCTCAAGGGACTCTGGTCAAAATTTTCTCCTGCAATAGATTAAGAAGCAACAATCATCACGTCAATGAATTATTTTCTAAGAAAGCTTCAAGTTTGTTCAACCCCTGGTTAAAAAGAACGAAGACCACAGGAAAAAAGAGAAAATATTGTTATGTCTATTTAAAAAAAAAAAAACTACCTGAAATTTTTGGGAAAAGGAATAATCCATCATTAAACTGAGCCATACCATGTTCATCCCACTCCATGCAGTGATACTTCTTAATGCAAGTTTAAGGAGATATATTTTTAAATGATAAATATTATCAATATAGTATTTTAAATATTATTTCATATTTTTAATATTGTTTTAAAAATGATATTGAAAGCATCAGGCATTTAAAAAAAAACTGATATCATAACTACAGGTGATCTTCAACTTATGATCCCAGTTGGGACCAAACTTTCCATTGCTAAGGAAGACGGTTTTAAGTGAGTCGCACCCAATTTTACAACCTTTTTGCCATGGTTAAGCAAATCATTGCGCTTGTCAAGTGAATCACACAGTTGTTAAATGAATCTGGTCTACCCCATTGACTTTGCTTATTGGAAGCCAGTTGGGAAGGCCACAAATGGCAACCACAAGACCCGGGGACATTGCAGCCATCATAAATACATGTCCGTTGCCAGGTGCCTAAATTTTGATAGCAATAGCACTTAGACTTATATACCGCTTCACAGTGCTTTCCAGCCCTCTCTAAGTGGTCTACAGAGTCAGCATTTTGCCCCCAACAATCTGGATCCTCATTTCACCAATCTCAGAAGGATGGAAGGCTGAGTCAACCTTGAGCCTGGGGAGATACGAACTGCCAAATTGCAGGCAGACAGCAGTCAGCAGAAGTAGCCTGCAGTACTGCATTCTAAACACTGGGCCACCACGGCTCTTCGCCTTAACCACGGGGATACTTCAAAAGTCATAAGTGTGATGACGGGTTGCAAGTCACTTTTTTCAATTTCTAAATTTTAGTGATCTAAATGATCACTAAACAAATGGTTGCAAGTCAAGGACCACCTGTAGTTAATAACCTAATAGGTAAAATATGCTTCATAATTATAGTCCTAGTGTGGAGAGTAACTCTAAATGACACAGTTTGGATAGTTAAAAACAAGCAGTGGGGCTGAGCCAAATTAGAGTTTCAGTGCAAAGTCTGAGAGTCCAATACTTGTCCCCAGCGTAGATTCTAAATCAGTTTTATGCTGCCTGGAATGATTGTCTAGATCAGAGGTCCCCAAACTTGGCAACTTTTAAGACTTGTGGACTTCAACTCCCAGAATTCTTCAGCCATAATAGATAGATAGATAGATAGATAGATAGATAGATAGATAGATAGATAGATAGATAGATAGATAGATAGATAGATAGATAGACAGACAGACAGACAGACGACAGACAGTCTGGCATTGTAGTTTATATGTAGAAAGATGTATTTACAAAATAATGCAATCTTACTGAAATCACAGAACTTGAACCTGAACAATTTAAACAAATTTAAACATCAGTGTTTGAAAATGCAGCATGAATTACGGATGTACAGTTTGCATAGCCTGACACAATTCTAAATGCAAAGAGAGAGAGAGAGAGAGATAGAAAGATTGCATATCTTGCCTATGTTCCACGTTATCAGCAAACATGTAAAAATTGTAGGAGCAGAAGAGGAAAGGAAAATTGCATTATTAATCTGAATAGGCACTAAGACCTTCGCTGCCTTTGAGAATTCTCTGCTTATTGGCAATGAATCATTACTGGTGGCTGCAAATTCTCAGCTGGATGTTCAGTAGCAGACAGAAAACCAACAACTGAATTTCATTTTTCAGATGCTCTTCACAGCAGGCAATAAACCAACAGCTAGATTAATCCCCTTTCCAATTATTTAGGTTTTCCCCCGCCCCCGTCCCTAGTGTTCCATGTCCTGTTCCCCCTCTCCCCACCCGCAGGGCAGGCTTCGCTTTTTCAGATCAACTGAACATTGATTTGTTGGAATTAACTGAGCCCAGCCAGAGTCTGATTTGGCCAAAGGCACTCCGATGGCTTTCATGCCGAAGGCAGGATTAGAACCCACACGTCTCCTGGTTTCCGGCCTGGATCTTAACCACTAGACCAAATTGGCTCTCTTTTCCACTTATTTAGGACTTTGTTATATTAATTTCATCCTAACTTTAACCCCAATTGCCCACAGTGTCTTGGAATTACATGGGATTGATATTTAATACCTAGAAATTGATCTTTTGCCAGATACATACGGTGTGATTAAGTTATTTCAGAGACTTTACACCGAAAAAATTAAATGTCCTGTTAAATGCATCTGTAATGCAAATATGTATTTGCAAACATGTTTATCAAATTCGTGCTTCTCTCTTTTTTTTTAGTGCATATAACATTTTAGTGTAGTCATCACCCTTTCCAGGAAGGTAAATAGATATCTCTCTCAGATATCTCTCTCTGTGTTTGAGATTGTGAATTCTCTCATGATATTCTCCAGACAAATCAAATTCAGTAGGGGCCAAATGTAGCAGCACTTTTGCTATACTCACTTGGATGCTAAATCAAATGGTACAAGAATTCTTTTATTTAAGTTCTAACACAATGCATTTATTTAATTTTAATTTCCAAGCAGCTTAGAGCAACATTCAGTGGCCTTCTTTATAATCACCAGCAGTTTTGCTCATTTATGGAATAGGATTGCCTAAAAGTTGATTGTCAAATTTATACAACACAATCCACGCTCAGGCTCCTTTATCATTGATTCATGCATTCATTCTCATCATAGGATTGAGGTGGAATCCTTTCCTCTCTTTCCCCCACCAATTCTCTTGCAGATGGCTAGTTTCTCATGGCTATTGGTAGTTGCATCACAAGGAAAAGCAGTCCTTCACACATTCATCAGTTTTCTGTTGTCTAGTTACACATATTGCACAGTTAGCATTGGCTCCCAGCAGTTCTGCTGGATGCAAAGAGTCTGCCTGAAGCTTCCATTTACTATTATTTTCTATGGATGAGAATCCTGGTTAACTATAGCCTTAGCTGCTTTCACAAATCCATTTCAGAAAACACACTTTAAAAGTAGTAATAATAATACTGACCAATGTTTTCCAATAGCCCCAAGCAACTAGCAAGGGTAAAATCAAAGACTTCTGCTTTCATCCTCTTAGATAATAGATAAAAGATGATCAGAGTTGGGAGGGACCTTGTAGATCATCTAGTCAAACCCCCTGCCCAACCTTACACCATTTCTGATAGATGGGAGTCCAATATCTTCTTGAAAGTCTCAAGTGATGGCGCTCCCACAACTTCCGAGGGTAAGCTGTTCTATTAGTTGATTGTTCTCACTGTCAGAAAGTTTCTCCTTATTTACAGGTTAAATCTCTCCTTGTTCAGTTTCCATCCATTATTCCTTGTCTGCCCTACAAGCACTTTAGAAAATAGCTTGACCCCTTCCGCTCTGTGGCAGCTCCTCAAATATTGGAAGACTGCTATCATGTCTCCCCTGGTCCTTCTCTTCACTAGACTAGCCATGCCCAGTTCCTGTAACCGTTATTCATATGTTTTAGTCTCCAGTCCCCTAATCATCCTGGTTGCTCTTCTCTGTACTTTTTCTGGAGTCTCAACATCTTTTTTATAGTGTGGTGACCAAAACTGGATGCAGTACCCTAGGTGTGGTCTCTTAGAGTCCAATCATACTCCTAAACATGTCATATCCTAAACAGTTTAAACAATGTTACTCACAAAGACTTAAAAAGTTTGTTCTGAAAAAGCTGAATCAGTAAGGCTGACATCAGTACTACCACACAAAGAAAGAGATGATTAAAAATACAAAGCTCTTCTCAGCCTACTCATTTAGGATTAAAGTTAGTCATGAATTTTGTGAAAATGCAGTCTGCCACATATCTGGTATAAAAATATCCCTGAGGTTTTTTTTTTTTTTTTTTTCCAGAGGGAAACTACTTCATTTGTATGTCATGGCAGACAAATCTTAATTAATCTGCTTATTCTCAGTGGAGTTGGCCTTTCATTTCTTACACTGGGGGGTGGGGTGTATAAAAAGCATAGTAGGCTACATTTAGGCACAATGTACCATTATTGGCAGTTACAAGAATGAGCAACAGTGACCTATAGGTAGAAGTATTCCCTTTTCACGTAGAAGGAGAAAACACTAAAAGTTTCATCTTGTAGGTTGAAGTAACCCATACTTTGCTTTTCCATCCAAAAAGAAGCAAAGTATAATTACATTTGTTCTCAACCCAGGATCTCATTCCATGATCTAACTCGGGTTCCAGGTGCTCTTTTGTGAGCAAGCTATAATTTATATAAACTAAGTAAAGAAAAATTAATCTCCTCCCCATCGTGCATAAAGGGTGGTGTGAATAAATGCGCTCCTTCTCTATTCTATTTTGTAATTATGGTTTGTTATGGGATCTGTAGTTGCAATGAATAGCTTTTCAAGGGTTAGAGTTAGGAGCTGAAGAAACTTCTTGGATGAGAAGCAAAACGTCTTCAAAGAAAAAACAGAAAGTCGATTTACCTCTTGAAAAAGCACCTTAGGGACAATCATGACCTGGATTTTTATGAATCTCCATAGACATAGATTTTCAAGGGTTTTTATCTATGGAAAAGTGATCACTTGCTATCATCTCTTGGTTCAATGATGGAGAAATTGTGCCCTAGACGATACTGTTGGACGACAATGCCAATCATTTCTGATCACCAGTTATGCTAGCCTGAAGTACAGATGTTATTCCCAGCAATTCTCTACGGGGAGGAAATCCAGTGAACGAATTAAAACAATCTAAAAACAGAAATCTTGATGAGGCTCTCCCATCACCTGAAGAAACTTCTGAGATGAGAAGCGAAACGTCTTCAAAGAAAAAACAGAAAGTCCAGTTGCCTCTTGAAAAAGCACCTTTGGGACAACCATGACCTGGATAACTGAGAATCTCCATAGACTCTTGTTGAAGTTGTAAACCAGGGGTCCCCAACCCCTGGGCCACGCAAGTAGGAGGTGAGTAAGCAAAGCTTCATCTGTGTATGCGCAGGATTTAGGTTGTGTGCACGAAATCATTTCCCCCCTCACGGTCTCTGGACGACAATTTTGCTTCCGAAACTGGTCCCTGGAGCCAGAAAGAATGGGGGACTACTGCTGTAATCCGAGTTTTTTTTTTAAAAAAAAACAAGTTTTATTAATTTTTTCAAAACACACAAGTCATCATTATCCATTACATATTTAAACCTTTTTCCATTATAAATTTAACAAGTCAGATAAACTATAATTCTGTTTTAAACCATTTCCATATAAACATATAAAAACCTCTTATCCATTTTCTCTTTCTTTCTCTTTACTCTTATTCCATTTTATTATTATTATTTCATCTATTTCTTTCTGACTTAGTTACCATTATTCTCATATTAATTCTCCCCCCCAAAAAAAACATATATACACAACACACAAAACATAAAAAAAATCTTTTTGGAAAGTAACTTGGACCCAGGTATCTCTTTCTTCATGGACTTCAACTGTATTCATACTCATCTTACATATCATTACTTATTTTATTTACCATTCTAAATCTTCTATATTAACTTCTCCTCATATTTCACTCTTTTAAATTCTATCTTAATTAATCATCTTAATTTGAGTCATTATATTTGTATCTTTTGTCCATTCTTTATTGTACCTTTGTCTCATTCCTTATAAAAAAAAAGAAATTTCTCCTGAAATCACTAATCAGAGTATGATGCCTTTCTATCTCCCCACTAAATTAATCAAATTAATCTTTAGAATAACACCCAATGCCCAATCCGATTTTGCTTGGTACATTCTAACTGAATAATACATCCAGAATAATTAAATACATAATTAAACAATAGATCTAAATATTAAAAACAAATACTATAATAAAAATTTTATAATAACATCAATACCATAATCTTATTAAACTCTTTAATTAAAGTTCAATATTCTAAATCTCCCCTCATATTATTAAATTTTAAAACCAATCATTATTAACATTTCAACATTTTAATCTCTTATCAACTCTTAAGCCATTTAAGTTTTCTATTTCTAATACAATACTACAATATCATCTTATGTACCTTGCAAAATCTCTTTGAAGAAATTATACTTATCCTTTATCCCTAAAAAAAAATTCCTTTTTTCCCATTTAATTTCAAAACTTTGTGGCTTTTCTCCACCTTTTCCCTTTCTTTCTTCTCCCAACAAACCTTTCTACCCCCTTCTTCTAGCCTCTGCCTTACTGGCTTCCCTTCTCTGTCGTATTCCTCTTCCCTTTTGTTTACCATCATTATATTGATTTTGCACCTTGTTTTTCCCTTTCTTAAATGTTTTTTAAATCTCAAGTCCTTTATTTCTCTTCCTTTCCCTCTTCCTTCCCTCTTGGTCGAGTTCTGAGATTTATTAAAGATGGCTTCCTCTCCTTGTTCTTCTTCTGCTGTCTTCATCAGTTGCAATGTTTGTTGATAGTTAATGAACGCCTATTTCAAAGAAAGAGATGATTAAAACCAAAGCTCTTCTCAGCCTACTCATTTAGGATTAAAGTTAGTCATGAATTTTGTGAAAATGCAGTCTGCCACATATCTGGTATAAAAATATCCCTGAGGTTTTTTTTTTTTTTTTTTTTCAGAGGAAAACTACTTCATTTGTATGTCATGGCAGACAAATCTTAATTAATCTGCTTATTCTCAGTGGAGTTGGCCTTTCATTTCTTACACTGGGGGTGGGGTGTATAAAAGCATAGTAGGCTACATTTAGGCACAATGTACCATTATTGGCAGTTACAAGAATGAGCAACAGTGACCTATAGGTAGAAGTATTCCCTTTTCACGTAGAAGGAGAAAACACTAAAAGTTTCATCTTGTAGGTTGAAGTAACCCATACTTTGCTTTTCCATCCAAAAAGAAGCAAAGTATAATTACATTGTTCTCAACCCAGGATCTCATTCCATGATCTAACTCGGGTTCCAGGTGCTCTCTTGTGAGCAAGCTATAATTTATATAAACTAAGTAAAGAAAAATTAATCTCCTCCCCATCGTGCATAAAGGGTGGTGTGAATAAATGCGCTCCTTCTCTATTCTATTTTGTAATTATGGTTTGTTATGGGATCTGTAGTTGCAATGAATAGCTTTTCAAGGGTTAGAGTTAGGAGCTGAAGAAACTTCTTGGATGAGAAGCAAAACGTCTTCAAAGAAAAAACAGAAAGTCCAGTTACCTCTTGAAAAAGCACCTTAGGGACAATCATGACCTGGATTTTTATGAATCTCCATAGACATAGATTTTCAAGGGTTTTTATCTATGGAAAAGTGATCACTTGCTATCATCTCTTGGTTCAATGATGGAGAAATTGTGCCTAGACGATACTGTTGGACTGACAATGCCAATCATTTCTGATCACCAGTTATACTAGCCTGAAGTACAGATGTTATTCCCAGCAGTTCTCTACGGGGAGGAAATCCAGTGAGCGAATCAAAAGAATCTAAAAACAGAAATCTTGATGAGGCTCTCCCATCACCTGAAGAAACTTCTGAGATGAGAAGCGAAACGTCTTCAAAGAAAAAACAGAAAGTCCAGTTGCCTCTTGAAAAAGCACCTTTGGGACAACCATGACCTGGATAACTGAGAATCTCCATAGACTCTTGTTGAAGTTGTAAACCAGGGGTCCCCAACCCTGGGCCACGCAAGTAGGAGGTGAGTAAGCAAAGCTTCATCTGTGTATGCGCAGGATTTAGGTTGTGTGCACGAAATCATTTTCCCCCTCACGGTCTCTGGAAGACAATTTTGCTTCCGAAACTGGTCCCTGGAGCCAGAAAGACTGGGGACTACTGCTGTAAT
Organism: Notechis scutatus; assembly: GCF_049901735.1. Lineage (NCBI taxonomy): Eukaryota > Metazoa > Chordata > Lepidosauria > Squamata > Elapidae > Notechis > Notechis scutatus. The sequence goes on along the minus strand of NC_142014.1, from coordinate 64,760,570 downwards.
CTGAGTTCTTTGATGTTAAGAATTCTTTGTTATTAAGGCTATAAGAACAAACACCTGTTTTCCAGGCCTCACTTCTGAATGACTTCATAAAGCTTTTCACTTGATTACTTAGCCTGAACTTAGCAACAGATCTGGGGTGCAAAACTTCAGATAACCACAGTAGTGGTGGTATTCTACCGGTTCGGCCCAGTTCGACTGAACCGGTACCTTCGAGGATCGTCTGTGAGTGAATCGGTTCGCTTGGACAATCAGCTGCTGGACCCGCCCGCCTGCCCTGGCTCTATACCGACCTTTATTTCCTAGTTTTGAAGCTCAGCTGCTTCGCACGGCACAACGTATTGCTGCGCGTCAGCTGTTGAACACACAGGGAGAATGCAGGATTTCAGGAGGTCAGTAGGAAACCCTCTGCGCGCGAGTGAAGCAGCCCACCAAGCCACACTCACTGAACCGGCAGTAAAGCAATTTGAATCCCACCACTGAACAACAGATGACATAGCAAGCAAACAGCTAACATTTACTATATCTCTTGGCTGCTATCTAGAACAGCAGTCATCAACCAGTGGGCCGTGAGAAATTTTGGTGGGCTGCAGAGAAATCTCACCCCCAGAGCACACCCCCCAAAGCAATTAATCTAGGCTGCGCAGAAACACAAGGCTGCACCGCCCACATGGCCTGCAGGAACCCTCCCCACCTACTCACTCCTTGCCTGGCAAACTTGCCTGCTAAATTGTTATTTTTCTGACCATCAGCTGTTCTGCTGTGCCGGGAGATTTAGATTAGCTAGGAAGCAGGAAATGGTTGGATTTCTTGCTTTCTAGCTAGTCATTAGATCTTCGGCTCTGCTTTTAAGTACAGCCGTGCCTCCCTTAGGACTGAAGTTTCTATTATTCAGTGCAGACTCATGGCAAGCAAATTTATGTGACAGACTCGGGTAGCCGATGGCAGATAGATAGATCACTGAATGATTCTGTGAGCAACTCAATCTGCCTGCTTTGCCTGATTTTGGTTAAAGTTGCTCTTTTTTAATAAAAAATTCAATATTTACATACATGGTGTGTTGTGAGTTAATTTTGTGAGTTTGCTTGCAAGCAAATTTTATGTGACAGACTGAGCTAGCCAATGGCAGGTAGATAAATCTCTGAATGAATCTGTGATTCTGTGAGCAACTCAATCTGCCTGTCTGCTTTGCCTGATTTTGGGTAAAAGTTGCTCTTTTTTATAAAAAAAATTCAATATTTATATAAATATTTATAATATTTACATACAAGCCATGTCCATGACCACCAAGCCATACCCACAAATTAGGCCACGCCCACAGAACCGATTAGTGGTTCCTGGGATTTAAAATTATGAGTTTGGTGGTTCCTGAGGTCCAAAAGGTTGGTGACCCCTGATCTAGAAGGCATCTAGAGTTTTGCATCCAAGATCTTGGAGCCCAGCCATAAGTCCAGTCTTTGTTGGCAACACAAATAAAAACTTCCTGCTTGACAGGCCCTTACATAATTCTCACTCAACATTCCCTGCGTTCAGAACTCATTCACTGTTTCTAATGGCTGCCCAACAAAGCCCTTTTTAGGGAGTATTTCATTATCTGGTCAGCTTCTTTTCCACTTTGTATCATGATTGTTGCTACTAATTACCCTTTGTAGGGACTTTAAAAAAATTGATGAGGATGCTATGTTTTTAGTATTGTGACTGGAAGTGGAATGTGGTAAGCAAACTTTAAATATTTTAATAAATAACACCACATATTCTCCTTCCTCCTTTTACTAAGTGTAAATGTTGGACTTGGTGGATATCTATACAACTGTCATCAATGCAAAATGAGGTTTTGTTTTGTAGCTTTCAGCCTTGAAAAAATCAGCAGCCCAGATGAAAACTCCCAAATGTGACTGAGTACAACACATAATTCTAACATTAGATAGGTTCATATCAGCTGAAATATGGGTTTTTTTGGGTTGAAGTGTTAAATCACAAACACTATGATTTGCAAAATTGGGTTTACGGTTGGGCCTGATATGGGGAACCAGCCAATTGTGGCTTCCATAGGCCATTATGAAGCAAGCCATTTAACAGCATGAAGTACAAAAATCCCTGAGCAAAATGTGTGTATGTATTTAGGGCTGGTAAGGAAACAAAAAGCAAATGGCTGTTAGTTTAACTTAGAACTCCCAGGAAAAGGATGATAGCTGCTGATTAAAATAATTAGAGTAACCAATCAATGAATAGAATTTAAAGGAATTCAAGACAAATGAAAAGATGGAAAGCCTGTAAGTTAAAATTAGCAAACCCCCCATTTTTTTTAATATTTATTTTTACCTGATGTTCTTTTTGTAGTATCTGAATTCCTGCCATGGCGGTCGGCTTCTAGCCACTGGTATAAGACTACATAACATAACAGAAACAAAAAGTATGTATGAACAAAATGAACAAAAACTGCAGACACACATAAGCATGGTTTTTGAAAAACAGAGAAATATGGATAATGAAATGTGCAGTAGTATGTCTAGCGCTGTTCATGAAAAAGAGACAGGACGATGAATGTTAGTGACATGTGCAAACACAGATTAATAACCAAGTTGCCCTATGAGTCTCTGTTGATGGGAAGGGAAAACTTAACTTGCCTTCTGCTGAACACGTGACTTCATATGATTAATGGTGGTTGTGCAAGATTTCTGCTTCCAAAGATCTATCTATCTATCTATCTATCTATCTATCTATCTATCTATCTATCTATCATATATATATATATATATATATATATATATATATATATATATATATATATATATATATATATATATATATATATATATATATATATATATATATATATATATATTATAGTTTGCTTTTAAGTTGCTTTAAGTTTAGCAACTTTAGCTTTTAAAGTTGTAGCAACGTTTCGGCAGAATCTCATCTGCCATCATCAGGCTTCTGTATTGTGTTATGTATGTATGTATGTATGTATGTATGTATGTATATGTATTGTGCAAAAATTTTCCATCCAGATATAATTAGGTTGAAGCAAGTTATTTAATTCAGTTCTTCATAGTAGCTTGGCATTCTCTGCTGTAGGGTGTAAAGCCACCATGGCTGATGTATACTGAAAGATCTATCAAACAGTGGAATCCATTTTATTGTTTGGTTGGTTGGTCATGTGGGGTATAGTGACATCAAACACAACCTTGATCTGGCTGGGGAGGGTATCTGTGTTTTTAGTATATAGGCATTATGTATCAACAAGATGAGAAAATCAGAAAACATTTAATTTGATTTAACTAAATCAATGTTAAAGCAATTTAATGCAGTTAATATAATTACTCTTCAATTATTTCTTCCAACACCACACTAAAATTTACACTTCAGGGACCATTTTCAGGGAAACATGTGTCCTTGGGACCCTCCAGCCTGAAGCAACCTCCCCAACCTGATACTCTCTGTCTACTTTACTTGCCTACAACTCTTTGTATTCTGGGTACAGGCTGGGAATGATGGGAGCTGTCAGTCAAGAAACCAGGAAGAGATTAGATTGGGGAAAGGATATTAATAAGAAATGGAATAAGAAGCAGTGAGCTTTTCCAATATGTCAAGGAACACAGGAGACATTTCTGAAAATTATAACTTTCTCCAAAAGAGTGTCCCGTGTCTGAGCCCTGATTAGGCAAGGAAAGTTGTTAAATGACAGGTGGTAGTGTTGGGCAGCCCATTTCTTTCTGGCAAAGAAGATCCTCAGGAGCCAGTGTTCTGGAAATTATTTGTACATGTGTTTAGAAAGAAAAAAGCATCAATTTCACCTCCCTATCTTTGGCAGCTGGTTTTGTTGTAGTTGGCAATGCCATCATATGAACTGGCCCAGGAGATGTCATGTTAAGGTAAATAACAACAACAAAAGATGATTTAAGTATTTAATCAAAAATAAACAAAGAAATAATGCCAGGGGAAACGTTTTGGCAGATAAAAATGAAAGCTTTGTATTTTTAAGGCTGGGTGATATTGGTCACAATGGACCAGGGGTGTGGGGGGAGGAATCATTACTTTTTAAAAAGGAAGCTTTTCCCAGGAGCGGGTATGCTTGGAGTGTGCATGTATAAAATATTAAACACATACACAAACAGCTGTGGACAGATTTGATGTAGGTTTTTTTTTTCTGATATTAATCCGTCTCCGTTTTGCTTTAATCACATCTGCTTTCCCCTGCCATGCCCAGACCTAGCTCCAATGTATCTTGGTCTTTATTTTTGTTAAAAATGTTCAGGAAGAACAGAAGTTCACACTAAAATTTGAAATTAGTAAATATAAATAGGTATGATTTTGATCCTGAAGCAGCTATAGTGCCCTGAATGAACACAGAGGACAAAGAATCTGCACATCTTTGTAACAACTAAATTTTAGAAAAGAAAATGGTGATGGTAAGTGTCAGAACAATATCATACACTCAGTAGCTGCAATGGAAGTGATAATATAATGCAGAGTAAATACTTGATTAAAATTCTGAATAGCAACTAGAACACAGAAGGAATGAAAAAGGAACAAAATTGCTTATTTATATGATGTACCTATAAAATATATTTTATCTCTCAAGACTTCAAATTTATGCATTTTGAAGGGACGGGAAATGGTTATATTTCTTTCCTAAATGTGAAAATTCTTTTTTTTTAAAACCTACTTTTTAATCCAGAAGAAAACCTACTTTTTAAACTACCAGGCTAATTGAGAACACAGCCTAAAACTAAAGACTGTCACCTTCAATTTACATTAACATCTCCCAGAGAGCATTTTGCCTCTCCGGTGCATTAACACAATTTTAAGAGAGAATGCAGTTTAATTCATATTTCCAAAGAGGCCGAAAGAAAATAGCTTGAAAGCAGATAATTGGCAACTGATTCATCATACTCAGGACTTGCTTTAGCCATGGTTTATTGAACAAGCCCTAATGGGCTTTTAGCACCGAACACAATGTTTATCAACCACAATGGTTAGGTTTATATACCACGCTGATTCAATTCCAACCAATTATGAATTAGTGCAATGCAAGAATCTAGCCAATATGAGCTACCTCTAGTGAATTTAGCCAGCATCTAGCAAAAAGAAGCCACCTCTAGTGAATTTAGCCAGAATCTAGCAAAAAGAAGCCACCTCTAGTGAATTTCCATTCAGGAACCTTCTCAGACACAATAGTTAAGACTGATAGGTGTGTATATCTCTCACAAAGGGCTACATCCTTAATTGAAAGGCACAAACCCACAAAAAAGGGCATTTCCAGGGAGAGCTTTTCTAGCTCAAAAACGTCAATTTATAATGTTATCTTTAACTGAAGCCAGATTAATAAAATAACAGCGCCAATTTCTATCCATACATTTTCAGTTTTAAACCAACCAAAGGCAAGGATAGATGGTTAAAAATGCAGTACAATAAACCTGCACTGCAGAGAGTATCACACTGGTAATACAAGAGAAAAACAGTTTATGGGCCTCCGAGATCTCATTACCACAAGTCCTTCTATTCTGATTAGCTTTTACACAGAACTGAGACATTCTCAGTTGAGACCTGGAAATACTCCTTGAGGGACAAGAGTCCCAAATATTTTCAAACACAGAGCCACCGTTAAGCCTTAAATTCTCGGTTTTATCGAAGGTGTTAGAGCAGCTCATTGGCAAGTTATCCCTTTTTGTCATGCAATATGTATTTACACATGTGTGTATAAATAAGTCCCCTGTAATCTTTACACTTGCTTGATCACAAAAATGTTATGTTGAAAATAAAATCCATCAGAGACAATTAAGCCAGCCTCAATCTCTATTGAGTTAGCACTCTTGTCCATCTCAAGTGTTACACACCATAGTTTCCTCATCTTCATACAGCTGCACTTTCAAACACCAGCATAACTGTAGACAGCATTCACCTGAAAGCAACCTTAACAAATAGAAGCAATTCCCCAAAGAGATAGAAGACCTAGGATTTCAATGGTATTCATACTAGCAGCTACAGTATCTAAGCACACATTATTGCGGCAGAGAAATTGGGAAACTCTGTGAAAAATTGTGTTTTGCCCTAGGGAACCAAAAGCTCCATTACAGTGCAAATCATATGCCTGATTTCCAATTGTTCCACTTCATTCATGCACATATACAACCATATTGACTTCAGCCATGCATAACCCTGTGTGTTTTGAATGCTGGCTGCAAGCTAGTTCAGATTTCGGTAAGGGCAGATCTGACATTTTCAGAATTCTAATTCCGGAACAGAGGGTGTAATATACTTTTAGCTTCAAGCCTTTCTTTTTTCCATGTCAAATATACATAGAACGGAGACAGTTTTTTCTTTAGGCCAAATGGCATCCAATCCACATGCTTTCTAAGCAAAGACTGTTAATATAGTGATTCCATTGGTTGTATAACATGCTTAGTTATAAATAGCTAGATTTATTTGTATATTACATATGTGCCCACCTCGAGCATTTTTTTTAAAAAAATAGTATTATTACAATCTTATCCTAGGAAACAGCACAGGCAGCTTCCTCATATCATATTCTTTATGTAGCTCTGACAGTAGCTATCCAAATTTCCAGCCTGAGCTTTTCTATCACTACCTGGAACTCCAATGACATGGAATTAAAACTTCAGTATGCAAGCCAATTTTATTTCTATATTTATGTATTTATATTTTGTGTTTCTAGACTTTGCCACTAACATATATGCCATTAATATGGGTATACATTATATATCCCATTCCACATCCCAGGATACAAAATCTGTAAAACGTACTAAGCCAATCTATGGTTTGCCTACTTTGGTTAAGCACAATTTCATGAATCCAGCCATGATTTACAACACAGCATTATGGCTAGCTAGATCGTATACCTTAACAGAGTGTAATGATCTATATCTTCCAGACCTGCAAGGACTATGGCTTGATTGAAACATTACTTTTTAGCACATTTGTTTTTAACTCATTAATGCAAGTGTTTCTGATATGCTCAGCTATTTTGTCATTATCATACTGTATGTCTGCTGCTCATTGTCTGTACTCTTGACTTCACCGTTCAGAATTCCTCCAAACATTAGGAGCATCTGAGGGCATGTAATGCCATGACCATGTGGTAAAGGGCTGAAGTCCAAGGAATTTTACAATATAATAAATGGGGTTTGTTTGTTTTTTGGAGTTAAGAGTGTTGGGTGAGCTAGAAACCATGATTTTGCAGGGTGTGGACCAGCCATTCCCACACATAAGGATTTTTGTGATCTCCCCAAGCTGATGTGCAAAACTGATCAATAGTCAAGTAGATTTTCTTCATCAACCTTCAGGACTGTATGGATAACAGATCTCATTTTAGGTTATAAATATTGACAACTCAAAAGGGGTCACAAACTTTTAAGCACTACTGTACTTGGATTTCCACATTATCCTATACCACATTTGCCTGAAGTATAATTTATTGAACAAGCCATTATGAGTTGGTTCAAATAACTGATTAAACCTAAACCATGGTTTACAGATTTCAGTGACTAAGTTCACTTATTGTACTATTCCAGCCTAAAAAAGCTACTTTAAAGTTTAGTACAATGTGCAAATCTATCCAATGTACTCATTTTAAGAAGACACAATCTAAGTTTAAATCTCTGGAAGATAATTAAACGTATATGCTGCCCATTTCACTCTATAAAATGACTCTTTTATATATTTACAATGCTCTGAAAGACTAACACCCATTAGGAAGCACTCTTCATGGAAAATGAATATGATTTAACCATGATTTGAACAAGCCTAAAATAATTGGCTTCACACATTGTAAGACATAACAGTTTGCAAGTCACAATATCTGACTTCTTGGTTCTTAAACTATTTGCTATGGCTTAAGGTTGTACATGAACACTAATCTTAATATCCAGAACTCGGTTTCTGAACCACAGCTGGAAAAAAATCACTAATTGCCAATAGATCAATGCTAACAATACAATTAAACTTTTCATAAAATTCTGGGCTGCGTGAGAATACCCGCTAATGCAGATTTGCCTTCATGAAGAAGAACTTTATTGTCATTGTACAAGTACAACAAAACTGTGGATGCACCCCAGCAACTGTTCACAATACAATAAAACCAAAGCACTTAAAAATGAAGATAAGAAAAATAGAGTACCCACGTCTCCATTTGCAATTAGAGAGTACAATATCTACGAATATACATAAAATATACATCCAACACTGACTGTGATGCTTTGCCGAGTATAATACACAAGAGATGGATTGTACTGTAATATGTTATTATACATCTAAATGGGGTGTTGAGATTTCACATCTTAATAAGGTAGTGACTTTATGTTTATTTGCTGTTCGGATGGCCCAGGGAAAGAAACTATTTGTTAGTTTAGTGGTGTGGGATTTTATTGACCTAAAACGCAGTCCAGACAGCAGCAGGTCAAAAAGATAATTGCCAGGGTGTGAGGGGTCTTCTATGATGGCCTTGATTCTGCTTTGGCAGCGGGACCTGGCTAAGTCTTCCAGGGAGGGCAGAGGGCAACCAATGATCTTTTGAGCTGCACATAAATAACAGGAGAGGTATGCCAGAAAAAAACATAGAAAACTAAATACATATTCTAAAAGATAATACTTCTGGGTTTGAAATAAAATAGTAACTTGCCTATTTGTTCAGAGAATATATTGTTGTACACACAATGCACTTAAGGAAAACCCTTTCAGGATTGTAAATGTTTATAACACTACCAACTGTGACAGATTTTGCAAATGTAAGAATTTTGTGGGGGAGAAGATCTGAAGCTAAGCTTGTATTAATACAAAGGGAGCTGTTACATTAGGCTTCCTGCCAAAAAGACCAAATATAGATACACGGAGCCATCTGCCTACCCCTTTACTGATTTCTGAAAATTAAAGAGAATTCAACAGTAACTGCCCATTAACATCTCAGCTATTTTTAAGATGCTGCTAGACAGTTAACATAATGAACTTCACAGGATTAAGGAAGTACAAGCAACATACATGTAGTTTTCAGGTGTTATCATCAACACAGAAATGCTTGATTAAACCAAAAATATTAGTAAACTTTCTTGATACTGGGAAATGCTTCTCCTGTTCATTATTTTTTTATAAAATAAGTGTTGAATGAATGAATAAATGAGATTTTCCTGGATAATCACTTTGCAGGTATCTTAGCCAGCCTTTAAGACCTGGTCCTTGCCCAGGCCTTGGGTAAGTGTGATTGACACCTCTTCTGAGTAATATTTTACTTTGGTTATTTATTTTATTTAGTAAATTTTTATGTCACCGGTCTTCCCTATAAGATGACTCTGGGTGGCTTCATGCCTGGTTTGTTCCATCTTTGGTTTTATCAAATATATTATTTTATTGTTTCTGTCTGTGAATCGTCCAGACTCATTGAAAGTTGGACCAGGTAAACAAAACATTAGTACGACTAAAATAAAATGGTTAGTTACAGAGCCCCTAAATCTATCAATGCCAAAACAGGCTTCCGTACTAAAATGATGTTTTCCCCTTAATTAATCAAATTTAAATTAATTACAATTCAAAGCTTCATTCATTTCCCCTTAATTAAGAACAATCAAAAACTGGAAAGAAAAAGGGAATTTGAGAGAATTGTTGTTACTAAACTCTTTACAAGAAGTCTGAGCAGTCCTTGACATTCAAAGGGAAAAAGAAAGCGGCATAAATGTAATATCTGTCTGCAATTAATCCTGAGAAAAGACAGAGCTGCTTGCAAGAACTGCAGGTGGGCATGAGGTTCATACCTTCTAGAGATATGTTACTGTACAGGTAGTCCTCAACTTACAACGTTCCTTTAGTGACCATTCGAAATGACAATGGCATTGAAAAGTTAATTATGACCATTTTTCACCAATGCAGCATTTGATCAAAACTCAGAAGTTTGGCAACTGACTCATACTTAGGATGGTTGCAGTGTCCCGGGATCAACTGATCACCTTTTGTAACCTTCTGACAAACAAAGTCAATGGGGAAACCAGATTCATTTAACATCCGTGTTACTAACTTAACAACTGTGGTGATTCACCTCACAACTGTGGCAAGAAAGGTTGTAAAATGGGGCAAAACTCACTTAACAAATGTTTCACTTAGCAACAGAAATTTTGGATTCAACTGTAGTTATAACTTGAGGACTACCTATAATGGTATGCATGAGTGGGTTTGAGAGATGTGGCAAAGAGACAAAGAAAAGAGAATGGTGAGATAAAAGGAAACTTAGCCCTCAGCAGAAATGTGGGTGTGGCAAGAGGCACAAAAGGGACCCTCCGCAGTTTCTTCAGCTGTAAAGGGGATGGAGGGGGGAGAAATATGCTTTCAGACTTGCAAAATTGACCTCAGTATTGGGAGGTAGACCAGATAGGAAACACAGTCAGATGAGCTAATTCTACTCTATTGTAAGGTTAGTCCCTTCCTTTCACTGGGTCACTTTGCCATGCCTCCCAAGGCCATATCCACATACCATTACAGATTGGTGTGTAAGGAGCTGTGGCTGCTTTTTGGTCAACTGAATTTGAACTCAGATCTCTCCATTTTAATCCAACATTCTATCCACCACATCATTCTTCCAGCTTTCCCACGTTTATCTAACAAGTTTATATCTCACTTTATCTATGAGTAGGAGGTTTGCTTACCCACAGCAAATGCTTAGCCGGTGTGCTGCACTACTTTGATAGTAATGCTATAATATATATATGATGTAAGGTAACAACTGTAATCATAGCATTTATAACTACTGGTGGATATTTATGGCATCTACTTATGGCCAAGCATTCAACCTATTATTTGGTGTACCATAAGAAGAAACTACTCAACCCCAAAAAGCACACCTACGGTCTCTACCAAATAATCAGATGATGCAAACATACTCTATTACATCATGGAATTTTTATGAATTACTCTCCAACCCCAAATTTCAAATGGTGAATCCTATTTTAAAATAAAACTTTAGGGATTAAAATAAAATGCAACTCCGGGTTAGGACACTGCTGAATATAAGACATAAAAGCCCATTAAAAATGAAGGTTACATATAGCACGAAAGCCTGTCAGATTCCACAAAAAATTGTGTCCCTTGAGATAGGCTGATGGTTGAGTCATGGCATATTTTCCCACGGTTGTTAAGCGAATCAGTGCAGTTGTTAAGCAAATCACACACCGTTATTAAGTGAATCTGGCTTTCACAATTGACTTTGCTTGTTGAAATTTGCTGCGAAGGTAGCAAATGACGGTCGCGTGAGTCCAGGATGCTGCAACATTAGTAAATACATTCTGTTTGCCAAGTGCCTGAATTCTGTTTACAAAATGGTTGCAAGTGTGAGGACTAAGTTATAAGTCACTGGTTTTGGTGCTGTTATAACTTTGAACAGTAGCTAAATACAAGATTGTGAGTTGAGGGTTAGGGTTAGGTGCATCTTAGTTGGGAGGAGGGGATTTTATATCTACCTACCTACCTACCTACACACTCTTCCTAAAATTGCTCTGAATGGATTATGGTAACTTAGAACCTGTTATCTCCTCCATGGTAATTATTTGATGAAAAGATAACCTTAATCCATCAGATGTTTTCTGATAGGCCCATAACTCCTTCCTAAAATTCCACATGGAGCCACCAACTCAAGAAGGAGGGGAACTGTAATCTTTCATGAAAGTTTGCAATAGTACTACAACCTCCTCACCCCAACCTAAAGCATAGGTCTTAATGTCAGTCAAAGCACTGTATATTATATTCCCTGGAAACTCCCAAGAAAAGGGGAGTAAAGGGAGGGAAGGTGGGAGCATTCACAGACTGAAGTCATAGATCGCAGTCAATCCAGACTTCTACTGTAGAACACTTGGAGTTGAATATTCCCTAGGAGAATATTTAACAAAGAGAAACAAACAACTAGGAGGCAAAAGAAAACAACAAGCTATTTAGGGAATAACTATACACTCCCACATGATAGAAATGCTGCTACTGGAGAAGTGAAAACCAGCAGTGAAAATAAACAAGGGTTTCTCGCACATAAAAATAAAGTAATACTAGATGTACCAACACTCCCACTCTCATTCTCTCGAGGTTCAGTTCAAGAAAAAAACAGGGAGGTGGGGAGATAGAGACAAGGATATATATATATGCTATTAATAGTTCGCCTCCAAATGCAGCATTCTTCCTGGGTTTCTAGCTTGGGCTCAGCTGGAACTGCCCGCTTAAAATTGGAACAACAGGAGGAAGTGCGAGGCAAGAATTCAGATTCCAGGACGAGTGTCTTTTAATATGTGCCAATTTAGGAGCTCAGCTCAAGTGGAGGAGCTGGCTTCTTCCAAGCAGAAAGCTTTCTGTGGGCTGTTCTGAATTTTGCCTTCCTCTCATTGTTCAGGCTATATTTACTCATAATCCAGCTGTCGGGTAGCAGTACAAACTAAAGACACAGGCGTGCAGCAAAACTGATAAAGGAAGGATATGTTCCTCAGCGGGGTTTCTCCTCCTAATTCTCATGTCTCCACTTGAAACACAGATCTGCCTGCCGTACTTGCTGAAGGCAGATCACTGCCACTCATCCACCCCCACCCCTTATTGCCAGCCTAATGCCAGTTAATCCTGACACCCTTCTTCCTGGCAGCAAAAGCAGCAGCAGAAGTGGTTGGGGGAGAGGTGTGGGTGGAGGGCCAACAGCTGCCATTCTTCCACTTCAGCATCTTGTTTACAGAGGCCGCTGCTAAAATTAGAGGCCTGAAGATGCATCTAAGGCAGAAATGTCAAAAGATGCCTATGGTCCCTGAGTGGGGGAAAAAAAACCCATCAAATGCTGAGAATGAGCATTCCGATAAGAGGCAGAAGGGCCTGCAAATTCTCTTTCAAAAAGAGTAAATCTTTTTTTTTTCTCATCTAGGACTAGACAAATTCACAGCTTGTATTAAGCCATAGGGTGTTTACACAGGCTTTGTTGTATTAGCTATAGCACACTGGATTCACGTTATACGTTAAAACCCAAATGGCAACTTCCCAATGTGGTTGGTTGGTTTTTAGTAAATATTAGCCATTCTGATTGTAAGACTACACAGGTAGTCCTTGACTTATGACAGCAATTGAGCCTAATGTTTCTGTTACCGAATGAGAAAGTTAAGCAAGTTTTGCCCCATTTTATGACATTTCTCGCCACAGTTGTTATAGTGAATAACTGCTGTTATTAAAGTAGTAATAAGGTTGTTAAGTGAATCTGGCTTATCAGTTGACTTTTCTTGTCAGAAATTTGAAAAAAGTGATCACATGACCCCGTGGAACTGCAACCGTCATAATTATAAAAGAGTTGCCAAGCATCCACATTTTGATCACATGACCATGGGGAATACTGCAACATGTGAAAAAAGGTCATAAGTCACTTTTTTCAGTGCCGATGTAACATTGACTGGTCACTAAACGAACTGTTGTAAGTCAAGGACTACCTGTACTTTATGGCTCAGTGTGTTATGTGGACCCAAACAATGCTGGCTTGTAGAATGGATCATAGTTCGTGAGATGAATACATTATACCTCAGTAGAATGAGGTGGCAATACCAGGCTAAATAATAGATTCCCATACCAGACAGCCATAAATATGTTGCTTTAAAAAAAGAAATTGCCATAGTAAATATATGCTCTCATATAGCACAATCCTATATAGAGCACTGCTATCAAATAATTTGCTGATTTCAGCACAATGGAGAAATGCTGGAATTGACAAAGTCTCATTCCAGAATAGCTAAATGCTTTGGAAATTACAAATACAGTTAAAAAGATTATCTGAAAATCCTGGGTTGCTTACAAGCATCACTACAGGGGTTTTTGTAACTGCTTAATTTGAGGGAGACGTCAATGGCTGCTCCAGAAGTTCCCACCAAATTATAATGTAATCGGATAGAAGGGGTAACTATCACATACATATTAGAATACTTGCTGTGTTTAATAAACTCAATGTAAGTGAAATAAAACCTTCATTTCAAATAATTCAACCCGCATTAGTTTTTCTCCTGATCTTGTGAACTGCTTTGTCCTGGGGTCAGTAGTTGATCAAATGTGGCTTTCACCTTAACATGTTGCATACCGGAACTGAGAATTTACTATATTCCTAGGGTTCTTTCTATATTTTGCAGAATGTTATACTTTTATTGGTTAATGAATGGATGGATTAAAAAGGAGAAACTTTAACTATAAACTTTAGGTGCTTCATCTTATAGCTAGTTGAAAAAATAAATTAAATTATACTATTCAGTCAGCTTCAAGCTGCTCTAGACAGATTTATTTATTCAATTTGTATAGCTGCTCATTTCAAACCAGTGACTCTGGGTAGTGTAGTAACATAAAAACAATGAAAGCAGTTAAAACACCAGTAATACAAAAAGAATTTAAGATACAAACAGCAACCAGGAAGTATAATCCATTACTGTCAACATAATCACAAACAGGTCCTTTCACACATTTGGGACTCAAAGCCATCCTAATCGAGGGAGGATCTTCTAGAGAGTAGTGCAATGACAGAAATGGTACTCTTCTTTTCCAGAGCATCAAACCGGGGGGAAATGTGACACTGCAATGGAAGTGTAACTGTCTGAAATCAAGCGAAGAAACCTTCATGAATCTCTATGCGCTTCCATGCACACACAGGCTACATGGAGCACAGATTCACCTGACAGAAATGCCCTACTGTTGTTCCAGTGCAAGATATATTAAACAGCCAGCTGAGTCTTTGATAACACAACAGTAATTTTATTTCTTTGTATTCTGCCTATATTGTTTTTTTAGAAATATCTCAAGGTAGCAAACCTATCCAACACACCTTCCTTCTCTTATTTTGAGATCAGAGAGAGTGACTGGCCCATAATCACTCAGTTGGCTTTCATGGCTAGTCCGGCACTTGAACTCATGGCTGCTGCTTTCTAGCCTGGTGCTTTAACCTTTTCAGTTTTTTGAAAAGGCACCTTAAAGTCAATGTTTCTCAACCTTGACAGTCTTAAAAGTTGTGGATTTCAACTTCCAGAATTTCCCAGCCTGGCATGCTGGCTAAGGAATTCTGGGAGTCAAAATTCACACGATTTAAAGTTGTCAAGATTGAGAAACACTGCTTAAACAAAGCTTTGGATGACAATAAATGAATACTAAGTCACAACACAGACTTGCTGCACAGCTGCAGAACATGCTTCTAAGCTTGCTATTAAAGTTGCCATAGAAACAGGAAAAGAAACTAGAATACAAATCTGCAAGTGTTAGGCTTGAATGTGAAAAAAGGTAAAACTTACCAAGGACAGGATTAACAGAAAGACACATGATCCAGTTTTGATAGTTTTGACAGAATCAAGGAGACCAAAGGCTGAAAATGTCAGGAAAACAAACAGCAAGATTGACTAATTTCAGACCAAAACGAAGAAAACCAATATAGGAATAGAAGGTGTACATGTGGCTTAAACTGAATGAGTCATTATCATAACTCTTAAACAAGAAGGTCAGAATACAGCCCTGCCTCAGTTGGTTAGATCAAGAGTGCTTGAACCCCCATAAACTACACCTCCAAATTTCAGATTTCTAACTAGGGAGGAAGGTTACAAAAATGGCAGCGTCTGCTTAAAATATTACACTTACTTAAAAGAAAACCTAAGTTTCCCTTCAGGAATAATTTACTTTTAAAGGTCAATCAATCACAATAAAGTTGGAAGGGACCTTGGAGGTCTTTTAGTCCAACCCACATTTCAGACAAGTGACTATCCAATCACTTCTTAAAATATGAAGCACCCACAACTTCTGGTGGCAAGCTGTTCTACTGGTTAATTGTCCTCACTGTTAGGAAGTTTCTTAGTTCCAGGGTGCTTCTCTCCTGGATTAGTTTCCATCCTTTTTTGTCCTGCCCTCTGGTGCTTTGGTACATAAGCTGACATCTTAGCTGCTCTTCTTTGCACTTTTTCCAAGTCTCAACATTTTATTTTATTTTTTTGGTAATGTGGTGACCAAAACTGGATATTCCAGGTGTGGCCTTAAGGCTTCGTAAAGCAGTACTAATCCTTCATTTGATTTTGATTCTATGCCTCTGTTTATACAACCAAGGATTGTATTAGCTTTTTTGGCTGCTTCTGCACACTGCTGGCTCATATTTAAGTGATCCATCAATTGGATTACAGGTAGTTCTCAACTTACAACCACAATTGGGTCCAAAATGTTCATTGCTAAGTGAGTTTTGCCTCCATTTTACAATATTTTCCTCAAAATTGTTAAGCAAATAACTATAGTTGTTAAGTGAATTTTGCAATAGTTAAGCAATGGCTTCCCCCGTTAACTTTGCTTGTCAAAAGCTGGCTGGGAAAGTTACAAATGGTGATTCCATGACCCTGGGACAGTACAACTGTCATAAATACATGCCAGTTGCCAAGAGCCCAAATTTTGATCACGTGACTAGGGGGGATGCTGCAATGGTTATAAGTGTGAAAAATGGCCATAAATTATTATTTTTTCAGTGCTGTTGTAACTTTGAACAGTCACTAAATAAACAGCTGTACATCAAGGACTACCCGTACTGACAATGTGGAAAAAGATTATTATTTTTCTGGTCTAATATGGTGCTATTCTCCTTTTGTATACAGGGATAACAGGGGAGGGAGGGAGGGAGGGAGGGAGGGAGGGAGGGAGGGATCACCAACCTTTTTCCCTTCAAAAATATAGAAAAAGCTTGTCTCAGATTTTTAATTATAGATTTCCACCTGCCTCCATCCAACTCTGTTAAAATGTAACACTTAGTTCTCAAAGAATTATCCATTTATGTTCTATTTTGGGGGAGGGGGACTGAGAGGATTTGAAAACATCCCTATGCCTCACCAAATTTATATGGCAATTTTTAGTGGAAGCCACTAAATGAAACTGGCCCCAGGCCTTATATTATTTCTGACAGAAGATTAGATTCCTAACTGACAAAAAGGAACAAAATAGCTGGAACTTTAGATCTTTAAAATTTTACCTATTCTGTTGATCAACAGATTTTTAATCATCCAAGACCTGACATATTTAACTGGTTCCAAAAATGTGAAGAAAAGAAGCAATTAAGAATTCCAAGTGCATCTTTTAATGCTAGAAAATATTGGTCAGAAAACATTCATTTTCCGTTAGGAAAAGCAGCTATCAGTGCCTGGGCTTACACGTAGTACAAAAACACATATAATTTTCTAGGAATAAAGTCAGCTGCCTTAAAGAAAAGCAAATTGCATTTTCTATTCCTGTTTTGACTAGTGGGTGAAACAGAATAAAAGTTCTGTCTACACCAGAAATGGAGAATGCCTCTTTTGATGCCAGTAACCGGCAGAAGAACTGCAGATCCTACTTCCTTATGGCAAGAAAGGGAAAGTGGGACTTTTTTGGGGGGGTGCTAGGTCCTCTGTCAAAGGAAGAGGATCTTTTTGGTGGTGGAATGATGGGCACCTCATTCTCATCCTTGCCTCTGTAGTCTTCCTGCTATCCGATTGATTCATGGATACGAGGGGTGGCTTTGTGGCACTGTGGGAAAGTCCCGACTCACCAATTGCCAAAAAACAAATGGCCATGCAAGTGGTTTACCAGGATACCAGCGTGGGGAGATGCCCACAGCAGCTTCAAGTGGCCAATGCAACAGTGTGATAGGAGGTCATTCAGACAGATCAGATAGCATGGTTTGTGGTGAAAAAGCTGGAAAACACCACTTTGCAAATTAAGTAAAAAAATTTAACTTCAGACTGCCTTCCCAATGAGTAAGGGATAAGTTGTACATGACATCATCTGCTATGCTTTCTATATCCATTTGCAGAGATATCTCTGATCCACAATTATGTGGCCATGATGGGATCTGTTTGGCTTTGGCTTAAGTAGATATGTGAATACAACCAAATGAATCATAGTCTATAGCCATAATATTGAATTCAGCAATCCACAATTTAAAAATGTGATATATGAACCTCTAATAGCTCCCAGGGTTCGCACTTTTATTGATTTTTAGAGAAAATTAGAGCTTTTTCTTCCAAAGGGGAAAAAAAACCCTTCTAATTCTAACTATCATTATCTTCATTTTCTTTCCTAACCGAAGATTCTATTAAAATAAACTGGCAGAATATAAAGTAAAATACAGATATATAATTTTCCAAAAGTAAAAAGCATTCCCTTTATTTTTTTTATTTAGAAAGCATATTTGTCTTCTAAATATTTCATATCCAATGAGTTAATTCAAAAGAGAGGGGGAGAGTAAAGTTGTGCTAAATATTGATTTCATGTTTCCAGATGCTGCATATCAAATAGCAGAAATGACCCCCTTTTGTTTAGGAAGGGGGAAAAGAGAGTAATTGTTATTAGTAAATCTAGGATGAGCAAAAAATGTGAACCAGAAATCTAACACTGTCAGAAATATGTAGAAACTAGCTCGATACCCGTCCTTCGCTATGAAACTATGTGGTTGGGCTTAGTTTTTGGGGAGGAAAATAAGGGAGAGGGGAGAAATCTACCTCTCCCTAGCAGCATCCATCGGTATTCATCTGGCTAGCATCCTGTCAGTGAGTGGGAGTTGAGGGCTGTTTGGAAACTGAAACAGTATTTGCTGTGTGAGCAAGAAGGAGACAGCAAGGAGCCTGGCTGTGGCTTAGCTCAACTGTTCTGTACTAAAACTGGTTGCTGCTATGAAACTAAAACTGAAACTCCTCTCCTCTGCTTGTGTTTTGCATTTGGAATAGATTTATTTTCAGGTGGGGAGGGGGAGTAGAACTCCTTAGCACTCACAAACAAACAAAATCTCCACACCACAAGCCAGGCAAACACCTGGGCACAAACAGATCCCCCCTGATACCTCCAGCTCAAACACACCCCAACCAGGCACCCAGATGAAACCTAGCTTCCTAATAAATGATAGCCGTCCATTTACTCGGAGCCAAGCCGCACTAAAAGCCTCCAATACAGAAAACACAATGTTGCCAGCCAACCAAGACAAAAAAAGCCACAAAACATACAGAAGATATTAGAAACACCAATCAAGCAGAACACAGCAAACTCCAAGACCAATAAACACAGACCAAGACTCCCAACCAATCAGGATGAAGAAAAAACCATTCTGGCACAGTGTAGGCTAGCACCAAATTTAAAACAGAAACGGCTGTGAAAGTCTGACTCACAGACGAGCACAATACAGAAGCCTGATGATGGCAGATGAGATTCTGCCGAAACGTTGCTACAACTTTAAAAGCACAACTATAATGACGTGGGAAAATACCCGAACAAAGCTGAATACCATATATAGATAGACAGACAGACAGACAGACAGACAGATATAGATATATAGATATATACCTGTATTAATACAATTTTTAAAAGGTAAGATACAACATATGAGTTCTAGTCCTGCCTTAGGCATGAAAGTTGGCTGGGTCACTTTGAAACAGTCATTCTCTCTCAGCCTAATCCATGTCACAGGGTTGTTGCTGTGGCAAAAATAGAAGAAAGAGGTATTAGGTATGTTTACTGCCTTGAGTTATTCAAAAATAATAATAAAAGTGGGATATAAATGTAAAAAACAGACATGCTAATTACTGTTAAGGTTTCTCTGACAAGAGAGAAAGGGGGCAGTCTTGACATAATATTGTTCCTACATCTGTTAAGAATGGTTAGGATTCTAGCAGGACCAAGGACAGTTCTGATCTCCTTTCTTCAGTGCATTTTGACCACATTTGAGGATGTCACAAAGATGGAAAGAAAGCAATCAGCATAAGATTAAATCTTTGGAGATTGGGGGGGGGACGACGACGACGCTGAATTTAAAGTACAAGCAATTGTTAAAAAGAAGGCAGAGCTTCCAAAATTAACACTAATGTCTAAACAGGAAAATCAAAAAAAATCACTTGTCACCCAATGGAACTGGAGGTCATGGAAAATTGTGATATACAGCAATCTACCCATTGTTTGGAGGGCTACATTTGATGCGCATAGTGATGTGGGGTGGAACAATTTTCCAGATGAGGAAATGCATTTGCAATGAGCTGGCCTGCTACCTTCCACTTAAGGGATATCCCTTCACCAACCGCTAGCTTTGTGTCTACTTCACTTATCCTCTCTTCTCATATCCTCTTAACCTTGAGGACACAGGAACATCAAAGCTATTGAACAGTTAAGTGTCAGAGGAAGGTGTGTTGACCCAGCTTCACTAACAGCCTCAGGCCATAAAAAAGAACAGGATGAACAGTACATTAGGCACATGAGCAAGGCAGATGCTGGATCTTTCCCCCATAATCTTCCCCATGAAAAACACCTTTTATTAAAGAACCAAAACATAGGCAAATGAAGAAATGTGTTATTATTTTCAGGCCCTGTGTGTTATACTGTCTACGTCTGTGCATGTGTTATTATTTTCAGCATTTTTCTCAAAACATAATTGGAGTTGGTTCCCATAATAATTGAAGCAATAAGCAAATAATATTGTTCCTCAGTGTGATACTGGAACCTATGAACTTGGTTATTGATTTGTAAACATTAAAATGTTTGCAAGAATTCCAATACAAACAGAACAAAGCTTAAACGTTTGAATTTCTGAAAATATAAATATTTTAACACGCATTTCCCTAAGCACCTATTTTAGCTCTCTCGCTGTTATCTGCTGGAAAACCTTCCAACTATACATGCTTCACAGCATGTCAAATTTGCATGACAGGTTGTTGATTCTTGTTAATGTAAGTCATGTTACGCCTACCTCATTTGGATAATCTTGGCTATTGCTTCCTTATCCCATCCTCCAACCCCACAACAAAGAGACAGATTGAGAGGAATTTGAAAATATAGCATCTTAGCTCTGACTGCGTACTTTAGAACATCAGTAAGAGAGACTTAATGGCACGTTGCATCCCTTAAAATTAGAGTCTTCAAAGAAAACAATAAAAGGCTAGGCTCATGCCTGAAATCATGTATTATGGAGTAATCTGTCCACCTATCCCATACATAACATCATTGCTGCTTCCAACTGCTTTCCCATGGGCAATCTTTATTCGGCAATCTACTGCTTTGCTTCTCCAACAAATATGAAGTTCTGGGAAAATTAATGGTTGAGCAAAGGATCAATAGCACACTTCAGAAAGTAGATTTATGGAGAAATGTAATTTATCATTTCCTTTCTGAAACATGCCTTCTAGAGGCTTTCAGGAGCATATGATGTTCCCATGGGCATTATTTTTGCACTTCTCATTGAGCTAAGAAACCTGGAATGTCCACATCATCAGGCATTCTGCTCCTGTCAGCTATGTGAAAAAGGCTACAATCTATTGTTTTTTCCACATGTATTTAGAACTTCAATCCACTAAGCCAATATATTCTCTGCCTTGCTAAAGGAATAAATAATGTGAAAAGAAAAATAAATGAAAAAAGGGCTTTCTTCCCTAGTTGCAACTAATAGATTGATAACTCAGCTACGTACAGCCCAATCCTATGCATGCTTACTAGGAAGCAAGTCCAATGGAGTGGAATGCATATCTGTTGCCAAATTCTCCCAACAACACACTCCGCATTTATAGCAACTTGATTCAAATATAATCCTAAATTATAATGTAGTCAACTTGCTTCCGACTTAGCAACTTGGGTAAACCAAGACATTATGTCATAGTGCAAGAATCAGCACTTACTCATAAGAGGCATCATAATGTCTTAAAAGCCAAAACGTCAAAGAGGAACACCAAAATGTTATATGCTCCCATATAAAAACATACAATCTCATATAGGCTGAGGCTACCACAAAATGCTTTCCCAGATCAAATGAAAGAACCTAGCATCCATATTCACACATGCTACATTTGGTTAATTTTAAATTTGGTACGATTTTTTTTTAATCTTAAAAATTTGTGTGAAGTCACCCTGTTTGGTTATTTTTTTCCCTTTGAATCTACAATATATTGTACTAACAAACGTGAATTAATTCAATAAACAAGATCCAGGATACAGAGATGGAAGAGGACATTCCATGTCAACCTCCTACCTATACTATGCAGGAATCCAAATTAAAGCTCTCGTGACATAGATTGCACTTAGTGAAGAGGATCCCACCATCTCTTGGGGTAACTGGCCCACTGAAACCGCTCTTAAATTCATTATTCCTTGTTCTATACAGAATTCGAGAATGACAGAGAAAAAAGCAGTGGCATTTTTCTTCTTTTTATTGTATACATACCCTGTTTCTCCAACAATACGGCCTCCCCAATAGGAAGTCCCAGCATGTTTTATAGGCATGAAATGAAATTAAGCCCCTCCCCCAAATTAAGGCCTATATTAAAACATGCGAAATGGGGGAATGGTGGGGGCTTGCCATTAGGAAGTACTTTTGTTGCACAGCCGGATATGGTGCTGCCTGCGTTGACCCGATACGAAGTGCCCCACCAACGCCGAGGTCAACATCCAAGCCATCGCTGCCCGCCCGCCCAAAGATGCAAGGGGGATTAAGTCACCCCCGAAAAGACAGCCTAGCCATTTTTTCGGGCTCAAAAAAATAAGACCCGGCCTTATTATATGAGAAACACAGTATTCTCAAGATGTAACAAATCTAGAACCTCTGCTTAATTTAAGTGTTTAAGGACTTAAGCTTAAACTATTCTGATGATTGAACTTCATATTATAATACTCTTATTACAACAGAGCATGTTCTTTTACTTGGGAATGAAAAAGTTAGCTACCCTTAAACTAGAGTAATTAAAACTAGCATAATATAATTTGGATTTGGAATTAATGACCTCTAAAGCAAGCAAACAAGATTCCTCTTCACCCATTTCCTCTGTTTCAAATAACAGTATTTATAAATGAAAACCTGCAACAATTTGCAACACTAATCAACACAAAATTTTACACCTATATAGCAGTTGGTTACGATATCTAACTATATCTGACTGAAGGTTTTGGAATTAACCTTGAGCAACTTCAAAATAGGATGCTTACAGATTCTCCTGGGAAGATAGGCCCAATCACTGTAATTTTCATTTCAGGTCCTCCTGTCTCTTGCTAATATTCATTCGGCATCAGCCAGAGGCAGTCCTTTGATCATCCACTCCTTGAAATATTTTCCCCCCAGAAATAAAATATGTTCTGACATTCTTCTCATTCAGGCAGATGCTGAAAATATTAGTTTCCTGTGGCTTTTCATGTCCTGTGAGAATGGTTTTACATTACTCATTTAACACTGCTTATACTGTTTTATAGCCCTGATTACACAATTAGCTTGGAGATGCTAAAATGATCTCCAAGAACAAACCCATTGCATTTCTGCAATAAAATCCAGCTGCCACACTTGGATCCCCA
Organism: Notechis scutatus; assembly: GCF_049901735.1. NCBI lineage: Eukaryota > Metazoa > Chordata > Lepidosauria > Squamata > Elapidae > Notechis > Notechis scutatus. The sequence goes on along the minus strand of NC_142014.1, from coordinate 64,737,281 downwards.
AGACAGGCTTCATAAAGCTTTAGCGCTGGGCCAGCTGTAGAAAAATTAATATGTGGGCTAATCCCTCCTCAGCATCTAATCTAACCAAATCCACTCTGACACTAAGAAAAAGCTGTATCATGTTGGCATTTTCTGTTTTGTCTTTCACCAACAAGCCACAGCATCCACAAGCCACAGCAGAAATGTTGACTAAAGGAAAGAAATATGTCAAAGGATCAACTGAAGGATATAAGTATGGGATATCGGTTATGGGCAGCTTCCTTTTTGTTTTCAACTGGATGTGGGACGCCAAGAGAGATTCTGATAACTGCAGAATGATTTTGTCTGCTTTGATCTTGAGATTCGGGCAACACAATCAAGCAGCCAAAGCATTTGCAGAAGATATGAAAGGCGCCTATTGTTTCACTTGTAGTGGGGCCAAGAGCTGGACTATGGCAATTTGTATAAATGTGAATGTTGAGAGCTCATATTCTTTCCTACAGACACTTTAAAATCTGCCCCGAAGCATTTCTTATGAAAGCTTTGTGAAATTGTCTGCCCCCTTATTCGGTGACTACAATCAACTCACTTAGAGACAGCTATAATTTGCTAGTACCCCCCCCCCACCCCCCCCCCCCCCCCCCCCCCCCCCCCCCCCCCCCCCAACCCCCCCCCCCCACCCCCCCCCCCCCCCCCCCCCCCCCCCCCCCAAACCCCCCCCACCCCCCCCCCCCCCCCTCCCCCCCCCCCCCCCCAAACCAACACCCCCCACACAAACCCACACCAAACCCCCCACCCCAAAAAAAAAACACCAACCAAACCCAAACCACACCCCCCCCCCCCCCACACAAACCCCAAACCAAAAAAACCCCCCACAAAAAAAAACCCCCCACCGGCCCCCCCCCCCCCCAACAAAAAAAAAAAACCCCCCCAGAGACAGGGAAAAACCACCGCACAACCACCAAAAAGCACAAAAAAAGACACCCCCGAGCAAAAAAAAAAAAAAAAAAAGGAAAAAAAAAAAAAAAAAAAAAAAAAAAAAAGAAAAAGAGAATATGTACATTATTAGGCAAAGCTTGGCTGAACTTCCCACTGCAAACACTATTGAATATTAATGTAAGGAAATAAGGAAACGGCCCCTATAGATGCCTGGGGAGTAAAATGGGGGAAGGGATCAAGGGAGAAAGTCTGCGTCCTAATACAAGTTCTGCTCTTTTTTATATAATTCTATGTGTTGTTAGGACAATATAAGATACATTTCAACTTTTGCTGTCACTGTGATCAGGAATGGACATCTGATGGCCACAGCCTAAGAATGGTTGCCATTCTGGTAGGACATAAGATTAGCCCTGTTGGAAGATCTGAAATGGCTGTCCAAAACATGATGCTTCTGAGATGTCCACAAGCAGAATCTGAACACAAGAGATCTATATTGACCCCCCTCTGATTTTACAAATGCTATTCAAGTATTTGCCTACAACAAAGGTCTCCAAACTTGGCAACTTTAAGACTTGTGGACTTCAACTGTCAGAATTCCTCAGCCAGCTAAGGAGAATTCTGGGAGTTGAAGTCCACAAGTCTCAAAGTTGCCACATTTGGAGACCCCTGGCCTACAATATATATCTTTCCTTCAATCATCAACTCCCCAATAACCATGCTTGTTGTCATAAATTAACCATGGATCGTGACAAACAGTATTTCTTTATCCTCACTCTCTGGCCAATCTCTTTCATTAGTTATAATGAGCAGATTCAAGGATTGTCAGATTTCTGAATACAAACTGACAAAGTTTTGGGCTTATTAACACATCATATATAAATGTGATTGAAAAGAAGTGTGGATAATTCGTGAGGCAATACCAGGGGATAATAAAACAGAAAACAATGAATTAGAGAAGGTGACAAAATTACAACTTCTGAAAATCAGAACTGAAAGAGTATGCATAAATAGGCCGGAGTGGTCCCGGTGGTTATCAGCCAAAAAATCTTTGGATAGTCCTTAGAAAATCTGCACATTGACAAAATTTTCATCTGTCAATTGCAAGGCCATGCTGCTTGGAGCTACACATATACTACACCAATATATTATGACATCCTAGGTTCTTGGGTAGAACTCAACACGTATTAAGGCCAACATCAGCTAAACCAATGGGTGACTTCACATTGTTATGAACAGTGTACAATAATTGTATTTTTTGAAATGTACTGGCTGCCCAACTTCAGTGACATAATTAGGATAGGAGGAACATGATGATTTATGCAAATTAATACCTAAAAAGCTGAGGTGCTTTTGAATACGCAAACTAAAAAAAGGTGAGAGGATAAATGTAAGGAAATGAAACAGGTCAGCAGTTTATGTCTAGCTTGGCACCTTTTAATTGTGTTGGGACTACAACTTCCAGAATTCCACAATCCTAATACATTTGGAGGGCATCAGGCTGAAAATATCTCAAAGAGTTGGTAGAACAAAAGAAATTATTATTATAAGATGAATTTGCACCCCCAGCTGATCTTCCAATTATATCTGTGGTTTTCTATATTAGAATTAGGATTTAAAGGCAACAATCATTTACATATAAATAGTATGCCTTAAAATTGTCAGAGCAGTAACTGATGTTTATTCCTTTTTCCTGTCTCACACATACGCACACAGAAAGAACATTCTGAATAACTTCAACGTTCTTTAACCAATCACCTTAGATGTGTGATGAATTTCTCCTACCCAAACCATTCTCAAGTTACTGCACTTTCAAGCAAATGGGATGATTTTTAAAAGGTGCAGAGATGAATTTGTCACTTAATTGATTGGATTAAAACAGATTTTTTTAAAGCCTCTTTGCTTTGAGAATTGTCATCCTTGGCATATTTGTAAATTAGATTGTAATTTCTTCATAAATACAGAGGCTCAGATTAATTCTTTACACATCTAAGGCAACACACACACTTCTTGCATGCAAGCTGCATTATCACTTCATACTAACAAAGGTTTTCAGGAGCAGATGGCAGACTTTAAATCCCACAGACGCTTTATTAGTGGACTACAAAATAGGCCCCATTGCCTACCAAAGTCATGCTTCACTTTGTGAAGCAGTGACCCTAACAAATCCATTTTGTTTCTTGTCACTATGCTGAATCCAATGAATGAATCTGACATAACAAGAATGGTTGGCGAGAGAAACGGAGAAAGCTTTAAGCCTTCTTGCAAGATCCCCAAGGCTTGTGTGTTCTATGACATTTAAACAAGGCACGTCCAGTTCCACTGGAAGATAACTAAAATTAAAAGAAACATTGCCTATAAATGTGTAATCAGAGCAAAGAAGGGCCAATGAAAAGTGTTCATCAGAAATACTTGGTTATCTAGGACCAATTATCATCCTACCAGCAGACAAAGACCAAACCACAGTGATCATGGACAGATCACAATATATATAAAAAGTCAAAGAATTACTGGAAGACAAAGAAACTTACATCCTGGTGAACACCAATCCAATATAGAAACTAGACAAGCTGATTGAGAAAAAGGTCAAATCACTAAAGAAGAACAAATGAAAGCAGTGGACCCATCTTACCACGCTTTTATGGTCCCCCAAAATACATATGTCAGACATACCTCTGTCCAGCCAATTGTATAATTACCAGGAACCCCAACCTATAACATTGCTAAAGAACTGACAAATGAGCTTGGGCACCTCACAGAGGGAAGTAAATACTCCATCAATTCCCCATTACAGTGCATCCAAAAGATCAAAGACTTGACCATAGATGAAGATGAAATCATGGTCTCATTTGATGTCACAGCATTCTTCACTTTCATAGACCCCTAAACTACCAAAAGAATCCATGACAGCACTACTACACAGCACACCTGGCCTAACCCAAATATACCAAGATTGAAATACCCAGAATCATGGACCTTATCAACCTTTGCCTGACTGCATACTTTAAGTTTATTGGACAAATATATCAACAGATCAAAGAATACCCATGGGATCACCGCTTTTAGGACTCATTGCTAAGACCATTATACAACACCTGGAATCTACAGGACTCCCACCCAAAGTCTGGATGCAGTATGTAGATTATACCGTTGTCATAATAAAAAAGAATCACGTAGAGAAAACACCTGAAACTATGAACATCATCTTCAAAAGAAAAAAATTCACCAGGGAAGAAGAAAACAACATGCTCCCCCTTCCTAGATAGCAGCAAAGGCAAATGATGGCAAATTAGAAACATAAATCTATCGAAAAACTGCCCACACCAAGTGCTCTACTACCAAGGTAACAACCTAACCTCCCACAAGAGAAGCTGCGTAAGAACACTACTTAGATGAGCACAAACACACTGCAGCAACCCTGAACAGTGGGAAAGAAATACAGCATCTATATAATGTCTTCCAACAAAATGGATATTCATGCAACTTTATCAAAGTCCCTTACCAATTAACCCACAATAGCACAACCAACACAAGCTGCAAAAGGGATAATATTGCCACACAGCAAAAAGATCTCAGAAACAACAAACATGATTAGGGGACTGGAGGCTAAAGCATGCAATGAATGGCTGAGGGAACTGCATATGTCTTGTCTAACAAAAAGAATGACTAAGAGTGACATGATAGCAGTCTTCCAATGTTTGAGGGGCCATCACAAAGAAGAGAGGGTTGATCTGTTCTGTAAAGCTCTGAGGACAGGATAAGAAGTAATGATGGAAGCTTATCAAAGAGACCTCCAACCTAGAATAAAAGAGAAATTTCCTGCCAGTGAGAATAATTATTCAATGGAATGGCTTCCCTCCAGAAGTTGTGTGTGCTCTTTCACTGGAGTTTCCAAATAAGAGATTGGACAGCCATTTGTCCAAAATGGTATGGAGTCTCCTGCCTAAACAGGGGATTGGATTAGAAGGCCTTCAACTTTATTGTTCTGTTATCACAATCAACATGATATCACTGTAGCACACAAACCAACTAAAACCCTCCAAACATCCTATGTAAACCAAAAGACCCAGTGGCCCAGAAGGAGAAAAAAAAAAAAAGGAATCACCTACAACATACAGTGTCAGGACTGTAACAGCCTCTATGTAGAACACACAGGCAAAAGACTAGCAGAGCACATCCATGAACACCAACTAGCGGTCAGAAGACATAATGAAAATCCTTAAATTCACATGGGACAGACTCAACCAGTTTCAACTGGGAAACAGTGGGAATCTTAGATCAAGCTAAGTCCAAAGAAGCCAGATAATTCCTGGGGGCCTGACACTCAGACAAATCAGCCATCAACAGGCACAGAAACAACATCTACATATCACTCAAAAGAGACAATGCAAAAGCCCCAAAAGAAACAAAACAGCAACCAACACTTGTGTAAGATTAAGACCAAGATTAACAACAAATCAACTATCAAGTAAACAATACCCCAATCAAGGAACTACTACTGCAGACACACAAGCTACTAGTAAACAATCTAATCAAGGAACCACCAAATCCACCATCACCAGCACTGACAGGGAAAACCACTAAGTATATAAAAATAAGAGCAAACTCCACTCCCTTGTAGCACTGATGAAAACCACCAAGCTCAGAGAGCACCTGTGAGACCACACTACCAACAATTCTTCCATGGGGATCATTCCAATGTCTCAGGAAAGACCCCAGCTCCTTTCACTTCCTCTCCTCTTTCATCTGATTTTCTTGCGATGGCATTCTGATAAGATAATGCCTGCTTAATAAGAGCTTAATCATGTATCATGGGGATTTTATATTTGAAAGTACAATGTATGTATATAATTCCTAGATAATCAAGTGTTTCCAATGAAAAACAGTAGAAAACAATTAATATTTGGGAGGAAGGATGAGTGGCAACAAGTATGTTGCCTCTTCCCTTATTCTGAGGCAGGGACTTCCCCTGTATTATTCAGTGTGCCAGCCCTTTCAAAACCATCTGGATGAAAATAAGCTGTGGTAGCACAGAAAAGAAAAGATAAAAGAAAGGAAAGAAAAACAGGGAGCTGAAAACAGAATGCTAGAAGATTGGGAGGGAGAGGCAAGGCAGCAGGCCCTCAGGATAACAGGAGGAAACCTTGTAAAGTTAGCAAGGCTGTCTCCCAACAAGGTAACAGGAGAATGGAAAAGGTCCCCAGACATCAAGAAGGCAGCGAGGGAGCCCTTGAGACATGGTTGCAGCAGAAATTTCCTAGAGTCTAATCTCCTCGGTCTGCACCTATTTTAGTCCAACCACCAACAGTCTAACACAGAGAGTCTTCAAACTTGACAGATTTAAGACTTGTGGACTTCAACTCCCAGAATTCCTCCTCCAGTCATGTTAGCTCAGGAATTCTGGGAGTTGAAGTCCACAAGTCCTAAACTTGCCAAGTTTGAAGACCCTTGGTCTAGCAGAAGACCTGGCTCTGCCAGTTGGTTTGGGTCCCCAATGAGGAACTATCACACTGGAGATAGTTGATGGGCCAATAGCGGATCCCTTCTCACCTCTCTACACCCTGTTCTTTCATGCTTTTAACCTTGTAAGCTGCCCAGAGTTACCTTGTGGCTAGATAGGCAGCAAAAAACAATAAAAACAAACATCTAGTAGCAACAAAGACTAGACAAGCCATTAATCTGCGTGTCCACACGTAATTTAGAATTTATCGGATGGATACCAAAGAACTAGAACAGTAAGGGAGATGCTAGGAAGATAATAAATCATGAAAAAAAATTACAGTATTAAGAAATCACCCCTGAGTACTTAAAGAGCCCAAACGGTGGTAAAACTTACATTCCAGAACTCAGCTCACCAGGAAGCTGGGAAAAAGGATGTTTTTTATTTTACAGCCCGTTTTTTTTCATTCTCCCACTCTTTGGAATCCTCATCTCCATTCTGGGATAATTTGCTATGGGAAATTAATATTTCCATTTACTTTGATTGGAGAGGAAGAGATTACAAGAGAGTAAGTCACTTCAGACAACACAAGGAAGCCTGGAGGGTGAAGCTTATTAAGGTTTTGCCAATTTCAGATAGCAGCACAAACCAGCCAGAGAATCTTAATTAACTTCTTAGGGGAGCAGAGCAGTTTGGGAAGAGATAGCTCATTTAAGCGATCTCTCTGCTCTGAGAGGGGGAAGATCCTTCCAGGAGAGTAAAGGAAAGTGGGTCAGACAATGGAACAAAGGGCACCAGGATGGCCTTCCCAAAGCCTTAGAGATTTGCAATATTTGCAAATATTGGTGTAGGGTGAGGGTTTGTCCTCTGAGCTTGTGGACTGGTTTCCAAACATTGAGAGATAACCTTAGAGACTGCCAAGCAATTGCAGGCAGCTTCCAGCACTGACAAGTGAAGGGGAAGGCAAGTCAACACTAGCACCTAAGGGCAGCCAGCAATCCAGCATTGACTGGGGCTGGCCAAAGGGAGAGCGACATGGGTATTGGTCGTCTTCATCACAAAAAAAACATGTACTGAGTAAAGAGGATAGTCTTGAAGGGCAAAGAGAAGAGGCAAAAATCAGAAAGGGGGAGACTTGAGCCCAGACTAAGAAAGGGAAATGCCACATACCTCCCCAATTCTCCTGAATATAAACCAAGAGGGAGGGAAGGGAGGAATCTTGCAATCAGACTTGCAAGATACTTTTGCAATAGCTGTTCTCATCAAAGCAGCTTGCAATCTGCCTTTTAAGGCTGACAATTTGGGACGTAGCAGGGAGGCACTGCCACCAATCACCACTGCCAAGCCTTCCAACTGAGATCAAGAGTACACCAGCCATCAAGGTACACAAGTACCTTGGGATTGCATGGGTCTGGGAAGGCCGCCTGTAAGTTGAAAGAGTCAGCAAGGAAAACCCCTAAAATGTGGCATTATCTCTGTAAAAGAAAGGTAGAAGACAGAACAAGAATTACAGAATATGGACTTACAGAGCACAGCTGAATTAGAACAAAAAATAAGAGCTATGAAACTGAAGAACAAAGTAGTTTTTACAGAAAAAAATAAATAAAAACAAAACACCTTGGGTTAAAATTGTACTTTTGGTAATATTTATATTTATAGTAATATTTATATAATGAAAAAATTGAAGGTAATTAGGTGCCTCCTCACTGGTTCAATCAGTATGCATTAGCCAGTCTTGCAAAAGGGCCTAAAATAACAATGGATAGATTCCCATATTGCTTGATTTTCATGCTTTGTTCAACAAACTATGGCTTTGTAGCATATTTGAACCAGAATGTGGAATAAGTCCAAGGGTGGGCTTAAATCACAATTCTATATAAATTATTATTACATAGGAAAAAAATGCCTACATTTTTCTGTCAGTTCTTATTCAACTTAATGTAGAATCTGCTTTTGATTTTTTTTTTCAAAAGAGAAAATAGGCTTGATGAAATTCTCATGGATGGCAAATTTCTGCTGGCCTTCCAAACATCCATTAAATCACAGGAAAATACACCAGTAGGGAATTTCTCCCAGAAAGATTTCAGAGCAACAACAAGATACCAACTGTAGCATCCATCATCGCTTCCAATAATAAAAGTTTGCTCCTGAAAAAATGTATCAAGCTCCTAGAGATTAAGGTATTAAAGCCAGCACTTACTTCAGAAGGCTAAGATGCTCTTTTCATTCTGCTTATACATATTTTATGTGCAAAGACTATTTATCCATTTCACCTGACATGTTTTGTCAGTCACACTGCTTATCATTTGACAAGTATTTTCTATTTCTAATGGCAGCTGTAGACACTGACAGACTGACTTTCCATCTAAAACAGCAGGGGTGAATTTATGACATCACATCTAAAGAGCTGAAAACCAGCTGGATTTGCAATCAAAACAGAGTTTGCACTTCCAAGTTGGTGGGCTGGAATGTTTATTTGAACTGTATTCTTATTTCCAGTAACCTGATAGTGCCCAGGTGTATTTAATTTCAACCCCCTCACAATCCCCCACATTGGCTAGAGCACTGTTTCTCAACCTTGGCAGTTCCCCGTGCTGGCTGGGGAATTCTGGGACTTGAAGTTCATGCATCTTAAAGTTGCCAAGTTTAAGAAACAGTGGCCTAGAAGATTATGGAAAATAAAAGTCCAGTCTGGTGGATGCAAAGTTGGGGAAAGATTGCGCAACTTCAATATGCTCAATGTTGATATAAGAGTGATTTTTAATATAAAAAATTAACATTTGCAAGACACTTTTCCATTAAGGAGCCATCAGGGTAATGTATAACAATAAAAAGACCAAAAAAAAAAAAAACACCACCCTTTACAGGTAGTCCTTGATTTACAGCCATTTGTTTTAACAACTGTTCAAAGTTACAACGACAATGAAAAAAGTAACTGGTCCTTGCACTTACAACCACCACAGCATTTGGGCGCTTGGCATGTTCTTACAATGGCTGTAGTGTCCTGGGATCATGTGATTGCCATTTGCAAACTTCCCAGCTGATTTCCAACAAGCAAGATCGATGGGGGAATCTGGATCCATTTAACAACCACATGAGTCACTTAACAATCATGGCTAAAAAGGTCATAAAGCAGGGCACACTTAATAGTTCTAATCCCAATGGGTGTTTTGTAAATTAAGGACTGCTTATGTGTATTTGGTGGGAGGAATCAGCTTCTGGGCTGTTTCTGATTGGCTAGATGGATCCATGGCATCAAAGGTGAGACATTTCAATTAGCTTGACTAGTCATTCATCTTCCTGGAAAGGCTAGTTTTAATTTATGTTCTACAACTATATACAATGGCAAGACTAATTTTCAACAGTAAAGCGAATCAAGAATTAAGCAGCAACAGCCCAGCAGAAGATCTCTCTCTAACCATCCTCAGAGCAACATGTTATACACATGTTAAAAGAAAACTTTGGGCTGGACAGAAACTAATAAAAGTCATTTTCACGTGTCCAATCAAATATATGCATTGAGACCAGGGTTTCAATAATAGGATACCAGAATCAGATAGCAGTGATTAAAGATAAACAGGGACCACTTTGGTGGGAAGGTAACAGGTTCCCTACACCTCGGCCTATAGTCATGCTGTCCACATGGAAGTGTCTTTGGACAATGTTGACTCCTTGAGCTAAGAAATCGAGAAGAGAACCAGTCAGTCACGACTGGACAAGAGAAACCTTTACCTCTATTCTAAGCTTTAAAAAAAGCATATTTCCTGAAAAAGGGTGAGAGAAGGACAGGATCTGTGCTATTGAAACATCCTCAGAATGCAGTGTTGTAAGCAGTGATGGCCATCTCTTGCCATGCTCATGTCATACCCCTAAACATGAACTGGACATCAGTATACTTTCAGGTATGATGATTCAAGAAGCTGGGTATCATCCACAAAGCTTACATGGCATAAAGTCAGGTTACTGAAGAACTGCCTATCTTCCATGGTTTCTGCCCAACTAGTACAACCTGACAAAGTTTGTCTCTCGATCAAACAGTGTCATCTTTCGGGATCCAGAAAGTGTGTCTTCTCTGCCGCACCTGGAATGAAACTAACCTCGAGATCTGAATGGTTCCAACCCTGATGATGTTCCTGAAGGACTTAGCTGTTTTCCAAGGTCTTGAGTTAGAGTGGATGGAGCCCTTTGTGGGATGTGGTTTATAGATGCTTTTTTGTTGAGGAACTGGATTTGCATCTTGTTTATTCATTTTATATTCCGTGTTGGAGCTGCTCAGAGTCATTTGGGAGTTGAGCGATACCTCAGTAAATAAATAAATAATGGCTGGATTTGTATTATGCATGATGCTCAAACTGGAATCTTATTCTCTTTGTTTGCATTAAACTACAGTTTATCCCTAACAACAGATAAAGCATTTGTGCACCCTGCTAGAGTGGAGAACTGAAAAAAATATAGCCACATGAAAGAATCTCAAACAGGAAGATGATTTCCATGAATCACTAAAATGCTGAACTATAGTTCTTCAGCTAGCAGACATTATGAGATTTATTTCTGGGAAATCTTGCATAGGATTATCCTGGGAATCATTTATTTAAATGCCATTGCAGAGCATAGGCTATGCTAGGAAATTAGTTAGGTGAGCACTTCCTTCAATCATATGAATAGGATAATAAACTAAGTTTGTTCCCTTCCACTCTTTATTAAAATTGCTACCCACAAGACAGATAATATATAACAAAAAAAACTACAACAATTGTAATTTGAGGAGTCAAATGCAGAAAGAGAAAATATTAGGAACAAGAAGGCTGACGTTAATACTATAATGTTCTACTAAAGTCAAAGATTAAGAGTATCGAGGGAAAATTAGTCCATTTTTAATTGCAGTCAAACTCTACAAGCTATCACAGAAAAATAAATATATTAAACATTGCCTTTGGGTTCTGCTCAGACAGAAGATACTGGACACAGAATTCATCTCTTTGCCAAAACCAGGATTTAATAAATAATAAAGGATTTATGATGAGAATCTCTGAAACAAAATAATGGCAGAGGCAGACATGTCAACAATTCCATATTTCCAGTTTTAACAAGAAAAAAAATCTGTTTGGTCTTTAGGACTGATGAAGGTAAGACACACAAAGCAAGTAGAAGGATGCCTAAGCAGTGTTTAAATACAGGAAGCTGATCGGGATACAGGTAGCCCTCAACCATAATTGTGGTCATTGATTAAAATGAAAGTTAAGCAAGATGTCCCCGTGATTGCTTTGCTCAATGACCACAATCCCAGCACTCCTAGTTGTGGTCTTTAAATGAGTATGCAGGTTGTTAAGCGGGCGGAGCCACAGGTAAGTAGCACGGGGTCTCTCAGGAGAGTGAGGGAACTCTGTGACACTCCACTAAGGAACTGAAAATCCACCCTGTCAATATCCAAATAAGTTTTTAGTCCCTGAATGGAGGCCTCACTCACCTGCACTCCTCCCACTACCATGTTGACTCTCCACTCAGTGCTTGGATTTAGGTTCCCTCTCATCTCTGGGAACTGACTAAAAAGGCCATCAAAGAGTTCAGTTTCCCTTCATGCACAGAAGCGAACTCCTTTGGTGAGGTGCAGGAACAAAATTTCAGCTCTATTTCTGATCCCGCCAAGGCATTCAGCTCTTTTCAGTCAGCTCCCAGAGATGAGGGGGATTCCTCTTGTTAGCAACAAGTTTCCTGCCGGCTTCCCCATTGACTTTCTGGGGAAGTTGGTAAAGAAGACTGCAAATGGCAATCACATGATTGTGGAGTGATTGGCAACCAGTTGTAAGTACAAATAGGTTGCCAAGTCCTCAGATTGCAGTCATATGATCAGCGAGGGGGGGGGGGGGTTGCAACATTTTGTGATGGCTGGAAGTGCTTTAGGGCCGTAAAGCACCCTTTCCAAGTCTATTGTTATAATACTGGATTGTCATTAAATGAACATGAGCCTTGGTGGCGCAGTGGTTAGAGAGCTGTACTGCAGGCCACTTCTGCTGACTATTGGCTGCCTGCAATTCAGCAGTTCAAATCCCACCAGCTCAAGGTTGACTCAGCCTGACATCCAGTGGTGGGATTAAAAAAATTTTTTACTACCGGTTGCGTGGGCATGGCTTGGTGGGTGTGGCAGGGGAAGGATACTGTAAAATCTCCAGTCAGAGGTGGTATTTGCTGGTTCTCCGAACTACTCAAAATTTCTGTTACCGGTTCTCCAGAACTGGTCAGAACCTGCTGAATACCACCTCTGCCATAGACATGAAATACATAAGATGGTGTGAAATACGGAATTATAGAAATCTACCTTTTATGAATATGAAAAAAACAATCGGTTGATTGCTGAAAGAGTCAGCATTCTTTAAGGACTGAGTATTTAAGATTATTGTGTGCATTATCTCAGAAGTAAACCTCTCGGAGTTTGGTAAGGTTTATACCTAGACTAGACATATGTAAATGAGTGTAATCAGAAGTTCACATGTGCCTTCAAGGCCACATATGACTTTCAGCTCCCTTTCTATGACCTTTAAAATTTCAACATCAGAATTTATAGGCAAATAGTTGATTTTTGTTGAGAAATAAAAAAAAGCATTGATACTTAACAAGTCATAGTTAAGCCAGTTGGTTTTATGCACTTAAAAATCCACCTATACAAATATCTATCTCCCCAAATGGGAAGAATAAATCCTGAATCTTGCTGCCTGGGAACTCATAATTCCAGTGCCTCACTTTATGTTCTTGCAAAGAGATTACTAATCTCTGCACTAGAATATAATTTCTGCTCATAAAGGTGCACTAGAATTGCCTTAATCTGGAAAAAATAACTGCCCAATTTTCTTTTAGTTTCTTGACCAGTACATACAAGGCAAACATACAAAGCAAAAGAACAGAAATTCATAATTTTACCAGATCTTAATTTCCTTTTTTCTTTTGTATGTATAATTTGGTTATAATATATAGATGATAAACTAATGTGAATGATTGTTGTATGCTATTGACATTGCTAATTCTGTTTTAAGATCAGTTCTCCTTGATTTTAAGCAAGCACTTAGGAGAAAAATCATCCAAATTTTATGTGATTCAGCTCTTGTAGGCAGCAGTGTTCATTCTGCAGATCAAATGTGGAATAATCAGTTTGCAATGGATGCTTGTTTTTTTACATGGATCATAATGATAACTTTTTATGCTTTTTATACTAATTCCCCAATTTGTAATGTCAGGAAGTTGATATTATGGTGACTGCTGAAGGCTGAATTTAAAAGATACTGTACTCTTTTGTTAATATAGCAGATACAAAGTTTTAAAGTTTTGGAAATTAATTTATCTAGGTGGAAATATTATTCTTTGGGAATTTCTGACTTTTTTTGACTTGAAATTCTTGGTGTTCAAATTATATACAAATATTGCTGGAAGGGAGGTATAAATGGCATATATAGAGAGGGTTTGTTTGGAATGTAGGAAACTAGTTTCAATTATAAATGGCCCTGGGGCACTTACTGCGAAAATCTTCCTTTGTATAAGATGTTACCCAGTTTATTGTGGTTCAGTTAGGTTAATAAAAAAATCCTATTTTAAAAAATGAGAAAAGTTCAGAGTTTATAACTTTTGTGAGTATTGCATACAGCGGAGAGGTTGAAATTTACACACACACTATTCAAACCAAGAGTAGAAACAAGATGTTATAAAAGAATATAGTACAAGGTCTCCTTACATCTTATTTCTTACCCCATAATGCTTTGTCTGCATATTAATAGAAACTGCAAAATTCAAATATCCATTCTTAACACAAGTGTGCACATGTGTACATATATTCCAGATCCGTGATTCTTGCCATAAAATCAACTTTCCTCATCCTGGTGCCTCTGATCTTATTCTCCCATATTTTGAATAGGATATGTGTCAATTGATCCAATTGTCAACCCATGACCAATTGGATCATCTTTTAAAAGATATTTCCTTATCAGATTCTTCAGTGTCTTCAACAATGTCAGAACTTCTAATGTACTGTCTTCACTGGAAAAGCTGGAGTACTTTCAGAAATGTGTCTGCCTTGAAACTAAGCTATGTTGAAGTGTAGAACACAATCATTTGCACAGAAAATGTTTTATGTCATACAATGTTTTATAAAAATCACCAAATTTCAATTCCATTGGAATTATTGGTTCTGGAGTTACTTACATTCTGTAAGTTAGCTCATTTGAAGTACTTTGGTTCAAAAAACACTTCCCTATGATGTACCGTTTCATCCAGTTAAAAGTTATAGGAACCAAGTTGTGGTAGTATATAGGTGGCAGCAGATATAGGTACATATGAAGAAAACATTTATTTTAACAAAAACACATAATTGACATTAAAAATATCCTAACTCAGAAGTCTCCAAACTTAGCAACTTTAAGACTTGAAGTCTACAAGTCTCAAAGTTGCCAAGTTTGGGGACCCCTGTCCTAACTTCTCCTTACCGTTGAGAATTAGCGAGGAGAGATGGGGTGAAGGGAGAACATATGACCCAGATAGAAGAAGGCATAGTTAAAGAGAATCAGTAATTTGTGAAGAAGGATTTTACAGAGGAAATCAAAATGAAATATTTATAAGGATGGCATCTTAAAGGATACATTAAAATAGATTGATGATACTTTCAGGGACCTGTGAAGATAAATATTTGACAACATAACTAGAATTCAGTTTAGAAGATGTTCTTGGAAGCCTTTGATTTTGGATATTATCCATAACAATAATACTCTGATTTTATTTCATTCCAAACCATAACAGTTTATGGCTATTATATTTATTGAAATATATTACAGAAATACAAACTGTTGCTCACTTTTTGCAAAATGCCATTTGTTTTGTTAGAGCCCAGACAAAACATGGACTTTGATTTCTTTCCCTAGATATTTCTCTTTCTGTATTAAGTTTTTGTTTTTGCAGACTTTCAAAATGTCATCCATGCCATGTGTCATTCAAACACGGACAACTGTAGTTTAGTTAATTAAATAATGGTCCTTTTATCTTTATATTATGATAGTGATTGATTGGCTCACACATTAAACAAACCATGGATTACTTCAGTCATAATGCATGATTATCTAAGTTTGCACAAGAGATTAAGCCTGAACTATCATCTGCAAATCAGTATCTGAGTTCACATAATAGACTGAATCCAAACAAGAGAAACCACATTATCTGGACCCATTTCAGTCTTGTTTGAGGCCATGTTATAGTACCAAGGCTGCATTGAGCATACTTGTGGACTTAGGATGGAGGTGATGCACTCAATGACTTTCAGTACCATCAACTACAGTATACTCCTAGACCGGTTTAGGGGTTGAAGTGGACAGTATATACAGTAGTTTTCTTCAGCAGTTGATTCCAGTGAACATTGGGGAGGGAGAGGAGCAGGGGCAACTTTAGATCTGTTTTGTGGATTGGCTCAGAATTTGGATCTCCCACCAGTCACCTTTAACATTAAAATGAAAACACTGGGCCAGGCATTTGGTAGCATGGGTGTGGTATCGTCAGTATGCTGTTGATAATCTAGTCATATATCATCCCTGGCTGTGCAGGTGATGCCTTTTGGGTGCTAGGCCAGAGCTGGAGGTCTGGATGGAGAGGAACCCATTCTGCGGGCAAGATGGAGTGCCTTAAGGGTGTTGGCCCCCTGAATCTAGAGAAATGTCATATTTGACTCTTGATTGAGTGAGTACTGCCTTGGACGGAGTTAGTGTACACTTTGGGCATTCTCCTGAACTCCGTGAGTCAGCCAGAGTTAAGGTGCAGCTTTCTTTATTAATGAAATAATTAATTTAGAATACAGATTATGTAAATGCTTTCTTCCTATCTATAATTGTATCTATAGTTTTTAGAAACTAAAATGAATCTTGGGTAATGAAATTAACAATAGGAACGTTTTTTCGCTTTCTTCTATAGTAATAAAAATTGTTAATGCTGTGACATAGCCAATCATGTATATTTTTAAAAATATATCAAGTTTACACAACCAGCAGACTGGTTTATAATAATTTTTCAGATACTGGGATGGATAGCATTGCAAATTGATGTGCATTTGCAGTCATTTGAAATAATGTATTTGAGCATAAAATATGATGATTTCACCACAGGTCACCTAATTAAAAGCACCATGATTATTTTTGAAATGTTTATGCATGTGGACACATGTATTACATCAAACAAAGAAGACAAGATACTATGCTAGCTATACATATGAAAAAGCTTACTTAGCACATTAAAAAAGAGAAAAGTTTAGATATATATTGTTTTAAAAAGGGTGCTGGTTTTTTAATTAAAATATGTTTGAATACAGTGTGAAACCTAGCAATAGCATTTAGGCTTATATACCACCCCACAGCACTTTACACAACTGTGTGATTTACAACGAAGAAGTATTTATTTGCATATTGCCCTCAACAATCTGGGTCCTCATTTTACTGACCTTAGAAGGATGGAAGGCTTTAGGCCCCTCAGGATCAAAATCTAATTGCAAATGCAATTGAAATTCTGAATATTAAAAATTGTTTCATGCATTTGTCATCATTTTTGTATGAATGTCAGCTTAGCATAAACTCTCTGACTCCAGTTGTTAGAGACAGCTTAGGTCCTTACAATAACAAAGCAAAGAAACCTCTAAAAATAAGTAGCTCAATCCTTAGAAAAGCAAGCATCCTGTTTGCTGTCAGGACACTCATTTTTAGAAAATGTTTTGGCATCTAACAACAATCACTGTAGGGGGGCAAAGCAAGATTTTATAGTTCCCAGTTTAAAATCTGGGCACATTAAAAATTAAGTAGATTTGTTGTGCTGATCGCACTCTTACAATATATAATGCATGCATTGTTTTGTAAAGCAAAAAAATGTGTTGTCTTCATGGGTAGTTTGTTGTCAACTTAAGCCATATGATCCTAAAAGAATCTGTCAGCCTGAGAAACGAAAGGAGGCTGCATTTCTGATTTGTGGTCTAGTCTGATCCTAAAGGCTCCCTAACTAACATATAATTTTTCCATTTTCTTTTAGAAGTTAGTAGAGTTATTTGTTCGAGAGCTTGAGGGCTCCAGCAGGAAAGGCCATGTTCCTGATTCCTTCTTGTAGTTGGAAGTTTGCGGCTCAGGTACACTCATTCCTTCAACGTAGCATACAGAAATCTAGCTATTGGAAACTTGGGTTGTAATACATCAGCTTGTGAAATCCAATATTCTTTGTTTTTTAATATTTTATAATGCAAAAATGCACTATTTTATATTTTATAATGCAAAAATGAGGTACATGTACATAATTCTATTATAAATCTAAAAAGAAAAAATATACATTTTTCCCTTTTTACTTTAGTGCCTGGTTTAGTGCCTTGAATAATTTAGCCATTATACCCTGCTGGAGATTCAGTTTCCCCACTCCACATCTTGTATATTCTAAATTTCAAGCTTTTGTCAAATCTAATGTAGTAAATTAACATCTTTTTATTTTGAGAATTACAAATTGGTTTTTATTTATTTTATTTATTTATTTATTTATTTGATTTGCCAATTGTTTACAAGATAATAAGTATAAGTGAATACATAGTTGTGAATACATGAAATGGGTACATATAAGAAAAATAAAAGAAGAATAAGAGAAACAATAGGACAGGGACGGTAGGCACGTTGGTGCGCTTATGCACGCCCCCTACAGACCTCTTAGGAAAGGGGTGAGGTCAATAGTAGACAGTCTAAGGTTAAAGTTTTTGGGGTTTGGGGAAGAAACTACAGAGTCGGGTAGAGTATTCCAGACATTGACCACTCTATTGCTGAAGTCATATTTCCTGCAATCAAGTTTGGTGCGGTTAACATGGTTCTGAACACTAAATCCACTAAAGTTGAGTCAGAGAACAAATTACCTATCTTTGAGGCATTCAGCTATTGGTAGTCCTCAACATAGCTATAGCAATAGCACTTAGACTTATATACCACTTTATCGTGCTTTACAGCCCTCTCCAGGCGGTTTTACAGAGTCAGCATATTGCCCCCAACAATCTGGGTCCTCTCATTTTACCCACCTCAGAAGGATGGAAGCAGAGGTGGTATTCAGCAGGTTCTGACCAGTTCTGGAAAACCAGTAATGGGAATTTTGAGTAGTTCGGAGAACCGGCAAATACCACCTCTGACTGGAGATTTTACAGTATCCTTCCCCTGCCACACCCACCAAGCCACGCCCACAGAACCGGCAGGAAAAAATTTTTTTGAATCCTATCACTGAATGGAAGGCTGAGTCAACCTTGAGCTGGTGGGACTTGAACTGCCAAATTGCAGGCAGCCAATAGTCAGCAGAAGTGGCCTGCAGTACAGCAGCAGGAACACAAGGCTTGCATTGCGAACAAAATGAGGGAAGAGGGGAGGGGGGAAGGGCGGAGGGGGGGAACTTGCCCCACTCAACCCATGCACCTCGCCTGGCCACCAGCTTGCTTCTTTCCACTTTCTTTTGCTTTTGGCTGCACGCAAGGAAAGCAGCAAAAGTCTTTCTTTCTCTCCCCCAAACTCTGACAGAAATGAGTCTTTGGGACCCTGCAAGGCATCCTGCTACAACAGGCTGCGCCGGCATGACAAGTCTCACAAAGATTTATTTCTGGAGGAGTTTGGGGGAGAGAAAGAAAGACTTCTGCTGCTTCTGCTGCTTTCCTTGCATGAAGCCAAAAGTCTCTCTCTCCCTCCCTCCCGAGAACAGAGCTGGAAACAGAGCTGCGATCCCAAATAAAGAACGATCGATCGGTAGGAAAATGAAGTGAGGAATTTTCCTGCAGACTTTTTTGGGGATTTTCCCAGGGTCTCTGGTCCGGGAGATTTAAAATTATGAGTTTGGTGGTCCCTGAGGTCCAAAAGGTTGGCCACCCCTGACCCAGACGATATGGCCAGCATAAAAATGTAATAAAAAGATATAATACCAAAAAGTCTGGAATCAGATGGCAAAATGATCCACTAGATTCAAGAGACCACGACTGCACCTTGCTTTATTATTATTCAAACAAACTGCATTATATTAGATTCAATGTTGGTTTCATGCAATGCAATACAAATAGTAACGCTAATACAAAATGCATCTGATTCCCTTTTTCTTGGTTGCAGAAGAAAAGTTCTAGCATTTCAGATGTTGCTGCAAAATTGAGTCATTTGGCTGACCTATCAGTTGGCTACATATCTCATTGCAGTTTTAACATTAAAGTTGATTCCAAGTGGGAATAAAAACACAGCAGCCAGAAGTTTAGAAGTGTTGGGATATAACTCCCCAAATTTCCAAACGTGTTGAGAATGCTGGGAATTATAATCCAGTACATCAGGACAGTAAAAATACCCCTTTGCCCACATAAATACCTTTTCCCAAAATAAATTGACAAAATTAAGT
Source organism: Notechis scutatus (assembly GCF_049901735.1). NCBI lineage: Eukaryota > Metazoa > Chordata > Lepidosauria > Squamata > Elapidae > Notechis > Notechis scutatus. Next base: position 64,717,534 of record NC_142014.1, on the reverse strand, counting down.
GCACTATCATAATTCCTACATCCTCTTAACATTTAAAATATTTGCTACTTTAAATGGTCTCCTTTTTGTACAGGTATTCCTTGACTTACAACAGATTACTTAGTGACCATTCAAAGTTATGATGGCACTAAACAAAATGACTTATGACCATTTTTCACACTTATGGCCATTGCAGCATCCCCATGGTCACGTGATTTATATTCGGATGCTTGACAACTGACTCACATTTATGACCGTTGCAGTGTCCTGGGGTCATGTGATCACCTTTTGTGACCTTCTGACAAGCAAAGTCAATAGGGAAGCCAGATTCACTTAACAAATGTGTCACTAATTTAACAACTGCAGTGATTCACTTAACAATTGTGGCAAGAAAGGTTGTAAGATGGGACAAAATTCACTTAACAAATTTCTCACTTAGCAACATAAATTTGGGCTCAATTGTCATCATAAGTTGAGGGCTATCTGAATTGGTTATCGTTATCAACCTCATTGGCATAATTTATGCAGAAGCTGAACTCCTTTTATAGTAAATATATTTATGAATTAGTTAAAAAGCATAGGTTTAACAGAATTTAACCATATACTTCCCTGCTTATTCTGTCTTCATTTCCTTCAATTTAAATAGTCCAGCTACTCGTTTGAATAGTGATCATCAAATATTTGCATTTCCAGTGGTCAATAATAAAAAAAAACATCATTGCAATAAAGGTGTAATAAATATATATATGGAAACTAAGCAGAACACTTTATAGTCTTTAAGTCTTTGAAAACTGCTATGCCCCTTGATGGCTATACCCATAATCTCAAATCAACACAACACAAAGGGCATCAGTGTGTGGACCTTTTAAAAAACAAAAGATCCTGTCTCAACAAAAGCCAATATACATTTCTGTATTCCATTTTAAATTCCCTGTTGCAGTATACCACAATCAGAAGAGGTAGGAAATAAACAAGTATGCACTTAAATCTCGGCCTCCCAATTACACTTTTCTACCAATTAATCAACTAAAGCTTTTATTATTTATTCCAAAATTGATATCCTGCCAACCAGCTAAGAATGGCTTTCATGAAAGCTATCAATCCACTCAAAGCACTGAAGCAGGTCCATTTTAAGGCTTTATATAAACAAACAGGAAGCAAAACCAAAGCATTCTTAAAAGGCAACTATTTCATTGATTACTCTAGCAATTAAAGTTTGCCATCAAAAGCTATAATACTAAATACCATTCAGCTCGATATCCCCTAGGATTGCAGCTTCAATCAATCAATTAATCAACCAATCAATAAGTCCGCACCTTGCAAAACAGTCCCACTTTCTGCCTTTAAGGGGTTTAAATAAAATAGATGATCTGCCATTATTTAGCACACTCTTGGAGGTTCCAGGACCCTAAAATGAGGCAAAGAATCCACATACAGAGAACTTGCTCTCTTTTGGAATACTTATTTACCATTGAAAACAACAGGTGAAATGGTATTCATACAAGCGTTCCTTGCCTGGTATCCCCCAGAAGAGTAAGAAACCCCCGCCCCATTTCAAACCTGTTAAGCTTCTGGTTAAAGAAGGAAATTGGATAAAGTAGTGACAGAAATACACTAAGATTTATTTATTGAATTTGTATGACCCCTTATCTTTCATAAATGTGCTTGGTGGCTCCCAACAACCAATAGAAACAATAGCATGGCTGGTTGGGGAATTCTAGAAGTTGAAGTCCACAAGTCTTTAAAAGTTGTCAAGGTTGGACATCCCTGTCCTAGCGCAGTGCTTGAGTGGGGAAGGGGAGAAAGCCAGGTTTTCAGGTCCTTCCAGAAGGCTAAAGCAAACAAAGTTATCTAAGGTAAGGGCTAAAGTTCTAGATTCATTAAATCATCACCAATTTTATTTGTGAACCTTTGTTTTTAGGAAGGTTCCAGAGCCTAATTCATGCCATGTAAATGTTCACAGAAATTATGTTTTGCTTAAACTGTCATATCCAATGTGAGATCTCTAAAGTCAATTCCCAAACAGTAGCAGAAAAAAAGGTGCAAGAGTAGCTTCAATATCAGCTGAAAAGGAAGCTAATACTGAAAAGATCAGGTTTAAGCTATCTGCTGTGGATATTTGCATTCGCCCTTGAGACGGATGCAAATCTGCTTTTACAGTTCTGAAAACAACAGCATATTCACACTTGAAAGGTAACAGCAAACTCCCAATTAGCATAGCAACGGAAGTATTGTGCAGCTATTTTCAGGAAGAGGAATTCGAAGTTATTTTAGTTTAAACTCCCCAAAGGTAAGTATTATGAAAATGAAATTGGGTTCATCTTCAGTTTCAAAGAACCAAAAAGCTTCTTCAGAGAAAAAGAAACATTTATGTAAATAAAAACTAGACTGCATACTATAGCTAAATCCAACTTTAATTTAATGGTTGAAAATGGAAAAACTAGAGGCAAAGTATTATCTTGGACACTAAAGTATATTTCATAAGGAGAACACATGAAACTAATGTCTATTTTTGTATCTGTTATACTTTTAAATTCAATAACAAATACTCTGGACAACATATAATTTACCAAATTAAGCATTTTCTCATAGAAAAGCAATATTTTTCTGTGAAGTAAAAATAGGATGCCTTCAGTCCTATGCTTTCATGGACATCTCCATGCTGCTTTCTTGGTGATAGTAGAAAAGTAATCTGCCTTTGTCTTTTTCCAGGAATTGTTTTCAACTTCTCAGTCTAATCCAGAGTCCTTGTGGTCTCCCATCCAAGTATGAACCAGCTTAACTATGTTCGTTTCTGAGCCCAGGTCTGTACAGAGCCTACCACCCATTGAAGCAAAAACTTTTAAATGTCTTGCCATTATTGACCCACCACCCCAAAATAAAAATCTATATTAAGGAAAATATTAAGACAAAACAAATTATAGGACTAAGTAGTGTAGGAAGTTAGCATCCACCCCTTTCCTAGAAAAATGAAATATCCTAGGAAATATTAAAAAGGCAGAATATTTGCCCTAAAAAGAGTGGAAACTCAGAAGCAGAAACTAACTTCAGAAGTAGAAGCTCACCCCCACCTTTGTTAATTGGTGGGCCATTAAGGCCTGGGCCAGAATATTTTACATAACAAAGATCTCCAGGTAAAGCTATAGCAATTACCTAAAGCCCTTTTCATTACATCATCATCCAGCAAGGCTCAACCAAGCCTGGAACTCAGGACAGCCTGCAGAGTTGCCCCTGCATGGCCCCATGGGAGTCTGACAACCAATCAGAATACAAGTTCAAATTCAAATCTCAACAGAAGGTATAAAACCAGGCACTCTCAGCATCTCAGCCCTTCCTTCTCTTTTCCTTCACCTTGGAGCATGTGATCCTCCTTGTTGTACAGCGGCGGTAGAGACTGAGACGGACACAGGCTTAATTTTAACAGGCTTTATTCAAATGAATAAAGGGTTGCCGCGGCTGCCAAGGCTAACTGGCAGTCAGCTGGCGGCAACAGCTGATGCCGTTTGACAGCTCCTTTTATAGCCGGCTGTCAAACGGCATCAACCAATGGGAGCGATCGGTGCTCCCGCGCGGGCGGCGGACCGGAGTGAGGACTGCTGTCAGTCTGTGGACACAGCACTCCTCCTTTGGAGCTCCAAGCCATGTAGTCCTATCCACCATTAAACCATCTTTCCAAACAGCCTCCATGTTTCCAATGTCTTTTTCCCCACTTGGAACTTAACCCAGAAGGACATTTCTTCCAACAGTAGAAAATTATAGGGCTAACCATGGAAGTCTTCTAGTCAAAACCCTTGTGCCCAAGGCAAGAGTCCTCATACCATCTTATTATTCAACCTTTTCTTGAAAATCTTGGACAGTCATTTATCCGAGATGGTATGAGAGGGCAGGGAGTTGGACTACAGCACAGTGGTCCCCAACCTTTTTTGTACCACGGACCGGTACCGGCATCAGCACGCACGGCCAAGGCAAGGCGAGCCGAGCGACCAGCCAGCCGTCCCCCGCTTCTCCCCGCCACCTTCAACTCCTCCTTTGTACCTTCTCGCAGTCGATAGGCTTTTCGGGCTCTTTCTTAATCTCCTCCTGAGTAATGCGAGACTCCACCGCCATCGGGACGGCTCTTCGTTCGAAGCTGCCCCCCACTTCGACAAAACTAAGGCGCAAGGATTCCTTCAGCACCCAAACGCCGCTTTCCAACTGACAACCGACAAGCTCACCAGGAAGCACTTTTTCAAGCGCCATCGAAACAAGATGGCGGCGCCCAAGCAAAGTAGGCCCTACTTTTATTCTTTGCGGCCTGGTACAAAATGATCCACGGACCGGTACCAGTCCGGGGCCCGGTGGTTGGGGACCCCTGGACTACAGGACACAAGTAATAGAAGAGAATTATCTGTAGCTTGGGGTTGAACTGTGCTCTGATATTACCCAGCTGAGGAATGAACCATCTACGAGCAACGAAGCTCAGAGAGCACCAAGGACTTTATAGTCACAAGCTACCTCCGCTGTCCTTAATCAGGGAGATTAAGGGGAGAAAAAGTTGGGGCAAGATATTTATCTCACTAAAATAGAAGAAAAACATTTTACTAGCTGAGATGCTTAGATTGCATTAGGATACAAACAAAGTTGTAATCTGAAGGCAACGCTAAGATGCATTATCATTACACTTCTTGCACCTATCCAAGTTCTAAGAGCAGTGTTGTCACATAGACAAAAATGTCCCTTTTCAACCTATGGATCATGGCTGACCAATGTATCCAAGAGTACTTTATTGCTTGCCACAATTCCACATTCAAGTCAATTGTGCTGTATTCACTTGCCTTGAAGTATCCTCATTCAGTTCCAAAATATAGACATCCTAGAAAGTAAGCTCAACAGCTGAAAAAGCAGCAGTTAATTTCCCGAAAATATCAAGTAAATAACAATAACAAAACCCCTTCATTGAATTAATCTTTAATTTCAGAGCAGCCTGGAGACTTGCTTAAGGATATATACTTCCTTTGCTAGGGGAAGTTAAATATGATAACCGAACAACAAACATAATGTCTCTGTTTCTAGTCCTCTAAATATTTTATTGCTTACCAAGCACTCACGTCCTTGTTAAAATACGATACTGGAATGAATACATGATGCCTTTTCAGAATCAGCCCAATATCAAAGATAAAATCCACAATTTTATGTAGCAATAATTAAGCCACTACTAGATCGCTGGTCTTATTTTGAACAGAACAAACTGAAGTTCATGTATTGAATTCCTTTTTTTATCTATTGAGACACTGCAGAATTTCCTAAAACAGCACTACAATTTAAGTCCTTTTCAGAGTCCACAAACAGCATTCATTAATAGCTTTTAAAATGGTTTTCGCATTCTTGTTCCCTTATCTATTTTTTAGCAGATTTTTTACAGCTGATTATACAAAGAGGCTCTGACATTTCTCTAGCTTTAATATACATAAAAGCAAATTCTCCTGAAATTAGTAAAAATTATGTGGGCAAGGGCTTTTCTCTCAGCCTGCACAGATGCTTTTTAAAGATTGTTGCTGATAGAAAAATTCAGTTTAAAAAAAAAATCAAAGAAAGCCTACTAGAGAAATAATCAGAGGTCCAGGCAGCTCTGGAGGAAACAAAGAGAAGAATGAAACAGTCCTGCTGAAAACCAATATACCATATTTTGGAGAATACATTTGAAAGTGGGTTTTTTTCCTTAGATCATTGATTTCCCTTTATTCAAATATCACAATCTATTGGTGAAGATCCCTTTCCCCCCCATTACACGCTTAAGTATAGTTCAATTATTATTTCTTCCCTGTATATTTTTGGGACAATAAGTGGACTGCGTTGCCATATCAATTAATACTGGTGCAACATTAATTAGCATCTTTTCCTCTGTCCATCAGAGGTTTGGACACCACAGCCTAAACCCTCCCCAAAAAGAGGTTTAAACCAGCCACTTTCAAAAAGCGCATTCTGTATAGCAACACAGCAGTTACAAAGGTGTTTTTTTCCCCCCTGTTCTTTGGACTTCAGCAAGCCCTTGGTTCAACAGGGAGGCCGGCGCAACAACCAGGGAAGTGTATAAATCTTTCACAACACCTGGGCCTGACGACAGCAAAGGCCACCGGGAGGGAGGGGAAAGCCGATTGTATCCAACCTCTCTGATAAAAGACAACTGCATTGAAACATGGTTTACTCCTGCCAGTGACATAACCAAACCTGGCTACTGCAGGCAGTGGAGGCATCACGATTTTTTGGGAAATGGGAGGGGATATAAAGGAAAGGTGGGGGGGGGGGGAGAAATCAGGGCCCGATTAAACCTGAGGGATAAAACATTATGGGGCAAGGAGATGAGTTGCTGCTTCGTAAGAAAAAATTAAACCTCCTTTATTCCCCCCCCCACCTTTTCTTTTAACATGTGGCTCGTATTTGAGGGGAATTGGAAAGGCATAGCGGGGCGGAAAGGGGGGGTCTCAAGGGGACCGAAAGGCTGGCGATTGGAGGGGGGGTCTCCTCCGAAGTATCTCGTCCCAGTTAAATCTCCTCCTGGCAACCCCAGGGAGAGAAAGGAGAGAAAGGAGGCTCCGCGGCAAAGCCCCTCAGGGAAGGCGCAGCGAGGAGAGTCCTTTTTCCAGCGGCGCTTCGCCGCCACCTGGGGTCCTCGCCAACGCCACCCGCGGCGCCCGCCCCCCTTTCTTGCCAGAGGGGAGGGGGGAGGGTCGGTCGACGGCACCCCGATAATCTTCTTGCCCTCAAAGGGAGGCGGGCACAAATCCCCCACCCACCCGGGAGAGCCCGGCATAAGCTGCCTTTGCGCTCGGCGCCCCAGCAGATCCCGCGCGCCCCGGGGAGCGCGTCGGCGGCTCCCCACAAAGGGCAAGCCCGGAGGGCCCGAAGCCGCCGCGGGAGACCCATGCCCGAAAATAAGCAAGCAAGCAAGAGCAAGAAAGGCAGCGCCGACCTACATAAGCGCCACCCTCGGAGCCGAGCCGAGCCAGGAGGACGGATGCCCCGCTATCCCTTTTGTCCTCCTCCTCCTCCTCCTCCTCGAGCTTACCAGCTAATTCATCCGGCTCCAAGCCGCTGTCGGCGTCGATCCCGCACAGCACAAAGTAGTGGGCGAAGCGGCAGGGCGCTGAGCCGGAGCCCGGCCCCGAAGGAGCGCCGCCACTACCGCCGCCGCTCATCTCTCCCCCGCTCCGGCTTCTCGCCTTTGGTCCGCTTTGCCTTCGCGCCCAGGCAAGCGCCCTTAACGCCTCCGCCGCGCTTCTTCCATGGCGCAAGCCAGTCCGCCCGGGCCGGGTGGCGGCCTCCCTGGCCACGGGGCTGGCGGCCGGGGCTGCGTCGGCACGGCTGGCGACGGTGCGGGCGCCCCTCGGTCAGCTGAGGCTGCAGCGGCGCCCGAAGCCAGGCAGGCACCGTCCCGCCTCCCCTGCTAAGCGCTGCCGCCGCCAATCAGAGCCGCGGGAGGAGAAAGGAGGCCCGCCAACCGCTTCCGCCCCGCCTCCTCGGCGGGACATTTAAATCGCTCTCCGGCCCGAGAAGCGCAGCGTCGGAGTTGGGAGCAGCGGGAGGTGGGGGCCGGCCGGAACTGCTGACACCCCCTCCCCAATATCTCTATTTGAGGCTCGTACGGTGCGGAAATTTACGCTCCGGTGTAACACGGACAATTAAGACAGTTCAAATCTGAGTAACAAGCTGCGTAAATAGTGTCTAGGGGGATGGTCCTGACACTTTTCCATTCATCGACCCTTCGTGAAGTTTCGGATTGTTCATCAGAATAAAGATGGAAGGGACCTTGGAGATCTTCTAGTCCAGCCCCCTATACCCATGATGGCGAACCTATGGCACACATGCCACAGGTGGCATGCAATTTGTGCAGGCACCTGAGCCCAGCCAGGGGTGGGATTCAAAATTTTTAACAACTGGTTCTGTGGGCGTGGCTTAGGTGGTGGGCGTGGCTTGGTGGTCATGTGACTGGGTGAACATTGGTTGGTGGTCATGTTATTGGCTGGGTGTGGCCAACTCAACATCACTCACATCGAGGCACGCATCTCCTTGCCTGGCCTCTCATGACTGTGGGGATGCTGCAACAGTGTAAAAAATGGTTATAAGTCACTTTTTCAGTGCCATTGTAACTTTGAATGGTCATTCCACACAAGCAAAGTACCAGCAAAGGAGGGGAAAAAACTCCAGAGATGTTCCTGAGACAGGAAGTCTAGTCCTGCCAAGAATGTAATAAGGGTTAACGGAGAGGCAGTTTCTGTAAGCAACACCAGAATGTTTCCTTCCTGTCTTCCTTACAGGATTAGGCCAGTAATTTCTTCTAACAACCAGTTCTCCGAACTGCTTAGAATGTTAACAACCGGTTCTAGAGAATAGGTGCGAACTGGTAGAATCCCACTCCTGCGCGTGCCTTCCAGCTAATTTTTGGCCTCCCAGAACCTTGAGGAAAGCCTCTGCAGCCTCGGGAGCCCGAAAAATGGGCCTTCCGGAAATACCGGAAGTGCCAAAACAGGCCCATTTTTCAGCCTCCCAGGCTGCAGAGGCTTCCCTCGAGCCTCTGGGAAGCCGAAAAAAGCGTCAAATGGGCCGAAAATCAGCTGGGAGGCGTGCGGATGTGCAGTGCAGATAAGGGGATGGGGTGTTGCGCACGCATGCTCAGGGGGGGCAGGAAGCATTGCATTGTGGGTGCTGGCATGCACACACGCTGTTGCGCATGCGCATGCTTTCGGCACACCACAACAAAAAGGTTTACCATCGCTGCTCTATACCATTTCAGACTGTCCAGTCTCTTCTTAAAAGCTTCCAGTGGTGAAGCACCCACAACTTCTGAAGGCCAGCAGCTCCACTGGTTTAATTGTCCTCACTGTTAGGAAGTTTCTTCTTAATTCCAGTTTGCTTCTCTCCTTGATTAATTTCCATCCATTGGCACCCTGCCCCTCAACTAGTCCTCAACTAGCAGCAGTTCATTTAGTGTTCAAAGTTACAGCAGCACTGAAAAAAGTAATTTATGACCATTTTTCACACTTATGACCACTGCAGCATCCACATGATCCAAATTCAGCTGCTTGCCAACTGGTTGATATTTATGATGGTTGCAGTGTCCTGGGGTCACGTGATTACCTTTTGTGACCTTTTCTGATAAGCAGAGTCAATGGGGAAGCCGGGTTCACTGAACAGCCGTGTTATTAATTTAACAACTGCAATGATTCGCTTAATGACTTGGCAAGAAAAGTGGTCAAATGGGACAAAACTCACACAAATGTTTCATTTAGCAACATAAATTTTGGTATCAATTGTTGTAAATTGAGGGATACCTGGTATTATATGAAAAGGATTTAATACTACTTTAACTCTTTGTGTGCCTTTGTCCTTGACTCCTGGAGAATTTCCTGCTGGTTTTCTTGGCAAGGTTTTCCCCCCATGGTGGTTTGCCACTGCCTCCTTCCTTGGGCTGATAGAGAGTGACTGGCCCAAGGTCACCCAGCTGGTTTTAGGACCAAAGTGGGGCTGATTTTTATCTAGATGCCTTAACCACTATACCAAACTCACTGTCCTACTTTAATTTATAGCACTATGAACAACTAACAACAATAATATGGCTGCTCATTGGAGGCTGATTGTTAGCCGCTCAACAGGGCACTGAGCTCTACCCCAAAAGATTAACTGATCCCAATAGACATCTGTCACTTATTGTCCCCCAGACATTTACTGTCGTCTTGGATAGTCTCATCAACCTTTGGGGGTCAGTATTGATCACTTTGGAGAGCCCTGGCCTAAAGAAATCCAAAAGGTATTAAATGAGGTTTAAGTTGTGACAGAAATGTAAATGTTCACTTGTATTAAACTATGTTCCGCATCATCAACGTGCATCAGCCTCTCTCAATCTGACGATTGATTTAAGATTGATTAAGAATATATATCTCATGCCCTGGTTATCAGACACCACTGAGGAAGAGTTAGTGAGGTCTGATGCAAAGAAAGCACTGAAAGTAATACTATTTCCTAATCATGCACAATTCACTACATTGATATATGTTTACATTGGTTGGTTTCGACCATTGCATTTGTCAAAAAGTGGTTTTATAAGCCATAGTAGCTCCATTCACACAGGGAGTAAAGCCAAAAACGGATAAAAGCGTTCCTTAATTTCTCTAGAGAAGGGGTGTTAAACTGGATTTTTTTGAGGGCCCAATCAGTATTGTAGTTCTCCTCTGCGGGCCTCCTGCAGCACACACCCCCGCAGCCAATTTGGGGTGGCAAGAGTGCTGCTGCAAGAGGCTGTTCAGGTCAAAAGTGGAGCATGGGGGGGTTGTGCACACACCACACACCCCATTTTGGCTGCCAGAGGCACCACGGGCCAGTCCTTTGCTATTTCCAGACTGGCACCGCAGGCCAGATTTAAGCACTCCATGGGCCGAATCTCTAGAGGAACAGGGAGGCACAGCTCCCATCAACCACAGCATGGTACCTGGGGATCAAGGTAGACGTGGTACAATAAATCTGGATAGCATCTTTTGGTGAACTCTGTCTTAATTAAGCTAATTCCAAATGAACTGGAGAATCCAAGTGAAGAACAACCTCTAGTTCTACTTCAAGGCAGAATTAAGAATAGGGAATTAAAACATGATGATCATTAAGTATTCTGAAGCTGTGCCTTTCCATTCCTCAGTGCTTAGGGGAAAAAAGGGGGAAACAGGAGAAGAACCAAACTGGTTACTCTTGCCCCATTTAATATATTGACAACGATCAGTTGCAGAAGGGCTTGGAGGGAGAGTGAACGGGGGACTTGCCCCAAATAACTCTGGGACTCCAGATGGAGTACTTCTGCCTTGAACCAGTTCGCTTTTAATGTGTTTCTGTGATCTTTGTGGAACCATTCTGAGCTGATGTGTTTTCTTAAGTTTCCTTAATGTTATCCAAACGCTAAACTAACAGGATTAAAAAAATATATTTGGGGCACAGCTGGCCCCTGGTCTAGATTGCGTGCAGCTTCTGAAATTCATAGTTTCAAATGGTAATACTGTACAGTGCAATGATGCATGAATGGAACAGTTTCAATAAAAATACTTTTAACCTAGTCACGCTTGCCAAGAAAATGCCTTTTACAGGTTCAACTTTGTGGCAGCTGCAACTGTTTCTGCAGAGCAATAGCTGGATGTGGCATGGGCCTGTATCTTATTATTCCAAAATGGGTCATACTAATTCAATCTCTGTTCTCTATTGGGATCATTCTGCAGATAATATGAAATAGGTAGAAAACTCAATTACCCACCAGAACATTCAGCCAGCAAGTCAGGACCCATTGCTGTGTTTCTATGGACTGATGTGAACCATGGCTTGTTGAATTAATTCAGTGACCTGGAAGCACACAATACACTGAACTGCAAATTAATTTCATTTTTGAGGTTTGTATCACACACCACACTACAAACTTGATCGTCATGCTTTTATCTCGCTGCGAGAGACCAGCTATGCCAGTCTAAAGGGTCACATTTTGAGAATATGTGCCAGGAGACCTTCTCAAAATAAGATTAAAAACAAACCAGAGAATATGATTTTAATTAAGCCGCAAGTGCAATACCGCTGCTATTTGAGGAATATTCAGAAACTACATCAGAGGGTGGGTAGGAGCAGATCCAATAATAAGTCCATTTCTCATAGCCAGTCTGCCTCCAGAGCTATTCTTTAATACCGGCATTTACTTCCGGTTTTTGCTAAAAAACACCCATTGGGGACAATGATCGCCATATTCACTTAATGACCACAGGGATTCACTTAATGACCACCACTAAAAGGTAGTAAAACCAAACTCAGTCATGTGGTTACCTGCTTAATGACTTGCACAACTTATAACTGTAATTCTGGGCTCAATCATGATCACAGGTTGTGTAACACAAGTCATTGAGTTGATTATGCTGGTTTTACCTCCGTAAGTGTCTCAAATGACCCATGAAAAAGGTACCATGATAATGCAAGAAGGTCAACTCATGGAACTAATGCTGTTTATGAATTAGGCACCAACCTGCAGGCTATTCATAAGCTTTGTGTTGATCTTCTCTTTGGTGACTCATGCTATGGTAGATTCAATGCCTTATTTGAAGGTAACAGGGACAAGTCTTAATACAGGTGGCCCTCAACGTATGACCAAAACTGAGCCCAAAATTCATGTTGCTATGTGAGTTTTGCCCCATTTTACGACTTTTCTCACCACCTTTGTTAAGTTTCTTTCCACAGTTCCACAAAGTTTATTTTCACAGTTGTTAAGTGAATCACTGCAATTCTTCAATTCGTAACATGGTTGTTAAGTGAACGTGGCTTCCCCATTGACTTTGCTTGTCAGTAGGTCGCAAAAGGAGATCACGTGATCCCCGGGACACTGCAATGGTCATAAATATGAGTCGGTTGTCACTAAATGTAAATCACGTGACCGCGGGGATGCTGCAAAGGTTGTAAGTGTGAAAAATGGTCACAAGTCACTTTTTTTCCAGTGCTGTTGTAACTTCAAACAGTCATTAAATGAACTGTTGTAAGTCATGGACTACCTGTACATATTAAATGAATATGAAAGTTCCAGGTAGATCTCTACATAAAAGTCACTGTGTTCATTTGAGGACTGGCATTTAGTAAAATATATACAGAATCTCTATTTATAGAACTGTAGGTGAAAAGGAGAAAGGCAATTAATTGCTTCCCTCTTTGTTGCTGAGAGCCTTGGCTAATTACTCCTGCTTCCAAAATCGAGTGATGACCAGTTCTGATATGGCCAGAATATTACCATCTCTACACAAGTGGGAGAGAATTCCAGCAAATGTGGGATATGTTAACACAAATATTGAAAATTAATTGAAAAAGAATTCAGTGAGGAATATTGGGTGACTAGTTAATCCTTGACTTAGAACAATTCATTTAGTCACCATTCAAAGTTACAACAGCACTGAAAAAGGTGGCTTATGATCATTTTTCACACTTACCGTTGCAACATCCCCATGGTCACGAGATCAAAATTCAGCCACTTGGGAATTATGACAGATATAGTAAAGAGGAGACCTACTTAATAGTATGTATTATCACGTCAGCAAGAATGACCTTTGCTCAAAAATGGAAAGAGAGACAAATTCCCAATGAAGGTGAGGTGATAAAGAAAATACTGGCATGTGCTGAAATGGATAGACTGACTTTGGAATTGAAAAATAAAGATGAGACAGAATATTACAAGATATGGAATAAATTTTACCAATGGTGGGAACAGAAAGGAAGGACCCCGAATAAAAAATGAATAGGATTTGTAGTATGAGTAATTGAGGCTATGTAATCAAGTATAACAGAATATGAAGGATATCATAATGGATATAAACTAACTGTGCAAATGTATATAATTGTATATAAGATATGTATTATATATAATAGTATGTATGGCAAAAAAGTATGTCAGGATGATCACACTGTGTCCAATGTTTTAATAAATTAATTAATAAAATATTATTTTTTTAAAAAATTCAGCCGTTTGGCAACCGACTCATATTTATGACGTTTGCACAATGTCCTGGGGTCATGTGATCCTCCTTTGTGACCTTCCTAAAGTCAATGGGGAAGCCAGTTTCACTTAACAACCGTGTCACTAACTTAACAACTGCAGTGATTCACTTAACGACTGGCAAGAAAGGTTGTGAAATGGGGCAAACTTCACTTAAATGTTTCACTTAGCAACCAGAAATTGTGGTCATAAGTTGAAGACTAACTATACTAAGCGAGGAAAACGGAAAGCCAGAAAGGGAGGAGAACTTATTAAAATACTTAACACAACTTTCCAAACTGACACAAGTTGGCAGTTTGAATAACGGAGTGAGCTCCCGTTACTTGTCCCAGCTTCTGCCAACCTAGCAGTTTGAAAGCATGTAAAAATGCAAGTAGAAAAATAGGGACCACTTTGGTGGGAAGGGAACAGCGTTCCATGTGCCTTTGGCGTTTAGTCATGCTGGCCACATGACCACGGAGACATTTTTAGACAGCGCTGTCTCTTCGGCTTTGTAATGGAGATGAGCACCGCCCCCTAGAGCCAGAAACGACTAGCACGTATGTGTGAGGGGAATCTTTACCTTTACTTATAGCCTGAAAGCTGAAAGGTAATAAGAAAAGAAAAGCAGAAGAACTGGGGTTTTCAAGTGCTCTTGTAAACTTCAAATCTCTCTTCCCACATTTAATTTGCTCCCCAGATTAACTGCAGACCTCAAACTTCCCCAAATGTACCTTTAATCTGAAATGTTGTCACACAGAAAAGGGCAAAAGTCCACGGTTCCAGAGGGAAGGAGTAGATTGTCATTAGTTACGCTAGACTATCCAAAGGTCATCAATAAAACTAAGGCAGAAATTGACCAAACTAAACAATGATTAAGAGACACACGGTGCTTTATATATCTCAGTACTTTGTAATTAAATTAATTTAGTTAATTTGTCTAAACTCAGACAAAACAAGCCATAATATAGGTTTTCAACCTCTGAAGGCTATTGGAGGGGGCAGTCCATTGGCATCACGGCCAAAAAACGTTCTACTTACTTTACCAAAGTACAAAATATACATGAAGCATCAGGGTCATTTTGCTATGTATAGGAGGTTGGATGAAATAAAGCAGGAAATTTCTCTTCCCCAAATAAGGATTTCTGCCACAGGATTTTAGTGGCATGATCTGGAGATGCCTTGAAGGCCACCATGAGGCATGAGGCACTGTGGCATGAGATGCAGGCCAAGGGTTGCTTATCCAAGTCTGTGGGGTCCAAGCACAGAATTCCAAGATCCTGGGCAGATCCCCAGGGTGCTTAGAACTGGCCTGCAAGGCCACCTTGGAAACAGCAAAGGACCGGCCCGCGATGCCTCTGCCAGCGAAAACGGAGCTCGGGAGGGGCCCTTCCAAACTCCATTTTCACTGGCAGAGCCAAAAATGGAGCCCTGGAGCTCGTATTCGCTGGCAGAGTGCTCGGGCCGCCACAGGTGCCTCCAACACGAGTGACATCAAGCTGGCCAAGCCCATCCCAGGCTCCCTGAGGTCAAACACAACCCTGACGCAGCCCTCAATGAAATCGAGTTTGACCCCCCCCCCGATCTAATATGTAACACAAAATCACCCTTCATGTTCAGTTCAGGGTGTAATGGAAACACAGGAAAATAGCCTTGAAGAAACTAGACTTACATTAGCAAGGCATAGCCATGTTAGTATATCATTATATTATATATAAGTCTTTTATATGTCTTACTACAAGGCCTCTACATCTTGTCAGTTGCTTTTCAGAAGATTACCTGAGAACAAGGGCATGCTAAGAAGGAAAACTTGTTGAGTCCTGCAACAAGAAACTCCCTGAATCCAGACCCATGCTGGAAATGCTGCTTCCTGTCCACCTTTGATTTAGATTCAATTACCTTCAGGCCTTGAACAAAAGAGTCCTGGAAACACCTTTAGAGTCCTAGAGTTTCATGTCTTTGTTTTTGTGGTTCTGTGTCTTTGTTTAGAAGAGTATTAGGAGAAGGGAGGCAAAAATAGCTTAATTACCCTGCTCCCTTAACTTTTTTCATGAAGTACGGGAAGATAAAATAAATAATAAAATAATCTAATAAAATAAAATAATCCTAAAAATAAAATCCTATGGTATCTCTGGACAACTGAATAACTGGATAGAAGCATTCCTGTCAAACAGACAACAAATGGTCAAAATCGGGAGCGTCCTATCAAATCCAGTACCTGTCAATAGTGGTGTTCCCCAAGGCAGTGTTCTAGGACCAACTCTCTTCATACTCTACATAAACGACCTCTGTGATCATATTAAGAGCAATTGCGTTCTCTTCGCTGATGATGTAAAGCTGTTCAATACCACAGACAATACCGCTACCCTACAAAAAGATCTTGACTATGTATCAGAATGGTCAAACAAATGGCAACTTCAAATCTCAACAAATAAATGCTCTGTCTTACATATTGGCAAAAAAATCAGAAAATAAAATACAAGCTGAATAGTCAAGAACTTGTTGATGACCCAAGCTCTGTAAAGGACCTTGGAATACTCACCTCTAATGATCTAAGTGCTAGAGCCCACTGCAACTACATAGCCAAAAAGGCATTAAGAGTTGTTAACCTAATCCTACGTAGCTTTTTCTCTGGTAATATCACACTACTAACCAGAGCATACAAAACATTTGCTAGACCAATACTCGAATACAGTTCATCAGTCTGGAACCCACATTACGTATCTGATATTAGCACAATTGAGAAAGTCCAGAAATATTTCACAAGAAGAGTTCTCCACTCCTCTACTCGTTGTAGAATACCTTATGCCACCAGACTTGAAATTCTAGAACTAGAAAACCTTGAATTACGCTGTCTTCGGTCTGACTTAAGCATGGTATATAAAATCATACATTGCAATGTCCTACCTGTCAGTGAATACTTCAGCTTCAACCATAACAACACAAGAGCACACAATAGATACAAACTCAAAGTAAACCGCACCAAACTTGATTGCAGGAAATACGACTTCAGCAATAGAGTGGTCAATGTCTGGAATACTCTACCCGACTCTGTAGTTTCTTCCCCAAACCCCAAAAACTTTAACCTTAGACTGTCTACTATTGACCTCACCCCTTTCCTAAGAGGTCTGTAGGGGCGTGCATAAGCGCACCAACGTGCCTACCGTCCCTGTCCTATTGTTTCTCTTATTCTTTTATTTTTCTTATATGTACCCATTTCATGTATTCACAACTATGTATACACTTATACTTATTATCTTGTAAACAATTGGCAAATAAAATAAATAAAATAAAAATAAATAAGATAGAATCAAACTAGCCTTCCTGCTGGGGTTGTATGCTCAGTTTCTGAAGTTGGAGTACCTATGTATGTTTACACATATTGTTGAGTGTGTGTGATTAGTATATGTGTGCATGTACATCTCACTATAACACAGAAATAAAACATGCCTTCAAAAGGTATGATGTTGCCCTCATCCTGAGGGATAAACTTCAGATATTTCCTTATGGAAATACATATACGGGCAAATATTTGCCCATGATCAATTAAAATGTCTCAAAATTACTCCTGTATTAAATACTCATGGAAAGGTGAAAATAAGCCACAGTAGATGGCTCCACAGGCTTAAAAGCTCTCTAAATAGTAGAGGAAGTTTTGTCATCCTAAAACACCATCAGTAGTCAGAAACAAATCAACTGTTAATACTGGGGAAACTTATTAATCAATTCTTCTTAATATATAGAACAAAGTAACTATAGAAAAAACCAGCACAGCAACCCTATCAATAGCAAGACTGCAGAAAAAACAATTACTACCAACCTGCCTTCAGTCAAGGAAGGACCTATATACTGCACGAGTCAAAAAGAGGGCTGTGAAAATATTTACAGACCCTTCACATCCTGTTTCAACCCCTTCCCTCAAAACGACGCTATAGAGCATTGCACACAGAACAACTAGACACAAGGACAGTTTTTTCCCCGAAAGCCATCACTCTGCTAAACAAATATTTCCCTCAACACTGTTCAACTATTACAAAGTCTGCACTACTATTACTGTTAATCTTCTCATCACTCCTTATCACCCATCCCCTCCCACTTGTGACTGTATGATTGTAACTTTGTCGCTTGTATCCTTACGATTCATATTGACTGTTTCCTAGTATGATTTGACTGCTTATTGTACCCTATGACTATCATTAAGTGTTGTACCTTATGATTCTTGATGAATGTATCTTTTCTTTTATGTATACTGAGAATATTTGCACCAAGACAAATTCCTTGTGTGTCCAATCACACTTGGCCAATAAAGAATTCTATTCTATTCTATTCCATGATACAGGGAAGCATCCTGATGCTCTGTAAAAGTTTGGACTACAACTCCCATAGAACCTAGTCAGCACAGCCAATGGTCAAAGGTAATGGAAGTGATGGGCATCTATCTCTAGAATATCAGATTTCCTGTCTCAGCTCTGTGATAACAGAATGAGATAATCTGAAGCCATATAGATGGCTAGGCAGATTGCTGTACTTTAGCACACATTAAGCAAGCAAATACATTTGGTTCCTACATTTATTGCTTGTCAAACTTGTCACCGTTTTCCATTCATCTCCCTGCTGTGAAAAATTTCCCTTGTCAACATTGCCATACAAATGGATTCTTCTCTATCACACTGATTCCTTGCACGGAAAAGGAGATCGGCTTCTCTCAGGAGCCAAATATCTAGTGCTATTTAGTCCCCTTTGCAGGTTGCCCTTGACTGACGACTGCAAGCGGGCCCAAAATTTCTGTTGCTAAGTGTCATGCCCCTGGTGGAGACTGACTCTGAGGGAGAGGAGGATCAGCCAACAGGGAGTGGAGGTGTAGCTCCGGAGAATGTGGAGGAGGCTGAGGAAGGGCAGAGGCCAGCTGAGCAGTCAGAGGAGGACCCAGACCCATCCCCTATCCATCCTAGGGCACACAGGGAGGAGAGGATAAGGGAGAGATGTGGTCTACTCGGGAGGAGAGGGCCTTGATCTTCTTCATGGGCTGCAGCTGTGACAACTGAAAAAGAGGTCGGACATGCATACGGGCGAACATTGGAAACAAAGCGTGGAAATATCTCAATATGAGTCAGTTGCCAAGCATCTGAATTTTGATCATGTGACCATGGGGATGCTGCCACAGACGTGTCAAAAACGGTCATAAGTTCCCTTTTTTTAGTGCTATTGTAACTTCAAATGGTCACTAAATGAACTGTTGTAAGTTGAAGACTACCTGGAGTCAGAAACACACTTTATTTAATACTAGCTCGATACCTGTGCTTCACTACGAAACTATGTGGTTGGGCTTAATTTTTGTGGAGGAAAATAAAGGGAAAAAGTTCTGCCTCTGCCTACCAGCATCCATCGGTATTCATCTGGCTAGCATCCTGTCAGTGTGTGAGAGAGTTGATGGCTGTTTGGAAACTGAAACAGTATTTGCTGTGTGAACAAGGTGGAGACAGCAAAGAGCATGGGCGTGGCTTAGCTCAACTGTTCTGTACTAAAGCTGGTTGCTGCCGTGAAAGTAAAACTGAAACTGAAACTCCTCTCCTCTGCTTGTGTTTTGCATTTGGAACAGATTTCTTTTCAGGAGAGGTAGAAATACTAATTCTCTGGTGTTCGTTTCAAAAAATCCTTTCTTAGTGAGCACCTAGAAGCCAAAAAGGAACATACATGCCAAATTTCAAGTTTGTAGGCTTTACAGTACTGGAGATTTTGTGATGATGCATGAGTTGTATTTTGTTTTTATATATATAGATAATTATTATTTAACAAATATATATGTAAACTTCAGGCCAACAATCAAGTAAGCAATACCCCAATCAAGAAATTCCCAAAGAGCCATCAGTAAACAGCCCATCCAAAGAATCTCTTAAGACCGCCCCCACCAACACTGACAGGGCATTACAGCATAACATTGCAATGTTTTTGATAAATCTGTTGGGGTGACCTTCTTATTATGTATCCCTTCCTTCTAGGTCAGCAAGCTAGCCACACTTATCTCTGAATTGTGGTGGGTGAACAGAAACAGTTTGGTTTCCAGGATCACACATTCCTGACTGAGCCTTCTTCCTGTCGCCACTCAGGGTCAATTCAGCTTTCTGTGAAAAGAATGTCTTTTTTACACAGGCATGTTAAACAGTTCATATCTGGAGGGAGGACTTCTCAGAGCTTGGGAGGTGAATGCAGCTCACATGTGTACGACCTTTTGTCAACAAAAATTTCCGCTGTGAAGTTCCAACTTCTCATTTCAACCTTCAAACAGCAACTTCAACCTCCTTTGCCCTACTTTACTCCCCCCAAAATGATTGATTTCTACTTAGAGTGATCTGTGTCAGAGTTGTAACAAAAGCTGTCAGAGGCAAAACATTTTGCATCCTGAATCATGCTGGCAGTTAAGACATTTCTGGAGGATAAGAGGTTCCCCATCTTTGTTCTTAGGACAGGAACTTAGACATTCCACATCATTTCACTGGCCATAAATTTGTGTTGTTTTTTTTTTAATTATATGTTTGTGTTTTCATGTTCTTTTATTGAGTGCTGTCTTAGATACCTATTGCAAGGAGGAAAAGTGGAATAGACAAATCCACAGGTCTATGTGTGGCCATTTCTGATGAACGATTTACAACATTTTTGTAACGGCACCATCTTGTTATTGAAGTCACACAGAAACTATTATTATTTTGGCAAAATAATAGTTGCATGATATATGTCCTTGGCAGAAAAAATAAAGATATAAATCTTTATTAAGGTGCTTAAATAAAAACAAAGTATTTCACTAACTGCAATTATACAATGAACTTTTGCTATTTTCCTCTTCTGCTGTTAAACAACTCCAGCCGAACTGTCCTTACCTACATTCATCCTTTCTATACCTTTCTATGACTTCTTGGTGGTAAAAATGTTAACATTTATTTATTCCTTTGTTAGAGAACGTCTCATCCAATCCTGGTAAAACTCTCCACAATTACGCAATTAAGAATTTGAATTACATTGTATTAATATCTATGATCACTAGATGTCCCTTATCACTTCAACAATTTAAAGAAACCAAACTGCAGATCTATACTGAGAGAAGCACCTAAAATAAAGGACAGCTTTGGAAACTCTCAAAAGGATTTTTGTTTTTAAATGCCAGAAACCAGGATGAGTCCAGTAGCACTTTTTACAATGAACTGCAGCTCACAGAAGTTATGCCTTTTATTAAAGTTTGTTGAAAAGGTGCTATTAGTCTCTGATTTTTGGCTATCTTAAACCAGTGTTTGACAACCTTAGCAACTTTAAGATGTATGGACTGTATCTATCTAGCATGCAGGCTGGGGAATCCTGGGAATTGAGCTCCATGCATATTAGTTCTGCTGAGATTGAGAAACACTGTCCTAAGCAACGGTGGCTCTCTTCCCACCACAACTAAAATGCCTCTTTTATATTTTAAATGTATATTTTCACAAGTCATAAGATACTTAATTATAGGTAGTTCATTGAGTGACCGTTCAAAGTTACAATAGTACTGAAAAAAGTGACATGACCATTTTTCATACCTAGGACTATTGAAGCATCCCCACAATCACGTGACATACATTCAGATGATAGACAGCTGACTCACATTTATGACGGTTGGCAGTGTCCTTGGGGTGATGTGAACTCCTTTTGCTTCCTTCTGACAAGCAAAGTCAATGGGGAAGCCAGATTCACTTAACAACTGTGTTACTCATTTAAGAGCTGCAGTGATTCACTTAACACATGAGGCAAGAAAAGTCATAAAATGGAGCAAACTCACTTAGCAAATCTCTCACTTAACAATATAAATCCTGGGTTCAATTGTGGTCATAAGTTGAGGACGATTTGCAGAGTCCAAGATAAACCATGATGTGGTTAGCATAATAGAATAGAATAGAATAGAATTCTTTATTGGCCAAGTGTGATTGGACACACAGGGAATTTGTCTTGGTGTAAATGCTCTCAGTGTACATAAAAGAAAAGATCTAATCTTTATACAAGTAATCCTCGCTTATCAATTCTAATTGGGACAGGCAACTCCATCTCTAAGAGAAGCAGACATTGTGTCCACACCATGTGACCACACCAAGTCACAACAGCAGTTCTACTTGCAGTCCTTAAGTGAACCACCTACAATCATTAAGGCATCACGTGACCATGACTTGCAACCTCCTGCAGGCTTCCCCACTGACTTTGCTTGCTGGAGGTCACATGGCAATCATGTTGACCATGGCATACTGCAATCGTTCTAACACAACAATTGCCGGCAACTGAATTGTGAACCATACAGCCACAGGGATGCTGTGACACTTGTAAGGGCAAAGACCAGCTGTAAGCCATCAGAATTTTGAATAGCTGCTAAACACAAGGTCATTAAGCAAGGGCCACCTGCAGATTGTTAACCATAGTTAACATGTTTTAGCATGTTGTGTGACTGTAACTACAGCTAGTCCTCGAATTATGACCACAATTGAGCCCAGAATTTATGTTGCTGAGTGAGAAATTTGTTAAATGAGTTTATGACTTTTCTTGCCACATTTGTTAAGTGAATCACTGCAGTTGTTAAATGAGTAACATGGTTGTTAAGTGAATCTGGCTTCCCCGCTGACTTTGCTTGTCAGAAGGTCGCAAAAGGCCCCGGGACACTGCAAACTGTCATAAATATAAACCAGTTGTCAAGCATCTGAATCACATAACCATGGGGATGCTGCAATGGTCATAAAGTCTGAAAAATGGTCATAAGTCACTTTTTTTCAATGCTGTTATTTTTAACTTCAAACGGTCACTAAGTGAACTGTTGTAAGTCGAGGACTACCTGTAAAACAAGCCAGAGAGCACAATTTGTGAACCCAGGCACAAGGTGCTAAATTTTGAAAACGTTTAAATTCTGCCTCTGAACAGATGTCACAGAAGAAAGTTCCAGAACATAGGCTGCCAGTTACCTTGGTGATGGACAACTCATTGTATAAATGAGGAACAAGTCTTTCCATACAGGTTGGGATTCGTGTTGCTTTCTCTTTACTTGCTTTTGTGCATTACAACATGGCTACATTAGATCCAAGACCTTTCTATTACTAGAAGTCATAGTCATCTTTATATAAGAATGGCTAGTTAGATCCATAGATTAGACCAGGGGTTCCCAACCTGGGGTGCGAGACAATATTCCAGGGGGTGCGAGAAAAGTCCAGGTAATTTTTATTTATTTTTATTTATTTATTTATTATGCAATGGATTAACTTTCTTTTCATTTTAGAGTTAAGTTTCGTTATTTAGTGGCCGTCACATACATAGCTGAAAAGATTCAATCCTACCATATATTTAACACGTTCAGTAGTTCCTAAAGTCTAAATTTCAGGGGGTGCGAGGTTCGAGTGAAATTTCTTTAGGGGTGCGGGGCGAAAAAAAGGTTGGGAACCACTGGATTAGACAGACAGATTCAAATTAGGTCAATGATCAACTTTTGTCTTTTACTGTATCTCTCCCCACCCAAAACACAGCACATTTCATGTTTCCCTAAATTCTTTTTATTTTCAGAATAGTCTTGGGAAGTGGACTGGCCTAAGGAAGAACTGCAGCACCAAGCCCATCTAATAAAGCTTCATATCTGGAGATGCGAATTCAAGTTTTCCTGGTGTCGGTGAGGATATTTGTTACAACATACTTGGGGAGTAGTAGATGGGCTCTATTGATAGATTAGATCTTTGGGTAATATTTCAGTAACTCATTAAGGATAAGTTGTTGTTTTTTTACAATATCAAAATTTAAAATGTAATGCTTTAGGGCTGCCCTTCCATTAATCATTGTCTCTCAATCTCATTGTTCTTTATCTGTATAATGGGTGTTGGAAGAAAAATCCATCTGGTTCAGTTCCAAGCTGGGAGAAAGACACTGGAAATAACATGGAGGCTGATCGGAAAGATCCCATTTATTGATAAAAGCAGAACTACCAGGGTTTGTAGTTCTGGGGCAGCTGACCAAATGGTTGAATGAGTGGATGGATCTTTATAGGTTTCTGTGACTTTGAAGTGTTCTGGGGTGTTGTGCAATGAAAGGGCTTGTGTCTTTTGCTAAATGGTGGGTAATTCTTACTGTGGCTAATGACTATGTCCGGTGTTAGATTTTTTTGGGTGAGGGGGTGCTTGCTCCAATCCTATCATTCTGCTTTTGTTAGCTGTTGAAATGGCTGTAAGGAGTTTCAAAATATCCTGTCTTGAATGGACTTCTGCCGGCAGTATTTGCTTTGCTTATGACTGGAGGCATCTAGGTAGTTGGCTCCCTCTTTCAATATCTCCTTGTTATCTCCTTAAGTGCTGGCATTTGCTATAGACTATTAAGAAAGACTGGGGGCTGCTTTCTGCCTCTGAAAACATGTTTCTCCATTTCTCCTTTAGGGAAATATAATATTCTGCCTTTTTTTTAATATTTCCCAAAATATTTCATTCTTCCAGGGGGAGAGTGCTTCCCACATGGGAATATGAATTGACTCCCATTCACTCGTTCTTTTTGACCCTGCAAAGGCAAACAGCTTACAGTGGCCCTTGGCTCCTTGTGACCACATCATCCACGTAAGCTTTCTTGAGTGCAGGATAGAAATGGTTCACTATTGCCAATTTCTAAGATGCTTTTTGGACTTCCAAGTCTACTTTATAGATCCTAGATTTTCTGGTGGTTTCCAGTCCAACTATTGACTTGATCTGACCATTAAACTTCCACGTCCAACAAGAGCAGTCAGCTGACTTTTGTGTTTTTCCTGATAATATTACAGTATATACCGTATTATATTATATTGAAATATAGTATGAAGTATGAAGTATGTGAAGATACTATGATGCATATTTGTTAAAGAAAAAGGGCCTGTGCAGAAACATTGATTTTTTTTTAAAAAAAGTGCATAAACTTTGAAGCACCACTATAAAAGAACTGTGAACACTAGAATAAGATTGAGAAGATTGCTACGCTTGCCACCTACTTCGGCCCATGCTTCTTTTTTTTAATAAACTTTTTTTTATTTATTTTACAAACATTTCATCTATTCTTTACACAGTGTGTCATCTGGGTACAAGTATCTTGTGCATATTTGTGGTTAATACAATTTCCTTACCATAACAATAATTATTACATTACATTGTTTTTAACCAATAAAAAAAAAAAAAAACAACATCAAACCCCCCCCCCCCCCCCCCCCCCCCACATAATCAATTTAATATTATTTATTTTTTTTCTCCTTCTCCCCCCCCCCAACCCCCAAACCACCCCCCCCCCCCCCCCCCCCCCCCCCCCCACCCCCCCCCCCCCCCCCCCCCCCCCCCCCATTTTTCTAATCACATTCTCTTCTGAGTCTGATAGCATTTCCAACATTTGGCTGATTTATCTTTAAACATCTTTGCCAGTCTCGCCTGTGCAAAATGCCATCTGTAAAACATCTTATATAAGTTTTCTTTATATGCTATTGACATTGTTAATTTATAATTTCTATCCCAGCCCATGCTTCTTCAACTACCACAACCAATAAGCTGCTGGGTAAGAACGATGGGAGCTACAATCCGAATCCCAAAGGTGCTTTTTCAGGAGGTAACCGGACTTTCTTGTTTTTTCTGTTGAAGACGTTTCGCTTCTCATCCAAGAAGCTTCTTCAGCTCTGACTGGATGGTTGGGAATCAGAGCTGAAGCAGCTTGTTGGATAAGAAACGAAACGTCTTCAAAGAAAAAAACCCAGAAAGCCCAGTTGCCTCCTGAAAAAGCACCTTTGGGACAACTATGACCTGGATGACTGAGAATCTCTACAGATTTATAATCCCAACCCTATGCAAGGAACCCACAGAGGGAAACTACTTAGAAGGAAATAGGTGGGTCGAATCTACACCACGGGACGAAGAGAAGCTAATAGGCAGGAACACAAACCTAACACTTCCGGTTTCCAATTGAACCTGAGGCCTTTTGAAAAGCAAGGCACCGCCGGGATTGCAGCGGCGGGGCTCCCAGTCGCTTTGTCCGCGTGTCCGCTGAAGGCGGCTCCTGAATGGAAAACCGGTTGCCTTCGTCACCAGCCAGTTTAAAGAAGTGTGTGGACTTCAACTCCCAAAGTTCCCTAGCCAGCCAAATTAATGAACATTGCTGGCTGGGGAATTCTGGGAGTTGAAGTCCACCCGTCCTGGGGTCGAGAAACACAGATCTAACTCGCAAAACGAGGGAGGAGCCGGGATCTTTTCTAATACCTGCGGCGTTTAACCAATCTCAGAATCAAGCCAGGTCAATTTTATTCATATTCATATTTTATAACTCCGAATTAACAAGAACTGGTATTGTTTTTTTGGGGGGGAAGGGTGTCGCATTGTTAGTATAACCTCCTTCTCCCTTCCCCCCAAATCATTTGAATATAAAGGAAGAAACCACATTTGTAATCGCTGGGGCTCCAGGCTTATTTATTTATTTTTCTTAGTCTTCGAATTCACCATATTGTTTTAAAGAAACATTTGTCGTCAAATATTTTCCCTCTTTTGACAAGAGAAAAGAAGCTGGAGGGGACCAGGGAGGGATTAGAAATTATTTGCCTAATGTACTGACGCTTTGCATTTTTACATGTGACTTTAATGCACAGGATAAACAACACTTAAGCATTTTGTAATGCAATAGAGAAAAACAGCGTTTGAATTCAATATAATGGGTTAATATCTTGTTTTGTTCTTCTGGTCTTTCTGAGAGGCAACAGTTTCAATCCAAAGAAACAAAAGTTGTGTGTGTGTGTGTGTGTGTGTATTTATTTGTCAAACATGTACAAGATAACAAGTATAGGTATGAACATAAACAAGAACAAGGGAGTAAATAAAGATAAATGGGGACAGTAAAACAGGGACAGTAAGCATGCTGGTGCGCTTATGCACATCCCCTTTAAGGACCTCTTAGGAATGGGGTGAGGTCCACAGTAGAGAGTTTGAGGTTGAAGCTGTGAGGGGTTGAGGCTGTAACAACAGAGTCGGGTAGGGTGTTCCAGGCGTTGACCACTCTGTTGCTGAAGTCGTATTTTATGCAATCAAGTTTGGAGCAGTTTGCCTTGAGTTTGCATCGGTTGTTTGCCTGTGTATTATTGTGATTGAAGCTGAAGAAGTCGCTGATGGGCAAGATGTTATAGCAGACAATTTTGTGAACGATGCTTAGATTGAACTGCAGGCAGCACAGTTCAAGATTGTCCAAGGCCAAAATTTTAAGCCTGGAGGCATAGGGAATACTATTGTGAGTAGAGGAGTGGAGTACTCTTCTCGAGAAATGCCTTTGAACCCACTCAGTCGTGTTAATGTCCAATATACAGCGTGGGTTCCAGGCGAACGAGCTGTATTCGTGAATTGGTCTGGCAAAGGTTTTGTATGCCCCAATTATAGTTGTAGAAGCTTGAGAAGCTAATTCATATTTACAGCTGGGTACCAAGTACAGTTTAGCCCCGCTTCCTTCTGATGGTGGCTGTGTCTGGTGAATTATGGAATGGAATGGAAACCATGAATGGTCAATGTGGTTGTGTGCTTGTATGTCCATCACTGTGAAAAATGCCTATTGATTGAAGATGTGAAGGAAAGGTAAGAAATCTCCGTATTCTAGGACCTTCTCCTAACTTTGGATTTTTTGGCCTTTGGGTACATAACCACTGCGGCATTGAAGTTAACTAATTGTTCACGCATAGAGAGGAATAGAAACAATTTCATTAGCTAAATCCCTAGCAAACACTTGCTGAAACGGAACCCCAAATGTAGACATGGGACAAGGCGTGAACAGGAAATCTGAAGAACTAATCAAGGACATTATTTGTAGCTCAGGGTTGACATGAGGGGTCCTTGTGCTCTCTGAACTTGCTTGTTTTCTTGCAGATGTTCCATTACCCAAACTAGATAACATCTCCAATGCTATCGTGACCCTCAATCTGTGCTTAAAATACATGTTGAATAGAATAGATAGAACAGAATTCTTTATTGGCCAAGTATGATTGGACACACAAGGAATTGTCTTCGTGCAAATGCTCTCAGTGTACATAAAAGAAAAGATACATTCGTCAAGAGTTAAGGTACAACACTTAATTATAGTCATAGGATACAATAAGCAATCAAATCATACTAGGAAACAGTCAGTATAAATCGTAAGGATACAAGAGACAAAGTTACAGTCATATAGTCACAAGTGGGAGGGGATAGTAATAAGGAAGGATGAGAAGATTAATAGTAATAGTAGTGCAGACTTTGTAAATAGTTGGGCAGTGTTGAGGGAATTATTCGTTTAGCGGAGTGATGGTGTTCGGGGAAAAAACTGCCCTTGTGTCTAGTTGTTCTGATGTGCAGAACAGCGTCGTTTTGAGGGAAGGAGTTGAAACGGTTTATGTCAGGGTCTGTAAATATTTTCACAGCCCTCTTTTTGACTCGTGCAATATACAGGTCCTCAGTGGAAGGCAGTTTGGTAGCAATTGTTTTTTCTGCAGTTCTAATTATTCGTTGAAGTCTGTGTCTGTCTTGTAGGGTTGTAGAACCAAACCAGACAGTTATAGAGGTGCAGATGACAGACTCAATAATTCCTCTGTAGAACTGTATCAACAACTCCTAGCTCTTAGAACTATAAATATTTTTGCTGAATACATACAAGTAATGCTATGTTGTATGAAAAGAGGAACTTAAAGGGGAGGGGACTGCTCCTTCTAACTGGAAATTAGGGGCAAATGTTCTAATGATTTCTAGACATTGCAAATGCAAGGTAAGCAATGTTAATAAAACCTTAATAAGGTCATAAGATGATCTAAGAGGAACTGGCTTAAGGTGGGCTTATGGAGAAGTACTTATAAAAACTGTACAGGTAGTCTTTGATTTACAACACCTCATTTAGTTTGAAGTTACAATGGCACTAAAAATAGTAACTTTTCTCACACTTATGACTGTTGCAGAATCCCCATAATTTACATTCAGGTGCTTCACAACTGACACATATTTATGATGGTTGCAGTGCTCAGGAGTCATTTTGTGACCTTCTGACAAGCAAAGTCTGTGGAGAACCCAGAGTCACTTAACAACCATATTACTAATTTAACAACTGCAGTGATTCACCTAACAAATGTAGCAAGAAAAGTCATGAAATGGGACAAATTCACTTAACAACATACATTTTGGGCTCAATAGGGGTCGTAAGTTGAGGACTACCTGTACTGTTGGGAGTGGCTTTTGCACAGGCCTCATGGGAATGATCCCTCTTGGTCTTTTCTTCTGTGCAGAATAAAGCTTTTGCAAATCTCTTATCAGTTCTCAGGAAATGACATCATTTGCGACTCCTAGCAACCACATAGATCAGGGGTGTCAAATTCATCGCAGTGGCATCACATGATGTATCGTGGAAAAAAATCCTTCATTAAACCGGGCATGAGCGTGGCCAGTGCGTGTCACATCCGCCCTGCGGGCTGCCAGTTTGACACCTCTGACATAGATAGAAGATCTCCATGAAGATCTATTCATAATGTGGCCTTTTCAAGTTTCCCAATGGTACCACTGTACCTGAGTCCAGCCACTTTGCTGCTAGTCATCCTTGTTATGATATGTACAGAATAACCCTTGAGTAACAAGGATATGCACATGGAAACGTTTATGAGAGTAGTTATGAATAATTATTCAGCCACACACAGCTACAGTGAATTGAGTTAAAGTTTACTTTAAGAAATAGCACAGTTCAATAAACGGTCCAGGTCATATATGTTTTACAGTCCAAAGAATATCCAATTACAAAGTCTTCTTACAGGTTGCCTTTGTCATTTACAGTAAACAAAGATATCAAAGTATAATCACAGCAACAGAAACCTTAGATGGCAACAGAATGTCAGAGAAACAGAATGTCAGAGATACAGAATGTCAGAGAGAGCAAGCCATGATCTCTAGCTCCCTCTTATGGCAATTCACAATACAATCAACCAATCGGAATCAATACAGTGATATTGTCTTAAAGCTACAAAACATACATTGTTGGTTTATATATTGCCAACCCAACTAATTGTTGGACAGATTCCTAACAATCCTCTTCTTGCTGGCTGGGGAATTCTGGGAATTGAAGTCCACACTTCTTCAAGTTGCCAAGATTGAGAAACACTGCACTAATGAATAGAGTACAATTTTAAAAAACTTTTATGCCCTTTCTGCCAGTCAGAAAACCCCAAAGGTATGTTGGGAAGCAAACCCTCTGATATTTCCAATTATATGCGTAATGAAATTCCACCTTATGGAGGTTTCCAACCAGTGTATGTAGACTCCATATTTAACCACATCTGGATCACACACATTACTTTTTCTCACTTGCTTTTTGCCAAAGGAAAGGAGGATAAGTTTATCTGATCTTGTCCTTGGAGTGCTTTCCCTCCTCTTGTCAAAGATAAGACCACTCAAGGTTAAGGATTTTTTTAAAAATGTAGATGAGAAAGATCACCCCATTTTATACCTTGTTTCATTCCAACGACAGGATAAAATAGAGTTAACAGAATAACAGAATAGACTAGAACAGAAAGAGTTTAATTCTTCTATGTTTAAAATAAATGCTTGCTTAATTCTATACTATATTTTTAATCATTACCAGCCAGTTTGGTCTAGTGGTTAAGGCACCAGGCTAGAATGTAAGGAGACCATGAGTTCAAGTTCCTCCTTAGCCATTTTACCTCACAAAGTTGTTGTTTTGGGGAAAATAGGAAGATGTATTTGATATGTTTGCCATAAAGGTGGATATTAATTAATTACACAGAAATATCGTGTTTTATAGACTATGCACCTAAAGGAAAGGAAAGAGATACATGTACAGGTAAAACCAGTATCAATACATCTAGTTGATCTCTTCCAGTTCTTGGATTGGAAATCACCAGGAAATCTCAGAGTTATAAAGTTAACTAGGATGTTGGGGAGAGGGAGAGACTTAGAATTCTGTATTGCTGCCAAGAGAATGACATGGATATGTCCATGTTAAGCATCAAGCTTGTTTGGAAGGAATTTTTATGTTCTAAAATAAAAGAGCCTTAAGGGAGGAGGTGGCGATAAAGAACTAAAAATGAATTGCATGGGATTTTTTTAAGCCTTTTTTTCTGTTCTGGAAATGTACAATTTTTATTTGACAACATTTACTTTCTCCATGCTCCCTTTCAACAAGATTTCCATGTGGCCTTTGAACCACACACCCATCCCCAATTCTTGATTCTGACACAAATAAAACATTTGTAAGATACATAGGAAGACATAATTATCTGTAGTGGGTTTATAATGAAAAGAGAACCTGTTCCTTGTGCGTAGTTACATTTCCAACAGTTGGGTGGTAGGTTGGGGAACATCTTAGCCAGTCTCGCAGGAGGTACAGCCTACCTTAATTTTCATTTAAGTAATTAACCTATCACAATCTGTGTAGTAAAAATCTGTTCTTTTCTTTTCAGGAACTGAAAAATCTGTTCTTCTGTTTTCAGGAACATTGCCCATTCTTTCTGAAAGCCAGAATTGCGAGATCTCCTCATTCCCGGACTGACGCTAGAGAATCTTGACATGCTCCAGGCAAATGTTTTTAAAGATCTATATTGAAGTTGGGAAGACATTGGCCTAGAGGGAAAAGGACACATGGTTTTCCTCGGCTGGAGAAGATTGCTACACTTTTGTGGTAGGGCCAGCTTTAGAAAAGACTTGAAGCAGAAACAGAGAGGCTGTTTGGTGTGGAGGTGCTACCGTGGAAGAGCTTCAGGAAGACATGTAGATCCCGAGCTGAGAATGTTCCTAGAGCAGAATACTGAAATCATTGACAGTGGAAACCTGACTCCAGAAATAAGATTACGTCTTCTGACGCCTAATTGCAGATTTTGGCATGACAAAGCTGCTTTGTGGCCTTATGGGGAGCCCTACTGGGCAATGTACTGGCCAGGAGGCCAAGGATTATCCAGGTATAGAACACCAGAAGGTTGAGATTTACCTGCTGTGCAATCAGTTTAATAGGAAGGTGAATTAAATGATGCTATAATAGCATGCTAAAGGATAGTAAAAACAGATCTCACCTGGTTTCCCCTAACGGTATATTATAAAGCCTGAGGCATATTAGTATACAACAGGTTCCTTATCCCAAGTCACATAGGACTTTGTTTCTCAGTTCTACTGATGCCCTGAATGAGTTTTCTTCAAATAAATTGCTCTTCAATTTGTCATCTGAAACTGTCATAGTTCTCAATACTGATCATGTTGGGTGGAGAATTCGGGGAGTTGAAGTCCACCCATTGGGAAGATGTCCAAGTTGGGGAAGGTGAACTGAGCAATAAACTTACTACATGCTGGATTTGCATATCACACTAAGATACAATCTTGATAGATGAGTGTGATGCAAACCCAGCCTAAATCTCATAATCAGTACATGGAATGGTATCCCAAATACGGACCGTTGCCAGTGGTATTAGATTAACAAAGAAACTATATGCCATCTATCTTTGCATCCAGTTATTAAATTAGCTACAGCATTGTGGACCATTGAGGTTTCCAGGCACTTTTCATAGGCCACCTATTATAGGGGCTACATAGAATAGAATAGAATAGAATAGAATAGAATAGAATAGAATAGAATAGAATAGAATAGAATTCTTTATTGGCCAAGTGTGATTGAACACACAAGAAATTTGTCTTGGTGCAAATGCTCTCAGTATACATAAAAGAAAAGATACATTCGTTTAAGAGTCAAGAATCATAAGGTATAAGAGTTAATAATAGTCATAGAGTACAATAAACAATCATTGTTCAAATAAGTTGAATTTATTGCATAAATTATTGTGATGGATTATATCTTCTGGAGCAATTGAGTCCTTTTGAAATCATACATCCAAGTTAAGGAGTGGATTTAGAAGTACAACTGAACAATGACTTCAAGTCTTCAGAGACAATATAGCTACATCCATACTAGGCTTAATCCCTCTTTCAATAATTGTGAGAATGGCAATCTCAGAATTGATGCCTACAAATCTTGAAATGAAATAGAAGCAAATAAAGAAAGCAAAGACTTGAAAGATTTTGATAATCTTACATGTCACAAGATCTTGGGTTGAGTTTGCCAAATTCTTTCTTTAAATTTTGCAGTCCTGAGGTTCTGAATTTCCACCCCTTTTTTGAATGCCATAATTCCCTATTCCCAGAACTATTAAGTTCTGGGAATAGGAAGAGCAACCAGGATGATTAGGGGACTGGAGGCTAAAACATAAAATGAAAGGTGGCAGGAACTGGGCTTGGCTAGTCTAGTAAAGCGAAGGACCAGGGCAGACATGATAGTGGTCTTCCAATATTTGAGGGGATGCCACAGGGAGGAAGGGGTCAATCTATTTTCTAAAGCGCCTGTAGGCCAGACAAGGAACAATGGATGGAAACTGAACAAGGAGAGTAAAGGAGAAACTTTCTGACAGTGAGAACAATCAACCAGTGGAACAGCTTGCCCTTGGAAGTTGTGGGAGCGCCATCACTTGAGACTTTCAAGAAGAGATTGGACCGCCATTTGTCAGAAATGGTATAGGGTCTCCCGCTTGGGCGGGGGGGTTGGACTAGATGACCTACAAGGTCCCTTCCAACTCTGATTATCTGTTATCTGTTATCTATTAGGAAACTTTAATTGGTGCTGGCTAGTTTCTTACTCTTGTGTTACTTGAAAATACAATGTTTTTCTAAACAAAGAAAGCCCTGTGTAGTCTACTGGTTAAGGTGTTCAACCAGAAGCCAGAAGGCTCATTTGGCATCCTTGCTCTCATTGCTTTTTCTAAGCCCAACCTATTGCACAGGGTTGTTATTGTAAGGACGAGGTAGAATGATTGAGCAGTTCCTGTACAGAACATCAAACTAATAAATAGCAATAGCACTTAGACTTATATACTGCTTCATAGTGCTTTACAGCCCTCTCTAAGTGGTTTAGAGTCAGCATATTGTCCCCAACAATATAGGTCCTCATTTTACCAATCTTGGAAGGATGGAAGGCTGAGTCAACCTTGAGCCGGTCAGAATCGAACTGCTGGCAGTGAGCAGTGAGTTAGCTTGTAATATTGCATTCTAACTACTGCACCATCACAGTTCTTTAAATAGATGATCCTTTCTTGAACTCAAACTGCCCCATACAATATATAACTTTGTATGGCAACCTTCCCCAATCTAATGGCCTCCCTGATTTTCTACTAACATAATATATTTACTGGGTTCCTGCAGCATATTTAACCAATATGTGATTTGTTTGTGACTATAAAGTTGTATAAATACAATCAGTGTGAGTTGTAAACCAAAGCTTATTGCTAAATTTATTCTGGGACCCAGCCTTTTGTGATTTACTCAGGAAATCAGATAGGCAGTCTGCTGACCCAAAGCTATATGTGTCCTACCCTGTTTATAGCATTCAACCAACCTTGAAAATCTGATGTTGTTTTATATTTGGTTGAGTCTATCTTTAGAGTGGTATATATGATCTACTTTCCTTTTCTTAAGTTCTCATACCAGAGAAATGTGGATGTTACAAATGTCATACCCTCACATACAAGCTTTTACATGAGTTCTGCCACAACTCCTTTTAAAAGGTTTTCTTTTTCATAATTCCTGTATTTTTACATATGTATTCTACACCCTGTGCTTTGCTTTTACTTATATTGACCACCAGATGGCAGTATGTGGCCAGTTTTGTCTTATTTGGAGTTTTGGGGTTTGGGAGGTATAATTATGGGATTGATGAAATTTTATTAAGCAGTTTTTAAATACCGAGATGTTGGAATCATAGAAATGTACTTTTTATTAAAAAAAAATTAAACTACTATAAAATGGATTTACAAGGGATGATAAAGAGTTATATGAAGAAATACTGTTTATGTTAAAAGGTATGCGTGAATCTATATAAAAGACAATAAGGTGACAATGGGATTGTTTAAAGATGCAGAAATGAATGTAGAAGTTACACAACCATTGGGGGAAAAAGAACATGATACTCAAGAAATAGATAGAAATTAGAAAAAGCAGTGGAAGGGGAAAATCAAAATGAGACGCCAAAAGTCCAAAACAGAGGAGAAAGGATTAATAAGTAGAAAACAATTATACAACCCCCCAAAAGCTTATAACAGAATAGAGAGAAAAGAAAAAAAATTCTTAAAAAAACAAAACAAAGGGAAGTCTTGTTGATGGGTGTTAAAGTAATACAGCAGAAAGAGATAAAAGGTACTCAAAAGGGAAAATTCAGTAGGCACAAAAAAATCAAAAAGAGATATAAGATTCCAAGAGAGAGAGAGAGAGAGAGAAAAGGCTGACTAAAAAGTCAATAAATGATGGAATTTTAAACAGGTTAAGAGATGATGGATGAGAAAATATTAATAAAATGGGAAAATACATACAGGGAAAATAGTAGTGTAATAGATAATATAATTTACTATAATCCAAATAAGTCAATAGGTGGGAATTTAGGATTAGGTAATTAAACCGTATTATTAATATTAATAGTGTGTTAAAAGTATATTGTGAATTTAAAATAGGACAGACTAGAAATGTGGGATTTTGAGATACATCCTGGGATTGATTAAATATTATTAATATTTGGCCTTATTAGTAATCCTACACATTTGGAATATTGAAGTTATGGTGGAATAATGAGTAATTCTTAAAAAAAAATATTAAATAATAGTATTTAGGGATAACAAATACAGAACGGAAAAAAATGTTATATATGTTTAAACAAATTAATGGGAAAATGATAAATGGATTATGAAAAAGAGACTAGCATTGTTGAAGCTATAAGATTAGAATCACACATACTTATTCGTGTTATTATTGTTAGTGTGGTTTAAAAAAGACTTGACCCACTCAGTACACTGTCTACAAAATATGTATGTTTATATTGAAAAATAAAATCTTTGGGAGGAAAAAAGGATTTACAAGCTGAAGCCAGTTCATACTGTCCCTGATGATCATTGTAGGTAAAGCACCACAATAGTTTTGGTTGAATATCGCAGATAATCATGAGTTTTGAAAAGAGGTGATTTTGGACCTCCGGTCCAGGATAGAAGTACTGAGACCATTTCAGTGAAATTGCTGATGATATCATATCCAATTGTTGATGATATCATATCCAATGAATATGATTCTTGTTGCAAGATGAGAAGCTCACTCTCTTGAAGTTCAGCTGGACGTGTGGTTTGTAAAAATAAAAATTTGTAACAACCATAATTTCTCTTGGTCACTGTCATACAATTTCAACCTAGTTGATGATGAAGCACTTTCACATTAAAAGATAAAAGTTTTTAGCATTTTGCTTATAGATGTAAACTTCAGATTGAATTAAGGCATTTTGAAATGAGCTGATTACCGTAACAGACTTTGCATTTTTATTTTTATTTTTACTATTCTTCATTTTCAGATACCTTCTTGATAATCCAAAAGTGGCCCAGAAGAAGAAAGTTCTGGATCTAGGAAGTGGTTGTGGAGCAACAGCTATTGCAGCTACACTAAGTGGAGCATCACAAGTTGTTGCAAATGATATTGACCCTGGTAAGCTATTTTCTACCAAATGTAGGACAAGCTAAGTTCATGAGGATAAACCATAATGTCAAGCATGCTTTGAAATCCAAAGGTCTACATAGATTTACACATAATGATAACTCAGGATTCTTAAACTATGGTTTACACCAGACATGATATTCTTCCGATTAAAATCGGAATTCCGATTTTTTGGGGAATCGCCCCCCTTTCCCCCCTTCTTCTCCTCCTTCCCTTCCCCTCGGAGGCCCCGAGTCAGGAGTTGCTACCGCCGGCGCGGCTCTGCGTGGCTCCAGTCCGCGTTGCCTCAGGAAGGAAAGGCAAAAGGAAGAGCCGCGGCGGCGCTTTGCAATGGCAGCAGCGGCTCCTGGTTTGCCTTTCCCTTCCCGAGGCAACGCGGTGCGAGCGGAGGGCGGGCGGTGCGAGCGGTGCGAGCGGCGGGCGGGCAGGCGGGCGGTGCGAGCGGCGGGTGGGCGGTGCGAGCGGTGGGCGGGCAGGCGGGCGGTGCGAGCGGCGGGTGGGCAGTGCGAGCGGCGGGCGGGCGGTGCGAGCGGCGGGTGGGCGGTGTGAGCGGCGGGCGGTGCGAGCGGCGGGCGGTGCGAGCGGAGGCCGGGCGGGCGGTGCGAGCGGAGGCCGCTGAGCGGCAGGAAAAGGGAGCTGGGCAGCGATTTCTTGGCGCGCGGTGGGGGAGGGTCTCTTTTGGCCGGCCCCGATTTTTTTTTCCGAGGGGAATATCATGCCTGGTTTACACAACTCAGGATTTTTAAACTATGGTTTGTTCAGCAAGCTCACACATAATAGAATTATAATCACAATGGGAAGTGGGTAAAAAGAAAGAAGAGACAATGCTGAGTTATAACGGAATTCATATCTCAAACCAAGCTAAAGGTTAATAGGCCATATGATTGTCATAAATGCCTTTAAAATAAGAGAGCAGCTCATCTCCTTCAGCAAACATGTATTTTTTTGACTCTCCCATGGAAAGAGTACTAGAAATGCTGTAGTGTCTATATACCTAGCAGGTTCTGGAACATGTGCTATATACATAGCAGCGTTTCACAACCGTGGCAGCTTTTTTAAGAGGCGTGGACTTCAACTTCCAGCTGACTGGGGAATTCTGGGAATTGAAGTCCACACATTTTTAATTTACCAAGGTTAAAAAACACTGATATAAAGAATGGCTTTCAAACACCTTATTCTCCCATCTGGAGGTACATGAGGCAATGATACTATGGTGTCCTCTATAGGAAACCTATTGGTCTTATTTTGAAGTCGTGCATTTAAAAACTTAACTAATAATCAGAGATGGCAAAGTGTTGTATGTAGGAGAATGCATCTGACTTAATATGAATGAAGTGGGAAGGCAAGCAGCAAGCATATTTTTTACTAGGAAGCAAGAACATTACCTTGCATCAGATTTTTTTATAGGAAATGTAACCTAAAATTTACATTTTACACGGTTACGTCAACATTTCAAGTCACATTTGTCAGGTCCCGTAGTAGGATCCCACCTTAGTCGCTACCGGTTCAGTGGGTGATTGCGCACACGCCCCTAACAAGCCAATCAGCTGAGAGGATGAAGAAACAAAAAGCTTGGAGTGACCCTCCCACCCCCAGCTGATCCTTTTTTCCTCCTCTCAGCTGATCGGAGGCTTTTTACTACTGGTTCAGCTGAACCGATCCGAACCGATAGCATACCACTACTGGTCAGGTCTCTCCTGCACCCTTGCTACAGCAATTGAAACAGAAAAAAAAAACATTTCCCAATATTCTAATTGTATGAAATTAATTGTTAATTTGGGATTTTGAGAGAAATAAGGTTGACATTGATCTTTTATTTTCTTGGTGCCTCAGTTGCAGGTGCTGCCATGGTGCTTAACTGTGAACTGAACAACATAGATCCCATCCCAGTCGTAACGGAGAACCTGATTGGTACAGATATAGGCAAATGGGACCTTATTGTCTTAGGGGACATGTTTTACAGTGAAGAGCTTGCAGACAGTCTCTCTGAATGGTTGAAGAAGTGCATCCAGGATTATAAGACTGAACTGCTGATCGGGGATCCTGGCAGACCCTATTTTGTGACCAACCGTATTCAGAGAATGTTGCACAAAGTTAGTGAATATGCTCTGCCTAAATCATCACCGGAAGAATACAACGGTTCAAGCAAAACTGTTATCTGGAATTATCAGCCTTAATTTTTCAGAGGTCTTGGAAATATTAAATCAATTGGCGTTACTTTGAATCTCTTGAATTCCAGTTCTCATACACTGAGATTTTAGCCTCTGTCACTGTGTACATTCCAATATGTTTAAAATACTTTATTTGCAGCCATATTAGAACAAGACGACAGTATGAAAAACTTTGCCTGTGGTTTGAGAATGCATTGTTTTAAAAAGACACACAATACTTACTGCCTATGCGAATTAAAATAATTTTTATTTGTAGAGCAGTTTTATATCTAATAAAACTTCTAAATTCAGGCACTATACCTGATGCCCTGTTGTTGGTACAGGGTAGTCAGTGGATGACACATCTAGGATGGGGAAAACTTTGGGATAGTTAGCTGTATTTCGATCTCTGGAACATGGCCTTCTTTTCATACTATTCTATAACACGCATCTACTGTGTTATAAAAATAATTCAGTAAAAGAGATACAAACCACAAGCAATAAATCTTACATTGAGATCAGAGGTTTATTTCATGAGCAATTTGGAACATTAATAGCCATCATAACATAACGGCATTTCAGTAAGGTAGTACTTACTAACAACCCATTGCAATGAGGTCCAGAGATAGTAGCTAAGTCCAGCAAGGAATAGCTACCATCAGTGGTCCTGATATGAGATTTACTCCTCCTTTTATACCCTTTTTCTGAAGCCCACCCAGTAGTATGTAATCTTACTGGATGTACCCCATCCCCTCATACTGATCATCAATTAACACCCACTTGTAGATATATGCCAACTTGCTTATCATCTGCTACTTTCAGTTCCTTTTTTTCTGTGTCCCAGACATTTGTGATCCAAAATAACTCTAAAATTGTCTTGCAATTATGTGTTTTTGCAGAAGCTACAGATTGCAAATATTTTGCTACGCTTGCAAAATCAGCTCAGCCTACGCTTTAATATATTGTTAATTTGAGGCCTTCAATTAGGCACAGGTCTATACCAGCTTTAAAGCCTAGTTGTCCTTTTGTCACAATAACTGGTATGACAATAAATGTTTGATCTTCAATTGGTTCCTATCTATCATGTCTGGTCAGCCACTGTAGCACACATTAGATGTAACATCCTGGTCTAAAATGGAATAGCATCTTATCCATTCTGGCATGACTTCGCTATTACTCATGTTTGCAAACGAGTGGATCATTCTGGCTTGACTTTTATTAAGCAAATTATTATTGTACAGAAGCAATTACTGAATATGTTCATAAAGGCTGCTTTCTGCTTCAACATAACTGTTCACATAGGTTTGATCAAGCTTTGCATTTTCTCTGTTTCATCTCACTGTACTCCACGTACTGCCCTAAAAAGTGCTGGGTGAGAATTCTTAAAGCTGTGCTATATATTATTTGATTAGGAAGAATGTCAAAATCCTTATTCAATAATGATTAATAGTAAAGGGAAAACATAGAAGATTACTACATTTATCTAATGAATGTCAAAATCCAAATTGGTCAGTATTTTTCTTATTACTAAAGACAATGATAATATCTTAGTGGGATATTTTCCAAAAAGTATTCATGTTAGTTTTGTGTAAGAAAAGTAATCAAGAGTCTTGCATCAGCTTAGACACTAACATGTTTATTTTGGCAAAAGCTTTCGAAAAATAAAACTTCAGTGAGTGTTATTATAACTTGCCTTTAATAGGTTACAGATCAAATAAATAACTAATTCCTTAACAAGAGTGGAATATGGCATCCCATTCTGCGATATCAGCAAAGCCCCACATTAGCTTTTTGTCTTGAAAATGACAATATTGAGTTCTACAAACATATTTTATGACTGGTTATTAATAGAATTAAATGAAATGCATGCACTGTACAATTTGAAGAAGGTTTTATTCAGATACAAACAAATCATGGCTCCTGTTACAATGGACACCTAGAAATAGAACTGGTCTCCACCTAAATGACAACAGAGTAGGCAGCACAAGAAGATGCTTCTATGAAATTTGCTTCATTAGCTTATTGGTGTTCGCTCTGCTTTTTGCATTTCCTTATTTACTGTTGGTAAATTGGTACAAGGTGTCTTTTTTAAAAAGTAGAGCCCTAACGCCCTCTTTCACGAACTTCCATGAACACAAAAATGCAGAATAGCATGTTTGTTCTTCTCCAACTTGAGACTACAGTATCAACAGCAAATGTACAATCAGAAGAGACTCAGAAATGGTCTGCCCAGGGGGGGAGGGGAATGAAGTAATGCCTTACGATTTCAAACAAAAATCAATAAACAGTCCATGAAACTTGCTTGAATTTTTTGGGTCCAACGAGCTGCTCCAGTGCTTCTCGGGAACGATCTGCAAATAAAATATATTTAGTTTTTATTTTTATGGTTAAGGAAATGTTTATGACAGGGAACAAGACTAATGTCAGCTTTGGAATCCTTATTCATCACTGCCACATAGCTTGAGAAAGTGGGAGGGGGGGTGATTCTTATTGAGTAGCTCTAAGTAGACAAAATAGAATTCTTTCGTTAGTTCAAGGTCATAGAATGTGATGCAGAAATAAAGAGGAACCTACTTTGGGATTGGTTGATGTGATGATGAGAGAAAAGGGGATGGTTTGTAGATTGGGACATTGTAGAAAGTCCAGAAAACTTTTAGTTTTGAAATTCCACAGATGTGCCAGGTGCTATTCTAGTAAAGGTATTTTTGAGATTATGCTTGTCTCGGAGTTACTGATAGGAATGGAGGTTCCCTGGAACGCTGAAAACTAAACAAATAGTAGTGGGAAGGAATGGACTTCAAGCTATTTTTTTACAAGACCAGTGTATAAATAACCAAAATCCAATTCAATATGTTGATTTATTGCATTTACTAGATATTTTGCTGGCTTTTACAAAGTGTTCATCCTCCGCATATTTTATAAGCATGTTATGGCTCTCTTAATGGCAGGAGTTCCCCAGAGCAGGAATTCAGAAAATGAAAACATGCTTTAAGTTTCAATGAATAGTTCTAGAACAGGGGTCCCAAACTGGCAGCCTGCGGGCCAGATGTGTCACATGCAGACCACGCCCATCCTAGCTCAGCAAATGGGGAAAATGTTGCGAAACATAACATGACGGCAACATGATGCGGCGAGTTTGATACCCGTGTTCTAGAAGGTGTGAAAAAAGAAAGGCTTAAAGTGCTTCAATGGTGAAAGCATAATAGAGAATGCACAAACGTTGAAGCAAGAGTGGACTAAATTCTGTGCCATCTTTCATCTTTCCCTGAACTCAGACCATCAACTCTTTAAAATGATTTTCATATCTGAACTAAAGATGTAATTGCTAGCTGTGTTGTTCAAGCTCTCAGAAATTGCAACTTAGATCAATGTTTTTCAACCTTCACCACTTGAAGATGGATGGACTTCAACTCTCAGAATTCCCCAGCCAGCCATGTTGAAAAACACTAACCTAGATCATTCCTGACATGGAGAACCTCACAAAGCAGTTTTTTAAGACACATTTTTGTTTCAAGAATCTATTCCTATTATTACATTCTTAATTAATTTCTATAATAGGTCCTTTCATTATATGATTATAGTCCCTAATAATTATATTACATCCTCATCCATGGAAATGAAAGAAAAAACTATTGGAAAAGGAGAACAATCTTGTTTCT
Organism: Notechis scutatus; assembly: GCF_049901735.1. Lineage (NCBI taxonomy): Eukaryota > Metazoa > Chordata > Lepidosauria > Squamata > Elapidae > Notechis > Notechis scutatus. Next base: position 64,675,701 of record NC_142014.1, on the reverse strand, counting down.
TATTGAGATTATATGAATTTTAATGTTAAAACTGCAATATCAGCCAGTAGTAAGATAACTAAAGATACCGTAAATATCAGATAATAAAATAATAAAAGAACCCGTGTGATATGGTACTTAATGGGGTATCTCAGATTCTAGTGAACCCTTAGCGATGGCAGCTCAGTGTGGGACTTGGATCAGTTGCTCTCTCACCCCAACCTCCCTCACAGGGTTGTTGGGAAAATTAGGAGGAAGGAGCAGTATATACACTACTTTGAGCTACTGTACAAAAGACAGGTTATAAATCAAAGTAAAATAAATAAATCTAATAATTATATCTCCTGCCAATGAATTAGCACCAATATCTCTAGAAAATCTCCTTCATGGTGGTATTTAAGCATACCACCAAATTATAATTAGACAGTGTATGCAAAAGACACAGTAAGTCTTGGCTTGTGTGATGCCTTTTTCAACTTTCCCTTATTCCTTCTAGTGTAGGTTGTCATTGTTTTGAGTGCTCAGCAAATCTGATTTGTTAATATCTTTAAGTCTGAGTATGTTAATATCTTTAAATATTTAAAGACATTAAGTAGGGGTTTCCTATTCCTGGAAACAAAGTTTAACAATCATAGGAGGAGTCTTGTTTTAACCTCACTCTGGCTTTTAGATAATGTAATAGTTCTAAAATACAAAGGATATTGGGCATTTAATGCTTCACCCGGCTTTACTGACTTCCATTTTTAAATATATCGTTTAAAGAAGTTAGAAATGTTTTCTTTCAAAGCCAAGTTATGTCATGCACATGACGATATTCTGCAGCTCATGATATCATAATGCATGTAATGTCATTTTGATGCCACTTGATGTGGTTTTCAGTGAACATCTAGGAAAATCTACTCTAGTCAAGATTTCAAGTCACCTGTTACGAGTGGGCATCCATGAAACAACAGAATATATATCATAGGGCAGTATGTGAGGACAGCTTCCACAGCTACATCTGTCAAATTAACACAATGTTCCATATGGATCTCCTATTAAGGATAAAGAATAATGCTATTAGTAGTTACCACTAATTAACTAAATAAAATCTGTTTTGAGAAATACTTTGGAACAATAAAAAGGGTGTTAGAAGAGAAATTATAGAAGAGACTAATGTCTTAAATAATTTCATAAAGCCATGGGTGTTCCTAATCTCTCAAGAGATAAATTGCTCTAGAGTAATTTGAATCTCATGTGCAAGAGTACATTGAAATTTACCAGAGTTTCTTCTTAATAACATCTCTGTTTATTACTTCCAAAACAAAAATAAAAACAAAGGTGATAAAGGTCTCTTCCTCTTCTGTATTTCAGTAATATATTAAGTATATCACGACATGAAGAAAGCAGCGTATGAGTTAGAGAAAAATCTCACCTCTACCTTAATTTTAGATTCAGAAAGTAGTAATAAAATATACTTTTGGGCTGGCTGAATTTTGGAAGCATGGAAAAACTGATTTTATAAACAGCTTTGATTGATCTAGTAGGGATTTGTTTCTATCTATTGCAGTAGTGCATTTGTATTTTTTTAATACACTTTATTGATTTTACAATTAAAATAGACCAGCAACACATACATAAATGAAAGAGAGAAAAAGAAAATAAGAAAAAAAAGAATAGAAAGAAAAAGATAGAAAACAATTAAAAACATTTTCATCTTCAACAGTTTGTGAGACCTCCTTTTTATCCTTATTTTATGCCATATACACAATTAATCCTTACATATATCTGTATATCACTACTACGATTCTATCATATCTTCTTTTGCCTTTTAATGTGAAATCTATCTTTGGTCTATCCATTTGTACCAGTAGTTCCAGCTGTAATAATATATTGAAGTGTCTTTATCTTTTAATGCCAAGGTTAATTTGTCCATTTCTGCACAACTTGAAATTTTTTGAATAATCATTTGCATTTGTATTTCAAAAGAGATCTCGTAGACTGCAGCTCATGCAACTGTATGAATCTGTTCTCCACTGTCCCAACTGAGGGCTATTCTCTTTCTCCCTTATCCCACAAGTCACAATATCCAATTCAGGAAAGGTGGAGAAAATGAGATAACAGAATGAAGAACAAGAGACAGAAACTGAAGGAGCTGGATAAGTATGTTACAGTTTTCATGTGTTTTAAAGCTTATATCAGCCAAATTCTTTGGCTCAGCCTTTATCAATCTATTCTTGCTTATGCATTTCTTGGCACATAGGAAATCATACGTGAATAATATACAATCACAGACAAAAACCGGAAAACAACTTTAAGATATATTTACTGCCAAATAGTACTGGTGAAAAATAATATACTATGTTTAGTAGCTGATAATATTCATTTTAAGATTTTACATAAACAAGATTTTATTTTATGTAATATATAAGCATTATGTATGAAAGGTGATATGAGCTACATTAATTTTGGCACACTTCTCTGGAATTCATCCAACAGCTGTCAATCTAAAAAGTACCTTTGAATATTGAATGTTGTTAAAAATATCTTTGTGGTGGTGTGGCAATTTTCTCCAATCTCACCCCCACATGTGTAACTTACTGATATCAACTTTAATTAAGCATATCCAAATGTTACCTTTAAATTGTTTGAACACATTCCACTAACAAGTGCTATTACACCATCATCAGTGACCTAAATGGAAAAAAGGATCTTTTATCAAGGGAAGCCAAAATATTATTTCTTCTCTTCCAATAATGGAAATCTATATACAATCTATTGTTTTTATTTATATCTGTTTTCAAAGTAACTTGCATTAAAAACGAAAGTACAGTTAATAACAAGGCCAGAATAATGATTCTTTATAATCTAAACCAGTAAGTAAAAGCTTGGAAAAAAACGTGAAATGTAACGAGATGAGGGATACCTTCCTTAATAATACTTGTAGAAACAAATATTGGAATTGTGGTGGATATCAAACAGAAAATGAAGAGCAGGATGATGTGACTGTAAAGCAGATATGTGCAATTTTAGGCTGAATCAACAGGATTTATTTTTCAAATCATGTGAAATTATTAGTCCACATTACTCTGCTTTGGTCAGATCACCAATGAGGCACTTTGTTCACTTTTGAGCACCAAAAGTTCAGCAACAGACAATAAAGATGAAACTAAGGATTGGAAACTAAGCCATATGAAAAGAGATTGAAAGAGGTAGATGTGGTAGAGAAGATTCAAATATCAATAAGCATTTAGTTTCAGTTTTAGCTTGCTAAACTGTAACCCCCAGTGCATTATGGGACAAGGCAAAAGGGATAAACAAGAAACATTTGTACATATAAGTAAAAACGTATCACTGAAAAAAGAAGTATGTTGTTAAACAGGAAGTACATTGGTAGAAGCTATGCTATGGTACTGCTGAAATGAGAGTTATGGTAATTTTGTGGTTAATCTATCTGCAAGCAGGAAAGATGTTTGCTTCATTTATACTAATAAGGTAAAGACATTACTGTAAAAAACAGGAAAACAATGTGATCCTGTGACATTAAGCATGGTGCAGCTTGTGATAAAATGCTGCAAAAAAACCACCAGTGGTTATTGGGGGGGGGGTGTTTCTTAATCTTTGAGATCTTCCTGTGTGCTTTCTTCTGCAGAATAAAGCTTATTTTACAATACCCACCTCAGTACATTCAATTTGGGTAAAGGACACAGTATTGAGCTGGGACACTTTTTGGCAACCCAGATGGGACTGGCCAGATGGTCTCCACCCAGTTTTGCCAAACAGCACTTATTAAATATATTGGGACCAATTATATTAGCTGCATGTAATTGAATAATTAATTTTAATTAACAAGGTGTGAATTAAAAAATCAAATGTGAGTTTTATCTTGCATTCTGCTTACCGTCTTGGAGTGCAGATACTTGCATGCAACACCAAAGCCAAGTGTGTCCCATATCCTAGCCCAATCTAACTATAAAGGCTTGCAGGTCTGATGAGCAGATCTACTTTAACTTCCAAAGGACACATCTACTTTGAACACCGAGAGATTTTTAATAACATGCTGCTTTAAATAGCAGTCATATTAGACAGGGAACCTCATTGACATATTGTATGAAAAACTGCCCACTTTAATAAAAAAACCAAAGTATTTGGAAATAAACCATATACAAGTAAAGAATATTATTGTTACTAGAAATATGTATATGTAAAATAACCCAGACAGTACAGTGCTTACTAAATACTTATATATGTTAAGAAAAACGTATGTATATACTGTATATATGATGGTGTTGTAATAATGCTTTTCATTCTTACTTGGGTTGATGAGAAATCAACACTGTGCAGGGATCTACAGTTCTGTCCAAGGGCTTGTAAGGATGTGTCTGTGATGTTGGAGCATCCTCCTATGTTAATTATTTGTAAAAGGGGGCAGTTGAGGGCAAGAGCAAGGATTCCACTGTCTGTTAGATTGCTGCATCTCTTAAAAGAGGCTTCCCGCAGATAGGGGCATGATAAGGCCAGTGCTGCAACTCCTGTTGGAGATGAAAGGCAGGTTTTTCTCCTGTAGATAGAATTCTATTACCATACATTTAAATATAAAAGTTTGATTTGAGTTTTAGTTTGCACAATGTACATAAAGGATTTTGTTTTGTTGATTTTTTTAAAAAGAAAATTATTTCTTGTTTTGAACTTTATAACAACCCAATTGGGAAGTGGCTTAAGAGAATAATTTTCTCAACCAAGATTGGATCATCTGTTCATCATCAGCATACCATTCTTCCAATACTTTTTTAAAAATCTATCATCATAGGATGATGGATCCACAACAATTCATATGTGTGTATATTTATCTGTTTTTCAAATTTCCCATTCATTTCTCAGGTGCTACATCTCAACTATAAAGCAGATAACTGAAAAAGACCTTTGAAAGAGATCCTAGAATACTCCCAACCTGTTGTAGAGCTGTGTTATTCAAACCATGCTCCCCGGAACTCCAGGGTTCCAAAAGTACTAGGTTCTCCTTCACTGGATCTGCCTAAGCAGAAGTTAGACAACATTTGTCTGGGATTACTAGCATTTAATTTGGATTGCTACACTGAGCAGGATGGGGAAAGGGGGATTTGATGGCTTAAATGTTTGAGTCTTTCATTTAATATCTTAACATCTCACCTGTGGGAAGCTTGCAAAAAGGGGGCCCATCCCTAAGTACTACTGATGCTGTCCCTGATCCAGTTCCCTGGGTTGCTGTTATCTCAGGGAACTTGGACTAGGTCCAGCATTAATATGAAATTACCTGCATTACTTAAGGAATATTAAAACCTGCTTTAACATATTGTATCATATAATCAAGGAATGGTTGTATTTGTGAAGGTATTGGGGGTCGTGGACCCAGCACACAGAATAACATTGATTAACTTTTGAAAAGTCAGTGGTGCCTCTGTGATGGACTTGCACCCCTGAGTATGTGAAAATTGTGCTGTGTATGTTGAAAATGTGCAAGCAGGAGAGCTGTTAGCAGGCAAGATGTGGTGGGCTAAGATCATGGGAAAAGAGGAACTTAGTGGTTACATACCGTATTTGCCGGCGTATAAGACGACTGGGCGTATAAGACGACCCCCAACATTTCCACTCAAAATATAGAGTTTGTTATATACTCGCCGTATAAGACTACCCCTCTTCCACACACCTTCCACTTTTGCACTTTTTTTTTTTTTTGACGCACTTTTCTGCTTTGGACAATTTTGAAATGAGCTAATCCAATTTTGAACCAAGAATATGCAAATAGCTATGGAGTTTAGAAATGAGTTTTAAAATATTTTTCATTGCTTACCATTAAGCGCAAAATATGTTGTAAATAAAATGAGAACACAGGAAACGTTCTCTTCTCAATACAGCTGATCTCTCTCTCTCTCTCTCTCTCTCTCACACACACACACACACACACACACACACACACACACCAAAAACCCGGACACTGAAAAGGCTGCCAAGGAACAGTATATTCAATGCCTTCTCTTAATCAAGAAACAAGGAATTCCTTAGAATCTTTTTTTTTCCCCCAAGTGGCCCTCTTTAAAAAAAAAATGGAGGTAACACTTTCATTCAAAAAGTCTTCCAGTATCTGGAGTCGCTCAGACATATTGAAGTGAGGCAGGAGAGTAAGTGAAATTTGAAATGATCCAGCTACCGTTTTCTTCCCCTCCGCCCGAAAGCCATTATCTCCACGTCAAAACGAACGAGGGAGGCAAAGAAGCCAAACACGCTAAAAGGATCTCTTTATTTTCCTACACAAGGTCACACCTACTTTTCCGCATTCAAAGGACAACCTCTCCTCACCACCACCACACACACACACACACCCCAATACCCGCAAACAATGTTCTGGGCATTAATCACCATTGCTACATTAACCTGGTAAATTTATACCCTGCCTCCCCAGTGTTGCTTTGACGGCAGGATTTCACACAGCAGGGCGCTCGCTCGCTCTCTTCTCCGCTCTCTCCCACCGTTCGCACATGTTGGAAGCACCATAAAACCTGATAACCCACCCGGGGCTCCCCATCCTTAACCTACAGCCGCCCGCATGCAAAACCTGCGTGCAAAAAGAAAAAAAAGAAAAGAAAAGTAACGCCGCACGTGAGGATCTTGAATCCTCTCCTCCCACACCGCTAAGGAAGGAAGAGGGGGAAAGGTTGCGCAGCGCGTGGCGAGTGACACCCGCCACACACACACACACACACACACACACACACACACACACACACACCGCTCCCCCCAGCCTCCTCCCGGCTGCAACTCAAGCTCGAAGTGGGAGTCGGAGTCCTCCCGGCGTATAAGACGACCCCCCACTTGGAGGCATGTTTTTCAGGGCAAAAAGTCGTCTTATACGCCGGCAAATACGGTATATAAAAATAGTTAGGTTGGGACATTTAGGCTGAAAAAAATCAGCAACTGCCCTGTTGCTATGACAAGGTGGCAGAATCCTGAAAGTCATGTGTCTTTGTGGATTTAATGTATATAAGAGTGGATCTTCCAGTGGCACTTCTGTCAAAGACGGACCAAAGACCACGATCATGCACGGCTTTAATCTGTGCTTAACCTGTCGGGGGAGGGTCCCAAATGGGACCAGATCCACCTTGGAGGGTAGGGAAAGAGGGGGAGACCGCCAGCTGCGTTGAGGGGAACCGCATCTCCCCTCCCTGGCTAAGTATACTCTCCTCAAAGACAGGAGGTAGAGGCAGTTTTTAATGGCTGACGGGAAGCTATCCGGAACTTAAGTGTGTGCTGGAGCAGTAAAGTGGTGAGCGGCGTGTGACCAGGCAAAATATCTTGGATTTTTTTCAAGACAACCCTGAGAAATAGAAGGAAAGAATCCTCATTTAAGATTGTGGCAGTGGCGAATGGAAAGTAAGAGGAAATTATAAGGTAAATAAAACTGGAGTATAAAAGGACTATAAAGGAATCAGAGACCAAATTTGGAATAAGATACAGAAATTGGCATTAATTAGGCATTGGCTAGAATGTTGGACTTGTTGGAATTGACTATATTTAAAAGATATAATAGCTAATGATAGAAAATTAACAGAATTAATACAAATGAAAAGGAAAAGGAAAAAAAAGCTTTAAAAAGTGGAAAGTGATGTAAGAGCACCACCTAATGGTTAAAGGTACTTTTTTCTTATGATTCTATGGGAAACTACTGGTCTTGCAAGTGTGTGAATGGGAAATGAAATGAAATAAAAGACTGTAATATAACAATAACCCCGGAAGCATGCGCACACACACACACACACAAAGGATTGCAGCAAAGGGACAAGTGAAGATAATATCTAGGGGCTGTTTGGCGGATTGGGACTGTGAAAAGGAAACAGAAGGATCAACAAGAGAAATTAAGATAAATGGATATTTCCGGTAAAGATTAAAATAGAGTATGTTGAGAATAACTCAATTGATTAAGTAAAATGAAAGAATTGTGCAAAGAACTCAGATTGGAACTGCAAAATGTGAGGGGAATGATAAAAAAAAGTATGGAACTATGGGGTATACCAGCAGAAGAATTAGAAATGGCGATGCAGTTCACAGAAGAACAAAGAAAGTTCAAGGAGGAGGAGTTAAAGAAAGAGGAAATCAGCCCAAAAGAGCAAAAAGAACAATGGACATTGCAAAAAACACAAGAGGAATTAAAATTAAGACACTGATGATAGATGTAATAAACAAAAGGGAAAATACTTCCAAGACTAAATAAAAGAAGCTGTACAAGAAGAAATGGCAAAAGATATATCAGGAAAGGGAGGGGGAAAAACAAGTGAATGGGAGATGAAAATAAAAATATTAGGGGAAAAAAGAGGAGCTAAGAGAAAGGACCGGAAAAACTTAAGAAAAGAGAAAACTGGCAAAAATTAGAAGAAACCATAGGGCCGAGAGATTTAGAGATGAGGGTTAAAGTTAAAATGAAAGGGGGATTCCACATGGAAATGTACATTGGCTCCCCCCCCACCCGAAATATAGATTGGGGAGTTTTGAAGTTTAAAGTTTATTTGGAATCATTTTTTTAAAATAAAGAAATAAATCTAATTGGAATTAAAGGAGAATAAGACCTCGCTGTAAGATTATTACATACGAGGAAAAATGATGATAGAGCAAGAGAAATTAAGATGGTTTTATTATTATTAAATCCTTTTTTTACATATATTATATAAAATGGGAAATGGAAAATGTAAATGATTATACAAATGATATTAGAAAAACAAGGAATATGGTAAACTAGGAATGATTATGCTATAAAGTATTTGCAATGAGATTGTTATATTATGATTAAAAAGTGAGGAATGAAAATTAAATATAATTTCATAGATAAAATTTGGCTAAATAGAAACAAAAAGGAAATTTAATTTTTCTTCTTTTTTATTGTATACATATTATATTAGACATGAAATAGAAAATATAATTGATTATACAAAGGATATTAGAAATACAGAGAATATGGCAAACTAGGAATGATTATACTGTAAAGTATTTGCAATGAGATTATTATGATTCAAAAGGTGAGGAATGAAAACTTAATAAAATTCCATTGGTAAAATTTGGTTAAATGGAAATAAAGAGGAAATATGAAATGGTTTTATGAATATCTTTGGAATAAATAAAAGATTTATTGTAGATTGGGGGAAAAATACCATGTGGATCCTGAATATATTACTTTTATTTTATTCTTTTTTTTTTGTTTATTATACTTCGGCTTTGAGAAAGTTAAAGAAGATAATACATAAAATAAAATAGGTGGTAAGCTGGAAATGGAAATAATAGGGGATAAAGAGTGGAAAATATATTTGAGGATGAAATATTTTTGTTATTGGATTAATTAATTGAAAATACGAAGCAAAAATTTATTTAAAGATCAATGGAATAGATAATGATTGGATATGAAACTAGATAAGAAAGCTGGAAATGTAACTATGATTATATATGTATGTTGTAACCTGGAATCATATCGCTCACTTGAAGAGATGTATAAAAGATAAAAAATAAAAAATTTATGGAAAAAAAAAGAAAAGAGTGAAGAATGGGAGGTGTTCAATCAGTCTCAAGCTGTTCCCTTGCCTGCTTGTCTGATTGACTTTCATTGCAGTGATTAATGTAAGTGCTTTATGTTTATTATGCTCTAAATTCTAATAAACCTCTAAATTCTAAAGTGAGACTTTTTGCGTTGTGCTATCTGTTCAATTGTTATTGAGTGCAGCTATGTTCATAATCAGGTTTTTCCCCTAACACACCTTGATCTTGTAACAGAAGGACAAACATACTTCTAAAAGAAAAATTAGCCCCTTACATTCTTGTGTGATATCACAATGTAAGCACAAAAGGCCAGAGCAACATCACAATGTTCCTTTTAGGATTTGGGTGATAGTGTGGTTGAGAATGCATACTTATCATGTTAATCTTTAGACTATTAAGTATTAACAACTTGAAATCTCTGTCTTTGCCAACAGATCATTGTTGATTGTTGTGTCTGAGTATTAAGGTGATTACAAGATTACAAGTACAAATTGTACTGATTATCTATTTATTAAATTGATTTGCTGCCATTCCCACTGATAAGTCTTACTTAGTTTATTATAGTTTTATTTTTAGATTTCCTAAATAGATAGTCTGATTTAAATAATAATAGGGTTTGATATATTTATTTGTATATTATCAGTAGACTGTCCTTTTAGAACAAAGAAAAATGGAAACATTTCATTGGAAAAATGTGGCCTATGCTTTCCAAGTACTTAAGTGGTATTAAAATATAAGTGTCAGGATAATGATTTAATAGCTGACCAGCTGAGGTAATGTTGTAATACTGTAATGATCATGCAATGGTAGTAATGAGTCAGCAGGGTTATTTGACTGCTACTACTTTAAAAGTCTGTATTATAAGAGAGGCCCCCCTGTTGGGCATCTCTCTCTCTCTCTCTCTCTCTCTCTCTCTCTCTCTCTCTGCTTCCCTGCTGTAGCTGATTACTGATTGTTTGACCTTTGCCTAGTATGTGTATGTATATTATTTGTAAACATAAACGACTATTTAATTATTACAAACCTCTGCATGCTGTATTTGCTCCTGGGTTGTCTCACACTTGTCACATTATACACACTCTGACAATAGGTCAGTATGGATACACTGTGCCTAGCACTCATAAATAGGATCTCCTAACTTCCATTAAAAAAGGTTCTGTTCCTATCTTTGCTCCTTAGATTACTTTCTTAAAACAATTAAATTAAAATAGAACATAACAAACAACCCAAACAGCCATCACTTGTATGTCTCAGTGCTCTTTTAAAACCATTGTGCAGAAAGTATACCTTCAGAAGTTATGGTCAGTCTGTTGTTTTTCCAAACATTTACACTTATCTTTTTCAGATGCCTGCAGTTACAAAGCTGTTGCAAGGCATAGTCTGAAATATCACAGTCTCGAAGATCTAGTGCCTCCACTGCAGGGTGAAGAATCTAAAAATGTAAAGTATTTCTATCAGATCTTACTTTTTAAAAATGTAAATAAAGCAAAACAAAATGGGTGTCTTAAGCCTGTTATCTATGGATATTCTATTCCTCAGAACCTAGACTGGCTGATGACCCGTATTTGGACTTTTGGACCATGACTTAACTATATTTCTGCCTTCTTGGAACTCATTGCAGGCAAGCTTTCTAGGAATTAGGACTTCGTTGCTCTATGTATTTACTTGCAGAAATGCCCTATCTGTCATTACTTATATTTAATAAATCCTAGATAAAGCCCCTTGCAACTATTCTTCAGAGTCTGGCCTGAGACAGCTCATTCTCAGGGGTCACATATAATGCTATGTTGCAACATGATTTTTGTGGCTTTGGTTTTAATATAATGCAGCCATTTGGGGTTTAGCAAATCAGGACTTAATCCTAGTGCACTATATGAAATCCATCCCAGGCATTTGCCTTAATTATTAAATATGATGAAATAGAAAACATGCTATAGAGGATACTGAAACCCAAATTTTTAATCATAACTATTCATCAACCTTTTAGCACTCACTGAAAGTGAAAATTCATTCAGCTTATTTAAAAAACATGGTAACCAGTTTTATACAGTTATAAGCCATGTTTTAACAAGAGATAAACCCCAATTTATTAGATTCATATAATATGCTACGCTATAAATTATTTACAAATCATCTATAGTAGCTAGATTCACACAGAAAGCTAAACTAAAAATAAACAAGCACATATTTCAAAGGCTTCTGAACTGCAACTCTCATCATCCCCAGGGTAGTAGAAGTATCAGTCTTTATACTTTGTTTTGTTGGCAGAACAAAGTTTACTGCTCAAGCATTGCAGTAGAAGACACAATCTTCAACGAAGTATCTGAAAGGGTCTTCATGCTAAGGCAACAAAACTCAGCATACATGTAGTTTTTAAGATTCATTTGTCACTGGTTACATACATAATTTGTATATAGTCTAGAACAGGGGTCGCGAACCTTTTGTACCTCAAAGACCACAAAACTCAGAATTTTAGATTCCAGGGACCACTAACCGGTTCTGCGGGCATGGCCTAATTTGTGGGTGTGGCTTGGTCATGTGACTGGCTGGGCATGGCTTGTATGTAAATATTACAAATATTTATATAAATATTGAATTTTTTATATAAAAAGAACAACTTTTACCCAAAATCAGGCAAAGCAGTCAGACTGAGTTGCTCACAGAATCATTCAGTGATCTATCTATCTGCCATCGGCTAACTCAGTCTCTCAAATTTGCTTGCTGTGAGTCTGCACTGAATTTGCTTGCAAGCAAGCCTTCAGTCCTAAGGGAGGTTTGGCTGTGCTGAGCTGAAGATCTAAAGACTAGCTAGAAAGCAAGAAATCCAACCATTTCCTGCTTCCTGGCTAATCTAAATCTCCCGTCACAACAGAACAGATGATGGTCGGAAAAAGGAAAAATAGCAATTTAGCAGGCAAGTTTACTGGGTAAGCAGTGAGTGGGCGGGGAGGGTTTCCGCGGACCATGTGGGCAGCACAGCCTTGTGTTTCTGCGCAGCCTGGATTAATTGCTTTGGGGGGTGCTCTGGGGGTGAGATTTCTCTGCGGCCCACCCAAATTTTCTCACACCCCACCAGTGGGCCGTGGCCCATGGGTTGGCGACCACTGGTCTAAAATACTAAAATACATACTGTTTAACTGAATATACTCTGGGGTTAATATACAACAACAGAATAATACACTAGTACTTTGATAAAAGAATAGATTATTTATTTCCTTCAAATCTATTTTGGTATAAAATAGTGGTGAAAGAGACTTAGCGCACTGCTTGCAGTTTAAGCATTCTGGGGTATGGAACAACCTGTAAATAGAATAATTTGGAACAATTTGCCTCACATATCAGCCACCTAAATATTTCTTTTGAGCTTTTTCTCAAAAGCTCAATTTATTGTCCTTTAATATATCTTTTCTAATATGTCCTTCATCCAGCAAGAATCATGCTAACAACTCAATTTATATCAAGCAATAACATCTACTTCTTCACCCAAAAGTATGGCAAATATGGCAAGGGTAAGATTTATCTCTCATGTTTAGCATCTTCCGCATATCACTTTACAGATGAACGTCCATTGTAAGTCACAACGCTGAAAAAGTAGCAAAGACTATGATCTAAATGGAAACTTACCATGCTTATATTTGTATCTGTTATCCATCCTTGGATACTCAATGATTTAATCAGCTTATCTTTTATGTTGGGAGGCAAAGACTTAATATCTGCAGCATACCTGGATATGTTTCTTGTTAAACAATGAAGGCATCTGAGGAGGAAAAAGAAAAAGTTATTTGTTGACAATATTTTGTAGTGGCTGCAGTATCAGGTATATAATAATATTGTCTTACTCAGCAATACACATGGCTTCTTTTTATAAATATAAAGCCAAGTACAAAAACAAGTATTTTTTAAAAAAGCAAGTATTAGGGTATTTCACTATAGACATGTACAATGTATAGTACTCACAAACAGGAAAGTGAACAAATGAAATACAATAATTTTAAACAGGTTCTAGTCACAAACATGCTTCTCATGGATGCTGATTTGATTATAGGGAGATAAATTACGTACTTGCTAAATTTCACAATCTGTTCTGTAGAATTTTTAAGATATTCACACATCTACTAGAGATTTCTCAGTGACAGGTGACATTAGTTTATATTTTGCAATAAACCATAAACACATGTGAGCCAAATCAACAGCAATTTATTGAACAATCCACGATTAGGCCAAGTATGGTTTGTGATGTGTGATCTAAATCAAAGGTATCAGTTTCAACATCTTACAGGTAGCCATATGCATATTTATTTCTCATTGGTTTAGTGATAACTCTCAATGAACCAGACTAGTGGTCACCTTATTTCACCAAAATATGAGGTAAGTTATTTATGCAAGATAAGCCCATGATAATTAGATAGATTATTCTCAAGACTCTTATGTATCAATCTCTTAATTATTCCAGACTTTTTCAAGTTTTGATGTTAGACCAGCTAATCTGTGGTTTCCCAGATCTTCCTTTTAAAAATGAAAAACCCTTGCCCTCCTCCTCTGACCATTTTTTTAAAGGATTTTGCAAAGATAATAATAAAGTTTGGCAAACTCTTTCAGTAGCCCAGTTTTCCAAAAATGTGATGGTGGGGAGGAAATCTGTTGAGATGGAGGGCACAGGTATAATACACAAGCACATACAAAAATGATCCTACCGCATTCTGACACCCTCCCCAAATCCTAGCATGCAGGTAATCTGATCCTGGAGATTTAAATTCATCCTTTGCTCTTCATCCCGCTTCTCAGAAATACCTGTTGGAATACAAACCCTTGCTATCTAGCACCACAGCCAGAAGAGGAAACGAGTGTGTTTACTTTTGCTTTGGCATCAGATTTTGCCACTTTTTATGAAAGAGGCTTGGCCTTTCTTTTATTCTGAACGCGAATATTTTTGGTTTTGGTTTTAATCATTGTTTCACCTCAGGTCAATTAGTTAGCAGAATAGTTAGCTTCCTTGGCGACCCCGACTTTCTTCCCACCTCCTCCATTTTCTCTCATGGAAAAGGCACATCGGGGAGAAAACGGCCAGCGCTCCGCTAAAATATTAAGATTCCTGAGGGGCCGGGCGTTGGCGGTCCCATTATTTAGCCGAGCAACGAAGAAATAAACCCTAGAACAACCAGGAGAGAGACGGGGGGAGGCTGGATGAAAAAGAAAGGTGGTTTCGGGCTTCGGGCGAGAAATCTGCCCGGTGAGGGGAGGCTCGGCCACTTACAGCTCCAGGAGCGAGCGAACCATCCCTCCGCCTCCGTAGCCACAACTCATCGCCGAGCCTGGCTCGCTCGTCTCCTTTCCCTCACAGGCCAGGCCAGGCCCGTGCCGCCCCGCCTGCTCAGAAACTGTCGCTCATTTCTCAGAAGGGGCGCGCTCAGCCGCTCCCAGCCCTTCCAAGGGCCGCGGAGCTCGCCCGCCTGCCCGCTAGGCCGGCGAAGGAGCGCTGGAATTCTCAGGGTGTCTCTGGGTGACAGCAAAGCACTTTGGGAAATGTAGTGTTTCAAGCGCCGCGAGATTCTCTCAGGGATTCTGAGGGTTTCGCCTCGATCGAACGAGAGGAGGAGGCCGCCTCGGAGATCCCCGGTGGGTTGGGGGAGCGGGAGCCTGCTTTCGGTTTTCGTCGTTCCGGCATACCAAATGCGTCGAATTGAGCCGCAACTCGTGTATTTATATATGCATCATGCTAAAGGAACATAATAATGGAAAGCGGGCTGAGGAATTCTGGGAGTTGAAGTCCACAAGTCTTAAAGTTGCCAAGGTTGGAGACCCCGGGTTAAAGGACATTTATTTATTTATTTATTTTTTTATTTATTTTATTTATTTGATTTGCCAATTGTTTACAAGATAATAAGTATAAATGTATACATAGTTGTGAATACATGAAATGGGTACATATAAGAAAAATAAAAGAATAAGAGAAACAATAGGACAGGGACGGTAGGCACGTTGGTGCGCTTATGCACGCCCCCTACAGGCCTCTTAGGAAAGGGGTGAGGTCAATAGTAGACAGTCTAAGGTTAAAGTTTTTGGGGTTTGGGGAAGAAACTACAGAGTCGGGTAGAGTATTCCAGACATTGACCACTCTATTGCTGAAGTCGTATTTCCTGCAATCAAGTTTGGTGCGTTGGCATCGTTGGCATCGTTGTCGTCGTGAGATTTAACCCTCTCAGTCTGAAATCAACAGGAGACTCTTGCACAATAATAAGGAGCTTTATTAAGCTTTTGCAAAGGCTGCAATATGGATGGTGTGGAAAGGGAACTTCACAAAGACAGTAGCGTCACTCAAACAGGAAAAGCCCAAGGGGAACATCAGGTCAGCCATAAAACAAACTTACATAGGAAAAGGAATCAAATAAAAGGTATTAAAGAATCCCTATAGACAAAAGCCTAAGTAATTAAGAAAACTAGATAAATAAGAAAAGGAAACCCTTACAAACACAGGACAGACCAAATAAGCAAAACAAACAGACAAAAGACACAAAAAATATAAATTACAAAAGAGACAGACAGGAGATTGCCACAAAACAAATATGAAAAAAACTATTATAAAGCTACAAGAGATTAGAAAAAAACCGATAATACAATCTAACCACCCTGCGGAGTTTGCCTTCTGCACCCTGCGGAGTTTGCCCTCCGGCAGGAATAAAGACAAACTCAAACAGGATTTGAAACATTAAGCACAAATACAAACATTCACACGAAATCAACTCACAAAGGGAGAAAAGGATATAAAAACCAGGGACTTACCATAAGAAGCCAGCTAGCCCAGGAATGCAGACTTCACGCTGTCCACCGCCTTCCTGAAAAATAAAAAGATCCAGCTTTCAAGCAGTTGTCCGTATCCTTGCGCCGGAGCTCTCCCAGCGGGAAAATCGAATCCTTGGAAGAAAGGCATTTTGACATCTTTCAACAATGGAATGGGAGTGGGTCGGCTGGCCTAGAGGTGGAATTCTCGCCTCATTCAGGAGGCTGTGAGTTTGATCCTAGGTAAAGGCAGATATTTCTCTCTCTGGGCACAATAAGAATATATCTGCTGAACAAAACTCTGCATTGGTGACAGGAAGGGCATCCAGCCATTAAAACACTCTGCTAGCTCCATTCGGTTGGTTGCCCAGACTCCACCCCACAAAGGAATTATGGGGTCGTTAAATGAAGATGATTATCAATATGGATGGAATACATTTTCCTATTACAATACTTTTCAGCATGAATATCTCATGTTCTCCTGGTGCACAATCCTTCCTTCCTTTGTTAATCAGGAGTCTGACTCAGCACAAACAAAGAGACCGAGTCAAATTCTCTGAGTTTTGTTGAGATATGGATAAAGGTTGGTACTCCTATAACAGGGCCGTCAAACTCACAGCCTGCAGGCCGGATGCGTCTGATGCTGGCCACACCGATGCCCAGTTTAGCAAAGGGGAAAACAGTCACGATATGTCACATGACACCGTCGTGATGACATGAGTTTGACACCCTTGTCCTATAAGGCTGAGAAAGAGCCCGAATGATTTCTTTAATGTGCTTTTATATTGTACTTGATTACATAAACAGGAAACACAGCTGTCAGTATGAAAGTAGATAAAGTAAAGACGTTACTAAAATATCTGCCGGCATCCTGTTGTTGCAGGAAATTACAAGACTCAGACCTTGGAATCAGAAATAGTTTTATTTGCACAAAGGTTCAGAGCAATTTAGCAAAAGCAACATCTGAACAACTTCCTATAGATTTTACACTCACATATTCAGAAGCTGCAAACCACAGAAATATAACTTGTCAGCATTTCATTGGTTACTTGAAATACAGCCCCCTTGTTGCTAGGCTACAGTAACGAAATACCTTCCCCTCTCACTAATCTATGTCAAAGGTGAATTTCCACAGCTTCTAGTTTCCAGCAGTAGTTTTGTGGTTTTGTTGCAAGGTTATCTGTACAAAGCTTCCTGCTTGACAAATATGAGTGAGTGACCGACAGATGAACCTATGATCTGACATTTTTCATTCCTTTAATACGCACATTTCACTATCAAAAGAACAATCTTTTATATCCTTCTTTATGTTCTGCCTCACTGTAACAATAAATATTTTGAGCAAGCTTTATTTTAAGAACCTTTCTGTTTCCTATCATCCTTCCCCCATGCTCAGGACGTATGTTTTTTTGTTTCAGCTTTTTCAGTATAGGAATTTTGATCATCGCAACCCTGATCAACACTTTCACGTCCTGTTAAAACATGTTTTCTTTACAATGCTAATCTATGGTTAACTATAGCATCTACATAAATGGGCATTTTTGTATTCCTTTTGCAGAAACGAGAGAGAGAAAGAGAGAGAGAGAAGAGAGAGAGAGAGAGAGAGAGAGAGAGAAGAGAGAGAGAGAGAGAGAGATGGCCATCCTATGTAAATCATTACGGGAGCATAATGTAAATTTCCATGTTGGCTCCAGGGCACAAAAAAGGGGGCTCTTTAAACATTATTTTGAAATTCTTTACAGAGTGAAACTTTGCTGCAAATCAAGTGCACCTGTATTGGCATATAGCCTGGGTTCTGTGAATGATGTTTACAATCACACCTGTTGTAGGTTGAGATTTATGATAATAGTACGGCCTGTCCTACCACAGGTGCCTATTCTGGACAGGTACTCCAGCTTCACTTTGCAAGTGCGAGTACTCATAAAGGTTTACTGGCTTCACACATGCCAAATAATGCACAAGGTGCAAGTGGTACAGGTAGCCCTCAACTTACAACAGTTCATTTAGTGACAGTTCAAAATTACAATGGCACTGAAAAAAGTAACTTGTGACTGTTTTTCATACTTACGACCATTGCAGCATTTCCATGGTCGTGTGATCCAAATTCAGATGCTTGGCAACTGACTCATTTATGACGGTTACAGTGTCCTGAGGTCACATGATCTCCTCTTGTGACCTTCTGACAAGCAAAGTCAATGGGGAAACCAAATTCATTTAACAACCATGTTATTAATGTAAACAGCTGCAGTGATTCTCTTAACCTCCCTGGCAAGAAAGGTTGTAAAATGGGGCAAAATTCATTGAACAAATGTTTCACTTAGCAACATAAATTTTGGACTCAGTTGTGTTCATAGGTCGAGGACTGTACAAGCAACCTTTAAAGTGTATTCACTAATTTACTAATTAAAATTAGGAGCACCTTTCTCCCTTCTCAGTCACTGTGATGGGATTCTGGACTGTTCCTCTATTGGGGACATGGTTTAAAAGTCTCCAAAATGTCTATATGAAGAGTCTGAAGAGTCTTGCTCAAGCACACAGAACGAAACCTGGACCATGCACACAATAACATTTTTATTGTCAGCTTAACTACAAAGGGAGCCAGGTGTTTCCATTGCATTGGCTGTTACATGTAATAGTCCATATTTGGCCTCCTGCACTTGTGTTTCTAAGCAACCGGGAAAATTCCTACTACAGTCTACTCTGTGCATGCTTAACAAAACATCAATATTGCCATGACACCCTATAGTGGGTAGCTTTGGGGTTTTGAGGTATGTGTTTGCTAAACCAGATGGTTTTTTTTTCTTTTCCTAACAGATGGTGCCTAGAGGTAGATATAAATCACCTTATGTTAACATAGTTGACATTTTAACCTTCTTTCTTGGTTGCTCTAAGTTCCATGCTTGAGAAGCAAAGCTTTGCAGTTTAACCACATCCTGAGTTTCACAAGCTGTTCATTCCTTCAACTCATTTATTTTAACCGCAAGCTAGCCTTATGTACTGATAATAAAATCTGCATAATAAAGTCCGCCTAGCGATGGTTACTCATTGTCTCTCTACCATTGTTTATCCTTAAACGAAGAATATACTTCCTTTTTTGACACAAGTAAATTACAACCATGCTCTACACAGGACGACAGTTAAACAAATGCATACCTGCAAGCTGAAATTAGTTACAAAAAGAGAATGAACGCTATTACCTCTAAATTTCGGGGGCAAAAAGCCACCTGTATCTACTTTAGCTCTAGAGACATGCTGACTGCCAGCGGTAGGGTAAAGTTTAAGAGAGAAAAAGTCCAGCAGATTGGAAATCAAAATTTCTTAGTAATATCACACTACTAACCGAGCATACAAACACCATAGACCAATACTTAATACAGTTCATCAGTCTGGAACCCAGCATTACGTGATCTGATATTAGCACAATTGAGAAAGTCCAGAAATATTTCGAGTTCTCCACTCCTACTGTAGAATACCTTATGCCACCAGAGATTCTGAAATTCTAGAACTAGAAAACCTTGAATTACTGCTGCCTTCGGTCTGATTTAAGCATGGTATATAAAATCATACATTGCAATGTCCTACCTGTCAATGAATACTAGCTTCAACCATCCAACACAAGAGCACACAATAGATACAAACTCAGTTAACCGCAGACCAAACTTGATTGCAGAAATAATGACTTCAGCAATAGAGTGCTCAATGTCTGGAATATCACCCGACTCTGTAGTTTCTTCCCAAACCCCAAAAACTTTAACCTTAGACTGTCTAATACTATTGACCTCACCCCTTTCCTAAGAGGTCTGTAGGGGGGCGTATACGCACCAAGCGTGTTCACCGTCCCCTGTCCTATTGTTTCTCTTATTCCTTTCTTTTTATTTTTCTTATATGTGTACCCATTTCATGTATTCACAACTATGTATACTATACTTATTATCTTGTAAAACAATTGGCAAATCAAATAAATAAATAAATAAAATAAATAAATAAGGTTGGACTCAGCCTTCCATTCTTCTGAGGTGGGTAAAATGAGGACCCAGATTGTTGGGGGCAATAGGCTGACTCTGTAAACCTTTTAGAGAGGGCTGCAAAGCACTGTGACGCGGTATATAAGTCTAAGTGCTATTGCTACATCTTCAGTAATCATATTGACTGCAGGTAGAGTTTACAGGGCAGGTTAAGATCTCTGAGTTATCAATCATATCCCTTAGCAGTAAAAATATTTCTAAGCAACTTGGTACCAGGATCTCATTCATCATCCTAGGAGTCAGGCATTCTGAGCAGGAAGTCTAAAGCCTATTGCTGTTGCTATGAGGTAGTAATTCTCAAAGAGTGTCGACAAAGGAAACGAGGCAGTTTGCTATGCCTGCATTGTTACTGTTAGCTTAAGCTTTTGAAGCAACAACCTGCAAAGAAGGTAACCAAGGAGTTCTCTGTGCACCTGGAATCTGATACCCTTCACAAGCAAAATAAATGGCCTCCTTAAACTTCACATTAATCACCTGGTATCTTTGATCTTCCCGGCTTGGAAATGAACCACCTGAAAAGAAGCGATATTTCCTTCCATTGCCATTAACAGAATGCTGACGCTCATTTTTTAAAATTGGGCTTTCTTTCCAACAGTTTATTGTTTATTATTAACTCTCTTATTCATTAAACATGAAAGTCAGCCAACTGAACATTTAAAAATGTATCACAATTACCAGGGACTGGTACTAATGGTTGATACAGTTGCTACCAGCATCCTCAGTATCGGCCAAGTAGCGCAGTTTTTTGCAGTTCCACTGGTGTTATTGCAGGAAACTGCAATTTCTAGTTGAATTTTGAAAAATTTGTGGACATGGTACCAAGTGCCCCGATGACAATGGGTAGCACTGTTACATGTTTCATCCATAACAGTGTAGTTATGATGGCCAGGTCGCAATATTTCATTATTTTTTCCAGTTCTTTTTCTTCGACTCTGGCGTCTCCGGGTACAGTGATATCAATAAATTGTACGCTTTGGCCCTTGACAAACATAATATCTGGCATGTTGTATTCCAAATGGCAATCCATCTGTATTCGAAAGATCTTCACCGTCTCATTTCTGACAACTTTTTCCACTTTATGTTCCTATGACTTTTCAGATACAGGTAGGGAGTATTTTTTATATAATGACCAGTGGATTAATTTAGCAACTCGATCATGTCTAGCTTTGTAGTCAGTTTGTGCGATTTTGCTGCGTTCACATATTAAGTGTGAAACCGTTTCAACTTTGTCATTGCAAAGTCGGCAGTTTTGGTTGCCAGTGGATTTTTGTATCTTTGCTTTCATGGCATTAGTTTGTTGTCCTTGTTCTTGAGCAGCGAGTATTAAACCTTCCGTTTCTTTCTTGATCATTCTGAAGCAGGGTGGAAAGTTACCAGAAAAGTATTCTTATAATTAACAGAAGTTCCTTAGCATGTAAATGTAGCAGCAAATCGTGTTTTCCAAAACAGGACACGAGACCACGAAAGATGGAAGAATGCAGGTTTATTTGCGCAAAGCGTTCAGAGCATTAGCATGACAAATTCTGAACTCCCGTCTCACATTTTGGGCAGTTCCTTTATACCTATTGTGACTTCAGCCCAAGCCTGGGCGTTCATCTTTGACATATTTACCAAATATGGATAACTGTGCTTACAAGATAATACAGAAAACTTGAAAAACATCTTTTTCCAAGAAGGAACTAGAAAGAGGATATGATAAACATATTTTGCTTACTCTGTTATCTTACACCACCAGATACGTTCCATGCCCACCCTTGTTTACAGTGACAACTAAGTTGTTAGTTCCCTAAAGTTATAGATTGCTTAATATCTGAGCAAGCAGAAGCAAAGGCACTCTGACCTTCTTTTGGTTATGACTTATGACCTATATAGGGTGATGATCTGATTAACAGTGCTATTATTTTATATGTCTTTTTGGTCCCGCTTCAATATTGCAGATGTTATAGAAGTTGCTTAATATGATATTGTGAAAACCAGAAAATTTTCTGAATCTAAGTCTAAATATAATGACCTATGAACTAGATATTTTCTGTAACAGCTAAATGGCAAGGGTGGCAAGGTTGGGTATGGAAAATAACAGATGGTTTAAGATAAGTACGTATATGCTGAATTGTGCAAAATGACTAATTTGACTTACTTCCCCCTTTTGTAGTACATATGTTATGGTATAGCCTGATAAGAGAAATGCCCTGGGCAAAGCTGAGGCTGTGAGCTGCATAAAAGTAACACCTCAGGAAGAGCCTGAGGTTCAGAATTTGCCATGCTAATGCTCTGAACCTTTGTGCGCAAATAAACCTATATTCTTCTACCCTTTGTGGTCTTATGTCCTGATTTGGAAGCAGGTTCTGCTGCAACAGTTCCCATCATAAGCCATGCCCATGTCAAGTTGTTATCACATTTTCCTTCAATGTTTTTCAAATGTTGTCCATGCAAAGCTTTGGTTTTTCATCTATTTAATCTGTCATCTAGCTTTTTTCCCTTATATTCTGCTGCTGTTTCTGTTGTTTTAATAATGTTCTCCATTTTCACAGCCTGCAACAATTTTTTGGTACTTTGGTTCTCATAGTCATTCAAACTTAGCTTTTCTTCTTCTACAATTCTTCTACCCTCTGCCACTTATTATTATTATTATTATTATTATTATTATTATTATTATTATTATTATTATTATTATTATTATTAGTAGTAGTAGTAGTAGTAGTAGTAGTTGTCAGTGGTCAATCTGATTGATGTGATGACCTTTTGAGGTCTTCTGACAAGCAAAGTCAATGGGGAAGTCACTTAACAAACAGGTTACTACCGTGTTTCTCATAAAATAAGGCCGGGTCTTATTTTTTTTTTGAGCCCCGAAAAAACAGCTAGGATGTCTTTTCAGGGTTGACTTAATTTCCTCCCCCACATGCACTCCAATCTAGAGTGCCCCATACGCAGTCACCTCTCCACGAGGCCACTTCTATCAGCTGATGGAAGCTCCCCGAAGGCAGAATCACCAGCCGCTTCTATCAGCCGGTAGAAGCAGCCTCATGGAGAGTTGAGTCTGCATGAGCTGCTCTTGGTGGGGGTGCGCTAGAGGAAATCTATCGGCCGGTAGAAGTGGCCTCGGAGCGAGCACCCACACACACTCCCCTCACCACGAAGCTGTTTCTATCGGCCAATGGAAGCTCCCCAAAGGCAGAGTCACCAGCTGCTTCTATCGGCCAGTAGAAGCGGGTTCGTGGCAAAGGGAGTGTGTGTGGGGCACTTGCCCTGAGGCTGCTTCTACCGGCTGATAGAAGCGGCTGGTGTCTGCCTTCGGGAAGCTTCCATCGGCCAATAGAAACAGCTATGTGGCGAGGGGAGTGCACGTGGGCATTCGCCCTGAGGCCGCTTCTACCGGCTGATAAAAGCGGCTGGTGACTCTGCCTTTGGGGAGCTTCCATCGGCCGATAGAAACAACTTCGTGGCGAGGGGAGTGTGCTTGGGGCACTCCTGTCAGGAGCACTCCACGGGCAGCCACGCCTTGTCCTGAAGCGGCTGGTGAGTCTGCCTTTGGGGAGCTTCCATCAGCCAATAGAAACGGCTTTGTGGCAAGGGGAGTGCGCATGGGAGTTCGCCCTGAGGCTGCTTCTACCGGCCGACAGAAGCAGCTGGTGACTCTGCCTTCGAGGAGCTTCTATCAGCCGATGTTCTATCGGTAGTAGATTGGGATATTCTACGTGCAGAGTGCTCCTAAAGGCAAGTTTCTCCCCCACTTTCCCCCATTTCTCTTCACCTCATGTAGTTTTAACGAACGATGTGAGAAATGGTGGGGAAACGCATGGATTAAATAGGCCTAAATTTTGGGGGCGGGGCTTAATTTCACCTCATGCCTAGAAATCATGCTGGGCCTTCCTATTGGTGGAGGCTGCATTGTTGGAGAAACACGGTAACTTATCAACTTCAGTGATTCACTTAACAATCAAGGCAAGAAAGGTTGCAAACAGTGCAAAACTCAATCCTTAACTAAAGAAAAAAAATAACTAAAAGCTTAAGAGCCTTAAAAATACAACAAACAGCAAAAGACTTTGATTTTAGAACGTTATACATGGATTAAAGATCCACATAAATATGAAATAAGACTTTGGAATTAATTATAAAGAATCCCTTCCATGGGAAAATAGACTTATTTTGAACTTTTCTTTTTCTAAGACCTAATAGAAATAAGTAATTTAAAAAATTGGACACTAGAGGGAACTAAATTTTTAATTAAAGGAGAAGAATACACAAACCTGATTAGCTGCTCATACAAAATAATATAATATTGAAAATACTGAAGGATGCTTTTGAAAAATGGAATCAGAAGTTAATATCAATGGTGTCAATAGTGACATTTGCTTCTATCGATAGAATGTGTCCAAAAGTTACTTTGGAAGAAGAGGAAGTATTTTACCTGATAAGATAGAAAATTGACATTAAAAGGGGATCTACAAATGACATGTACAAAATGACATGGAAAAAGATGTTTCATTAGACATAACAAAATAAATTGGTTGAAGCTTTAAAAATCAAGAGGGAATTACAAATAATAAACCAAAAGAGTGACCTGAGTAATTCTTATATATTGTATTTACAAAAGAGTATGGAATCTTAGTTCTATTATTTAAATCAACTAAAAATTATAATTAGAAATAAAAATAAGGAATATAAAGTGATTCATTTGATACTTTGTTGTTTCTGGAAGCCCTTAACAGACTTTTCGCATAAGACTAAAATGACGTTATTTTATGGATTTGCTTATAGACAAAAGTTGGGCTATGGGATGAAGAGATCATTGCTTGTGTTTTAGATTGATATCTCAATGTTATATATGGAAATAGACCTTATACACCTAAGAATATAAAGAACCAGCCTGACTCCATGTTTGCTCTTTATCTGAACTGTTTAGAGATCATGACATTTATGTAACTTGTTATGATCGTGTTTATTGCTTGAAAAACTATGCAGAATTTCAAAAATTTGGCCTTGGTTTAGTTTGAGATACATACTAGGGGCACCTTGACATTATAAGATATATTAAGAGATATTAATGATCTCTTGTGTAATCTTTTAAGAAGAAAACAGGAAATCTGAAGATAAATGGTGAAGAAAGTTGGGTAAGTTCCAGGGATGCATTGGGGAAGTTATGAAAAATATCTAGAACTTTCCTATGGTATCCTCTGTAACTGTTATGTTTGAAAAACAGGAAATGTTATGTAACCATTTAATTGTGATAATACTATATAAGGTGGGATTTACTGGAAAGGGGTATCTCCTTTGGCTCACACTGCAGTCTGAGTGTCAAAGGCGAACGATATTGCAATATTTATATATATTAATAAAGCCTGTTACGGATTTCTGATTATCACAGTCTGTTGTTTTATTTTTGGTATAGTCTCACACTCAAGAGTTGCTAAGTAAAGGTATTGCCATATTTTTCACACTATAAGACGCCCCAGACTATAACATGCACCTAGCTTTTGGGGAGGAAAACAAGGGGAAAAAAACCTGCCTCTGCCTCTGCTCCCAGCAATTTGCCTCCTTGCAGCAAACAGCAAACAGCCTGGTCAGCTTCAGCACATCCTGATTTAGCACAAGCAGCAGATTGGTGGTTGGATCTGCCTCCCAGAATACCACTGATCAGCTGTTCCAGGCTGCGGGGATTGCCGCTGCCCCTCAGTGTTGCCGCCATCCATCGCTGCTACCACCTATTGCCGCCTCCATATGCCCGATTTTCGTCCTCCGTGCATCCCATTTTCAGCCCGTTCCAGGCAGCGGGGATCGCTGCCTATCCCCATAGCCTGGAACAGCTGATCGTTGCTATTCCAGGAGGCAGATCCAACCGCCAATCAGCTGCTTGTGCCAAATCAGACTGTGCTGAAGCTGACCATGCTGTTTGCTATTTGCTGCAAGGAGGCAAATTGCTGGGAGGCAGAGGCCAAAGGGTGGGGGCCAGTGGGTGGGTGGGGCTTCAGCTACATTCGCTCTATAACAGTGATCCCCAACCTTTTTTACACCGCGGCCCGGTATCCCCAACCTTTTTTATGGCGCGGCCCGGTACCGGCATTAGCTGGGCGCCGCCATCTTTTTTTGATGAAAACGTGCTTCCGGTGAGCTTTCTACCTGGAAAAGCTCACCGGAGCGCTAACGCCATCATCTTTTGATGAAAACGTGCTTCCGGTGAGCTTTCTACCCGGAAAAGCTCACCGGAAGCACTTTTTCATCAAAAAAAGATGGCGGCGCCCAGCAAGCCAGCGCCCCGGTAGGACTTGTGACCGGTGGTTGGGGACCCCTGCTCTATAAGAAGCACAGACATTTCCACCCACTTTTTTTGGGGGGGGGGGAAAGTGCGTCTTATAATCCGAAAAATATGGTATATCCCAAATAAATCTCTGCACATCAAGAAGAATTTACCTCACCCTGTGTTTTGAAAGAACAGTAAACAAAAAGTCAGAAAGTTTCAAGTCATCTTATTCACAGTGTAATTGAAGAATTAAAAAAATACCTAAAACAGAGTATATTAAATGACTCAAGCTATTACAAAATTATAACTGATACATTACTTAAACCTAGACATTCTTTGCTGTTGCATAGGAGCCTTGATCAGATATTTAAATAGTTAAGCTATGAACTGCCTTTATGTGATAAAATGTAAATTTTTATCAACCTATGAGTGCAGCTATTTATTCACTGCTATCACACTGAAATGTCATCTGTGCATATTAAGATTTTATTTTCTCAAATGCCAAAATAAGAATTTCAACAATGATTATTTTGTGGCCAAGTTTTTCTTTATAGTTGTAAACTGCCTCCCTTGCAAAAAAAATCACTCTCAATTCTTAACAATATTTGCTTGGTTTGTTTGACTTAGACATGGGTTTAATTTAAAATGGTTAAAATCAAATATAGGTAGTCCTGGACTTACAACAGTTCATTTAATGAACTGTTCAAAGTTACAATGGCACTGAGTTATGACCATTTTCCCAGTTTAACATTTTTATTGGATTATAAAATAAGACACAAAATATGAAAATAAATAGGAAAACAGTGGGGAGGAAGAGGGGGAAGAGAAGTGAGGGAGGATAAGAAAAAAAGAAGAAGAAACATTGAGTTCTAACTCTCTCTGTTGCAGTAAAATAAGGGATTAACATCAAATCACAAGTTTTTGTTTTTCTATAATAATATGAACAAGCCATTTCTATAAAGATCCATCAATCGAATTGGTAAAACCCAAAATAAAAGTTTCATTCTTTTTCACTTCAAGTTTAGAAGTTTAGAAGCTGTCTCTATGAGGAAATAAAAATACGTATATTCCTTTCTTTAATCAAAACAATCAATTATGCCATTTCAGCCAACTGCATCAACTTCTGTAACCATTCGTCCCTGGTAGGTGTGATATGTAAGATTACATATGAAGGATTATACCTGTGAAATATAAAGCCATAAGTAACACCATATTTATCCCACAAATGACCTAAGACAAGTTACTGGAATATTAAGTAAAAATTATATAATTCTTTGTATTAACCATGAAAACAAGGTTGTTTTGTACAAAGTAGCAGGTCATATTTTTGGCAGAGCACACTGTGCTATGTTATACTAAAATTAATAAATGCTGATGTTCGTACAAGCTTCCGAGAATGGATATTATGCTAAACGGGATACGGGCTAGGCCAGAAGGGACAGAATTTACTGGAAATGAGACAAGTAAGGGAGTGGTGGTTATTGGAAAATGACCCAGTAATTAGCAAACAGGATAAGGTGATGGTAACAGGATCAGGATTCTGAAAGTGTATAAAAACCTCCAGCATGCTTGTGAAAAATGTCTCCTTTCTCCTTATCAAAGGGAGAAGGGGGCCTAGCCTTTACAAATGCTAAATAAATTTCTGGCAGTTACCCCCATTTAAATTATGAGTCTCTTTTTTTAAAAAAATTATTCTTTAAAAATAAAAAATACAAAAATCTCATTTCCATTAACATTAACAGTTCCATTAACAGTTTATTAAAAATTTATTAAAAATAAAATAAAATAAATCATGAATCTCGAGCCAAACTTCCAAAACTTAAAAAGGATTTATTGGGAGTTAAACTGTCCGGCACTGCCTGGCTGTAGCCGACTCTAAGACACACAATTCATTGTCACCCTTGACCCTGGTTTTCCCCCACCCCCTGGGTGTATGGTAATTTATATTCTCCAATGGGATGCATTCATAGCCAAGAGTCATCAATCATGCTCTCCAGTTAGAATTTTGCACAGCAGAAACTTCAGTCACCTAGTTACTATCTTTGAAAACATTTAGGGAAGGCAGTTTTGGTTTGCGCTGCACTGCTCCCCCTCCCTTTCTGTTGGCAACTCTAAAAAAACCCCATAGAAATATTTTATGAGTTGATGCAAACTCTTTTTCGTTCCTGGTCTCCTGTCATTTTGATTTTTATCACAGTAGGAATCAAAGTGTCCTTCCATTTTTGTACAATAGTCTTGCTGCTGTCAACATATATAGTAACAAAGTTCCATTTTTTTTTTCTCAATTTTTTCTCCATGACCATTTTTCATTCTTATGACCATTGTAGTATCCCCTTGGTCATGTGGTTTACATTCGGATGCTTGATAACTGACTCACATTTATAACGGTTGCAGTGTCCTGGAGTTATGTGATACCCTTTGTGACTTTTTGACAAGCAAAATCAATGGGAAAACCAGATTCATTTAACAACTGTGTTGCTAACTTAATAACTGCGGTGATTCACTTAACAACTGTGGCCAGAAAAGTCATAAAATGGGGCAAAACTCACTTAACAAGTTTCTCACTTAACAACATAAATCTTGCGCTTAATTGTGGTCATAAATTGAGGACTACCTGTGTAGGACAACTCACATTTCTCATTTCATTTCTCATAAATATTGTGGAAATGAAACGCAGGACCAAAAAACCCATAATCAAGGCTCATTGCTGGGAGAACTCCGGTAACAATATTTATAGCAGTCAATTTCTTAATTAGTTACTTTGTTTATTTTAGGCATATATGTTGACCTGGAGATAGAATTAATATAATCAAGCGATAAGGATTGAATCTCTAACTGTGAGTATTATAATTATGTTTACAATGAGTTAATTTAGTTTTGTGTTTGCTTCTGTGTATTTACAATATTAAATAAGTTTTTAATTATTCGTGTTTGCTGTGGTTTAAAGGATTTTTTTTGTTATCGCTTGCTGGCTCCCTTTCCACCCAACTTTCACACCTTTGATCCATTAATCACTTACTTTGTTGGAGACCTGGGTTTGTCATTATATGATTCCCTATACAGTGTTTCTAATACAGTTATATAAATTTGTAAATTCTCCCCACAGTACCAATATGCAAACATTCCCTCTGTGTTTTTATTTTGCTAACATCTTCCCATTCCTCTTAAGAATTTGTTTTCCTCACAATATAATTGTTACTTAGATTTAGGGGTTGAAACCTATTTGAGGTCATGTATTTCCTCTGAAGCCTGGAACCTTAATAGATTGATACAGAACAAGATAAATAGATGAAGATATTTTGCTTTTCCCACTTTGTCCTTTTCTGGAATTACAAGGATGAAACTCTTTTTTGTTTTTGTTTTAACATTTGTATTGAGTTATAAAATAAAATAAAATACAAAAGTAAATAGGAGAACAGTGGGGAGGAAGAGGGGGAAGAGAAGTAAGCAAGGGTAGGAAAAAAAGAAAAAGAAATATTGACTTCCGACTCTCTCTGTTGCAGTAAAATAAGGCATTAACATCAAATCACAACTTTGTTTTTTCATAATAATATAAGCAAGCTATTTCTATAAAGATCTATCAATCTAACCGGTAAAACCCAAAATCAAAATTTTATTATTTTCCACTCCAAGCACAAAGTTCAGAAGCAGTATCCACGTGGAAACAAAAGTACTGTAGGAAACCCCCACCCCCCCAAGAAGAATGAAATATTTTGAGGAATATTAAAAAGACAGGATATTATATTTCCCCAAAGGGAGAAAGGGAGAAACATGTTCTTAAGGGAGATGGAAACCAGCCCCAGTTTTCCTGCCCCAAGCAGAAACTGAGGAGGCCAGCTTTTAGAAATACAGATTTGGTAATCCATTCAGAAAGACTGGGTCAAGACAGAAAGTCAGATAAGCAAAACAATAAGCAACACAAGCCAAAAGTTGACAAAATTAGCTCAGACAAACACCTAGGATTTGCCTATAGAGCCAGTTATGACCCCTACATAACCCCTCCTACATGACCCCCATACGAATCCAGAAGGTGTAAAACCCACCCTAAACTCCATTTTCTCAGCTGCCCTGGTGATTCTGCTTCATCAATAAACCTTTCTTTCCAATCAGCCTCCAACCTCCATTTTATTTCCAGCGTCTTTCTCTCAGCTTGAAATTGAACCAGATGGATTTTCTTTCCAACAGTACTTATATTCTTTTCTTTAATCAATACAATCAATTTTGCCATTTCAGCCAACTCCATCAACTTCGGCAACCATTCACCCATGGTAGGAATCAAAGTATCCTTCCATTTTTGTGCACACAATAGCCTTCCTGCTATCAACATATATAGTAAACAGGTTCCAAATTTTGGGTGGAAATCTTGTCATAAACTTATCTCTCAATTTGTGGGAGTCTTAGTAACTTTTTCACCTTCTGCCTGCCATTTTCCAGAATTTGAATGGGTTTTTTTTTAGAACCAGGTCCCCTCACTAAAGTCCAATATTTTGCAAAGAAATACAGCTTCTTCGATCTTTAGAAAGGGCCCTGTAATCCAATGGATCACAGCTGCACCCTGTCTGCAAATCTGTCAGATGAATCTCTGGCAGACAAACCGATCTTAATGTAAGTGATAAGCTCAGCCTGGGAAAACAGCTAGGAGTGAAATAGATACAAGTTTTCATTCTCACACAGTTCTCATCTTGGGGGAGGACAAAGTTGAAATTAGCTAAATTGCTGGCAGGGAAATTGCCCTTGACCTTGAAACAAGAAGATATGTAATCAAAACAGGATGCTGACAGCCCTACCTACAACTTCATCATCAGTGCTAATGTGTGTGAGATAGCCCATGCTATGCTAATGAAGAATAGAAAAGAAAATATTTGTGATTAAAAATACAGTATGCTCTGGCTGTAACCAGGAAATGCTATGATAAGCAGCAGTTACAAACTATGTAAGAATGTACAATTACCTGCTTGTGCCATCTTTGCTACATATTTTAAACATCCAGGACATGAGGTCTTTTAATATTTTTAAAATTATGAAATAGGGCACATTTGCTAACATTTTGCAGTAACTTTGGGAGATTATTCAAAACAGGTTGAAAAGTGCATTCTTGTCTCAGTTGCCAAGGTTAAAAAGCATTGTCTTAGACAAAGATAATTTAAACAAGCTATAATGCACTTTTGCATTTACACACACACACACACACAGACAGACACACAGTATCTCTGGTGATCACAGAAAAAGAAGTGCAAGATCTATTTCACCGACAAAAGGCAGGAAAAGCACCAGGGCCAGATAAGATATCTCTTTCTTGCTTAAAAGTATGTGCTGACCAATTAACCCCCATCTTCACCTGAATCTTCAATAAATCACTAGAGATGTGCTATGTTCCTTCTTGCTTCAAACGCTCTACTATCATCCCAGTGCCAAAGATGCCCTCCATCATGGAACTGAATGACTACAGTTGCTCTAACATCTGTAGTTATGAAAACATTTGAAAGGCTAGTGCTGTCCCACCTGAAAACCATCACAGATTCGCTGTTAGATCCCATGCAGTTTGGATACCGAGCAAATAGATCAACAGATGATGCTGTTAATATGGCTGTGCACTACATCCTACAACACCTTGAATCTCCAAATACCTATGCAAGGGTTCTCTTTGTAGACTTCAGTTCAGCATTCAATACCATCATTCCAGACATTCTTCTCACTAAATTAAACCAGCTAGCAGTACCTGAATACACTTGTAAGTGGATCATAAGCTTCCTAACAGACAGGAAGCAGGAGGTGAAGCTAGGCAGAATCACATCTGATAGCTGTACAATTAGTACAGGGGCCCCCCAAGGCTGTGTGCTTTCTCCACTTCTCTTCTCCCTATATACCAATGACTGCATCTCAAACGATCCATCTGTTAAAATACTGAAGTTTGCAGATGATACAACAGTGATTGGTCTCATTCAAGACAAGGACAAATCCGTATACAGACAGGAGGTTGCACAACTTGCCTCGTGGTGTAACAGGAACAATCTGGAACTGAACACACTCAAAACCGTAGAAATGGTGGTAGACTTTAGAAGAAACTCTCCCTTACTACCACCTCTTACAATACGAGATAACACAGTATCAACAGTAGAGACCTTCAAATTTCTAGGTCCTATTATATTACATGACCTAAAATGGACACCTAACATCAAAAATGTCATCAAAAAAGCACAACAAAGAATGTTCTTTCTGTACCAACTCAGAAAGCTCAAACTGCCCAAGGAGCTGCTGATACAGTTCTACAGAGGAATTATTGAGTCTGTCATCTGCACCTCTATAACTGCCTGGTCTGGTTCTGCAACCCAACAAGACAGACAAAGACTTCAACGGATAATTAGAACTGCAGAAAAAACAATTACTACCAACCTGCCTTCAATTGAGGATCTATATACTGCACGAGTCAAAAAGAGGGCTGTGAACATATTTACAGACCCCTCACATCCTGGACATAAACTGTTTCAACTCCTACCCTCAAAATGACGCTATAGAGCACTGCACACCAGAACAACTATGTGGGAATAAAACTTTGGCTTGGGTTTGGGTAATGATTAATCTAATGCTTTGTACACACATGCTTGTTTAAAGGTCATTGAGATAGTGCAAGGAAATTTCACAATGAGAACGGTAAAAACAAACATAAAGAACAAGGAAGCAGCTCAGATGACTGTAAACAAGTCTGTACTATATCTAACTATTGTAACCCATCATGTGATTATGCTTGCTATGTTTACCATGTACTAAAATCTCAATAAAAGGGAGAGCTGGATTTTGCTCTGGGCTCTCATCCCAAGAACACTGGCTTGTGTCTCATCTTTCCATGAGAGACCACCACAAGTGGTGACCCCGACGTGATCCACGGCAGGTGGTACGTGTCCGGACCTCCTCGCCTGGAATAGGTAAAGTACGTACTTAACTATTGCTGGACAATAGGATTTTTCAGGGAACATGGGGGGAAAACTCTCTCAGCCACAGGAACGTCATGTTAGTGAGCTGCTGAAGTTAGTCAGGACAAATTTCTTTATCTTTAAACCCTCTGGAGGGGAGCATATAGTTCTTTCAAAAGGTAATGTGAAAAAGCTGCTGCAAGAGATCTGGCGGCACAACTAGACACAAGAACAGTTTTTTCCTGAATGCTATCACTCTGCTAAACAAATAATTACCTCAACACTGCCCAACTATTTACAAAGTCTGCACTACTATTACTATTAATCTTCTCATCCTTCCTTATTACCCATCCCCTCCAAGTTGTGACTATATGACTGTAACATTGTCTCTTGTATCCTTACGATTTATATTGACTGTTTCCTAGTATGATTTGATTGCTTATTGTACTCTATGACTATTATTAAGTGTTGTACCTTATGATTCGTGACTCTTGACAAATGTATCCTTTCTTTTATGTACACTGAGAGTATTTGCATCAAGACAAATTCCTTGTGTGTCGAATCACACTTGGCCAATAAAGAATTCTAATCTAATCTAATCTACAGCTACAACTGCTATTGTTTGTCCAGAAGAAGCAAGTATGTAAAAAGCTGCTTAGGAGTAATCTGAGATGTTTGCAACCTGCACTGCGTTCGTCACTATTCTACAACGAGTAAAGGAGTGGAGAACTCTTCTTGTGAAATATTTCTGGACTTTCTCAACTGATGAGCTGTATTTGAGTATTGGTCTAGCAAATTTTTTGTATGCTCTAGTTAGTAGTGTGATATTCTGGTGCCTTGCCTTGTCAGTGTGTGTGTGTGTGTGTGTGTGTGTGTGTGTGTGTGTGTTAGAAATTCTTTTCTCTGGCTGTTCACTGTTGGCTCTTTGGCAGTTTCTTCATTATGGTATTATTTACTTGACTGTTGGTCTGAGGTTAACCTTAGAGTTAATCTATGCTGATATGAGTGCTGATTGCTGGGTGGTGAAGTATTGGGTCTTTGTTCTTTTGTGGGCTTGTTGATTGGTCTTTTTTGCATAGCCTATATATGTTGTTAATGTCTATGTGTCTAATTGAGGGCTGATTTGTCAGAATGCCAGGCTTCTAGAAATTCCCTGGCATTTTTGGACTTGGCTTGGTCTAGGTGTCATGTTCTGCTTATTACTCTCTGGATAGGTATAAAGCAGACAGAGCAACTCCACAAAGCATCCATACAAAGTCTTTTTTATTGGTTCATCAGGCATCCTTATCAACTCACAGTTATGATGAGGTTCTTCTTAATGTCATGGCACTGTATCAACTTTGGCTGTGAAAGGATCTCGGCTAATCCCAAACCAAACTAACAACTTTGTGTACCACCATGATACAAAAGGTCTTTGACTTCTCCAAGACAGTTGAAAGAGTAGTGTTTATTCTCAGTCTAGCTCTCATCACAATTCCCTTTCCCAGGGTAGTTTGTGTTCTTTGAGCCCGAGGGCTCTGGATGTTTGTGTTGGATTGGAAGTGTATTTCTATGTTCCTTTCCATCTTGGCAACAAATCACTAACATTGGATCAAGGAGGGCTTGGATATTTGCAATGGATTATTTGTTACCTAAGAGGAAGGAGGATATGAGAATGAAACAAGCTGTACTGAATTAGTTATGAAAAAAAAGAATAGTTCTCTGAAAAGTGTGAGAAATTGAGTCAGGCAGGAAGGAAGAGCTGAATTCAGCAAGATTTTCCTTTTGTATCCCCAGGCCCTTTTTTACTTAGTTTTTTTTTTCTTTCCAAATTTGGCGACTTTAAGATGTATGAACTCCAACTCAAGAGTTGCCTTGGTCAACAAGATGGGTTGCATATACCTTTAAAAAAGAAAGAAAGAAACTTACAGAATTCCCCAGCCAGCACACTTCCGGGAATTGAAGGCCACACATCTTAAAGTTGTCAAGGTTGAAAAGCATTGGTCTAGTTCAGAGGTGTCAAACTCGCGGTCTGCAGGTCAGATGCGTCATGTGCTGGCCATGCCCAACCCTGTTTTAGCAAAGAGGAAAAGGAGTTACGATACATCATGTGAGAACAACGTGTCATCGCGAGTTTGACACCATCTGGTCTAGTTAACGGTTGCATTGCCATTATTATTGATAATAATTTTATCTTCCAAAAATTTGATTTTATGTTTTGCTTGTTTAAAGCCCATTTTTAAAAAAGGTGCACCTGTAGGTTTTACTCCACTCGTCACGATTGATTCGTGCTCATTGTCAGCATTGACTGGAGATTTTTCTAATCTAATCTAATCTACATCTCACTGTTCTACAACTGCTATTGTTTGTCCAGAAGAAGCAAGTGTGTAAAAAACTGCTTAGGAGTAATCTGAGATGTTTGCAACCTGCACTGCGTTCGTCACAAAGACAAAGCAATGTTGTGCTCCATGTGTCACATCACAGCACACACACAGTATATCAGGAATGGAGCTTTTGTTCTTGACCTCCCCAAAAGCAAAACAAGGCATGCAACTTTATTCATCTGACATTCAGTGGGCAATCAGATAGGTAAATATTTCAAAAAAGTCAAGCAATAATGTATAAACTTGAAAACTAGAATAGGGCACTTGGAAAGCTTTAGAAGAGTTTTGAAACAGATTTAGAGCTCCACTTCTATTTGAGGAGAAGATTTGCACCTGTATGGATGGACAACTGGGTTCTAGAAGGAGCTAAAAGGAGGCCTGTACTCAGGGGTGGGCTGCTGGAGGTCTTCAGGG
The DNA here is from genome assembly GCF_049901735.1 of Notechis scutatus. Lineage (NCBI taxonomy): Eukaryota > Metazoa > Chordata > Lepidosauria > Squamata > Elapidae > Notechis > Notechis scutatus. Next base: position 64,639,460 of record NC_142014.1, on the reverse strand, counting down.
GTTTGGGAGAGCCCCTAGCTAAGATTCTGTGTAGTTCGGAGAACCCCCAAATCCCACTCCTAGCCAGCCCTGCCCACCCCTCCCTTCCCAGGAGTCCCCATGTGGCCTGTTTTGGATGCAGGTAAGTGCAGGGCACACACGGAGGCTCGGGGAGGGCAAAAAACAGGCCTCCCGGAAGTTTGGGAAGGCTGGAAATGGGCCCATTTCCAGCTTCCAGAGACCCTCCAGAGTCTGGAGGACGCCATTTTTGCCCTCCCGGAGGCTTGAGGAAAGCCTCTGGGGCCTTGGGAGGACAAAAATACCTCCTTGCCACTGTGGTGCAAGAGGCTGACTAGGCCACACCCACCCAGCAACTGGGCATAGAACCCTTTGCTAAATTTTTTGAAGCCCACCCCTGCCTGTACTGAATCTGCAAATAAATTATTGGGCGGGCCTCAGCAATCTGTCTCACAGCAAAAAATATGAAATGGTGCCAGGGTTCTGGCTGAAGGAGCCAGGAAGAGGGCAGAGAACAAACAGCAGTAGAGAATGTCAATATCTCATGGGATGTTGAATAATAGTACCTTGGATCAGTCAGTGTTAGAGATTCTTTGCTCTGGCTGTTTACTGTTGGGTCTTTGGCAGTTTCTTCATTATGGTATTATTTACTTGACCGTTGGTCTGAGGTTAACCTTAGAGTTAATCTATGCTGATATGGGTGCTGATTGCTGGGTGGTGAAGTGTTGGGTCTTTGTTCTTTTGGGGGCTTGTTGATTGGTCTCTTTTGCATAGCCTATATATGTTGTTAATGTCTATGTGTCTATTGAGGGCTGATTTGTCAGAATGCCAGGCTTCTAGAAATTCCCTGGCATTTTTGGACTTGGCTTGGTCTAGGTGTCATGTTCTGCTTATTACTCCCTGGGTGGGTATAAAGCAGACAGAGCAACTCCACAAAGCATCCATACAAAGTCTTTTTAATTGGTTCATCAGGCATCCTTATCAACACACAGTTATGATGAGGTTCTTCTTAATGTCCAATCATTTGCATATCTGCATTATGGTGTAGAAAGATAATAAACTCTCGTCCCCATGATGATTGAAGCAGCTGCATGAGAATGGATTCAGGCAAGAGTGAGGGAGCCTCCCCCAACCCAACAAGGGTCAATTCAGTGACCAATCAGGGTTACAGATGTGACCACATGACATGTACTACATTTCCCAGGATACCTTAACTACATTTACCATGATGCATTCCCTTAAGGGGACAGCTCTCAATTCCTAAGTAACTATCCCAAATCCCATTAACTCTAAACTGTATGGATAGCACATGTCAGCTTTGGAAGCCATATTAGCACCAGACGCTTCCACACTGTCACATTCTTGAGCCTGGGAAAATGGGAGGGGGGAAAAATTTCTTGGAGTGTATGTGGTTAGACATAATAGCATTCTTCTTATAAGTCAAGGTCATGTTATTTCTGCACCTGGGTGAGAGGCCATCTCAAGTTGGGACAGATGGTGATTGGGGCATGTGATGCAAGGACGGGTGCAGGGGTTGGATTTGTAGTTTTTACTTATTGCAAGGAAACCCAGAATTTTTAGATTTGGGATTTCCCAGTTGTGCCAGCTTACTACTCTAATAAAAAGAACTTTGGAGAGGATGTCTTTCTTGGAGTTATTTCTTGGAGTGGAAGTTTTCTGGAATGCTGACGCTAGGATGGTCACCTTTTCCCAATTGAAACTATGGTTAAATCTATCTATATGTTGTGAAATTAAAGAATTTTAATTGTGTCTTCTGACTGCTAATTGATGTCTGTGGATGCATTCTGCACACAGCAATCAGAAGACACGATGAAAATCCTTTAATTTCACAACATATACATTTTCTAGGATAACAATTTGACATCCAAGACTAAGGAGAACCGGTTATGTAGCAACTCTTGCTTGTAAATGAAATATGTACAAATAATATTGATCAATACCAATATCTCTGGCTTGGTCAGGCTTGTGAGTACTTTTACATGGCACTGTATCAACTTTGGCTGTGAAAGGATCTCGGCTAATCCCAAACCAAACTAACAACTTTGTGTACCACCATGATACAAAAGGTCTTTGACTTCTCCAAGACAGTTGAAAGAGTAGTGTTTATTCTCAGTCTAGCTCTCATCACAATTCCCTTTCCCAGGGTAGTTTGTGTTCTTTGAGCCCGAGGGCTCTGGATGTTTGTGTTGGATTGGAAGTGTATTTCTATGTTCCTTTCCATCTTAGCAACAAATCACTAACATTGGATCAAGGAGGGCTTGGATATTTGCAATGGATTATTTGTTACCTAAGAGGAAGGAGGATATGAGAATGAAACAAGCTGTACTGAATTAGTTATGAAAAAAAAGAATAGTTCTCTGCAAAGTGTGAGAAATTGAGTCAGGCAGGAAGGAAGAGCTGAATTTAGCAAGATTTTCCTTTTGTATCCCCAGGCCCTTTTTTACTTAGTTTTTTTTCTTTCCAAATTTGGCGACTTTAAGATGTATGAACTCCAACTCAAGAGTCGCCTTTGTCAACAAGATGGGTTGCATATACCTTTAAAAAAGAAAGAAAGAAACTTACAGAATTCCCCAGCCAGCACACTTCCGGGAATTGAAGGCCACACATCTTAAAGTTGTCAAGGTTGAAAAGCATTGGTCTAGTTCAGAGGTGTCAAACTCGCGGTCTGCAGGTCAGATGCGTCATGTGCTGGCCATGCCCAACCCTGTTTTAGCAAAGGGGGAAAGGAGTTGTGATACATCATGTGAGAACAACGTGTCGTCGCGAGTTTGACACCATCTGGTCTAGTTAACTGTTGCATTGCCATTATTATTGATAATAATTTTATCTTCCGAAAATTTGATTTTGTGTTTTGCTTGTTTAAAGCCCATTTTTAAAAAAGGTGCACCTGTAGGTTTTACTCCACTCGTCACGATTGATTCGTGCTCATTGTCAGCATTGACTGGAGATTTTTCTAATCTAATCTAATCTACATCTCACTGTTCTACAACTGCTATTGTTTGTCCAGAAGAAGCAAGTGTGTAAAAAACTGCTTAGGAGTAATCTGAGATGTTTGCACCCTGCACTACGTTCGTCACAAAGACAAAGCAATGTTGTGCTCCATGTGTCACATCACAGCACACACACAGTACATCAGGAATGGAGCTTTTGTTCTTGACCTCCCAAAAAACAAAACAAGGCATGCAACTTTATTCATCTGACATTCAGTGGGCAATCAGATAGGTAAATATTTCAAAAAAGTCAAGCAGTAATATCCAAACTTGAAAACCAGAATAGGGCACTTGGAAAGCTTCAGAAGAATTTTGAAACAGATTTAGAGCTCTACTTCTATTTGAGGAGAAGATTTGCACCTGTATGGATGGACAACTGGGTTCTAGAGGGAGCTAAAAGGAGGCCTGTACTCAGGGGTGGGCTGCTGGGGGTCTTCAGGGGTTTGGGAGAGCCCCTAGCTAAGATCCTGTGTAGTTCGGAGAACCCCCAAATCCCACTCCTAGCCAGCCCTGCCCACCCCTCCTTCCCAGGAGTCCCCATGTGGCCTGTTTTGGATGCAGGTAAGTGCAGGGCACACACGGAGGCTCGGGAGGGCAAAAACAGGCCTCCCAGAAGTTTGGGAAGGCTGGAAATGGGCCCATTTCCAGCTTCCAGAGAGCCTCCAGAGCCTGGGGGATGCCATTTTTGCCCTCCCGGAGGCTTGAGGAAAGCCTCTGGAGCCTTGGGAGGACAAAAATACCTCCTTGCCACTGTGATGCAGGAGGCCGACTAGGCCACACCCACCATGGCCACGCCCACCCAGCAACTGGGCAGAGAACCCTTTGCTAAATTTTTTGAAGCCTACCCCTGCCTGTACTGAATCTGAAAATAAAAAATTATTGGGCGGGCCTCAGCAATCTGTCTCACAGCAAAAAATATGAAATGGTGCCAGGGTTCTGGCTGAAGGAGCCTAGAAGAGGGCAGAGAACAAAAGGCAGTAGAGAATGTGAATATCTCATGGGGTGTTGAATAATAGTACCTTGGATCAGTCAGTTCATCCACGTCCAGAGCCTTAGTCCCACCTGGACTTCTGTTGGGTTGTTGGAATCACGTGTTGCAATCCGCCTTGGCAGCAGCCGAAAAAGCTAATACAATCCTTGGTTGTATAAAACAGAGGCACAGAATCAAAATCACATGAAGTAATAGTACCGCTTTTTAAAGCTTTATAAAGCCTTAGTAAGACCACACCTGATGATTAAAGGTTTGGGGACTAAAACATGCATCCAGTTTTGGTCACCGTGGATGTGATAGTAGTATTCCAATATTTGAGGACCACAAAGAGGAAGGATCAATTTATGTTTCAAAGCACCAGGGGGCAGGACAAGAAACAATGGATGGAAATGAACCAAGAGAGAAACAACATGGAATTGAGGAGGACAATAACCATGAGAACAATTAACCAGTGGAACAAGCCTTCAGAAATTGTGGGTGCTTCATCACTGGAGGTTTTAAAGAAGAAACTGGACAATCGCTTGTCTGAAATGGTATAGGATCTCCTGCTTGAGCAGGGGGGTGGACTAGAAGACCTCCAAGTTCCCTTCCAGCTCTATTCTGATTCTGAAAGACTGAATCTACTTAACAATAGAAGCCACACCCTTCTGGCTGAAGGAAGCCCCCCCACTCCCCATATAGAAGAAGAAACCATGAGGCAGCAAATAATCCAAACATAATAAAAATAATTAAATCATAAAGGGAAGAAAAACCCTGTCTGGCTCATTGGCAGAACTCATACCCCAGGCAAGCTCAAGTGTAAACATTTGAGATAAACCTAACTACAAAAAACACAATTAGCAGTAGAATGTAGCAAAAGAGCAAACATAGTAGCTGTTGCTTGTTAGACCAATTACCAGAACAAACAGACACGAGTTAGATTTCTCAACCTTGCTTCCTTTCAGGAACAGAGATTCCGGAAAGATTCCTCCTTCAGACAAAGTTGAATAGGGAAAATTATCCCATCAATAAACACAGGATTAAATGTCACCAAGTACAGAATTAAATGTTAGCAAAAACCAGTTTTAGACAAAAAACTCAAAGGGTATATAACAATCACATTTGAATATCAGTCTTTCTAGCTAGCCAAGAAACTTTGCTGAATGTCACTCATCTTGGTTTCTTGCCATTAAAAGACCTCTTTCCGGCAGCTGTGTTTCGTTATTCCATTTATTTTTCAAGCGTTGTTTCCTGGCTGGAAGAATCCTCATCAGAGGCATTTTCCTCCTAACATGGCTATAGTTGCCTTGATTGTTTTTGAGCAGATTCCTCCTGATAGTGTCATGCCCTTGTTGGAGTCTGATTCGGAGGGGAGATTGAGGAATTGACAGGGAGTGGGAGTGTGGCTCCAGTGGATGTGGAAGAAACGGGGGAAGGGCACAGTCTGATTGGGCATTCAGAGGAAGACCCAGAGGAAGACTTCTTCATCCTAGGGCACACAGGGAGGAATGGAGAAGGGAGCAACGTGGCTTACGGGAGAGAAAAAGGCTCTGATCCCTTTCATTAGTTGCAGCTGGGAGAACAGGATATAAGAAGGGCATTTGCACACAGCACCTTGCTGGAAGTCCTCCCAACTATATGTGCTTCGTTATCTTTTGGAAATCTGCAATTTATTATCCTGGCCTGTCATGTTAATTACTTCAGTTTGGTTTGTGTTGGTTTCTTTAATTTCTAATTTATCTGTATTTTGGGTTCGGACTGCATTTCTTCCCTTTGTAGACTGTTTTTGGAAGAGTTTGATCTCCAGCCGAGGATAATTGGACATTGGGGGCCAAGTTGGAGGTATTAAAGGGACTTTACCTATTTTTGTGACTTTGTTGCTTTTGTGCCACGCCCGGGGTCATCACAGGTAGCATATTCCTTGAAGCTGTAGCTTTGTCTTTGATCAAAGGACCATCTCTATAGGAAGACTATGGCTTACAACTTTTACCAGAAGGTTGAGCTCCATTGTCCTTGTTGCAATATAAACAAGTTTCTCTGTGACCATTTAAGAGCAATATTCTTCTTTGATGTCGGTTTATGAATATTACTTGTACACATGTCCATGTGAGTGATTGCTTCATTACAATTCATACATATTTCTTTCCCCAAAATCCATACAATTCATGCGCACAATATTCCCCATTGTGCTCTAGTTTCTTCTTCATAAGGAGTAATGTGCTTCACCATTAACCTTTAAGATCAGCTCAGTAATATTGTTTGGTTGATCCTCTGTCAGCCCAGAGAGTTTCAAAAACATTTTAACATACCTTTCAGTCACTGTTTTCAAATATGTTTTCCTGTTTCTAATACTACAATGTTGAAAGATCCTAATCTTGCATTTCCCCCCCTCAGTCCATTTTCAGAAAGAAATAGGACATACTTTAATGGAACATGTTGTCAATCCAATAACCAACACCTAACTCTAAGTCAACAATCACAAGAATAGAGCCACATTTTCTTAATAAGTCACCCATCATCACAACTATAAAAACAAAAAACAACTCACATAGCAATCACCACAGTGATAAAACAGAAGTACAGTATTTTCAGGCAAATAAATAATCTACCAACAACACTACACCCATCACTTGAAAAACAACATTCACCTAAAGCAGGGGTCTTCAAACTTGACAGCTTTAAGACTTTATTTATTTATTTATTTATTTATTTATTTATTTATTTATTTATTTATTTATTTGATTTGCCAATTGTTTACAAGATAATAAGTATAAGTGTATACATAGTTGTGAATACATGAAATGGGTACATATAAGAAAAATAAAGAATAAGAGAAACAATAGGACAGGGACGGTAGGCACGTTGGTGCGCTTATGCACGCCCCCTACAGACCTCTTAGGAAAGGGGTGAGGTCAATAGTAGACAGTCTAAGGTTAAAGTTTTTGGGGTTTGGGAAGAAACTACAGAGTCGGGTAAGTATTCCAGACATTGACCACTCTATTGCTGAAGTCGTATTTCCTGCAATCAAGTTTGGTGCGGTTTACTTTGAGTTTGTATCTATTGTGTGCTCTTGTGTTGTTATGGTTGAAGCTGAAGTATTCACTGACAGGTAGGACATTTCAATGTATGATTTTATATACCATGCTTAAGTCAGACCGAAGGCGGTGTAATTCAAGGTTTTCTAGTTCTAGAATTTCAAGTCTGGTGGCATAAGGTATTCTACAACGAGTAGAGGGGTGGAGAACTCTTCTTGTGAAATATTTCTGGACTTTCTCAATTGTGCTAATATCAGATACGTAATGTGGGTTCCAGACTGATGAACTGTATTCGAGTATTGGTCTAGCAAATGTTTTGTATGCTCTGGTTAGTAGTGTGATATTACCAGAGAAAAAGCTACGTAGGATTAGGTTAACAACTCTTAATGCCTTTTTGGCTATGTAGTTGCAGTGGGCTCTAGCACTTAGATCATTAGAGGTGAGTATTCCAAGGTCCTTTACAGAGCTTGGGTCATCAACAAGTTCTTGACTATTCAGCTTGTATTTTATTTTCTGATTTTTTTTGCCAATATGTAAGACAGAGCATTTATTTGTTGAGATTTGAAGTTGCCATTTGTTTGACCATTCTGATACATAGTCAAGATCTTTTTGTAGGGTAGCAGTATTGTCTGTGGTATTGAACAGCTTTACATCATCAGCGAAGAAGCGCAATTGCTCTTGATATGATCACAGAGGTCGTTTATGTAGAGTATGAAGAGAGTTGGTCCTAGAACACTGCCTTGGGGACACCACTATTGACAGGTACTGGATTTGATAGGGCGCTTCGATTTTGACCATTTGTTGTCTGTTTGACAGGAATGCTTCTATCCAGTTATTCAGTTGTCCAGAGATACCATAGGATTTTATTTTTAGGAGTAGTTTGTGCGTGTACCACTGAATCAAAGGCTTTACAGAAGTCTATGTAGATTGCGTCTATTGCTTTGCCCTGGTCGAGTTGTGTAGTCCATATGTTTTTGCAGTGTAAGAGTTGTAGATTACAGGATAGTTTTTTCTGAAACCAAATTGTTTATTGGAGAGTAGGTTATTTGTCTCTAAGTGGAGGATGATGGATTGGTTAATAATAGATTCCATGACTTTACAGGTGACGCAGCATAAGGAGATTGGCCTGTAATTTTCAACTAGGCTTGGGTCTCCCTTTTTGAAGATAGGGATGACTGTGGCTTGTGACCATAGGTTAGGCAAGGAGCTGGTCCTGAAAGATTTTTCAAAGATTATGCTTAGAGGTTTGGCTATGGCAGTGGATAGCTTTCTTAAGAAGTAGGCACATATTCCATCCGGTCCAATAGATAGAGATGGTTTTAGATTGCGTAGTGATTTTTCAACATTGTCTTCTGTGAAATCGATATGTATTAGATCATTATTGTTATCTGTGGTACGGCTAGGAAATACTGGGCATGATCCATTGCTGTTTACAAATACTGAGCCGAAGAATGTGTTAAAGATGTTGGCTTTAATGGTGTCGTCGTTGCAGTCTTTACCATCAGGTCCTATCAAGGGAGGGATGGACCTTGAGTCTTTTAGTTTGTTGTTTACAAAATTGTAAAAAGCACGGGTGGAATTGGTGCTTAGAAGGTTTTCCTCTTGTTTAATGTGATAATTGGTGCATTCGGTCTTTATCTGGTGGCATAAATTTTTGTATCGGTTTTTGAAATTGGTAACGTGACCAGATTTGTTTTTCCTCCAGAGTGATCTCTTTTTGGATTGAAGTTTCCTTATTGATATGGGTAATCTGCTTTTTTGTTTTGTTTTGGGAGTTGTTGTTGGTACATATAGTTTGATGACTCTTTGATGACTTGTGGGCTTCAACTCCCAGAATTCCTCCTCCAGTCATATTAGCTCAGGAATTCTGAGAGTTGAAATCCACAAGTCTTAAACTTGCCAAGTTTGAAGACCCTTGACCTAAAGGACCAAAGCTGTATATCACCTGTCCTGGTTTGATATTATGGGAGTTAGACATGCTATTTCAATCAGTAAGGATGCAGACCCCACACATCCTACTCAGAAATCCAGGTTGAAGGACAAGAAATCCAGGTTGAAGGTTTTCTTTCATACAACACTGTACCCCTCCATGGCCATCATAACTCTAGAAGAGTAGAAATGGGCTTATACCTCAGTGGTGCAGTGGTTAGAGTGCAGTAATGCAAATTACTTCTGCTGACAGCCAGCTGCCTGCAATTTGGCAGATCAAATCCCACCAGGCTCAAGGTTGACTCAGCCTTCCATCCTTCCGAGGTTGGTAACATGAGGACCCAGACTGTTGGGGGCAATAGGCTGACACTCTGTAAACTGCTTAGAGAGGGCTGTAAAGCACTATAAAGTGGTTTATAAATCTGCTATTGCTAAGTGCTGTTGCTATACTTTTGGAATCAAATGCATTCTTTGGCGAAGAGGGTTTATAAGAACCACAAATTCCTACTAAGTAGCATCTTACTGGAGTAACATTGATTCTTGGCTAGCTTTTGCTTTATTATTTTTGAAGAAGGAATCAACAAAGGTACAGGGGAGGATTTCTCCTCACTATTATCTGGCTCATTATGTTAAGATGGTTCAATTTATCTAGCAATTTATTTAATCTTAGTCCAATTGCATTGTGGATTTATAAATTGTTTGTTAATCACATATTAAGGTATCATTGATTGTTTAACACAAAGAAATAAGGGGTTCTTAATACTTTCTGAGCTTGCTCGTTTAACCAAACTAGTAACATCATCAGTGCTAGTAAGGAGCTGCTGTTTCCTATCAGTTTATATTTTATTTTATTTATTTTGATTTGTCAATTGCTTACAAGATAATAGGTATAAGTATATACATAGTTATGAATACATGAAATAGGTACATATAAGAAAAATAAAAGAAACAATAGGACAGGGACGGTAGGCACGTTGGTGCACTTATGGACGCCCCGTACAGACCTCTTAGGAAAGGGGTGAGGTCAATAGTAGACAGTCTAAGGTTAAAGATTTTGGGGTTTGGGGAAGAAATCACAGAGTCAGGTAGAGTATTCCAAACATTGCCCACTCTGTTGCTGAAGTCGTATTTCCTGCAATCAAGTTTGGTGCGGCTAACCTTGAGTTTGTATCTATTGTGTGCTCTTATGTTGTTATGGTTGAAGCTGAAGTATTCATTGACAGGTAAGTCATTGCAATGTATGATTTTATATACCATACTTAGATCAGACCGATGACAGCGTAATTTAAGGTTTTCTAGGTCTAGAATTTCAAGTCTGGTGGCATAAAGTATTCTACAACGAGTAGAGGAGTGGAGAACTCTTCTTGTGAAATATTTCTGGACTTTCTCAACTGTGCTAATATCAGATCCGTAATGTGGGTTCCAGACTGATGAGCTGTATTCGAGTATTGGTCTAGCAAATGTTTTGTATGCTCTAGTTAGTAGTGTGATATTCTGGTGCCTTGCCTTGTCAGTGTGTGTATGTGTGTGTATGTGTTAGAGATTCTTTGCTCTGGCTGTTTACTGTTGACTCTTTGGCAGTTTCTTCATTATGGTATTATTTACTTGACTGTTGGTCTGAGGTTAACCTTAGAGTTAATCTATGCTGATATGGGTGCTGATTGCTGGGTGGTGAAGTGTTCTTGTTTGGGCTTGTTGATTGGTCTCTTTTGCATAACCTATATATGTTGTTAATGTCTATGTGTCTATTGAGGGCTGATTTGTCAGAATGCCAGGCTTCTAGAAATTCCCTGGCATTTTTGGACTTGGCTTGGTCTAGGTGTCATGTTCTGCTTATTACTCTCTGGATAGGTATAGAGCAGACAGAGAAACTCCACAAAGCATCCATACAAAGTCTTTTTTTATTGGTTCATCAGGCATCCTTATCAACTCACAGTTATGATGAGGTTCTTCTTAATGTCATGGCACTGTATCAACTTTGGTTGTAAAAGGATCTTGGCTAATCTCAAACCAAACTTTGTGTACCACCATGATACAAAAGGTCTTTGACTTCTCCAAGACAGTTGAAAGAGTAGTGTTTATTCTCAGTCTAGCTCTCATCACAATTCCCTTTCCCAGGGTAGCTTGTGTTCTTTGAGCCCGAGGGCTCTGGATGTTTGTGTTGGATTGGAAGTGTCTTTCTATGTTCCTTTCCATCTTGGCAACAAATCACTAACATTGGATCTAGGAGGGCTTGGATATTTGCAATGGATTATTTGTTACCTAAGAGGAAGGAGGATATGAGAATGAAACAAGCTGTACTGAATTACTTATGAAAAAAAAAGAATAGTTCTCTGCAAAGTGTGGGAAATTGAGTCAGGCAGGAAGGAAGAGCTGAATTTAGCAAGATTTTCCTTTTGTATCCCCAGGCCCTTTTTTACTTAGTTTTTTTTCTTTCCAAATTTGGCAACTTTAAGATGTATGAACTCCAACTCGAGTCACCGTGGTCAACAAGATGGGTTGCATATACCTTTAAAAAAAGAAAGAAAGAAACTTACAGAATTCCCCAGCCAGCTCACTTCTGGGAATTGAGGGCCACACATCTTAAAGTTGTCAAGTTTGAAAAGCATTGGTCTAGTTCAGAGGTGTCAAACTCGTGGTCTGCATATCAGATGCGTCATGCCCAACCCTGTTTTAGCAAAGGGGGAAAGGAGTTGTGATACATCATGTGAGAACGTGTCGTCGCGAGTTTGACACCACCTGGTCTAGTTAATGGTTGCATTGCCATTTTTATTGATAATAATTTTATCTTCTGAAAATTTGATTTTGTGTTTTGCTTGTTTAAAGCCCATTTTTTAAAAAAGGTGCACCTGTAGATTTTACTCCGCTCGTCACGATTGATTCATGCTCATTGTCAGCATTGTCTGGAGATTTTTCTAATCTAATCTAATCTAATCTACATCTCACTGTTCTACAACTGCTATTGTTTGTCCAGAAGAAGCAAGTGTGTAAAAAACTGCTTAGGAGTAATCCGAGATGTTTGCAACCTGCACTGCGTTCGTCACAAAGACAAAGCAATGTTGTGCTCCATGTGTGACATCACAGCACACACACAGTACATCAGGAATGGAGCTTTTGTTCTTGACCTCCCCAAAAGCAAAACAAGGCATGCAACTTTATTCATCTGACATTCAGTGGGCAATCAGATAGGTAAATATTTCAAAAAAGTCAAGCAATAATATCCAAACTTGAAAACCAGAATAGGGCACTTGGAAAGCTTTAGAAGAGTTTTGAAACAGATTTAGAGCTCCACTTCTATTTGAGGAGAAGATTTGCACCTGTATGGATGGACAACTGGATTCTAGAGGGAGCTAAAAGGAGGCCTGTACTCAGGGGTGGGCTGCTGGGGGTCTTCAGGGGTTTGGGAGAGCCCCTAGCTAAGATTCTGTGTAGTTCGGGGAACTCCCAAATCCCACTCCTAGCCAGCCCTGCCCACCCCTCCCTTCCCAGGAGTCCCCATGTGGCCTGTTTTGGATGCAGGTAAGTGCAGGGTGCACACGGAGGCTCGGGGAGGGCAAAAAAACAGGCCTCCCGGAAGTTTGAGAAGGCTGGAAATGGGCCCATTTCCAGCTTCCAGAGAGCCTCCAGAGCCTGGGGGACGCCATTTTTGCCCTCCCGGAGGCTTGAGAAAAGCCTCTGGAGCCTTGGGAGGACAAAAATACCTCCTTGCCACTGTGATGCAGGAGGCCGACTAGGCCACACCCACCATGGCCACGCCCACCCAGCAAGTGGGCAGAGAACCCTTTGCTAAATTTTTTTGAAGCCCACCCCTGCCTGTACTGAATCTGAAAATAAAAAATTATTGGGTGGGCCCCAGCAATCTGTCTCACAGCAAAAAATATGAAATGGTGCCAGGGTTCTGGCTGAAGGAGCCTGGAAGAGGGCAGAGAACAAACGGCAGTAGAGAATGTGAATATCTCATGGGGTGTTGAATAATAGTACCTTGGATCAGTCAGTTCATCCACGTCCAGAGCCTTAGTCCCACCTGGACTTCTGTTGGGTTGTTGGAATCACGTGTTGCAATCTGCCTTGGCAGCAGCCGAAAAAGCTAATACAATCCTTGGTTGTATAAAACAGAGGCACAGAATCAAAATCACATGAAGTAATAGTACCGCTTTATAAAGCCTTAGTAAGACCACACCTGGAATACTGCATCCAGTTTTGGTAACCATGTAGTGTATTCATGTACAGACTTCTAATACCATGTTCCTATTGGTTAGTTCACAGAGCTTAACGATTGGTTAATAACGACAGTCTCGGATTGGCCGCCATAAGCGGTGGGAAGTTTAAATAAATGCCATTGGTTGCGAGCCGCGAGCAGCCACTATAAAAAGGGCTGCCGCGGCTCGACTTTAGTTGAAGTTACTGATTGCTAATAAAGAGCTGAATTCAACTCCGGTCTTCGAGTCTGCTTTGTCCTGGCGATAGAACACTGGCGACGAAGGTGGGATGAGAGGAACAAAGACCGTAAGCACGTGGCAACGACAACTGAAAGCCCAATGAGATGGCCGGCAACAATTCGCCACCCGCTCCGTTCAACTCAGCCGAAGAAGACTGGGAATCGTATATTGACAGGTTCCTGATATTTTTAGAAAGCAACGAACTGCAAGGAATCACTGACCAGAGGAAGAGAGCTGTATTCCTGACGCATTGAGGCCCGACTGTATTTAAAATGGCGAAGGCATTAGCAAGACCCAATGATGTTAAACAGATGGCATGGCCAGACCTGAATCGGATGCTGAGAAACCATTACGCACCAGTTGCATCCAACCTCATTAGAAGACATGAATTCTACAAGCGCGACCAACAAGAAGGCGAAAGTATTGGAGACTTCGTAGCAGCGCTGAAGGACATTGGGGGCATGCGAGTTCCTCAACATGAATGAAGCCATGAGGGATCGCATAGTCCTGGGGTTGAGAGACACTACCCTACAGAGCAAACTACTCAATCGACCCAACATCACCGCAAATGAGGCCATCGCTGAAGCAACTGCAGCCGAAGCAGCAAAGAAGTCTGCGGCAAAGATGAAGCAGATGAATACAACCAACAGCCCGAGCCAGAATAGAGAAAAGAAAACAGAGGGAGCCCAGAAGCATACTGCCACAACCGCTCACCATGAGGATATTGAATCATCAACCAACTCCGAAGAAGAATACGAGGAGGTAAACAGACTCCATTCAGAATGGAGAGAGAGACGAGGGAGAAAACCTGAATTTCAGTGTGCGGGTTGTGGGGGAAACCACCCGCGTTCCGAGTGTCGTTTCTTGGATGCCATCTGCAGGCATTGTGAAAAAGGGGGCACATTGCAAGGGTCTGCCAAAACAAAAAGAGCTATAGTCCAAAAAGACGAGGCAGTACCCCCACCCCAGAACTAAGGAGAAGCCAACCGGAAGTCGCTGGAGCCGGGAACATAGGAACCAACGGCTCAGCGAAAAGGAAGAGACACATCAGACAATAACTATTGGGACAGCCAGAACAACAAACACTAAGAAGGTTCAAATCAACATCCAGATAGAAGGGGAGCCATGTGAGATGGAAGTAGATTCTGGCTCATATTTATCAATGGTATCATGGAACACGATAAAAAACTTGATACCAGACATACAGCGAAAAGAACTCGAAGAACAAAGGTACTACCAAAGGGACTAACTACTAAGGTAACAAAATACCGGTGGTAGGATTGGACATTTCAAAGTAACTTTTAAAAAACACACTGAAATTCTCCTTTCCCACCACGCTATACAGAACCCATGTTCTATTAATTCCTTACATTCCCTGATGGCCTGGAACCCTTTTGTCATTTGTTTATCCAAAGCAAGGGGCTAATTATTCACACAGAGTTGAGGAAAGTGGAATCCAAACATTTTATTTGTGCACAACAGAAGCACGTCTGCTGAACAATTTCAGCAAAAAGGAGAGAGACCAAAGATAGGTTTACCTCAGGTTTCTATACTGTTTGCGGAAGGAAGTACAAGATTACAGTTTTACTCATTGGTTATGTACCACTTCCTGGGTGTACTGGCTTCACACACACACTCCCATGTCGCATGTTCCAACTCATAGTTCTCTATTATCTCTAAATGGCTCATTTTAATATTTAGGGGTCGTATGCTGATGATGAACTTTTGCTCACTTCTGGACCCCTCATGGGATTCTTTGCCCAGCTTTTAAGTTGAATGTCACGCTACTGTTCTTTATTCCAATAATGGGCACATTTGCAACATTTCCTAGAACAGTTTTCTTACCACATCATTTTATCAGACTAACATGCCCTCTATGTGGTCTGTGCCTTCAGCTTTTTTAGTGTGCACATGTGCTGATTTTTATCTGTAGTTAACACCTGTTGGCAAGCTCATGTTTATATGATCTGGGTTGCTGGTTGTTGAATCTTAGCAGAAGCTTCTGTTTAACTAGCAATTCACTATGGGATAACTTGAAGTATAGCTCTGACAGAAGCTCTTTTAGAAGCTAAATTACCTGGCCTTCACTGACCAAGCTTCCACTGGACTAAAGTGTCAGATCTTTATCCCCAATTTTGTTTTTGCTGCTAGCCTTATCTTGCATGTACAGTGACAGTCCCATGTAGGTGATTTCATAGTTATGCTTGCCCAGCCTTATCTTACGCGCACGCACACACACACTGTGTATCAATCTTGAATGCTGTTGCTTAATCTTCCTCCGTTTTTAAAGATGCACGATATTCCGACAAGATATGAATTAGGAACCCAGAGCAGGGAAGGATTCTGGACTGAGATTTATGCCATTATTGGAAATGAGTACATCGCCCCAATCATTCTAAAGTTAACTCTTAATTAAGGATTACTTTCTACAGCTCTTGATTGTGAATTGTGACTATCTTATTGACGGGGAGGATTTCTACTCACTATTATCTGGCTCATTATGTTAAGATGGTCCAATTTATCTAGCAATTTATTTAATCTTAGTCCAATTGCATTGTGGATTTATAAATTGTTTGTTAATCACATATTAAGGTATCATTGATTGTTTAACACAAAGAAATAAGGGGTTCTTAATACTTTCTGAGCTTGCTCGTTTAACCAAACTAGTAACATCATCAGTGCTAGTAAGGAGCTGCTGTTTCCTATCAGTTTATATTTTATTTTATTTATTTTGATTTGTCAATTGCTTACAAGATAATAGGTATAAGTATATACATAGTTATGAATACATGAAATGGGTACATATAAGAAAAATAAAAGAAACAATAGGACAGGGACGGTAGGCACGTTGGTGCGCTTATGGACGCCCCCTACAGACCTCTTAGGAAAGGAGTGAGGTCAATAGTAGACAGTCTAAGGTTAAAGATTTTGGGGTTTGGGGAAGAAATCACAGAGTCAGGTAGAGTATTCCAAACATTGCCCACTCTGTTGCTGAAGTCGTATTTCCTGCAATCAAGTTTGGTGCGGCTAACCTTGAGTTTGTATCTATTGTGTGCTCTTATGTTGTTATGGTTGAAGCTGAAGTATTCATTGACAGGTAAGTCATTGCAATGTATGATTTTATATACCATACTTAGATCAGACCGATGACAGCGTAATTTAAGGTTTTCTAGGTCTAGAATTTCAAGTCTGGTGGCATAAAGTATTCTACAACGAGTAGAGGAGTGGAGAATTCTTCTTGTGAAATATTTCTGGACTTTCTCAACTGTGCTAATATCAGATCCGTAATGTGGGTTCCAGACTGATGAGCTGTATTCGAGTATTGGTCTAGCAAATGTTTTGTATGCTCTAGTTAGTAGTGTGATATTCTGGTGCCTTGCCTTGTCAGTGTGTGTATGTGTGTGTGTGTGTGTGTGTTAGAGATTCTTTGCTCCCAATTGAAACTATGGTTAAATCTGTCTATATGTTGTGAAATTAAAGAATTTTAATTGTGTCTTCTGACTGCTAATTGATGTCTGTGGATGCATTCTGCACACAGCAATCAGAAGACATGATGAAAATCCTTTAATTTCACAACATATACATTTTCTAGGATAACAATTTGACATCCAAGACTAAGGAGAACCGGTTATGTAGCAACTCTTGCTTGTAACTGAAATATGTACAAATAATATTGATCAATACCAATATCTCTGGCTTGGTCAGGCTTGTGAGTACTTTTACATGGCACTGTATCAACTTTGGCTGTAAAAGGATCTCGGCTAATCACAAACCAAACTAACAACTTTGTGTACCACCATGATACAAAAGGTCTTTGACTTCTCCAAGACAGTTGAAAGAGTAGTGTTTATTCTCAGTCTAGCTCTCATCACAATTCCCTTTCCCATGGTAGCTTGTGTTCTTTGAGCCCGAGGGCTCTGGATGTTTGTGTTGGATTGGAAGTG
Organism: Notechis scutatus; assembly: GCF_049901735.1. Classification (NCBI taxonomy): domain Eukaryota; kingdom Metazoa; phylum Chordata; class Lepidosauria; order Squamata; family Elapidae; genus Notechis; species Notechis scutatus. The sequence continues at coordinate 64,622,135 of NC_142014.1, read as the reverse complement.
TATTTCTATGTTCCTTTCCATCTTGGCAACAAATCACTAACATTGGATCAAGGAGGGCTTGGATATTTGCAATGGATTATTTGTTACCTAAGAGGAAGGAGGATATGAGAATGAAACAAGCTGTACTGAATTAGTTATGAAAAAAAAAGAATAGTTCTCTGAAAAGTGTGAGAAATTGAGTCAGGCAGGAAGGAAGAGATGAATTCAGCAAGATTTTCCTTTTGTATCCCCAGGCCCTTTTTTACTTAGTTTTTTTTCTTTCCAAATTTGGTGACTTTAAGATGTATGAACTCCAACTCAAGAGTCGACAACAAGATGGGTTGCATATACCTTTAAAAAAGAAAGAAAGAAACTTACAGAATTCCCCAGCCAGCTCACTTCCGGGAATTGAAGGCCACACATCTTAAAGTTGTCAAGGTTGAAAAGCATTGGTCTAGTTCAGAGGTTGCAAACTCGCGGTCTGCAGGTCAGATGTGTCATGTGCTGGCCATGCCCAACCCTGTTTTAGCAAAGGGGGAAAGGAGTTGTGATACATCATGTGAGAACAACGTGTCGTCGCGAGTTTGACACCATCTGGTCTAGTTAACGGTTGCATTGCCATTATTATTGATAATAATTTTATCTTCCGAAAATTTGATTTTGTGTTTTGCTTGTTTAAAGCCCATTTTTAAAAAAGGTGCACCTGTAGGTTTTACTCCGCTTGTCACGATTCATTCGTGCTCATTGTCAGCATTGACTGGAGATTTTTCTAATCTAATCTAATCTACATCTCACTGTTCTACAACTGCTATTGTTTGTCCAGAAGAAGCAAGTGTGTAAAAAACTGCTTAGGAGTAATCTGAGATGTTTGCAATCTGCACTGCGTTCGTCACAAAGACAAAGCAATGTTGTGCTCCATGTGTCACATCACAGCACACACACAGTACATCAGGAATGGAGCTTTTGTTCTTGACCTCCCCAAAAGCAAAACAAGGCATGCAACTTTATTCATCTGACATTCAGTGGGCAATCAGATAGGTAAATATTTCAAAAAAGTCAAGCAATAATATCCAAACTTGAAAACCAGAATAGGGCACTTGGAAAGCTTTAGAAGAGTTTTGAAACAGATTTAGAGCTCCACTTCTATTTAAGGAGAAGATTTGCACCTGTATGGATGGACAACTGGATTCTAGAGGGAGCTAAAAGGAGGCCTGTACTCAGGGGTGGGCTGCTGGGGGTCTTCAGGGGTTTGGGAGAGCCCCTAGCTAAGATCCTGTGTAGTTCGGAAAACCCCAAATCCCACTCCTAGCCAGCCCTGCCCACCCCTCCCTTCCCAGGAGTCCCCATGTGGCCTGTTTTGGATGCAGGTAAGTGCAGGATGCACACGGAGGCTCGGGGAGGGCAAAAAACAGGCCTCCCGGAAGTTTGGGAAGGCTGGAAATGGGCCCATTTACAGCTTCCAGAGAGCCTCCAGAGCCTGGGGGATGCCATTTTTGCCCTCCCGGAGGCTTGAGGAAAGCCTCTGGAGCCTTGGGAGGACAAAAATACCTCCTTGCCACTGTGATGCAGGAGGCCGACTAGGCCACACCACCATGGCCACGCCCACCCAGCAACTGGGCAGAGAACCCTTTGCTAAATTTTTTGAAGCCTACCCCTGCCTGTACTGAATCTGCAAATAAAAAAATATTGGGTGGGCCTCAGCAATCTGTCTCACAGCAAAAAATATGAAATGGTGCCAGGGTTCTGGCTGAAGGAGCCTGGAAGAGGGCAGAGAACAAAAGGCAGTAGAGAATGTGAATATCTCATGGGGTGTTGAATAATAGTACCTTGGATCAGTCAGTTCATCCACGTCCAGAGCCTTAGTCCCACCTGGACTTCTGTTGGGTTGTTGGAATCACGTGTTGCAATCTGCCTTGGCAGCAGCCGAAAAAGCTAATACAATCCTTGGTTGTATAAAACAGAGGCACAGAATCAAAATCACATGAAGTAATAGTACCGCTTTTTAAAGCCTTAGTAAGACCACATCTGGAATACTGCAGCCAGTTTTGGTCACCGCATTACAAAAAAAGATGTTGAGACTTTGGCAAACGTGCAAAGAAGAGTAACTAAGATGATTAAAGGTTTGGGGACTAAAACATATGAAGAACGGTTGCAGGATTTGGGTATGGCTAGCCTAGAGAAAAGAAGGACTAGGCGGGATGTGATAGTAGTATTCCAATATTTGAGAAGCTGCCACAAAGAGGAAGGATCAATTTATGTTTCAAAGCACCAGGGGGCAGGACAAGAAACAATGGATGGAAACGAACCAAGAGAGAAACAACATGGAATTGAGGAGGACAATAACCATGAGAACAATTAACCAGTGGAACAAGCCTTCAGAAATTGTGGGTACTTCATCACTGGAGGTTTTAAAGAAGAAACTGGACAATCGCTTGTCTGAAATGGTATAGGATCTCCTGCTTGAGCAGGGGGGTGGACTAGAAGACCTCCAAGTTCCCTTCCAGCTCTATTCTGATTCTGAAAGACTGAATCTACTTAACAATAGAAGCCACACCTTTCTGGCTGAAGGAAGCCCCCCCCCACACTCCCCATATTGAAGAAGAAACCATGAGGCAGCAAATAATCCAACACACAATAAAAATAATTAAATCATAAAGGGAAGAAAAACCCTGTCTGGCTCATTGGCAGAACTCACACCTCAGGCAAGCTCAAGTGTAAACACTTGAGATAAATCTAACTACAAAAAACACAATTAGCACCAGAATATAGCAAAAGAGCAAACATTGTAGCTGTTGCTTGTTAGACCAATTACCAGAACAAACAGACACCGGAGTTAGATTTCTCAACCTTGCTTCCTTTCAGGAACAGAGATTCCGGAAAGATTCCTCCTTCCAGACAAAGTTGAATAGGGAAAATTATCCCATCAATAAACACAGGATTAAATGTCACCAAGTACAGAATTAAATGTTAGCAAAAACCAGTTTTAGACAAAAACTCAAAGGGTATATAACAATCACATTTGAATATCAGTCTTTCTAGCTAGCCAAGAAACTTTGCTGAATGTCACTCATCTTGGTTTCTTGCCATTAAAAGACCTCTTTCCGGCAGCTGTGTTTTGTTATTCCATTTATTTTTCAAAGCGTTGTTTCCTGGCTGGAAGAATCCTCATCAAGAGGCATTTTCCTCCTAACATGGCTATAGTTGCCTTGATTGTTTTTGAGCAGATTCCTCCTGATAGTGTCATGCCCTTGTTGGAGTCTGATTCGGAGGGGAGATTGAGGAACTGACAGGGAGTGGGAGTGTGGCTCCAGTGGATGTGGAAGAAACGGGGGAAGGGCACAGTCTGGTTGGGCATTCAGAGGAAGACCCAGAGGAAGACTTCTTCATCCTAGGGCACACAGGGAGGAATGGAGAAGGGAGCAACGTGGCTTACGGGAGAGAAAAAGGCTCTGATCCCTTTCATTAGTTGCAGCTGGGAGAACAGGATATAAGAAGGGCATTTGCACACAGCACCTTGCTGGAAGTCCTCCCAACTATATGTGCTTCGTTATCTTTTGGAAATCTGCAATTTATTATCCTGGCCTGTCATGTTAATTACTTCAGTTTGGTTTGTGTTGGTTTCTTTAATTTCTAATTTATCTGTATTTTGGGTTCGGACTGCATTTCTTCCCTTTGTAGACTGTTTTTGGAAGAGTTTGATCTCCAGCCGAGGATAATTGGACATTGGGGGCCAAGTTGGAGGTATTAAAGGACTTACCTATTTTTGTGACTTTGTTGCTTTTGTGCCACGCCCGGGGTCATCACAGGTAGCATATTCCTTGAAGCTGTAGCTTTGTCTTTGATCAAAGGACCATCTCTATAGGAAGACTATGGCTTATGCAACTTTTACCAGAAGGTTGAGCTCCATTGTCCTTGTTGCAATATAAACAAGTTTCTCTGTGACCATTTAAGAGCAATATTCTTCTTTGATGTCGGTTTATGAATATTACTTGTACACATGTCCATGTGAGTGATTGCTTCATTACAATTCATACATATTTTCTTTCCCCAAAATCCATACAATTCATGCGCACAATATTCCCCATTGTGCTCTAGTTTCTTCTTCATAAGGAGTAATGTGCTTCACCATTAACCTTTAAGATCAGCTCAGTAATATTGTTTGGTTGATCCTCTGTCAGCCCAGAGAGTTTCAAAAACATTTTAACATACCTTTCAGTCACTGTTTTCAAATATGTTTTCCTGTTTCTAATACTACAATGTTGAAAGATCCTAATCTTGCATTTTCCCCCCTCAGTCCATTTTCAGAAAGAAATAGGACATACTTTAATGGAACATGTTGTCAATCCAATAACCAACACCTAACTCTAAGTCAACAATCACAAGAATAGAGCCACATTTTTCTTAATAAGTCACCCATCATCACAACTATAAAAACAAAAAACAACTCACATAGCAATCACCACAGTGATAAAACAGAAGTACAGTATTTTCAGGCAAATAAATAATCTACCAACAACACTACACCCATCACTTGAAAAACAACATTCACCTAAAGCAGGGGTCTTCAAACTTGACAGCTTTAAGACTTTATTTATTTATTTATTTATTTATTTATTTATTTATTTATTTATTTGATTTGCCAATTGTTTACAAGATAATAAGTATAAGTGTATACATAGTTGTGAATACATGAAATGGGTACATATAAGAAAAATAAAAGAATAAGAGAAACAATAGGACAGGGACGGTAGGCATGTTGGTGCGCTTATACACGCCCCTACAGACCTCTTAGGAAAGGGTGAGGTCAATAGTAGACAGTCTAAGGTTAAAGTTTTTGGGGTTTGGGGAAGAAACTACAGAGTCGGGTAGAGTATTCCAGACATTGACCACTCTATTGCTGAAGTCGTATTTCCTGCAATCAAGTTTGGTGCGGTTTACTTTGAGTTTGTATCTATTGTGTGCTCTTGTGTTGTTATGGTTGAAGCTGAAGTATTCACTGACAGGTAGGACATTGCAATGTATGATTTTATATACCATGCTTAAGTCAGACCGAGGACGGTGTAATTCAAGGTTTTCTAGTTCTAGAATTTCAAGTCTGGTGGCATAAGGTATTCTACAACGAGTAGAGGAGTGGAGAACTCTTCTTGTGAAATATTTCTGGACTTTCTCAATTGTGCTAATATCAGATACGTAATGTGGGTTCCAGACTGATGAACTGTATTCGAGTATTGGTCTAGCAAATGTTTTGTATGCTCTGGTTAGTAGTGTGATATTACCAGAGAAAAAGCTACGTAGGATTAGGTTAACAACTCTTAATGCCTTTTGGCTATGTAGTTGCAGTGGGCTCTAGCACTTAGATCATTAGAGGTGAGTATTCCAAGGTCCTTTACAGAGCTTGGGTCATCAACAAGTTCTTGACTATTCAGCTTGTATTTTATTTTCTGATTTTTTTTGCCAGTATGTAAGACAGAGCATTTATTTGTTGAGATTTGAAGTTGCCATTTGTTTGACCATTCTGATACATAGTCAAGATCTTTTTGTAGGGTAGCAGTATTGTCTGTGGTATTGAACAGCTTTACATCATCAGCGAAGAGAACGCAATTGCTCTTGATATGATCACAGAGGTCGCTTTATGTAGAGTATGAAGAGAGTTGGTCCTAGAACACTGCCTTGGGGGACACCACTATTGACAGGTACTGGATTTGATAGGACGCTCGATTTTGACCATTTGTTGTCTGTTTGACAGGAATGCTTCTATCCAGTTATTCAGTTGTCCAGAGATACCATAGGATTTTATTTTTAGGAGTAGTTTGTCGTGTACCACTGAATCAAAGGCTTTACAGAAGTCTATGTAGATTGCGTCTATTGCTTTGCCCTGGTCGAGTTGTGTCGTCCATATGTTTTTGCAGTGTAAGAGTTGTAGATTACAGGATAGTTTTTTCTGAAACCAAATTGTTTATTGGAGAGTAGGTTATTTGTCTCTAAGTGGAGGATGATGGATTGGTTAATAATAGATTCCATGACTTTACAGGTGACGCAGCATAAGGAGATTGGCCTGTAATTTTCAACTAGGCTTGGGTCTCCCTTTTTGAAGATAGGGATGACTGTGGCTTGTGACCATAGGTTAGGCAAGGAGCTGGTCCTGAAAGATTTTTCAAAGATTATGCTTAGAGGTTTGGCTATGGCAGTGGATAGCTTTCTTAAGAAGTAGGCACATATTCCATCCGGTCCAATAGATAGAGATGGTTTTAGATTGCGTAGTGATTTTTCAACATTGTCTTCTGTGAAATCGATATGTATTAGATCATTATTGTTATCTGTGGTACGGCTAGGAAATACTGGGCATGATCCATTGCTGTTTACAAATACTGAGCGAAGAATGTGTTAAAGATGTTGGCTTTAATGGTGTCGTCGTTGCAGTCTTTACCATCAGGTCCTATCAAGGGAGGGATGGACCTTGAGTCTTTAGTTTGTTGTTTACAAAATTGTAAAAGCACGGGTGGAATTGGTGCTTAGAAGGTTTTCCTCTTGTTTAATGTGATAATTGGTGCATTCGGTCTTTATCTGGTGGCATAAATTTTTGTATCGGTTTTTGAAATTGGTAACGTGACCAGATTTGTTTTTCCTCCAGAGTGATCTCTTTTTGGATTGAAGTTTCCTTATTGATATGGGTAATCTGCTTTTTGTTTTGTTTTGGGAGTTGTTGTTGGTACATATAGTTTGATGACTCTTTGATGACTTGTGGGCTTCAACTCCCAGAATTCCTCCTCCAGTCATATTAACTCAGGAATTCTGAGAGTTGAAATCCACAAGTCTTAAACTTGCCAAGTTTGAAGACCCTTGACCTAAAGGACCAAAGCTGTATATCACCTGTCCTGGTTTGATATTATGGGAGTTAGACATGCTATTTCAATCAGTAAGGATGCAGACCCCACACATCCTACTCAGAAATCCAGGTTGAAGGACAAGAAATCCAGGTTGAAGGTTTTCTTTCATACAACACTGTACCCCTCCATGGCCATCATAACTCTAGAAGAGTAGAAATGGGCTTATACCTCAGTGGTGCAGTGGTTAGAGTGCAGTAATGCAAATTACTTCTGCTGACAGCCAGCTGCCTGCAATTTGGCAGATCAAATCCCACCAGGCTCAAGGTTGACTCAGCCTTCCATCCTTCCGAGGTTGGTAACATGAGGACCCAGACTGTTGGGGGCAATAGGCTGACACTCTGTAAACTGCTTAGAGAGGGCTGTAAAGCACTATAAAGTGGTTTATAAATCTGCTATTGCTAAGTGCTGTTGCTATACTTTTGGAATCAAATGCATTCTTTGGCGAAGAGGGTTTATAAGAACCACAAATTCCTACTAAGTAGCATCTTACTGGAGTAACATTGATTCTTGGCTAGCTTTTGCTTTATTATTTTTGAAGAAGGAATCAACAAAGGTACAGGGAGGATTTCTCCTCACTATTATCTGGCTCATTATGTTAAGATGGTTCAATTTATCTAGCAATTTATTTAATCTTAGTCCAATTGCATTGTGGATTTATAAATTGTTTGTTAATCACATATTAAGGTATCATTGATTGTTTAACACAAAGAAATAAGGGGTTCTTAATACTTTCTGAGCTTGCTCGTTTAACCAAACTAGTAACATCATCAGTGCTAGTAAGGAGCTGCTGTTTCCTATCAGTTTATATTTTATTTTATTTATTTTGATTTGTCAATTGCTTACAAGATAATAGGTATAAGTATATACATAGTTATGAATACATGAAATAGGTACATATAAGAAAAATAAAAGAAACAATAGGACAGGGACGGTAGGCACGTTGGTGCACTTATGGACGCCCCCTACAGACCTCTTAGGAAAGGGGTGAGGTCAATAGTAGACAGTCTAAGGTTAAAGATTTTGGGGTTTGGGGAAGAAATCACAGAGTCAGGTAGAGTATTCCAAACATTGCCCACTCTGTTGCTGAAGTCGTATTTCTGCAATCAAGTTTGGTGCGGCTAACCTTGAGTTTGTATCTATTGTGTGCTCTTATGTTGTTATGGTTGAAGCTGAAGTATTCATTGACAGGTAAGTCATTGCAATGTATGATTTTATATACCATACTTAGATCAGACCGATGACAGCATAATTTAAGGTTTTCTAGGTCTAGAATTTCAAGTCTGGTGGCATAAAGTATTCTACAACGAGTGAGAGGAGTGGAGAACTCTTCTTGTGAAATATTTCTGGACTTTCTCAACTGTGCTAATATCAGATCCGTAATGTGGATTCCAGACTGATGAGCTGTATTCGAGTATTGGTCTAGGAAATGTTTTGTATGCTCTAGTTAGTAGTGTGATATTCTGGTGCCTTGCCTTGTCAGTGTGTGTATGTGTGTGTATGTGTTAGAGATTCTTTGCTCTGGCTGTTTACTGTTGACTCTTTGGCAGTTTCTTCATTATGGTATTATTTACTTGACTGTTGGTCTGAGGTTAACCTTAGAGTTAATCTATGCTGATATGGGTGCTGATTGCTGGGTGGTGAAGTGTTCTTGTTTGGGCTTGTTGATTGGTCTCTTTTGCATAACCTATATATGTTGTTAATGTCTATGTGTCTATTGAGGGCTGATTTGTCAGAATGCCAGGCTTCTAGAAATTCCCTGGCATTTTTGGACTTGGCTTGGTCTAGGTGTCATGTTCTGCTTATTACTCTCTGGATAGGTATAGAGCAGACAGAGAAACTCCACAAAGCATCCATACAAAGTCTTTTTTATTGGTTCATCAGGCATCCTTATCAACTCACAGTTATGATGAGGTTCTTCTTAATGTCATGGCACTGTATCAACTTTGGTTGTAAAAGGATCTTGGCTAATCTCAAACCAAACTTTGTGTACCACCATGATACAAAAGGTCTTTGACTTCTCCAAGACAGTTGAAAGAGTAGTGTTTATTCTCAGTCTAGCTCTCATCACAATTCCCTTTCCCAGGGTAGCTTGTGTTCTTTGAGCCCGAGGGCTCTGGATGTTTGTGTTGGATTGGAAGTGTCTTTCTATGTTCCTTTCCATCTTGGCAACAAATCACTAACATTGGATCAAGGAGGGCTTGGATATTTGCAATGGATTATTTGTTACCTAAGAGGAAGGAGGATATGAGAATGAAACAAGCTGTACTGAATTACTTATGAAAAAAAAAGAATAGTTCTCTGAAAAGTGTGGGAAATTGAGTCAGGCAGGAAGGAAGAGCTGAATTTAGCAAGATTTTCCTTTTGTATCCCCAGGCCCTTTTTTACTTAGTTTTTTTTCTTTCCAAATTTGGCAACTTTAAGATGTATGAACTCCAACTCGAGTCACCGTGGTCAACAAGATGGGTTGCATATACCTTTAAAAAAAGAAAGAAAGAAACTTACAGAATTCCCCAGCCAGCTCACTTCTGGGAATTGAGGGCCACACATCTTAAAGTTGTCAAGTTTGAAAAGCATTGGTCTAGTTCAGAGGTGTCAAACTCGTGGTCTGCAGGTCAGATGCGTCATGCCCAACCCTGTTTTAGCAAAGGGGGAAAGGAGTTGTGATACATCATGTGAGAACGTGTCGTCGCGAGTTTGACACCACCTGGTCTAGTTAATGGTTGCATTGCCATTTTTATTGATAATAATTTTATCTTCTGAAAATTTGATTTTGTGTTTTGCTTGTTTAAAGCCCATTTTAAAAAAAGGTGCACTTGTAGGTTTTACTCCGCTCGTCACGATTGATTCATGCTCATTGTCAGCATTGTCTGGAGATTTTTCTAATCTAATCTAATCTACATCTCACTGTTCTACAACTGCTATTGTTTGTCCAGAAGAAGCAAGTGTGTAAAAAACTGCTTAGGAGTAATCCGAGATGTTTGCAACCTGCACTGCGTTCGTCACAAAGACAAAGCAATGTTGTGCTCCATGTGTGACATCACAGCACACACACAGTACATCAGGAATGGAGCTTTTGTTCTTGACCTCCCCAAAAGCAAAACAAGGCATGCAACTTTATTCATCTGACATTCAGTGGGCAATCAGATAGGTAAATATTTCAAAAAAGTCAAGCAATAATATCCAAACTTGAAAACCAGAATAGGGCACTTGGAAAGCTTCAGAAGAGTTTTGAAACAGATTTAGAGCTCTACTTCTATTTGAGGAGAAGATTTGCACCTGTATGGATGGACAACTGGGTTCTAGAAGGAGCTAAAAGGAGGCCTGTACTCAGGGGTGGGCTGCTGGGGGGTCTTCAGGGGTTTGGGAGAGCCCCTAGCTAAGATTCTGTGCAGTTCGGAGAACCCCCAAATCCCACTCCTAGCCAGCCCTGCCCACCCCTCCCTTCCCAGGAGTCCCCATGTGGCCTGTTTTGGATGCAGGTAAGTGCAGGATGCACACGGAGGCTCGGGGAGGGCAAAAAACAGGCCTCCCGGAAGTTTGGGAAGGCTGGAAATGGGCCCTGGATGTTTGTGTTGGATTGGAAGTGTCTTTCTATGTTCCTTTCCATCTTGGCAACAAATCACTAACATTGGATCAAGGAGGGCTTGGATATTTGCAATGGATTATTTGTTACCTAAGAGGAAGGAGGATATGAGAATGAAACAAGCTGTACTGAATTAGTTATGAAAAAAAAAGAATAGTTCTCTGAAAAGTGTGAGAAATTGAGTCAGGCAGGAAGGAAGAGCTGAATTCAGTAAGATTTTCCTTTTGTATCCCCAGGCCCTTTTTTACTTAGTTTTTTTTTCTTTCCAAATTTGGCGACTTTAAGATGTATGAACTCCAACTCGAGTCACCGTGGTCAACAAGATGGGTTGCATATACCTTTAAAAAAAGAAAGAAAGAAACTTACAGAATTCCCCAGCCAGCACACTTCTGGGAATTGCAGACCACACATCTTAAAGTTGTCAAGTTTGAAAAGCATTGGTCTAGTTCAGAGGTGTCAAACTCGCGGTCTGCAGGTCAGATGCGTCATGTGCTGGCCATGCCCAACCCTGTTTTAGCAAAGGGGGAAAGGAGTTGCGATACATCATGTGAGAACAATGTGTCGTCGCGAGTTTGACACCACCTGGTCTAGTTAACGGTTGCATTGCCATTATTATTGATAATAATTTTATCTTCCAAAAATTTGATTTTGTGTTTTGATTGTTTAAAGCCCATTTTAAAAAAAGGTGCACCTGTAGATTTTACTCCGCTCGTCACGATTGATTCGTGCTCATTGTCAGCATTGTCTGGACATTTTTCTGCTCTCATGTGGCAGGCATAACATCATGCGGCAGCATAAAGCACATGGCAAAACAAAGAACGCTGTTACTTTCCTGCACACTCATATGCAGTACCTATTCATCTACTTGCATTTGCATGCGTTTGAATTGCTACGGTGGCACTATTTTTAAACAATAATTCTTCGCCATAAAGGGCTGCTCTTCTTTATCTTCCAAGTCTTTATTTCAGGAGTCCAAAAGCACCTTTTCCAATGAAGGCAGAATGGAGATTAGCTGTGAGGTCAGTGCAAATTATGCCAGCATCCTTTTGTGCTGCCTCATGAACTGATGATCAGGTTCCTAACATAGATGATTTTGATGGAAGTTCTTATGTTGAATTGTGTAAATTGGGGAACAGGTGTTCTGAGTGTGCGAAGATTGTGACAGAGTTTGATGGGGAGTCAGCAAAAACCGTTTAAGACACGGATGTCAAATGTGACATATTGTGATGTTTTTTGCCTTTGTGGAACTGGGATGGATATGGCCTGCGCATGATGCATCTGGCCCATGGACCATTCGATACCCTTGGTTTAAGAGGAAATTGTTCTGGCCTCTCTGGAAAAGTTAAATGCTTATGTTCACTGATGAGAAGAAGTGATACGGGTATTTTAGTAATGTCTCTGTTTATCTACTTTTTGCACAGATAACTTGTGTTTCCCTATCAACTTGTCTTTCCTTACTTATATAACCAAATAAAATATCAATGCTTACTGAAATATTCCATGGGGTTCTTCCCCACCTTATGGAATGACCCATCTTTACTTGAATAAACATGTAACTTAGAATTGGAGTCTGTCTCTTTGTCCATACCAATCCTGACCTAGAGAGCATAACAGAAGAAATCATAACAGAAGAAATCACATGGAACCAATAGCACATGTACTTTTTGGCTCTTCATAAGAACCCACACCTGCTGTATCTCTAGAGCAGGGTTATCAAACTTGCATCATCACAGAGGCGTCACATGACGTATCACGACTTTCTTCCCCTTTGCTAAACTCAGCTGCCACTGGGTGTGGGCATGGCCAGTGCATGATGCATCCGGCCTGCTCTAGAGGATTGCTTTCTGGGCAAGATTGGTTCAGCTTTGTAACCCTACTTTGTATTTTGCTCTTATTCTCAGCTTGATGCCCTGCCATTTTCAATAAATGCTTCTAGAGTAGACCAATGTTTCTCAATATTTGGTGCTTGAAGATGTGTGGTTAGCTGTGCTGTAACTTCCCTTTTCTCTTGTCCTCCTGTTGAAGGTTGGGGTTTTTTGTTGTTGTTCTTATGTTGCTTTTCTTGGTTTCTCTTTAGATCTTTTTAGTTCCTATAAAAATGTTGTTTTCTTTCACCACTTGTGTTGGCAGCCCACAGGCCTGAGGGTTAAGTTACATAACCCTAATCAGTGCCTCTATGTTTTTATGATGAAATCTCACATCCTGAATGTTTCCTGGTTGCGTAATGGATGCTAACACTTTGTTCTTCCAAGTTTTGTTCCAGGCACAATTGGTCGGGTCAGCTTCAGCTTTTAGTTGTAATAGTTTTTATCAAAAGTATGCAAGCAAAGTTATATTTTATCTGGATAGCTTTTTGAATCTATTTTCCAGTTCCTTTTATTAATCTGTATCTTGGCAGCATGCCTATGCTTCAAAGTTCCTCTTTCTTTCTAGCAGCTACCCGACAAGAGCAGAATATTCCCGTAGCCCTTTTCTCCAGATTTTGTTCATCAAAGAGAAGTCACGTTGCATCTTCAATGTGATGTGTAACCATTTTTTTCCCTTTTTACATTGGTTGTAAGCGTTGTGACAGCACAGTCATCATTATGGAGGGAAGGGAAATGCAGGCTGCAATGGAGATATCTTCTTATTCGTACATGGCTTATAGACAGACACTTTTGGAAAGATATATCTCTGTTGGGCTCTATTTTGCCTTCTGTAAGTGGAGTGCCATGCTGGAGGAGAGCTGCCAGGGTCAGTGTGTTTGATTTATGTCTCTTCTCTCTGTGGTTATTTGTAACAGGTGAAATTGCCTAGGATGTAAGGCCTTAGCATAAACTTTATCTTTACTCAGATAGCTGATTGTTTTGTTTTTTTTTTTTTAAATTAATACTGTATATCTGTGTTTATCTTGTTGGTTTATCAACATGGAACAAGCATATATAGCAGAAGTGAGCAATTAATTTTCCTAGGGACCACATGAGAAACTGGGACTGTTGTCAAGAGCTGCTGCCACTACGCTGCTGTTGCTGCCCCACCACCGTTGCTCTACCCACTGCCGCCACTGCTCCGCCCTGAAACTGCCACCCTACCCACAGCTGCTGATGCTGCACCACTGCACCTCCTTCCGCCAGGAAATACTAATATTTATAATTTAATTTAAATGTTAGTTAGTTTTTATTTAATTTAAAAAATTAAAATAAATTTGTTTAATTAAAACAATAGTAAACAATGGTAAAAGTAAATAGTAAAATTAATGTTTATCATTGCTTAATTTAGCAGATTGTTTCATTTTTAGAATTCTAGTTGATATGTATATGTTAAAACAAAATTAAAGATTGTTAATTACATGAAGCTGGTGAATGAAGTGACCTGTTATTCTGACCCAGCCTTCGCAAGACATTTATTCGCAAGTTAAACAATCCTCTTTTTATAACAGGGCAGTAAGTCTTTTATTCATATGTATAAACAAAAATAAAATGTAATTAGTCCCAGGTTTAGCCAAGAAATCAGAATTGCTTCTTGTATACTAGAAATGAACAGATGTCTGTGACAACCAGCCAGTCCCAAACCCCTCCTATTTATTTCCCAGGTAGGGAAGGCCTGGCTATCCTCTGCATCTGCCTTTCCCTGAGAGCCGGCTTATTGCTTTCCTTTGCTCTCCTCTCTTTTCCTCTCTGCATATATGCGCATCTGGGGTGGGCCCTATCTGTTCTTCCCCCTCAATCAGCTCAGGCCCCGCAGACAGCTGCCTCTCCACCTGAGGGAGGATGGAAGGCCCCGGCTCTGCCTCTGATGCTGTTTCCTTATCAGTCTTCCAAAGGCTCCAAAGCTGGCCCAGACTCTCCTTCCACCCCTTCGTCTGACTCTGCAGCTAGCTCTGCTGGCAGCCAACAGGCCACAACATCTGTCTACCATATGTTGATGATAAACAACTTTATGGCTTCATCACACGCTAAATAATGATGCCAACAAAAAAAAAAAAGATCTGTCCACAGGTCTGGAAGTTGTTCAGATGAGGATGAGGAAGAACAGGTTGAGGCTTTATCCCAATCAGATGGAGTGATTTGAGTTTTGATTCAACTGACTTCAGCGAAATTTCAGCTTCAGTTCTAGACAGGATCAGATTCTCCTGTAGTAAACAGCTTGTAACTTGGAAGTATTCCTGGACTCATGATTCCAACTTGACAAGCAAATGGCAACTTTGGTCTTCTCCTGGTACTTTCCTCTTTAGCAATATACGGGATAAAGGGAACTGAACAATTGCCATTTGCTTTATTTAATATACAAAAAATTCTTTACTTCAGCATAACTTACTTTTGTTTATGCATTGGAAATTGTTACACTTGGAAGAGCTGATCATCTGTGCATACATAAGATTAAGAAAATAGGGAAGTGAAAAACCAAAGCAGGAAAATTGCTAGAACATGTAGAGTTATATTCAGTGGCCAAAAATAACAGTGAAAAAGATAAACAAGTGTTATGTCTCCCCTTTAATTGCAGGCGAGCAAAACAAAAAGCACCCGTTTCAGAATTAATTCAAATCAAAAACAAACCCCCACAAAAGAACGGCTGGAGTAATTCCAAAACACAGCAATAAATCCACACTCTGTCCGGCAATCCTGGCTTAGCAGTAATTCACAAGCCTCAGAGAGTTTATTGCATATCTTCACTCCATTTAGACACTTTGCTTCTGGCGAGTTCCACCAGCCCAGCCGTGTCCTTTTATCCACTTATGGATCGTGTTAATTTCCCTAATTAATTACTGGCTCGACGCCTTCTCCCTAATTGAGATTGACATCTGAGCCTCCTTCTGTTTCTGACGTCAAGCCATAAGTTTTCCAAATTGTCTTCTCCACTGGAAAACTCTCTCATGCCTTCCCTGTCAGCCATTCCTGGCTGCTGCTCAGATAAGGAACCAGAGGGGGTCGAAGGTCCTGACAACTCTATTAAATCAGGTTTATCTCCCCTTGTTACATCCATCTCCTCATCCTGGCTACTATCCAAGTCACTAATCAAAGCCGGCTCATATTTTGCTGCCATATCCTCATCACTTGAACTTATATCTGCCACAGGAGCAGATTCCAAACCCGGAGCCACAACAAACAAGTATTGCATTTAATATCTTTGAAAACATCTATGATCTTACTTGGTGCAAAAATAAAATATACAAACAGTGAATGTGATTAATGAACTCCTCTGAACAATCTCTTTGAGTGTTGCCTGATAGTGATAGTGTGATGTCTCCTGTAAGTGATGGCTCCTCCACATCTTCCTCAGAGGCCTCAAGGGAGAATGAGAGCATTCCTGGCACATCCGGTATTGCTGACCTTGAATTGCTGGCAGTGTCTCAGCTGGAGCGAGCTCACAGGACAATGAGGAAGAGGGGGAGGAGCTACTGGCCTTCGTAGATGCTAGAGTACACAGGGCAGAGAGGCAGAGATCTGCCAGATTGATGGGGAAAAGAAGGGGAAAGAAAATTGATGGGGAAAAGAAGAGGGGGAGGAGCTGCCGGCCTTTGTAGATGCTAGAGTACACAGGGCAGAGAGGCAGAGATCTGCCAGATTGATGGAGAAAAGGGTCCGCCTCTCTTAATGGGCTGCATCTGGAGGGGCTTTAGCACAACAGGCAGAGGGAGGTGTTGCTGGAGGCAACATGTGTGTAGGTCATGGCCAGATACTTGTGTGTTTCTGGGACTCTGCAGCTCGTGGATTTAATTCAGTTGCAGAGAGCATTTGTTTGTTTGTAGCAGACGGTTATCTGTCAGGTGAATCAATTGGCTGTTGCCTGGAAGGTTAGTCTGGAGCTTGTTCATGGCTGGCTTTGCTGAAAACGACCCTCTGAACTTCTGGCTTGGACAATTCCTGTGACTTCTTTGTAAGACCTGAAACCGGACTACTGGACTTGCTGACAAACCTCAGTGGGGGCCCCGGGCTCGGAGGGGATTTGGGCTGTTTATTTTTGGAACCTACCCAGGCAAAAGCTTTATTTCCAAGACTGTTTTTGGTTTGGCTATGTTTGTTTTGCTTTTGGTTATCTACTTGATCGCGAGCCAATGACTGTGTTAAGATTGCAGCTGGGGGTTAGATGAAAACGTGAAACAGAACTGTTGGGGCAACGGACTGAATAAAGCTCTCTATACCAACCCTGACATGTGGGTGAATGAGGGCAGCACAGATGCTATGAATACAAGTCACATTCTCTCTCCAACACAGACACAACCTATATATGTATGTGTGTATATATAGGGTATGCATGTATAATATATATTGCTGAAAGCTGCACCTTCTGATATTGCCTCCTCTTAGGACAATTCCTGAATGTAGAAACAGTAAATGGCTGTAGAACACTCATTGAAAGAAATATATTTTCTCTTTTGAAATTTAGCAAGAAGTTTGTGAAAACTGAATAAAGACCTTTATTGAAAATACAGGTAATCCTTGCTTACTGAATGACTGCTCATTCGGTGAATGCTGGAACTTATGGCAATGCTGAAAAATGAGATTTTGGAATGGTCTTCAAACCTGTGGCTGTCACATCCTCAAAGTCACATGATTACGATTGGCAACCAGCACACATTTATGAGCGTCGCAGCTTCCTACAGTCACAAGATCATCATTTTTTCAATCTTCACATCCAGCTTCGGACAAGCAAAATCAATGGAGAAATTGGCAAGAAGTCGGAAGTCATGGTTACATGATGTTCCACTTCATGACCTGTGTTGATCTGCTTAACATGTCATAAGTCAAATGCACTCTCATGACTTTATGACTGAATTGCTTAGCAACACAGTTGCCAGTTCCAACTGTGATAAGTGAGGACTTCCCATATAGCAAAAGTCTTCCAAGTATATTTCGAAATATAGCACATGTACATGAAGTCTAGAAACCACATGCAGGAAGGATTGAAAGTTTTATGAATCAGGAAAAAGATCCAAAGGAGGACAACAAAGATAATACTCGATTTGAAAACCCTTATGAAAAAGAATGTTCAGTTTGAAAATAAGAAGACTCAATGCAGATATGATATTAGTATTCAGATACATAAAAAGGCACAGAGAGAAGACAGCCAGAAACTATTTTCTATTGTTAAAAAAATTAAGATTGGAAATTAAAGGCACAAAGTACAGATATCTATATTTCATTTAATTATAAATTTATGATTTTTAAAAATAGTTTGTATTAAAAAAGATTTTAAACATATGATACACTCAATAAAAATATAGTAAAGTAAATGTGATAAAGAAATAAAAAGAAAAAAGGAAAAGGAAAAGCCAAAGAAAACAAAAAATAAAACAAAACATATACAAAGAAGTGGCTTTCAATCTTTCTCTCGGCATTTATACATATAATTCTAACCAACCTCCAAGATTTGGAGTGAATATATAGGTTTGAACAATGTACATCTCTATAAACCAATCATGAAAACCAACATGATACATACATTCCTCAGTAGTCATAGTAACATAGTTCAACTAAAGGCTGAGATATACTAAGGCTTTAATCCTATCAATAACATACCTGCACTAACAAACATTCTTAAGTGTTGTCTCAAAAAGCTGTTTGTACCCAGTGTGCCATGCCCAATGAAACACACAGTGCGGTAGAGAGAGTGCACAGGAAAAGGACATGAGGATCACTCACAATAGGCCTGTGTAAAGGCCACTCCTTATAATACAGCTTTTATAGTTACCTCTCCATATGCCCACCTTAAACCCTCATAGGTCATCCTATGATCTTATTGGTGTTAACTGAATTCAGCAAAGTAAATTCACGTTTTTCAGCAAATATTTAACTAGCATCACCAATTAGCACATTTGTCCCTAATTTCCAATAATAATCAGCATGTTATACCATAATTAGTACATAGCCCCCAAGTTCCTGTTTTCCCAAATCTAAGCTGTGGTGGCACAGTGGTTAGAATGTAGAATTGCAGCCTAATTCTGCTGAGTGCCAACTGCCAGTAGTTTGATTCTGACCAGCTCAAGGTTGATTCAGCCTTCCATCCTTCCAAGATTGATAAAATGAGGACATATTGTTGGGGGCAATATGCCAACTCTGTAAACTGCTTAGAGAGGGCTGGAAAGTACTGTGAAGCGGTATATAAGTCTAAGTGCTATTGCTATGATATGTATGGGGTTTCACTTGAGCAAGTACTAATTACTTTGCTTTTGTAAGCATTCTTGACCATTATTGCACATTAGCATGTTACTAAGCATCAAGGCCTATCTGCTTTTAGGTTTTAACTTCTTAATATAAATGTCAACTTTGAAATGGACCAGGTCTGCCACAGCCATCTATCCGTTTCTCAGCTGCACATAATATGGGAGTGGGGAGAGGTTTGGAATGTCAGACCAGACTATAACAATGCATCGTCTAATGCAGGGGTCGGCAACCTTAAACACTCAAAGAGCCACAGAGGTCCTAACCGTTCAATTCTGGAGCCGACCGGAAGTCCAGTTCCCCCATCATAGTATCTCCTCCTAGTGCAGCGTCCTTTTTCCTCTGCTGACCGGAAGTCCGGTTCCCCCACCATAGCGCAGCGTCCTTTTTCTTCTACCTGTCCTAACCCTATCAATTGTGGATCTGACCGGTGACAGGGAGCCGCAGCAGAGGGATGAAAGAGCCACATGCAGCTCCAGAGCCATGGGTTACCAACCCTTGGTCTAGTGGGAACCAAGGTCATCTCAACAGATGTTGGCCAGAGGAGTTATCAGGGAAACGCCAGAACACCTAATTGGACAATGTGATCTGTGACAATGGGGGACGGAGCTAGTTATTTTTTAATTATGTTGAAACCGTGGGAAATAGAGTTGGTTTTGTTTTCCTTCGTGTCAAACTGATGTACTCAATAAAACAGTTCTTTGAGGAAGTTTCAAATCTCAGAGTACTGAATTGATTAGATTCATTAGTCAAAATCTTGACAATAAAGGTATTAGGGGAAGGGGTTCTTAACCTTTTCATCATAAATAATTGGTTATCTACCATCTTAACAAGCAGATATAAATACAAAGGCAGATCGTCTGGTTCCCCTCTAGTGCATCATATATGCCTAACAAGTAACCAGCAGAATAATTACAAAATATCAGAGCTATAATTATGTGCTAAATAATAATGAGAGAAATGAGAATTATTCCTGTAAAGAATAGAGAAAATGTAACGCCATACTAACCTAAGAATCCCCGATGGGGAATTATGTAAGGAATTGTGTAAGAATATTCACTATAAGACAGTAACAAGGCTTATTATAAACAAGGCTAATTCCAAGCACATTCCAGTCAGAAGGAAAGTTGGCAGGTCAAAGGAAGATAGTTGTCAGGTCAAGAAACCAGTTGTCACACTAAAATTAACAATGCTGACTATGGTGGACTGACATTCTAAATGAGACACAGGGAAATGTCTGAGAAAATGCCAGCCCTGAGTGAACTCAGGTAGCAGTATTTATTGAGAAAAAACACAAGCAAAAATACAGTATGCATATTCAGAAAACAATGACCTCAACAGGAGATTACTTCACCAGCATGAGAACACACAATCTTGGAAAGTCCCAGATGTTACCTTACTAGGATGAGATCATACAGCCACGGAAAGTCTCATGGGAAAGTTTGGAAAGTCCCATGAGAAAGCACAACTGTGTACCTTGAACTTTTACCTATTTTCCTATTCCTTCTAAACTTGCAGAATCAAACAGGATGAGACACTCCTACCCCCACCAAGAATGTCTATATCCCTAGACTTATTGCTAGTTATTCAAAGGCCTTACAGAAAATGATAAAATGATTAATAAAATATATTACCACACTGACAATGCCAAGGAGAGGGAGAATACTGGAAATGAACAGCTACTGGGATAGAAGTGCCAGGAAGAGGAAGATTGTGCATCCAGAAATTAACCAATATCGATAAAGGGCAGGAGTTTTTAGATCCTATAAAACCATCATGTAAAATTTCTATGTAAAATGTCTTCTGTAGCTCCACCTATATGAGCACAGAAGTTTCCAGCCTTTGCAAACGCTTAATAAAGCTCCTTATTATTGTTCAAGAGTCTCCGGTTGATTTCAAACTGAGAGGGTTAAATCTCACAAATAAGCAATACATAAATTTAAATGGATTAAAGTGGCGTTTCTCATAATCTCTACCGTTGTTCCTGAAAGCTGAACAGAGAATTGTTATCTTGCCTGGTATGTTATGCGTTTTTTTGTTTCTGTTTAAATCTACTTGCTAAAGCAAGCAATAAAGCTTTAAATGTCTTTACTCGCTGGTGTGTTTGTTTCGGATCTTAAAAAAAAAATAGTTTGGCAATACGCTTTCTTGAAGAATCTTCAGAATCACAAAATAATAATTTTGGAAAGGAAATGAACCCTCCTGCTGCTATTATTCTACAGACATTGGACATTCAGCTTAAAGTCTCTTTTAGCGCCCTTGCTTCTGCCTTCTAAGTGGGGAAGGAAGTCACCTACCAGCGGTTCCCAAATGATTCGGATTCCGACAGAAACAGTTCCAAAAAACAACAACACCCCAACAACCCCAAAACCTTCACTGATTTCAAACAATATTGACCAGGCTAGTCAGAAGCTCCGGAGACCGGATTATCGACGGCTCAATTCCCTGGTTGGGGCTCTTCTACCGTCCGGCTGTTTTCAGTCCAAAGGCGCTCTCAGCTTCCATTTACGGTTCTGCAAGAGAGGAAAAAATGTCCTCAGCAAAACAAGGGCGTTTCCTCACAACCTCTTTCGACCCTCGTCCCGTTTTTTAAAGTTACTCCCCCCCTTTAATCCTTATCGCCCAAGCTCCTGCGTCGATACGCGGCTTTGGCATCTTGCGGACCGGTGCGGTATTCAAGGACTGACGATTTGGTCCGGCAGAGCCCGGCTCTAGGCCCGCCCGCCCGCGCCTCTGGAGGCGTCAGTCTCCTTCCTTTTCGCCACCCCCCCTAATTCCTCAAATCGCGGCCAGGGACGAGGAATGCGCGGCCGCGGCAGCAGAGAGCGCTCGCGGAGCGCGGCGAAGAGGACGGTATCCACCCTTCCCGCCAGCGCCTCAAGCTTCCCCGGGGAGCCTTGTTTTTCTCCTCCTCCCTCGGCTCGTGGGCGGTCCCACCTAAAGCTTGGGAGCGGAAAAGCGAAGAGGAGCTTTTCGGGGGCCGAGCCTCAGTGCTTTTCAGGATCGGCGGCTCGCAACCCGGAGAGCGGGACGCTTTCCAAGAAGCCGCGGCTCCTTATTTTTCTCTCCTCCTCCTCCCCCTTTTTCCTCGGTCTGGTCGGCGCACGGCCGCCTTTCCTCGCTCGCCCGGCGGAGTCTCCCAAGCAGGGGCTCGAGCCTTCCTCGTCTCGGCGCTGGGCTGAAAGGGGCCCGCTCGACTTTTGAAAGCGGACTCTCGGCCGCCCCGTCCTCCTTCCTTTCCCGAGAGAGGAGCCTCGGACGGGGATTTCCCCGCCGTCCTTGCCTTTGGAAACTTGGCCTCCGGGGGTGGCTGGCTGTGCCCGAGCGCACGCGCGCCCTTCTTCTACCGCGTCGGTGGGGAGCCCCGCTTGGCCACCGAGGAGGAAGGTAGGGGACGCCTCAGCCGGGCGAGCTTCAAAGGAGACCGGAGGCGGGTCGTGGGAGGCCGGGTTTGGAGAAAGGAAAAAGGGCCTGGGGTGCGAAATGAGGAACGGAGTGAAGGAAAGGCCCGCTCTCCGCTCTTTTAATTGCAGCGAGCGGGAAAGCAGGCGCGTTGCTGCCGGAGTCCCTCCCTGACGGCTTGCTGGCCCTCCCCTAGCCCTCCCTTAGCGAGGCTGCTCCGTCCCTGGTGCAAAACAGCAAGCCGGGCGTGGGAATAGCAGAATTTTAAAAAAATGGTTCAGGCGAAGGAAGCCCGGGCGAATTTTTTTTCTTCCTTCCCTTCCCTTCCCCTCCCCTTCCCTTCCCCGCTAGGCTTTCCTGATGCTTCTTTAACTTCCCAGTCAGAAGAAAGTGACTCGGGGTCCTGGATGCTGATTCCTCTTTTCTCCAGAAGTGGAAGAGTTTATACTAATTGGAACTCTCTCTCTTTTTCTCTTTTTGCAGCTGTGGAGAGAATTGGAAACCTGGGCCAGGGGGCCTCTGGCTTTGCTTGGAGCAGAAGCCTGCAGACTAACGAGACTCACCTCCACAGCTGGTGGATTACTGGGGCCTGAAGGAGAGAAAAGATGTGCCTCTGAAATTTGGTGCGGCTTTGGAGAATGGGTAGAAAGTGAGTGGCGTTCCCAGTGGGCTCTTGAAAGCCCTGCTATGTATCGGTATCCTGTCAATTTTACTCTTTCCTATCACTCACTTGAAAGGCTTTTCCCTCCTGGTGTCCCTTGGAGATGAAGTAGCTGGAGCCCTGGTATACAGGTAGTCTTTGACTTTATTTAGTGACCGTTCAAAGTTACAACGGCACTGAAAAAAAGTGACTTATGATTGTTTTTCACCCTTATGACCATTGCAGCATCCCATGGTCACATGATCAAAATTCAGATGCTTGGCAACTGGTTCCTATTTATGACGGTTTCAGTGTCCTGGGGTCATGCGATCCCCTTTTGCGACCTTCTGACAAACAAAGTCAACGGGGAAGCCAGGTTCACTTAACAACCACGTTACTAACTTAACAGCTGCAATGATTCACTTTACAACTGTGACAAGAAAAGGTGTGTAATGGGGCAAAACTTAACAAATGTTTCACGTAGCAACATAAATTTTGGGCTCAGTTGTGGTCATAAGTCGTACCTGGAGGATTGGGAGAAGTGGAATAGAATATGAAGTTATGCTAATGTGGTCCTTTTGCAGCTTTAGATACATAGTTATACAGTAGGATGTTTTTAAAAAGCTGAAAGAACAGGTTATATATAGGTTGACCACTATGGATCTTGTTTGAGTATACATCTAAGACTGTTATGCAAAGTAATGAATGGACAGTTATGGAAGGTGGAATAACTGTATGGTATTTGGACAAACGCTAAGATGAGGGGGTTGATTGGCTCTAAATACCCCCCCACCCCATGATGAAGACCAAGTCAAACTTAGCAAAAGCAATTGGAAAACTTCATTCAAAAAATGTGGACCAACAGCCTGGATCCCATGAACTCATAAAGGAAGCTATTCCTGACTAAGTATGAGGGGATCTCCAGCTCAGCTATTTCAGACTTCTTTGCTTTGCTGGACAGAAAATCTGTCAGGAGAATTGCGCAGCAGGTGTCCAAATGAAGTCAGTGGCACTGACATGAACTTGTAGTTTTATATAAATAAATATATTTATTGTTTATATTTACAGTAGACAAGATAGTCAGGAACACAGGAATATCATGAGGTAAATCTAAACAGCGCATAGAGCACACAGAAGAAAAAGGGGGAAAAGGGGAAATTTCCCCTTAAGACCCACAGCAATCAATCACAGCATAAATTGCCTCATGCTTGAGCCAGCACTCTCCAACCAGTTGTAGTTCAACCACTGTTCCAACAACAACTGTGTGTTCTGGCTCCATTGTACACTTTATTGTTCCAGCTACTAAATTAAATATTTTAACAATCTATTGGATTGACCACCTGATTCAGCCTTGATCATCTGAATGTGAATTTTTATTCAGATAGACTAAGTCTTTTTCTTCTGTGTTTATTTTAATAAGCTTGTTTTATGAGATGTAACCTTATTCTTAGTAAACATTGAATTGAATCAGTTGAAAATATGAACATAAAGCACTTTTATATTTAGCAGAAGTCCCCAAGTCCCCAAAGCTTTGCTTAATATAATATCGTGAAAAACCACGGAGTTGCTGAACTAAGGAACTAGTCATATTCCAATAGACAAGGGTGGTTATGTGTCGCGTCGAGCGACCGGTCCGTTGATTCGATTTTCCAGTCTGTTGCTGAATTCCCTTCAAGAAATAATTTAGCGGAGCCCTCGCAAGGGTGAGTGCCAAAGCACAAAGAAAAAGACACAAAACAAATAGTTTCTTTAGGTGAGGAAACACATCGCGCCTGGGGCAGATGGAATTGTCCCGGCGGCCCCGATTGCTTTGCGCTGTCCTCTTTTATTGTGCTGATTCAAAGACGGGGGTGCGGGGTGATTGCAGGAAACAATGAAGTTACAGAGTTAATCATTGAAACCAAGCTACGTGACACAAGGAGCAAACTTCATGACTGATACTTTTCAGGTAAACATGTCTTAATACCAAATACACAGTTTTTAGCTGACACAGACTTTTGGAGTTAATCCTGTCAGTTTCAGTCCTGTCAGTGGAATTTGCCCTGAGAGGTGTACGTGCTAGGCAAGATTTGTTCTATGGCAAAATAGCTAAAGCAGGATAGCCACAGTTATGGAAAATAACAGATGGTGTAAGATAAAATGAATAATTGAATGTACTTCTTTTTGGTATATATGTTATTCTCCTTTTTTGGTATAGTTTAATCAAAGTAACGCCCCGGGCTAAGCTGAGGTCATGAAATGTATAAAAGTGACGCCTCAGGAAGAGCCAGGGGGTTCAGAATCTGCCATGCTAATGCTCTGAACCTTGTGCACAAATAAACCTGTATTCTCCAACTTTTCATGGTCTTGTGTCCTGATTTTGGAAGCAAGATTTGCTGCAACAGAATCATGTCTACTGTGTTTCTCACAAAATAAGGCTGGGCCTTTTTTTTTTTTGACCCCTGGAAAAAATGGCTAGGCCGTCTTTTCGAGGGTGACTTAATTTCCTCCCCCACCTAGAGGCGGCCCATCGCACCGTACCTCACGCTTGAGGCTGCTTCTATCGGCCAAACTGAGACCCAGCTCGCCAAATACTAGAATACCCCAATAGCCGATAGAACAGGGGTGGGCAAACTACGACCCAGCGGGCCACATCCAGCCCGATTGGTCTTTTAATCCGACCCGCCGAAAGATGGTACAGAATTGGAGGTTTGATGTGAATGATTGAATGATTGCATTCATTTGATTTTGACTTGTATGACAGGCATTTCGACACCAGGTGGTGGCCCGATCTGTCAAATTTTAAAAGTCAATGAGGCCCCGAGCCAAAAGTTTGCCCACCCCTCGATAGAAGCTCCCTGAAGGCAGAGTCCCCAGCCGCTTCGGGCCGAGGTGTGGCTTCCCATGTCCCCTCGCCTTTAGGCAGTCTCTTTCAGGCGATGGTAGCTCCTCAAATGCAGTCACCAGCCACTTCGATCGGCCAGTAGAAGCAGCCTCAGGGCGAGTGCACACACACACACACACTCCCCTCGCCATGAGGCCGCTTCTTTTGGCAGACGAAAGCTCCCTTGAAGGCAGAGTCCCCAGCCACTTCGGGGCAAGGCGTGGCTGCCCATGTCCGCGGCGAGGGGTGTGTGTGTGTGTGCGCTCGCCCCAAGGCCGCTTCTGCCAGCAGATCGAAGTGGCTGGTGACTGCATTTGGGGAGTTTCCATTGCCCGAAAGAGACTGCCTAAAGGCGAGGGGACACGGGCAGCCCCGCCTCGACCCGAAGCGGCTGGGGACTCTGCCTTCAAGGGAGCTTTCGTCTGCCGAAAGAAGCGGCCTCGCGGCGAGGGGAGTGTGTGTGTGCGCTCGCCCCGAGGCCGCTTCTACCGGCCGATCGAAGTGGCTGGTGACTGCACTTGGGGAGCTTCCATCGTCCGAAAGAGACTGCCTAAAGACGAGGGGACACGGGTAGCCACGCCACGCCCTGAAGTGGCTGGGGACTCTGCCTTCAGGGAGCTTCTATCGGCTATCGGGGTTTTCTAGCCTAGGCTACCTGCAGGGCACTCCTAAAGGCAAGTTTTCTCTCCATCCCACCCGCCCTTCCCCCGCCCATTTCTCTTCACCTCGTGTAGTTCTAACGAACGATGTGAGAAATGGGGAAAAGCATGGTTTAAATAGGCCTAAATTTTGGGGGCAGGGCTTAATTTCACCTCATGCCTAGAAATCATGCTGGGCCTTCCTATTGGTGGAGGCCATATTGTTGGAGAAACACGGTATATTTAGAGTTGCCCTGAGGTAACATGAGTGGCCAATAAATTTTATGAATAAATAAATCTTTTTTTGAGCCAGTGAATGTAATTACTATGGAAAGAGAAAAAGTGTGTTTCTTAGGCTTTCCTCAGGGAGTCAAACTATATAAGGTGGAGGATGTCATGGTATGGTAGAAGCACTGCCAGCTTTGTACACATGTGCAACATCAGTTCATGTACAAAAAGGGTAGACTGTGCTCACCATCTTGTAAATTTTAATATGCTCCTCTGTAGATGTTACTGATGTGATCTAGTAGTGCATGTATCATTTATCAAAGCTTGATAAAATATTACACTGAACCTCTAGTGTCTTCATGTTAATGCTTTGCAGAAATTGCAGGAATCAGCCTAGACTCTTATATCAAATTATAGTAGATATGAATGTGAGATAATTCAGTGTCCTCAGTAAAGAATAATCTTTGTTGGATATCTAGGGTTTTTTTCTGGCTATCCAGGTCTGTGGAATTATACTTTTTCTAGGGAAATAATTATTTTATTAGGTTGTCCATCCTTGTAATTACGTAGTTCCATCACAACCATATCATAATAAGTAAACTTTCAGATTTATTCAGCCACTGATTGAAGTTTAGTAAAGTTGAATATTGGCAATAACCTGTAGATTTATCACTGTCCAGATATTTGCAGCCAGATCTAGTTACCTCATATAACACACTGTGGTAGAAAAGTAAATGTTGAATCTTATTTAACATTTGATCTGGTTCTATCTTTTCCTGTCTTCATCATAGTTGAGCAGTGATGATTGGTGTACAAATAATTGTAGCTGTGGTTTTTCCTGCCCTTGACATTTTCTTATTTTCTTTATGGATCTATAGCAACCTACCCAACTGGTGTCCTCCAGGTGCACATAAAATGTTTGTGCTTCCTGTGGTTGACGGAGATGTTTTTCTGGGGAAAAAAGGACCCCACCAATTTGGAAAAGCCTTAAAGCTGAACATAGCTTCTCCTATTTTTGTGCAAACCCATTTGACTTAGGAGGGCACAGAAATAATCAAAACACTTAGCATCAAAAATGTCCTATGTGATGTTGAATCAATGCTGATATTCCTCTGGAGACCTGATAAATGTCCCTTTCTCACAGATGTGACTCCTCTATCATCTTACTAAAACCTTGTTGCCTCCTAACAATAAACATGAATTGAAAGCAAGGCCATAACTCCCTGTACTGTTCCTGTAATTTTAGATAAATTACAAACACGTACATGTTTAGAAGGCTTTCATTGCCTCATTTGGTCTTTGTGTTCCATAAACAAATTTTCCTTTTGAATAGTTGTTACTCAAATATGCAGGAAACTAGTAGGAACAAGTGAGATTCATTTTTAAAAAAAATCATACAATTGATCCTGAAATTTTTGAATTTGAATGTGTGCTGGGGAGCTGAAACCATATTTAGATGATAAATTTGTATACTTTGAATATTTTGTCCCAGTTCTCTGCATCAGTGTTTTAAAATATGCTTTGCTGCTTTTAATGGGAGTTACTTTCAAGTAAATATGTGTAAAATTTCAGGTGTGCAGCACAGACCTCTGCATGTTTTCTTGAAAGTCAGTCCAACTGACTTCACTGGGACTTACTCCCTGTGGTATGTTATGATTGCAGCCTTCAGCTGCTAATTATAATTGTTCCTCTATTTATAGGAATGCCGAGGGTTATATGCTTAGAACCAATTTCCTTTTCTCAGTTTATTAAATTATAAAGTGTTCAGCAAGATGCTCTATGTGATATGTCAGAAGTTTCTCTCATGCCTGCTTTTATATGGACATTAAAATTATTGAATATTAGTAATCTGCTTTACAGTTTACAACTGTCTTATAATTTTCAGGTTCAGTTTAAACATATTTCTACAGGATTTGTTTTGTTCCTCCCTTAAAATAATATAATTTATTTTTTAAAAAAATTAATTTATTTTTAGAGGCTGAAAAATAATAAAACCTCCACCAGAACTGTTGAATATAAAATCAAATGATTTAATATTTGTTGGGACTACCATCTTAGGATATACAGTTTACATTTCAACTTAGAATGTTGTAGGGAGACCCACACCTGTTGTATTTTAACAGCGCCCTGGAACTGTTTATAGAATCCATTTTAATTTGTTTTAATTCTAAAACTGTTCAATTTATATCTTACTTTGGGTTCAAGAATTCAAGACAGCATAATTAGCACTAGTCCTCCTGTTTTCCATACAATAATAATTTGTCAGGTATGTGTAACATTTCTAAAAATAGTTCTTCTAAGGCACCTCCCAGAATAGTACTCAAGTTGCTGTATTCTTGCCCAACTAGGCTACACATTCACACAATACTCAAATCCACTGTCAACACAGGTGATCAGACTGTGTTAGAATGGGCTGGGAAGCAGACTCAGGGTGTCCCTTGCTCTAACAAGAATCATCTCACACTTCAGGGGTCTGGATTCATTCCAGTCTTCTTTTTTTATATCCAACTTGTTTACTCTAAAACTCAAGTGTCACATCAGGAACTTTATTTGCTTACTCCCTGTTCTATGATCCCATGAAAAATGCAATCCATTGCATTGCTTGCACCCACCAATGTTCTAGCTGTTACCATCAGTGATAAATCACTCATATGCACATTCAGGACCTTCCATTATTATTAGTATTACACACATTCCAGCAATGTGAGGTTCCCAGTGGATTCATGCAAATAATAAACATGGCTATACCAAAAGCCCAGTATACCAATGACTTATTTTAATATATAACATAGATCATATTTGTACCGTGTTTCTCATATAATAAGGCTGGGTCTTATTTTTTTTTGAGCCCCGAAAAAATGACTAGGCCGTCTTTTCGGGGGTGACTTAATTCCCCCCCCCCCTTTGAATCTTCGGGTGGGCGGCGACGGCTTGGATGTTGACCTCGGCGTTGGTGGGGCACTTTGTATCGGGGTCAACGCAGGCAGCACCATATCTGGGTGTGCAACAAAAGTACTTCCTAACGGCAAGCCCCCCCCCCCATTCCCCCCATTTCGCATGTTTTAATATAGGCCTTAATTTGGGGGGAGGGGCTTAATTTCATTTCATGCCTATAAAACATGCTGGGACTTCCTATTGGGGGAGGCCATATTGTTTGAGAAACAGGGTAATATATTTGTAACATATAATATCTAACATCTTTGGGATGGATATTTCATAACTAGAGGCAGCCTCCATGGAGAAATCCTGCTCCACGGAAAACAGTCACCTGGTGTTCCTCAGCATGGAAGAAACTCATCTAGTCAGAGTTTCTATTCTTTAGGACTGGGGTGGAAACCCGGAGGAAAAGGTGTTTCCTCAGATAGTGTCACTGCAAATGGGTAGAGCTTTTCAGCCATCTTGATAAAACCTGCATATTTCCCTGTATGATTTTACCTTTCTCAAATGTGTTTAAGACTACTGTATATGTGGTTTTCAGTGCAGTGTGATCCCAAGGTTGGAAGATTGGAGGGAGAGTTTCTGCTATCCATAGGGAGTTCACCTCGCTTACCAGAAAATCTGTTGGAACTAAGCAGGTAAGGAGCTGCTTTACTAGCTGAGTAAGAAAGACTAGAGTTACTATGATGTATCACATGATGTTGGCTGCTTGATAGCTTCCTTGACAAAGTGAAGATTATTTCAAATATATTGTTGGAAAATTCCAGAACTGGTGGCTAATTCCATCTGCCTGCCATGGATAATGCTGCACTGATTGCTGAACTGTTTGAGCAAAGTCTAATGTGATGGACAGCGCACATACCAAATGATTTAGTGCAAAGATTTTGTTCCTTGTAGAGTTGTAATTGCAGGAATGTTCCAATCTCGGATGGCAAACCTCAGATAAAGAATGTTTCCAAGCAAATACAACTCAGGCAAACGAAGTCACTAATCTATGGATAAAGAAGGATTAGAGAGGGGAAGTAGACATATGTTAGACTTTAACTAGAGATAATTAATTGTATGGATTACTGTACTAAACAGTAACGAAAGTTAAGCAGTAACCAAAGTTAACCAATGATGGAGGATAACTAAAAATGTATATAAATGCAAGACTATATTCCAATAAAGATCATCATAATTCAGTTGTTCATGATCAAACAACTCGACTGCCTCGACATTTCAACAGTTCCTATCAGAATGATGACACAGATTATTCATGAGGTAAATCTGGGGGCATAACAGCTAGTTCTGAAGGCATTTTCTCTCCTGGAGACGGGACAGCACTTGTTTTAGTGAAGAATAGGGCCTATACTTGGGATTTTTCATGAGATCTCAACAAGATGGGGACCTGATTCGGTCTACCTTTCATTGCAGTGGGCAATAGAAAAGATAGAGATATTTTCTCCAGAAGACAATGGTGCAAAGGGGATTGCTATCCCATGTTACTGTTGTGAGAGGTTTTGCTCTGTGTTTTTGATGAATCCCAACATTATTCATCCTGGGGCAGCTGAGAAGTTTTCATACGGCTCTCTTGCTACATTTTCCATATATGTTATTATCTTACACCATCTGTTACTTCTGCTATTCATCTCTTGCAATACATTACAGAAAATATCTAGTACATAGGTCACGTTACATTTGTTATGTATATGTAAATAATGTAGTTGGGTTGACTATATAAACTACAAATATATATGTTTGTAGCTTTAAGGAAAAATACTGTAATGTATTATGCTGTGTTCTGGTTGGATAACCATAGCTTCAAGTTGCCATAAGAGGGAGCTATAGATCATGGTTTAATTCTCTCTCTTTTTCACTGATGATCTCTCTTGAGACTGATACTGACTGACTACGGACCGATACTGACTAACCCTGTTTATTTTGATATTCTGTTGATATCAAAGGTTATTTGTTGTATTATGGTTTGATATTTGTCTGCTGTAAAAGACATGGAACCGGTAAGAAGACTTTATAACTGGATATTTCTGGACTGTTAAAAACGTGTATGACATGGACTGTTTATTGGACTGTGCTATTTGTGATTTATTGTTACAATGGCACAACAACAGTCAACCAGTCTATCCCTGATAACCCGGTTGGATGGAACAAACTATGTTTCCTGGTCTATGAAGTGCAGCCTATTTCTGCGTAAAGAAGGATTATGGACTGTAGTGAATAATCCACTGGATGTAACAACTTTGGATCCATCGAATGATGAAGATAAAGAGAAAATAGGTCATAGGTCAGTTTACATGTTACATTCAGCAAGTTCCTGTATTTTCTAAAGCTTGCAACATATAAGTCAAATAACTTCTGCTAATAGTATTAATACCTTTTGGTATTTTTCTCACACTGCTTCAGGCCCTTTGCAAACATAACTTTGGCTACACAGTACTGCCAAAGGTACTTACAATATAAGTAATCTTTGGGAATATTGCCAAAATATTCTACCATTGGTTTCATCCCTGGGGACTGATAGTTTTTTCATTTAATTTTTTTTTAGTTACAAACAGTCTCACTCTTTTGAAGGGGGGACAAAATTAGAGTCAGTTCATGCATCTAAGGATCACTGCCTTAAACTGTTTGCTATTATACATGGTTCTTCCATTTTTCCTATTTTCTTTACTAAGGCAACTTTTGTTTTGGTGAATTATTCAGAACTGTAATGAGTAAGCTGAATTGATCATAAGTGAAAGGGAGGGTTTCTGTCACAGAGCAGAATAATTCTTAAACCCTGCCTTCTAATTGGGAAATGTAGCTCTAACTTTTTTCCTGTTGGGTCTGTCTAAAAGCTGACAGATGGATGCTCTCTTTTAGGAAAGAAAGAAGAGTGTATCTCTATTGGTCTTATCCATCAGCAATTTTTGACATAACTGACCATGGTATTATTCTGGATCAGCTCTGTAAAGTAGCACTCTATTGCAATAGCTCAACTACTCCAGTGGACTTTAGTCTGATAACAATGCCCATGCAGTGGTACTATCATTCCTAGAGATCCAAAGTTCTTTGTGTGCTTGGTCTAGAAGCTGAAGCTGCTACAGAATGTGGCAGCCAAATTGTCTTTGTTGGGGGAAATTCCCCAGACCCTTTTAGTGAATGGGAGACCATAATCATAGCTATGAGTTAAATTTTATTGAAATAATGTACAGAAGGAGAATGCAAGATATGTAGATGGAGGTTTTTATGGCTTTTATGATAGGTTTTCATCTTCAGACAATTGAAACAACCCTTCCCTGTTGGATCATTTATAGCAATAGCAATAGCACTTAGACTTATATACAGCTTCCTAGTGCTTTGACAACGCTCTATATGAGTTTACAGAGTCAGCATATTGCCTCCAACAGTCTGTGTCCTCATTTTACCAACCTTGAAAGGATGGAAGGCTGAGTTAACCTTGAGCCTGTGAGAAGTGAACTGCTAGCAGTTGGCAGAATTCGCCTAGAAATTGCTAGTTCAGCATGTGTCAGCAGTTTCCCAGACTCTCACTTCCTTTTCTTTGTGGCAGTTTCCTAATGTTCTTTGCTAGATTCTTACATTTTTAGCAACTTAAGCAATCCACATAATATGCAGCCCCTCAGAGAGCAGACTCAAGTTACCAAATAGGGTAAGGATCATTTATCCAGTATTTTCTCTTTCATTCTCCTAGTTTCCTTTTTTCCAACGCTTATGTTTCATGTTCTAGACACTGGGAATAGAAGAAAATAAGCCTCTTTAGAGAAACTTACTGTTGTGTAATATAGTGAAGAACAATGCTCTATCTATTATATCCTGGGGCTAGTCAGCAAATCAGAAATTATTAAGGGACTTCATAAACTCTATGAAATAGGATTACCTGGGACAGACTTATTAGAGAAAAATAGGTGTGCTGCTAATGCTGCATTATTTCTTAGCCATGAAACTATCACATCAGAATGGGCCTTTAAAAAATGTCCCAAACCACAAGAATGTCACAGCATCTTTCAAAGCAATGTTTATTCATGAACAGCTGCAAAACATATTTACAAAAGACTTGACATTTCAGAATTAACAGAAAATGTCATATAACAACATGGTTGAAAGATGCAGCCAAGTAGTCTTAATGTCAGCTTTGGAAGCCATATTAGCACCAGACGCTTCCACACTGCCACATTCTTGAGCCTGGGAAAATGGGAGGAGGGAATTTCTTGGAGTGTATGTGGTTAGACATAATAGCATTCTTCTTCTAAGTCAAGGTCATGTTATTTCTGTACCTGGTTGAAAGGACGCCTCAAGTTGGGACGGATGGTGATTGGGGCATGTGATGCAATGGGTGCAGGGGTGCATTTGTAATTTTTATTTATTGCAAAGAAATCCAGAACTTTCAGATTTGGGATTTTCAAGATGTGCCAGTTTACCATTCAAATAAAAAGAACTTTTGGAGAGGATGTCTGTATCGGAATTATTTGTTGGAGTGGAGGTTTTCTGGAATGCTGACACTTAAAGGAGGCAATCAAACTTAAGATTTTCATCTTGCTTAGGAAATATGAAATGATGATCGCTTTTCACTTGGAAATTCTGCTGCAAGCCGCACTGACATATAAGGGGATTGTCAGTATAATATGGATGCAAGAATGTGTCAAAGTGCATCAAGCATTTTTAGCAGAAACTGGAGAAGGTAACCAAGAAATCTAAATGCAATTGGAAAGCAAATTCCTAATAACTTGGAGTAGCTCCAGCTTACCTGTAGGACTATAAACATGGTTCAATTGCCTTTTTTATAGCTATAGTCATGGACATCTTTAGCCTGGCATCTAAAGCATAATAGAAAATATCCATTGACCTAGTATGTGCATCATATAAAGATGGTCATAGGAATATGAACACTTGTGAGTTTATATACAGTTTCAAAAACAGTCACTGCCCCTTTCTGGGTTCACAATCTATCCAGCAACTCAATCCCCTTGATAGTTGCTACATCCTACTTTTATTTATTTTATCATGACAACTGGTTTCTTGACCTGCCAACTATCTTCCTTTGACTGTCAACTAATTTCTGTTGACTTGCCAGCTAATGTCCTAACTGGAAATATGCTAAGGCTTTTATAGTCTTGTTCATTTCCTTTCACTTAACATTCTTACATAATTTCCTATCCGGGATTCTTAGGTTATACTAAAATGGTGTTATTATTGCTCTTTCTTTACAGGAATAATTCTCATTTCTCTCACACTTCAATATAGAGATTGCCAAACATACTGATACCATCTCCACACATTCCGAAAGAAATAAGTTGACATGGACAGAAGTGAATTGTATCCATCATTCTTTATTCCATAGTCTATAACATGGACAATTTGCTTTTGATGTATGACATAACATATTCTTGTAAATAATAAAACAAATGAAAATGGTTCGTAGCATGTGTTTTACAAACTCCAGTCTGGATTTTTGTATCTGTTTTTCAGAAGTAAGAGTTTTCTTGGGTTTTCTACCATGAAGGCCACTTTCAATTTGGTAATATATCAGTGATGGATGGTACAAGTTGATATTGTTGTATTTTAATCTTGGGTGGGTGGGGGTATTCTGTTCAAATTAAGGTTAGGGTTTTTTGTAGCTATGTCCACAGTTGGCTACAATCCATGAACCTTGAGATTCTTCATAATGTTAATAATGGTGATTATTATTATTATATTATAGCTTTAACATTGCCATGCTTGGCTGTTACCTTCTTCCTTTCTTTCTCATACAACACTTCACATTTCCATGTTTATTGTGCTGCAGTGAATACAAAACACCTGAGTGAATACTGTTCTGTCTTCAAATAGATTTGAGTGACAGATTATGAGACTGAAGACACCTGTAATATTAAGTCTGCTTGAGAGATCGCTCAAATTCAATGTCTTAAATTCTAAGGGTCATCAATAATTATGTCCATGCCATTTTCATTATTATTTACAGGAATGTGTAAACTCATATATCAAAAACAAAGGTTCTGTTCGGTGGACTATGGAGTAAAGTTTGTTTTCAACTTATTTCACAGCAAATTGAAATTCTAGGGGAAAATGCAGAGGGGTACCAATACTTTCAGCTGGATTTGTATATACAGTCTGCTAATAAGTGCAGTACGTTTAGGTGTGAGCAGAGTTAACATAGTTACTGTAGCAAAGAAAAAGAGAACTTTTGTCTTCAGTAAATTTTGCTTCAGAATAAATGTGGGAAACGAAAATATAGCCTATTGATGTATTCGATTTAATAAGGCCTATGGGGATGATAGCAGGCCCCAAAATAAAGATATGAATCAAAATCTTCAGCCAGGATGATTTCATAATGTGAAAGAATTATTTGTAATTTGCTAAGCAGTTGCAATTTGTGTAATATGATATTACGAAGAGGATAGTTTCATGAGTATATTTGGAAGTAGAAGGATGAAACCATGAGAAATAGGGAACTGAAAGTAACAGATGGGGGTTTCAGATGTTCATGGGTATGGAAATTAAGTAAGAGAGAACAAGGACATGGGTTATAAAACATGTCATGAAAATGTCCATCTGTGTGTGACTGTTGGCAGAAAGGTATAAAAATAGGAGCTGGAAATCAGGTCAGGGCCACTAGCCTATAGCTATCCTTGCTGGACCTGCTGTGTCACTGGACCTCATTGCAGTGGGTTACAAATGTAAGTGCTGTTACAATGACTGTTTATACTCCAAATTACTATCGAAATAAACCTCTGAATCTGTGGTGGTCTCTCATGGAAAAATGAGACACAAACAAGTGTTCTCGGGATGAGAGCCCAGAGCAAAATCCAGCACTCCCTTTTATTGAGATTTTAGTACATGGTAAACATAGCAAGCATAATCACATGATGGGTTACAATAGTTAGATATAGTACAGACTTGTTTACAATCGTCTGAGCTGCTTCCTTGTTCCTTGTGTTTGTTCTTACCGTTCTCATTGTGAAATTTCCTTGCACTATCTCAGTGACCTTTAAACAAGCATGTATGTACAAAGCATTAGATTAATCATTACCCAAACCCAAGCCAAAGTTTTATTCCCACATGAATCTTTAAGAATTATTGTTTGTATTGCTGTCTTTTGTTTCTTTCATTGGGATTTTTCCACGATATAAGGAAACTTAGAATTGCAACCTCAAGCTGTTTTAAATGATGAATAGAGAGGTCTTTTGTTAATGACAACTACCATTATGTTTTAACTATGACTCCTGTCACAACACTTACATATTTTACAGGTGTTAAGCAGGGATGGATCCAACTGGTATAACTATCGGTTCTGTCTATTAGCATCATGTGCGCATGCGCGAGTCGCGCGAGTGCAATTTACAATCTGCTGAGCTGCCCGGACAGCTGAGCAGCGCTGCGTGCAAGTGCACAGTGGTTGGAAAAGCCCCTTTTTTCCTGCTTTTCAACTGCAGCTGTGTCGCACAAAGCAGCTGCAGTTGTAAAAGCAGGAAATAAAGGTCGGGTAAGAGCCCAGACGGGCGGGTGGGCCACAATAGCAGCAGACATAGAACCGGTACTATGTCTGCTGCTCTTCGGAGCAACCAGTTCTACAGAGGTGGACAGAACCGGTAGAAACCCACCCCTGGTTTTAAGACACGGGGGAGCATGTTTATTTTATTTATTTCTAAACCACCCATCTCCCTCAGAGAGCATCATTTGTACATAATGTGCCTGTGTAATGAAGCCCTCATTTGATCAGGAAAACTCACCCCTTCAGTTTGTTCTAAGTATTTCTCACCTCTGAAGTTCCAATACTACACAATACTAGGCTTATGCTGAAGAGGGAGACTTTGTAAATAAGAGATAAACTATACAAAACATGATGTTGCAATAGTGGCAAATATCTGTAACTCAGGTGTTAGATGAGGATGAAGCTTTGTTCTCCAAGCTTGTGGGCTGGTTTCCAAACATTTTGTTACCAGGATAGGTCACATCTTCAGCAGAGATTAGGGGATGTCAGTGTTTTTCTGTTTATAATCTTGTGTTTTAGATCTTCTGTTTTAGATCTTGTGATGGGTCGGTCATGTGTGAGTATGTCAGTTGAGGGGTCTTGTGATGGGTCAAGTGGGAGTCATCAGTGGGAGTCCTGTGATGGGGAGTTTACATAAGGTGAGGATCATTGGGAGGTGAAATGCTAGTTGTGGGGGGGGGGGGGTGTTGCGTGAATTGGTTGAGGGTTGGTGCTTCTCTGGTTAGCTGTGCAATTGATTTGGATTCTGAAGGGCTCATAGGCTGTATGTCAATGTGTCTGTTGATGGAATTGCTTAGAGTGCCAGGCTTCGATAAACTCACATGTGTGGTAGGTAGTAGCATGGCCAATAATACTTGTATTGTTCAATCATCATCCAATTGAATAAAAAATGCAATCCACTGCATTCCTTATGCCCACTAATGTTTTACCTGGTATCACCAACGTTAAATCTTCTACATATGTACAGGTGAAACTTGAAAAATTAGAATATTGTGCAAAAGTTCATTTATTTCAGAATGCAACTTAAAAGGTGAACCTAATATGTGAGATAGACTCATTACATGCAAAGCAAGATAGTTCAAGCCGTGATGTGTCATAATTGAGATGATTATGGCTTACAGCTCATGAAAACCCCAAATCCACAATCTCAGAAAATTAGGATATTGTGAAAAGGTTCAATATTCTAAGCTCAAAGTGTCCCACTCTAATCAGCTAATTAAACCATAACACCTGCAAAGGGTTCCTGAGCCTTTAAATGGTCTCTCAGTCAGGTTCAGTAGGAATCACAATCATGGGAAAGACTGGAGACCTGACAGTTGTGCAGAAAACCATCATTGACACCTTCCATAAGGAGGGAAAGTCTCAAAAAGTAATTGCAAACGAAGTTGGATGTTCCCAAAGTGCTGTATCAAAGCACATTAGTAGAAAGTTATGTGGAAGGGAAAAGTGTGGAAGAAAAAGGTGCACAAGCAGCAGGGATGACCGCAGCCTGGAGAGGATTGTCAGGAAAAGGTCATTCAAAAGTGTTGGGGACTTTCACAAGGAGTGGACTGAGGCTGGAGTCAGTGCATCAAGAGCCACCACACACAGATAGATCCTGGACAAGGGCTTCAAATGTCGTATTCCTCTTGTCAAGCTGCTCCTGAACAACAAACAACGTCAGAAGCATCTTACCTGGACTAAAGAAAAACAGAACTGGTCTGTTGCTCAATGATCCAAAGTCCTCTTTTCTGATGAGAGTATCTTTTGCATCTCATTTGGAAACCAAGGACCCAGAGTCTGGAGGAAGAATGGAGAGGCACACAACGCAAGACGCTTGAAGTCCAGTGTGAAGTTTCCACAGTTTGTGTTGATTTGGGGAACCATGTCATCTGGTGTTGGTCCACTGTGCTTCATTAAGTTCAGGGTCAACGCAGCCGTCTACCAGGAGATTTTGGAGCACTTCGTGCTTCCTTCCGCAGACGAGCTTTATGGGGATGCTGACTTCATTTTCCAGCAGGACTTGGCACCTGCCCACACTGCCAAAAGCACCAAAACCTGGTTCAATGACCGTGGCATTACTGTGCTTGATTGGCCAGCACACTCGCCTGACCTGAACCCCATAGAGAATCTATGGGGCATTGGCCAAGAAAGATGAGAGACATAAGGCCGAACAATGCAGAAGAGCTGAAGGCCGCTATTGAAGCATCCTGGTCTTCCATAACACCTCAGCAGTGCCACAGGCTGATAGCTTCCATGCCATGCCGCATTGAGGCAGTAATTGCTGCAAAAGGGACCCAAACCAAGTACTGAGTACATATGCATGCTTATAC
This sequence comes from Notechis scutatus, assembly GCF_049901735.1. Taxonomy (NCBI): domain Eukaryota; kingdom Metazoa; phylum Chordata; class Lepidosauria; order Squamata; family Elapidae; genus Notechis; species Notechis scutatus. The sequence goes on along the minus strand of NC_142014.1, from coordinate 64,583,039 downwards.
TTTTCAGAGGTCCGATATTGTTCTATGTACAATCCTTGTTTTATTGATTGCATGTAATCTAATTTTCTGAGATTGTGGATTTGGGGTTTTCATGAGCTGTAAGCCATAATCATCACAATTATGACAAATCATGGCTTGAACTATCTTGCTTTGCATGTAATGAGTCTATCTCATATATTAGTTTCACCTTTTAAGTTAATTTTTCGAGTTTCACCTGTATATAAAAGCCAAATGCCACTCATCATGAAATCTTCAGAACTGTAAAGCCTATACACTTGAAATTTGGCACATATGTTCCTCTTGGTTTCTAGTTGCTCGCTAAGAAAGGATTTTTTCGAAATGACCATCAGATCATTAGTATTTCTTATACAGTATTAACATGCTCTGATAGATTAGCACGCTCTGATGCTAAGGAGTTAGACATTCCACTCCCCCTCCCCACCTGAAAAGAACTCCGTTCCAACTGCCAGTTGCCTCAGTTCAAACTGGCAGACGTTCCACTCCTTCACTCAGAAGTGGTTTGGGGCTCCTTACAATACTAAACATTGTTACCTCACCAAAACGTCTACGCCTTCCAGCTATGGAACTGCTTCCAAACTCAAGGCGGCAGAAAAGTTATTAGCTCAAGTTGTGTTTGCAGGGTTATTGATCCTCTCAACAACATTGTCCTCAGTAAAATAAGCCCGATCACATAGTGTCGTAGCGAAGCACAGGTATCCAGCTAGTCATTTACACACTCACTCAGAATCTTTCTTTATCGGTAGTACACAACATTTCAGCAAATTTTCTAACAGCAAAAGGTTTTTGAACAGCCTGCCTCAAGAACTGCTAGAAAGTAGCATCTGTGGTTACCTGATGAGAACCTGTGGCTACCTACTTCTTGCTAGTGATGTGAACTGTATCCTGACCTTGTATATTGAAGCTTCTATAAATTGAATCTATGTGGCATGGATAAGTTTTGTTGTTTATTGTTATGGTTTTTTTGTAGGCTGCCCAGAATCACTTGTTTGTTTGTGAGATGGGCAGCTACATAAATTAGATGAATAAACTGGTTATGCATCCATCAGATTCCTATTGTGACCTTGCTTTAATGTGGTAATATATTTTATTAATCATTTTATCATTTTCTGTAAGGCCTTTGAAATACTAGCAATAGGTCTAGGGATATAGACATTCTTGGTGGGGGTAGGAGTACCTTTGCTCATGAGTGTCTCATCCTGTTTTGATCTGCAAGTTTAGAAGGAATAGGAAAATAGGTAAAAGTTCAAGGTACACAGTTGTGCTTTCTCATGGGACTTTCCAAACTTTCCCATGAGACTTTCCGTGGCTGTATGATCTCATCCTAGTAAGGTAACATCTGGGACTTTCCAAGATTGTGTGTTCTCATGCTGGTGAAGTAATCTCCTGTTGAGGTCATTGTTTTCTGAATATGCATACTGTATTTTTGCTTGTGTTTTTTCTCAATAAATACTGCTACCTGAGTTCACTCAGGGCTGGCATTTTCTCAGACATTTCCCTGTGTCTCATTTCGAATGTCAGTCCACCATACTTTAAAATGCTTTTAGTAGTGCATTTCAATTTCATGATATGTATAATACTGAGAAATTAGGGTTATATACTAATTACAAGTAGTCCTCATTTTGTGACTGCAATAGGGATCAATGATTGGTTGTTAAACAAAATGGTCACCAAGTGAAAAATCATGTGACTGCACCTGTTTACTATTTTACTTAAGCTTTCCTTCACTTTACAGCATCAGAAAGATACAATCCCAATAATATGGTGAACCCAAATGGTGTGTAAATTTCTGGAATTGGACATATGAGAAAGCCGGGTAAAAGGGCAAAAGTTATATTGATAGTCCTTGACTTATAATATTTTTTTCAGTGATTGTTCAACTGCGCTGAACCTATCACAGACATTCCAGGCATTGTAGCATCCACCATAATGGTCATGTGTTCAACATTTGGGTTCTTGGCAACTCACCTGCAGGTGTATTTCAACTTCTCCACTCACCTATCTCCTCCTAACTCTGCCCTTTTGCCCCCAGCTACCATCCCAGCTGACTTTCTTCATCATCTTGCTCCCACTGCTAATGTGATGGGCCCGGCCTGGCTGCTGGGCTAGGCTGGGACTGGGCTTCACATAAATCCCAAAGCAGTCCCTGAAATTGAGTTGAACTCCTAGTGACTATATGCAGAAAAATTGTTTGCTGTTGTCTTTTTCTGAAATTCTGGTTTGACTTTCAAGCCTAGCTTACATCCATATGTGGAATTTCTTGTGTTTTTTTAACCTAGATTGCTTACGTTTCAAGGTCAGATAAGGTATTCATTCTTAATCAAGATTAATATAATAAATTGGAATTTTTTTCTATGTAGCTCTGACCAAATAGGAGGAAACATGCATCAAGTTTTAGGAACCAAAATTCTTGTATTTTCTTTTTTTCAGAAAACATTGTCATGTGACATTAACAACACTGAAGAGTCAACACCATTCAGTAAAAACCATTCTTAGAAAATGTAAGTATTAGATTAATATCCAGATATAATGATCATTGGTTTCTGACTCATATGAGCTATATGACCATGAGTGGCATAGTGGCCTAGAAGTGAAGACACTCCTCCCACTTGGAAGGTTGAGAGTTCAATCCTGGGCAGCGGCAGGTGTTTCTGTATCTAGGTGCAAAGAGAAAATATCTGCTGTGAACTCTGCATAGACATCAGGAAGGGCATCTGGCCAGTAAATGCTCAGTTCCACTCAGTCGCCCCAACTCCACCTCAAATAAAGGGATTAAAGGATCATAAAAAAGTCTCTATGACTTATAGCATCATTCCCCAACCTTTATGGGTTGGCGGCCCAGTGTGTGTGTGATAATAATCACAAAACAATTGAAATCTGGAGGCACGGGAACAAGAGGTTTATTATTAAGCTTTTGCAAAAGGGAATTCTGCTCATGGCAGAAGACATTTTCCCCAGAGGGGCTGGGGTTTATATACAGGTTCAAATATAAAGTCTCTGCCCATTTCCTGGATTCACAATCTGTCCAACTATGTATCTCCCTATGCCATACTCATAGCATAACACCTGCTACCTTGTCTTTGGAAACTACCCTCGTTCTCACGGCTAGGTCTTCCTGTTTTGTCCATCGAAGCACAATGGATCATTAACAGGTTTCCGCTGGGTCAGAATGACCTAGCATCTCTTACATTAATCTTTAAGACAAGATTACAAACCCCAATTCCAGCCAAAAACTTAACATTTTACTTTTAGAACATAACAAGTTATAAAACAATATGTTTGTTAGATACAGTTATTTAACTGTCCAGTAATCATTGCACAGTTCATATATTGGATAAACATGGATTCCCTTCTGTTCTTCATTTTCTCAGATGTAACTTACAATATGTAATTTTCCCATATAACTGTGTGTGTGTGTGGGGAGAGAGGATGGTTTTGCATGACAGACAGGCGTGCATGCACAGCTTCATTTGTGTGAGCGGCAGGTTCGCACAAGTGGGATGGGGTGAGTGGGGCTGCAAGTGCCAGCACCTGCTACTCGTGCAAGTAGGGCTGCACACACGCTCACACACCCCTCGTATGGCCCGGTTTCAAATAGGCCATTGCCCGGTAGTGGGCCAAGACTCAGGGATTGGGGACTACTGGCTTTTAGTACCAATATACATTAATTTCTTCAACAGCTTTTGATAAATGGGGATAAATGACAGTTTATGACTTTTTTTACTTTATTGAAGCAGTATGGAACAAAACATGAGAAACCAGTAAAGCTCATACAATGCTAATTTGTTAGTCAGGAGTAGTAGGTCTGACTCAGCTCAAACAAAGAGAGTTCTCTCTGAGTCACATGTTTATTCAGATCTGGACAAAGATGGGTTCTCCCATTAGTCTGAGAAAGACCTCAAATGATTCCTTTAATGTGCTGTAGAGTTGTAATTGCAGGAATGTTCCAATCTCGGATGGCAAACCTCAGATAAAGAATGTTTCCAAGCAAATACAACTCAGGTAAACAAAGTCACTAATCTAAAGGAGGATTAGAGAGAGGAAGTAAACGTATGTTAGACTTTAACTAGAGATAATTAATTGTGTGGATTACTGTGCTAAACAGTAACGAAAGTTAAGCAGTAACCAAAGTTAACCAGTGATGGAGGATAACTAAAAATGTGTATAAATGCAAGACTAGACTCCAATAAAGATCGTCATGATTCAGTTGTTCATGATCAAACAACTCGACTGCCTTGTCATTACAACAATGTGCTTTTATACTATACTTGGTTACATAAGCAGGAAACACAGCTATCTGAATGAAAGTAACTAAAATATCTGTTCCCACATCCTATAGCGATAAGTATTTTGATCAAGCTTTATTTTAAAAACCATTGCGGTTTCCTTACATTCTGGACATATGTCCTTTACTTCAGCCATTTCAGTATAGGAATCTTGATCATCACAATCCTGATAAACACATTAGGAACTCACGACACTCTGTAACCATAGTTTACAGTATTTTGCAGCTTGTTTTAATTTCTATGCCTACTTCCCTTAATCTTTTGTAATCTTGCCTTCCACACTGCAGCAATGTATCATTTCTTGGTTTCGGAGATAGGAATAGCAAGTAATAGCTGTCATAGCAACTCCGCGGTTTCATGTTTGGCACACTGTAATTAGATGGTCATTATATCATAGCACTTGAATTATTTCAGCAAGCTAGTGGACATGGCCTCACTCTCTCGTGAATGCATACATGAGAAAGCTTTCATGTCTTGTGACATCTGGCCTGGGACAAGCTGTGAGATATCAGTAAAGAAAAAAAAATATAGATGGTTCTTTATCTCCGTAGGATAGCATATGAAAAGTAATTCACAAGGAAAGAGTTGCCTGCTTACATAAGTTTAAATACTGTTAAAAACTCAAACTATTACGCCTGAAAAAGAGGGGCTTCTTTTTGAAAAAATAACTTCAGAATACTAATTTCTGAGTTTTAAGAGGAGGGAATATGCACATTAGGAATGCTTCAGGTATGTTTTTTTAAAAATGCTGTAAAAGATGCAAAAAATGCAAACAAAACACTTGCCTGTGGCTCAGTAAATCAGCTAGTACAGTTTTGAGGCTCAGTTCCAAAGTTTTGCATGCCTTCAAGGTGCATCAGCAGTTTACCAAATACTTGAATTTCATAAGCTGGCGTATATTTTTTTAGAGATATACTGTGTTTCTCCCGAAAATAAGATGTATCTCAAATATAAGCACTAGCTTGATTTTTACACTTGTGTCTAATATAAGCCCCCCCCCCCCCAAAGTCCTAGTTAAGACTCCATCCAGTCAGTTGCATTTGGTTGCACAGGGTGGGCAAGGTGCATGAGTAAAAATCAAGTGAGGGTAGGAATGGGGGAGGGTTGAGCTGCTTACCTTCAGACAGTTGTGGCCAGGCCTTGCACACCCTGACACCTGCCTTGTCAGCCCACTTCTGTGTCTGTTCGCCACTGCTCACGTTTGTCGCCCCCAGTCTCCATTTCGTCATCAGAGGCCTTCAGAAAAGGCCTCTGCAGCTAAGAAACGGGCTCTGGATTGATGCACAAGGCGTTCCTGGCATCGTTTTGACCTTTCCTGAAGGCTTCTGATGGCAAAATGAGGCCAGGGGGCAAGTGGCCACAGAAGAAGTGGTCCAGCAGTGGGCTTCTGCTGGGCAGGGCTGTTGTCATTGCTGCTGCTGCTAGGTGAGTCATTGGAAGACATCCCCCCAAAATAAGACATGGTGCCTTTTTTGGTGGCAAAAAAATATAAGACGGGTTTTATTTGGGGGAAAACACGGTAGATGATTTAGACACTTTGGAGAGTGAAGGATAGGAATAATACATTGAAAAGGATAGCTCTAAAGTGAGGGGATAAAATCAAATTGAGTTTGGGATATGGAACTGAAGCCAAGCAATTGGCGGTTTCTTTTGCTTCCTTTTACTTTTATTGTAACAAAGACTGGAACTGAGAAACTTTTTGCTTTGACAACCAAATGTCTATAACTTTCTAACCAGAAGATAAAAGGGGTTTTCTTTTGTGTGCTTGCAAGCTTAATACAAAGGGCTCTTTCAAGTTATCTTATAGAAGTGTCAACTGGCTGAAATTGTATCTTTTCACAACAGACTCTGATTCTGTGATGCCTTTTCTCATGCTAACGTTTTCTTTTTTTCTACTTTTAATACAATGCTCAGTTAGATGATCAAGTGTGAGAAACGCATTCACCAATCAGAAATTTAACAGAGTCATTAAGTGAATCAGCAAGCAGTTTATTGTAAAATACTTTCTTGCAAGAGTGGATGGCTACCCAAGAATAGATTCCAACAACTTTTTATTTTTTCGGCCCGAAGCGCAAGTCCCTCCCTTGCAATCCCATTTGACAAGGACCACAAGTTCACAATTTTCCCAGAATGCCTAGTTCCCCTCTGTGAATTTCCTCATATTTATCTTTCTCCTCACCCTTTGCCCAGTTCCTGCTATGAGAAATGAAGTTTACACTCAGATTGTTGGAAATAACAAAATGTTTTATTAGAACTTTTGCAAAAGCTGGTGGATCTCCAAGTGTACAAGCAAGAGAGAGACCACACCGGTTGCAGATCTCAACATATTTTATACATTCCTATCATTGGCCGCTTGTCCATCCTTCCCAGATCCAGTTGATAGGACCAGGTCAGTCATGTGCTAACAGTCTGCCTATAATCTGCTATCACACCTAAGTGTTTAAAATTAGGTAAGCCCTTGTTATCACTAAAACTTGCTAAGCACTCAGCCTCTTCATTTCTCACCTTTTTGATATTCCCTTATCAGTTTTCTTGTTTATCTGTACAATGCAGTTCCCAGTACATATCTCAAGCCAGAAGCTGTGTATGTCACTGCTTAGCAGAGTTCATTCATTGAGTAAACATGGCGGTGCTTTAGATATGTAGTAGTATGGCTTTAAAACAATCTTCTATATATATATAAAATCCAAGTAACACTCACCCATCACGGAATTTCCAGAACCGTAAAGACTACAAACTTGAAATTTGGCACATATGTTCCTCTTGGCTTCTAGGTCCTCGCTAAGAAAGGATTTTTCAAAATGACCATCAGATTAGTAGTATTTCTTACAAAGTAATTAACACGATCTGATGCTAAGGAGTTCTACTCCCCCCCTCCGCACCTGAAAAGAACTCTATTCCAACTGCCAATGCCTTATATTAACACACTCTGATGCTAAGGAGTTAGATATTCTACTCCCCCTCCCCACCTAAATGGACTCTGTTCCATCTGCCAGTTGCCTCACATTCCATTACCTCAGTTCAAACTGGCAGTCGTTCCACTCCTTCACTAAGGAGCGGTCTGGGGCTCCTTACAGTACTAAATGTTGGTACCTCAACAAACTATGCCTTCCACCTATTGAGCTGCTTCCAGACTTGAGGCGGGAATGATATTCCCTTATGTGTTTCAATTACTGACCACCACTGAACCAACGGATTGTGAACCGAATTTCTCCTGCATAGCCCGATCACCAAGTTTTGTCGCAAAGCACGGGTATCCAGCTAGTAAGCTATATGCTAGTCTATATTATGGAAAATTACAACTTATTATATTGTATCTCACACCCCTTTTCTCTAAACAACCATTGCCCTCCCTAAGCTGGTTTCTTCCAACCATTTGCGTGCAATTTTGTGTAACCCACAGTTCCTGCTTTCTAGTATACATCTCTCAAAGGGTACTTGCTTTTTGCAAAAACGGCACTATCAGTTTCATTACATCATCAGTTACATTAAGCTTAATATTATAGGATGTTTAACTAACGACATGTCTTTGATGTTGTTGATGAGGATTGCGATGATCACAACTCCTATACTGAAATAAAAGACATATGTTCTGAGTATGGGGAAGGGTGATAGAGAAACCACAAAGGCTCTGACTTATCGCTATAGGACCGTGATTGCGAACCTATGGCACGCATGCCAGAGGTGGCACGCAGAGACCTCTCTGGGCACACAAGCGATCACCCCAGCTTACCTCTGCCATGCATGTGTGCGTGGCTCCCACCAGCCAGCTGGTCTTTGGGTTTCTGCCACGCATGCCTCAGGGGTGGGGCACATGTGCGCATGCGCGGGGGGGGCCACATTCATGGGAGATGCACACGTGTGGAGATGCATGCACGGGGCGGGGCTCATGTGCAGGTGATGCGTGTGTATTGCATTTTCGGGGTGCATGCACGCTTTGGGCACTCGGTGCCAAAAAGGTTAGCTGTCAATCACTGCTACAGAAGAGGCTGTGCTTCCTGAGAATGCTCAGGAAGATATATCTATCTCAGCATCTACTTCTGTCCTACTACCACAGCATCATTGAGAGTGTCCTGACATATGGCATACTTGCATGGTATGGGAACAGCTCTGTAGCGGACAAAAAGGCTTTACAGAGAATCATTAAAACTGCCCAGAATATCATCAAACTCCAGCTACCAGCCCTGGATGACATCTTTGCATCTCGTTGTTTGAGGAAGTTGCACAACATTCTCAAGAGACTCTTCCCATCCTGCTTACAATCTTTTTGAACTGTTGCCTACTGGCAGAAGATTCTTGGACTACACGTTTTCTGACCTACTGGCAGAAGATTCAGAACAATTAAATCTTGGACTACACGTTTTCTGAATAGTTTTTATCCCAGAGCTATAATTACGTTTAACAATGAACTTAAGGACCACCATCAGTGGACAGTATTACTTGGTCTGTTGTGTGGATACTTGTGTGTTTTTAGGGGGTGGGGAATTTTGGCGGGTGGGGGTGTGTTGGGGAATTGTGTGTGTGTGTGTTGGGTCTGGTCTCTGGGTGTTATGCGAATTTTGTTGTATGTGTATACTCTGTATATACGTACAATGACAAAGAAGTATTATTATTGTTATTATTATCATAGGATGTGGGCACAGATATTTTAGTAATTTCTTTTACTTCCCTATGGAGAGCTATGTTTCCTGCTCGTGTAATGAAGTACAGTATAAAAGCATGTTAAAGAAATCATTTGGGGTTTTTCCCAGCCTTATGGAGACCTGTCTTTGTCCAAATCTGACTCAGGCTATGTCTCAGAGAGAATTGGACTTTGCCTCTTTCTTGGCGCTGAGCCAGATCTAGTACTCCTAAATAACAGTATAACTGGGCAGGATGATTTCTTCCATCCAATCAACAGTTCTTTTGTGCTTTTTTCCTGCTGTACTGAATACAAAGGGAAATTTGAGTCTTTGTCACAGGTTCCCTCTTTTCATACAGAGAAACCTTTTTGCTAGAGCAATTAAAATAAATGATCTTCCGCTTAGATAACTAATTGGAAAGAATATGCTGAGGCAGAATCTAGAGGCAATTTTGATCCTTATAACAGAGAGCTGGATAATTAGAAAGTGAACAGGCAAGTTAAGTGGGTGGGAGAAAGGACTTCATTTAAGTGAAGCAGGAATCTAAATCAAATTGAATTTGTAGTAGTCCTAACACCAAAATAATGTGAGGTTTGGACGAACTTGTGTAAATATATAGGAGGCTGATTGAAAATGATTAGCACTCTAATGTGTAAATAGTTTAAGCCCTTGAAGATTCAATATAAGAAATATCAATCTTAATTATGGTTTAAAATATCAATAATCATATTGGTAGTCCTTGAATTACAATCATAATTGAGCCTGTAAATTGTAATGGTTGTTAAGCAAGGTGCCCATATGATTGCCTAGCTTAATGATCCCCACTCCTGCTCTTAATGATCCTGATTCAGTCATTAAGCAGAGCACAGTGTGCCCCAGGTGGGGGAGGCCTTTGGAGGACTAGAAAGGCCCGGTCCTGCCTGCCTGCCCCAGTCCTCCCAAGGTTTCAGCCTCATGCTGTTCAGCAAGCAGGTGCTATTCTCAAGATCTTTTGAAAGCTTCTGTTTTAAGGACTGAATCTCCTTAAAATGGAGTCTGCTTAAAAATAAAGCCTTTCACTGGCTGTCGAAACCAGCAGAAAAACAGAAAGATAAGTTAGGTGTAGATGCGGATGGTCCCTGGAGCTGTCTGAGTGGCTGGGTTGGGAGCAGGCTGAGGCCTGCAAGCTGCAGCAGCTTCACATATATACCAGTAGCCTCTGCATCCAGTTTGAGGTTCTCTTGAGTGGTTAAGTGCCTGCTTTTTAAACAAATATATATTTATTTGTATCTGCCTTTATTTTTACAAATAATTGAAGATCATGAAAATATCCAGCATGCCTTTCTCCTCCTCTTTTACGAATACAAATATGTGTCCCAGAATAATGTTGCAGGATCCAATCTGGGTCAGTAACCGGGACCATATTTGTCTTGCCACATTCTGGTGAGAGAGAAGTTCCCTGAGGATGGGCTCCATCACAAGTCCAAAAGCTCGGAAGACTAAACTTCTGATCCCGGTAACCGACCCAGATTGGATCCTCCTCTTTTACCTACAATAACGATCCAGGAGGTGAAAGAGAGTAACTGGCTCAAAGTCACCCAGCTAGCTTTCATGACTAAGGTGGGACTTTAATTTATAGTCTTACTGACCTAGGGTCTTAACCACTAGACCAAACTGACTCTCAACAGGCAAATGTGCACTGGTAGTCTCTGGAGCCGACTTGAGGCTCTCTCAAGTGACTAGTTTCATCCATTGGGAGCAGGCTGAAGGCCCGTGGAGACCTGGCAGGGCAGAATAGGAGAGAAGATTAGCAGGGGAGGCTTCTATAGCATCCCTGCAGTCAATGGCTCAGTTGTAAGGGTGATTGGCTGCAGGGACTCTGCAGTGGCCATAAATTTGAAAATAGGTTGTAAGTAGCTTTTGAGAATGTCCATTGTAATTTTGAATGGTTGCTAAGTAACTGATAGTAAGTAAAGGATTACTTGTAGTATTTAGCTTCTTCATCCAGAATCAAGCATAACAATATAAAATATTTTGTGGGTGGTATCAAAGTGTTTGTTATGATAGAGAAGGCTCACTTCTCCAATAAAAAGCTAATCCAAATTTTGGGACAAGACACAGATCGTAGCTAGCAAAATTGAACCCGAAGCTTATCATATGACAAGGCATAGACGGAAAGGAAGAATGATGAATTGCAGATATCATAGCTAAACAAATTGTTGAATTAAGTTTTTGGATGAGACCTTATGAATAGGTTAACACTTGTTGCAAAAAATTGTTATGATTTGCCGTTAAACTCTGTCTAAATTATAGTTTTCTTCAGTGTTATACAGAATTGCAAAAGCTGTTGTTATTTGGATACAGGAAATCTCTTGTGACATCAGATATGCTCTGACTTGTGATAAATACTATATAAAACCACAAATTCAGCACTGGTCGGTACACAAGCTTTGGGAGAGATCTTATGGATATCACCATTATATTCTTACCTAATGTTTGTATACTAAAAAATTAATATACTGTTTGGGTGGCTATATAAATATAAATTTTAAACAAACAAACAAATAAATAAATAGGATGTGATATGTAAAATTACATATTAAGGATTATACCTGGGAAAATGAGAAACCTAAGTAATAACGCCATATTTATTCTAGCAATGACCTATGGCAATATTCCTGGAATATTATTGGAATGTTAAGTAATGATTATATAAATGTTATATTCATCACAAAAACAAGGTTGTTTTGTACTCTGAAACATGTTTAATGTGTTATTGTATGCTAAAATGAAGAAATGCTGATGTTAACACTAGTATCCTAGAATAGACAATCTGCCAAACAGAATATAGGATACGCCATAAGAACTGGAGTTGTGTGGAAATGAGATAGGTGAGTGGGTGGTGGTTACTGGAAAATTACCCAGTAGACCCAAGGAATTACCCAAGGAAACAGGATAAGGTGATGTTAACAGAATCTTGTATGCAGAAGTGTATAAAAGTCTCCAACATGATTTTGGGGAGGGATCTCCATTTTAGGGAGAAGGGGTCCTGGCCTTTGCAAATGCTAAATAAACAAGCTCTTTATTGTTCCTGGTCTCCTGTTGCTTTTTTGATTATTATCACAGATAACAAAATTTTTGCCAAAATCAGAACATTGTTATGGAATGTGAAACTATTGAGACCTGTTAACTTTGCTATATAAGTGCTACCGTGTTTCTCCAACAGTACGGCCTCCACCAATAGGAAGCCCCAGCATGATTTATTGGCATAAAATCAAATTAAGCCCCTCCCCCCAAATTAAGGCCCTTTTTAAACATGCGAAATGGGGGGGGGAATGGCGGGGGGGATGGTGGTGGGGGGGCTTGCCGTTAGGAAGTACTTTGTTGCATGCCTGGATATGGTGCTGCCTACATTGGTGGGGCACTTCATATCGGGAGACTCAGTGCTCACTCTTTGCTCGGACGAGTGAATTGGAACATTTCGGGCGCCTCCTCCTCCTCGCCCATCGCAGGTGGCGGTGGTGGCGGCAAGCGGCAGCGCTTCGCTGAGGGAAAAAGAAGACAGCGCAGCCGCCTTGCTTGCTTTCCCGCCTGCCCGCTCCAGCCGGCCTCAGGAGCGGCGGCGGTGGCAGCAGGCGCGCACGTTCCTGCCGGCGAAGGGAGGAGAGGCGAGGAAAGAGAAGGGAGCGCAGCAGCGGTGGCTGTCACAGTATCGTCTCATAGCGGGGCAAGGCTGGCAAGCTGAGGTGGCCGTACCAGAGAGCGTCGCTGCCGATCCCGTTGTGAGGATAAAGGAGCGGGATAGAGATTCAGTCAGACGTCAGCCTCGGCTAGAGAAAAGAGCCAGCCTCTCGGAGCACGCCGCCGTCTCTCTCTCTGTGTGTGTGTGTATGAAAGAGCTTGCCTCGCTCGGAGTGTTTGGCGAAGCACGCGAGTTTCGCAATCGGAGAGGGAGGCAGCGGCGAAAAGGACGCGGTGGCAACAGCAGGATGCTGTAATTGGGCAAGGTCAGGACCTTGCATTGAAGCAGCCCGGGGGGCACGCAGCCACTTTCCTCCAGCCCACCTTGAGGATTTGCCTTTTGTTGTTGGTATACTTGGCTTCAGGCGCTCCTGTCGCCGCCTTCCCTTGCCTTGAAGGCAAAGCGAATTATTTAAAACCTCCGCTCATCTCACCAGGGCCGCGCCGAGCCGTGCGGGCTGGGCAGAGCCAGGAAACACCCGCGGCTCGCTTTCCCGGCTCTGCCCAGCCAGCACGGCTCCGGCGCAGCCCTGGTGGGATGAGCGGAGGTTTTTAAAATAATTTGCTTTGCCTTCAAAGGCAAAGGGAAGGCGGCGACAGGAGTGCCTGAAGCCAAGTGTCTCCTCAGGGCTCCGGTTGCAGGGAGGAGCCCTGACTGGCCGCATGTGGCTGCGCCAAACGCTGCGGCGTTGCTTTAACGCCGCGGCAGCAAGGGAGAAGGAAAAGCAACGGTGGCGGAAGGTCTCCCGGAGCTGTCGCCGCCCGCCCACCCGAGGATGCATGGGGGGGGGGGGATTAAGTCACCCCCGAAAAGACGGCCTAGCCGTTTTTTCGGGGGTCAAAAAAATAAGGCCCGGCTTTATTATGTGAGAAACACGGTAGCATTTAAAAATTCTTAAATGTAGTGTGTGACAAGGTGATACCAGAAATGTTCATTTAATTTATATGGGACTAGGAAGAAATAGCTTATAAAATAGCATTTTGATAAGGAGCTGTATGGTTTCATTTGATGGACATACATGAAATTGTATGATTTCTTTTTTCTCTTAGATTCCTGAAAATTAAAAGAACTTTCAGCACAATGGACTGGAATGTCGGGACAATCAATAAGATGCAAACTCATGGATCCTACATGATGCCCCAAGTTACTTCTGCTGCTTCTGTTACTTCCCAAACAAATGTCTTAATGCAGAATTTTTGTAATTCTGGAAACAGCCAAACCACAAATATCCGATCAAATGTGAAGTATATGTTGACAAATAAACAACAATGTCAAAATAACAGGGCTTCTAAAACCTTAAGGCCAGTATTTCCTAAAGTAGCAGTATCTAAAACAAGTTTTGGACTAAACAATAATTTTTACAGTTTGTCGCCACCTTCACTTTCCACCGTGACAGTCCAAATGGCAGCTGATGTACAGAATCCAAATTCATCAAGGAACATGCATATCTCTTCCTCTGTACCAGTACAGGGAAGTACAGTTAATTCTGTGCAAAATATGCATCAAAAGACAAATGCATATATAGCTGTGGGCAGTTTCAGTAATCAGACACTGCAAAATTGTTCAAATTCTATGGGAACCGCAGTTTATCAGCAAGATCTCCTAAATACTTCATCTCCAAAAAGGGCCCTAACACAGATGCCCTACTATTACATGAATGGGCCTACCTCTCAAGTAGATGCTAGAGTGTCCCTTAACTCTGCATCAAATTATTATTTACCTCCTCAGCAAAATGTCCAATATCCTGATTACTCTTCAGCAAAGAAGTGCCCAAATTCAGCTATTCCAGTAACAATGCAATCACAACCTTATGCTTCTTATCAAATAAATCCTCCACCATATCCAATTTATTCTCATTATGATTACGGGAATGCTGTCCAAGCTACTAACATATCTCTATCAGACTCGATAGTTCCCAGACAAGGGAACCATGGACAATTTGTTCTGCAACAACCAACTGCAATTTTATCTAATGAAAAAGTTGAAAGTTATCATAATTCTCTGATTGATCAAAATAGCAATTTATATTCTGTTCGGCCTGATCAGAAATCTCAATCTCTGTCATTCTGTACAGAAACAAATGTGGTAGGCCCCACTGCCGATAATGTAAGTGGACTAAAAACAACAATGCAGCTTTCTAATGAATCAGTAAAGTCATGTGTTGAAGGTAATTTTTCTAACAGTATACCAACAATTACAACAACTAAGGCTGCTGAACCTTTGCAACAAACAAATAAAACTTTGCAATTAGAAAAGAACGTAAGTAATGAGAATTTATCCAAGCATAAACTTAAAATAACTAGAGAGAGTTTATCACTAGATGTTCAAGCCTTGTATGAAATGAGAAATGCATTATTAAAACTTAAAGACAATTTTAGTTTAAAACAAAAATTATATTTATCTTCTCTACAGAGTGGGCAGACCTCTAATACATCCATAAACAATCAAAATCCTAATAATTTATTTCCTCATGATACCAACCCATCAGTAAAATGTACTGTCCAGCAGGTTCTCTCAGATAAAGTCACTCCAAGTCAGTTTTCATCTAATTCACACAATTCTTCAGTTGTACCGCAGAAAACAAAGTATCATTTATTGCCAATTCTGTGGAATATGCTGAAAGGTACTGATGATGAAAATATGTTATTTAGTGCTGATGTTGAAAGTGGAGATAAATACCAAAATAAGCATTTTATTGTTCAAGAGAATTCATGTACTGATTCTAATGGTGATACATTTAGAAATCCTCTTAACACTGATGGAACTACTAAATTAAGCTATAAAAACTCTCCTGTTCATTCTAGTCAGGGAACAAACATCATTAAATCTGCTCATAATCAATTGGAGAAAATATCAGCTGTACCTAACGGTGACTTATTTAATTCTTCTGAACAGAATAAAGATTCAGAAAGGGGTGGTGTTCAGTATTTAAATGATGGCATTCAGAGTTTGATTCAGAATCCAGATGTTTCTCAGGAATCATCCTCAATGAAAAAACCAATCAAAGAAGAACATGGTAATTCTACTCCTGCATGTCACATTCAGCATAGTGAAACTACTTGCCTTCAGAAACCTACGAATAGTGAAAAGATAGCTGATATGTCTAGTTTTTCTATCTCCAAAGGAGTTGAAGCTATTACTGGGACTCATGGTGTAGAAAGAACTTGTTCTTTGGAAGAACTGAAAACAAGCCTGGCTCTATGGAGAAAATGCCTCCCAAAATCTTTAAATGAACTAATAAATGGAAATAATGAACCTTCCAGTGATGGGATGGATGGCAAGGGTACTGCAAAAACTTTGGAAAACATCCCCAATATATTGACTCAAAATTACGACACTAAAATTACAGTCGAAAGGACTCAGATTTATGGTTCTTTTGAAAAAAACCTTGATGGAGTAAATTCCAATTTGCCAAAAGGCTCTGAACTTCAAGTAGCTGTAGTTACTCCACGGATATTATCAAAAAATAATGATGTACAGAAAAATAATGAAAGCATTTATCCAGCTACCGATATTGAAGAAGGCACTGTCCATACTTTAGAAAAAGCTATATCTACAAAATCAGATAGTAACAAGGAAAAAAGAACTATTTACTCACCTACACATTCCTATAAATATTGTGATTTAAATGAGCACCAGGGAACAAACAAACCCACAGGAAATAATAAAATAGTGAAAGAAGTTGGAACAAATCACTCTTTTGATTTAAAGCAAGAGAAAACAAATTCCTCACTACTTGAATTAAAGCAATATGCCCTCAATTCAGGAGACCAACATCAATGTGAACTGATCACTAATCATTTAATTGCATCTCCTCTAACATGTGTAACATCAAAAAAACATGGCCCAAATTTGGATGAATCCAACAATACTGCTGACATTGGGTTGAAAGACAGTATGTTGCAAATAGCTAGTGTATGTACTCTTGTACAGGGTGATGCATTTTATAATTCACAAATAGCAGACATCTTTAGCGCTAGCCTTTCGAAACCTGATATAAAGTTTGAAATTTCAGAAGAACACATGCCTTCTCTACAACACAATGAGGACAAATCTGGCCTTTTGAAAAATGATCCTGAAGTTGGAATGAGTCTTTCAGAGGAAGATGGCATATTGCTACCATCAGGAAGTTTTTCCAAAGCTTTATCAGGAAATCTTGAAGACTTGCAAACATTAGAAAGCCCTCAGTATGACAAAACCTCAGTGGAAACAAATGCAAGCAACTCTGAGAAACAAAAGGACAACGACTTTTTAGAAGTTGCTTCACTTTCAGGGAAAAAAAAATGAGCAAGATATATCTTATGGTTGCAATATGGATTTGTCCAACAATGAGGTGTTTGAAAATCAGGACAGTCTGTGTGAGACAAACAACATGTCCAGTATTAGAAAAGCAGGTGACTCAGAGCATACCCTGGATAAAGGCAAGGAAGCCCACTTGGGAAGCAGCACTGAATCCTCTGTAACGTTTTTGAACAATCAGCTAACTGAGCTTTCAAAAGAATTTCCTTACGGAATTGGTTATTTGAATATGATAAAGGAAATAGAAAACAAAGATTCTATAACTATTCTAACAGAAAGAAAAGATAAAGAAAACACTATAAGGCATGAGAAAAGTCTTGATCCTAGTGATGCAGTAGACCAAATTAAAATAGTAATCCTAAATTCTCAACAGATGAGTGAAGTGTTTCCTGAATGCAGTCAACAATCCTCTAACAAGCTAGTTAACCATGGAGGTGACCAGATGAGAATGGATTCAAAACATAATTTCAGTAAAGATATTGGACACTACAGGAAGTCTAACCAGGACTTAAATGTTGATAGCAAAACTGTCAGGTCTGAAAGACTTGCTAAAACAGAACGAACATACTGCTGCTTGCCAGGATGGTTAGCTTCAAAATATAATGTGGAGCCTTGTTCATGCATGCTAGCTAAAGAACCTGGTTTGAAGGGAAAAACTGATTCACAGTCTAAAGAGAGATCAAAATCCAATGAGTCTGATTGTAGCCTTAAAAATGAAGTACAGAATTCCATATTGGATACAGGCAATAATATCTTTCTTTTGGGAGATCAGAGTAACAAAGCTTTAACTAAGACTTTTGGATATAAAGAAACTGAACCTCAGATAAAGGAAGATAAACTACCCAAATTAGAGCAAACAACTACTCCATGTTATTTATTGGAAAAATCAAATTCACAAGAACCTAAAAAACGGGGTAAAAAACTGTCTCATTCTATGGATTCCCAGTCTCTACAGAGAGAAAGAGGTGGAACTAATAACATGCACAACAAGAAAAATAGTAGAAGGAATATCTCAAAAAGTGAAGCACAGTATCATTTAAATACAGACTTCAAAAAGATAATTATCAAAAAATTTGCCAAAAAGAAATTGGAGAAAAAGTCTTTTAATAAAACTCTGAAATCAAAAACAGATATTGATCGCCACAGAGGAATAGAAACTAAGCTTAGTGCCAATTTTGAAAAATACAAAATTAAACGAGATACTAGTGAAACACACATGATTAAAGGACCAGTTTCAAGCAGGAGTCTAAAGAGAAAAATGAAAGAGAAAAAGCTTAAAGCATTGGAAACTCAGCCTAGTGAGGTCATGCCCTCTTCAACATTAAACAGTGTTAGCTTTGCTTCTGAAAAACATGAAAATGTTGAGCATAACTCTACCTTGGGCTCGCAAGAACATTTAAATAAAACAAAATTGAAAGATTTGGAGAAACAATATGGATACAAAAAAGTACAATATAATGAACCCATTTGTCCTAAGCAGCCTGTTGAAAAAAATATCACACAGCTTGTTAAAAGAATAAATCTAGAGCGATATGCATACAGAAAAGATAAGACAAATGCACGGAAATGTCAAAGCTCACATTTCAATAATAGAATTCCTGCATCCCAGAATGAAGGAGATAATCCTTCCAATGTATTTGAAGTCCACTCCCCAGTCAAAGAAAGCACATTGGATAGTAGTAACTCAGACAAGTGGTCTGTAAAATCACTTTCTGATAAAAAATGTTTTAAAAGAAAAAATAAACACACTGTTTTTCTGCAAAAGGAACAAAAGAAAAACTATTTGAACAGAGTTGCATTTAAACGGACTGCCCAGAAGACTATTCGTTTGACAAGCCTGGATTCTGTACATTCCAAATCTCTTTGGCAGGTGAAATCAAGTAATGGAACTGAGGGTTCTAAACCCCACCAAAAAGGCAGCTCTTCATCTCATATGTCTGAAGTAGAAAGGCCACAAATGCTTGAATTCAAAATGTGTCCAGAAATATTATTTAGGAAGTCCACCTCTGAAGAACAAACTTTAGACTCAAAGCTTCCTGAAAAAAACAGGATATCTGTTACAGGTACAGTTGGGTTTCCTTTTAATCAGTCAAAGTAAACCATACAGTATTTTCTTTTAAAAATATTACAAATGCAAGCCAACCCCACATTTATATTGCTATGTCTAAAGAGTTAAACATCTATAAAATACCTTTTAATTTGGCTAGAAAGCTTTTTTTATATTCCTCAAGCAGTAGAAATCTGTAGCAACATGCTAAAGATCTCAACACAACAGTAGCTAATAGTATCTGTTACAGGTTTGGATTTCATCTGGCCCTCAGCTTGTTCTGATGGAAATTCCCTAAATTTCAAAAACTTAGTATAGATAGTAAAACAGCATATATTCATATAGTTTGGAGTTTTAGCCATTAGGGCAAATATAGATAGTCCTTGACTTACAACCAGAGTTGAGCCCAAAATTTCTTTTGTTAAGTGAGACAGTTACGTGAATTTTGTCCCATCTTACAACCTTTCTTGCCACAATTGTTAAATGAATCACTGCAGTTGTTAAATCAGTAACACAGTTGTTATGTGAATTTGGCTTCCCCATTGACTTTGCTTGTCAGAAAGTCACAAAAGGTGATCACATGACCCCACAACATTGCAACTGTCATAAATATGAACCAGTTTCCAAGCATCTGAATTTTTATTACATGACCAAGGGGATGCTGCAATGGTTGTGTGAAAAACAGTCATAAGTCCCTTTTTTCAGTCCTATTATTTCGAACAGTCACTAAACGAACTGTTGTAAGTCAAGGAATACTTGTATCCTTAACCTTTGTACTATATGTAGTCAATCTGGCTTGCTTTTTTACATACTCTTATCAAACAATAAGCTTCTAATTATTATTTACAGCAGTCAAAAGTAAAAGAGAAGATTGGTTAAATTACTGTCCTGTGAAAAGAAGAAAAATGGAAGAAAATGAAAGTCAAGGTAACCTTGTCTAAAACTTAGCCATTTGATTTAGGAGGTGAGCATAACTTTCATCAACACCACTCAGATTGCCAAACAATACTTCGTTCTTCCTTCCATTTCTATATATTTTCTAACATCCCAGCAAACTGATATTTTTGGAATTACTTTTGCTAGATTAATCTAGCTATTAAAAATGAGATAGGTGAAATTAACATAGTTAAACAATTGATAACAGGAGACACTTGCAATCCTGCTTGTTGGCTTCTCAGAGAAATCTGGCTGGCTGCAGTGGATTAAAGATGCTTGGCTAAATAGACCTGCAGACACAGGCAGATGGACTATTTCTTTGCCATTTGATTTTGAGGACCTTGCAGAAAACTTACTTGGTTTTATTTGATTACCTATGCCAGGAGATAAAGGTTGGTGTTGATTTTGGTAGTTGTTAATGCCATTTGGCTTTGGAAGCATAAAGCTTTGTGTTCCATCAAACCAGTGGAAAGCTGTGAGATTTTACCAGTGCACCCTACAGGCTTTGCTGCAAGGAGATAGTCCCAGTGTTAATCTATAGATAAGGGAAGGGATCAATATCAGATAGGTGTGTCAGCTAAAAGGAGATAAGATAATGCTGCTATGAATATATGAGGGCAGGCTCACAGTCCCCATAGAGGAGGGGACAGTGGCCTTCTCCTTCTTACTTCCAAAGCTTTTTAACAATTGAATCAATTCCAGTTTTGCTTCATGCAGGCTGTAATCTGCTCAGAATGGTCCAACTGGATTTTTGGATACAATGCATTTGTTACCTGCATGAAGCAAAACACACATTCTGTTTGCATATTTCTATTGTAAGACACCAAGCTAAAATAATGGGATGGTTTTGTTGCTAATCTTGCAGTTAATAATGACATTCCACTTGACACTGCAATAAAAATACTGGAAGGAAATGAAGTATTCCAAGGGTCCACGAAGGATTCCAAAGCCACCTTTGACACCTACCGGAAAATGCATCTAGAAAAAAGAAGCCAAAGCCTGGATAGCGGTCCCATAAGCTAGGAGCTTTCTTTTGTAAACAACACATTTTGGACTTCATGCGCTTATATTCATGTCCTGATGGCTCAAACTGGTAATAAGGTGTGTCTTTCATCTATGTGACCTTCCATAATTTATTTCATGCCTACTGGTATCTTGCGTATGTAATGATGCTTACTTAAGTACGTAGGTATGCTAATTGTTGAATTCTGGAATGTGTTATAATTTCAACTTGTTGGAGATTTTGTTAGGTACAGTTAAGTTCAATACCTGGCCTGAGGTTCAGAAATGATGGCAATATCAGTTCAAAACTAGGCAAATTGCTGGCATTTTTATGTAGACATTTTAAAGCAGGGGTCTTCAAACTTGGCGAGTTTAAGACTTGTGGACTTCAACTCCCAGAATTCCTCTAGTCATGTTAGCTCAGGAATTCTGGGAATTGAAGTCCACAAGTCTTAAACTTGCCAAGTTTCAAGACCCTTGTTTTAAAAGAATGGAGCTGTAGTTTATTAACTGTTGTGGAAATAATTAATACATTAATAAAAAATAGTAATCAGCCTTAGTAGGTTTATCAAGGAGCATTGGATTTTATTAGCTGCTATTCTGTTTTGTTGGGACATGAGAACCATACCAGAGTATCAATTTTTGCTTTACTGTACTGTAATCCATTTACATACTGGGTATTTGGAAGAAGAGGATTCCAGGTAAAAGCAAAAGGGCTATTTTTCAAATGGTTGCTATGATTTAAATGAAAATATATTTAATTTTTTTCATTCAGAACCCCTTTAACAAGCATTTCATTTGGACTCTTCCAATTATTTTTACAAGACAAATCCCTCAGTAAGCTATATTAGCTAAATGTAACAACAATTTGTGCCTAGAAACTATTGTGTTATTGAATGTTGTGCCTTTTATTGTTTGGCACTTTTGTTACTTTGTTTATTTTGACAGCTATATGTATTTTGAGTAAACGTTTAGTCACTTTCAAATGGTATTATTTGTTTACAGAATTAAAAACATTTATTTTTTACCATAAGTGGTTTTTGTGTATTTGTAAAAATTACTTGCTCAAATTTTAAGTTGGTTGGCTAAGATTATAAATAACATCTTGTGCAAGATCACTCATCTCCAAAATATATATATTTTTAGTTCAAACACCAGCCATCCACTTCAAAAGTCACAGTATGTGTGCCAGAGAGGGTTCTTCTAGGATCTGTACTGTTTTTCTGGCAATTAAAAGAGAAAAAGTGACAAGAATGAAACATTTCAACAGCAAACATTAGATGAGTCAGCCTGGTATTTTCTTGCTGGACACAAAACTCACTAGAGTTAAAGTTCATTAATTTTCCAGAATAGAAAATAACACAGAATAGAAACGCTTTAAAACTTAATGTGATCATTCTCTGCTGAAAAAATGATAAACCACAGAGCTGCCCAAATCATGATGATTCTATTGGTAAGTAAAAAGAAGTTCTAAGTGTGATTTTAGCTCAAATTGCTCTGGGTAAAACGAATCCAGTGTTGGGCTGAGCCAACGCTTTTTAATGCTGCAGCTTTCTATTTTTATTTTTCTCCTTCCTCAGTTTGTACTTGACCCCTGCCTCTCTGCTCCAGTAAAATGGATCATATCTCAAAATCCCATTCCCTCTACTCTTCTTTGAACCAGCTTCTGTTCTTTTATCATTGAATTAAATGTATTAATTTCTCCACAGACTGTTAACTGCTGAAGATCTCTATGTTTGCAAACTAACTATTGAATGCCAAATGATTACTTTTAATGTCCATTTATAAAATATTGGATATTAATTGTAATTTCATTTTTGGACTTCCATTATGCATTAGCTTGGTTCCAAAAAATAGCATTCGGTCTATTTTGTAGAGATTTTCTGATTCATTTTTATCTGTAGTTCATTTTTGGTAAATAAACCATTATTAAGTATGACTATATAATATTCAGGTTTAATAACCATAACCTGCCTAGTCATTGATAAGAATTCTGGGAGTTGAAATTCATCTAGTTAGAAGTTTTCAAAACTTGCATACAGTGAAAAAAACAGCTGTATTATCTCCATATATCACAGGGCTTCCTACTCACCCTCATCTTTCTGACAACTTTGAAATCCAAGCTATATGGGAAACTTTTTTTTAAAGTAACACCTATTCAATCACGTTACTCAGTCTGAATGATTAAAATTACGTATTTGTACCACTTCCTCTAAAATTTCATTGAATGAGATAAGAGTTATGAACAATGCAAAAGCCAGATAGGAAACCACTTTAAATTTTAGTGAACTTCCTTTTTTTCCAAATAATTTTATTAAAGAAAAAAAAATAACAGGCTAAAAAAAAGAGTAAAAGCAGCAAAGAGGAATAATAAAGACTTAAAAGAATAGGAAAAAAGGAAAGGAAACTAGGAATATAGTAAAGAAAAAGAAAAGTTATATAAAGGAGTGAATTCCAACCTTCATCACAAAATATATAAAGAATTTTAGTAATTTTTCACATCTTAAATAACAAAAATGATTGTGCCTTCCCATATCCCCTCTTATATCTATAAACAAATCCATAAAATAGAGTTATCTCAGTCTTGGTGTCAGCAAAAATTCATGAAGGATTACCAAAAATAACATTTTTATTTATTTATATTTCCTATTTCTCAACCACCTCTCTCCCTCGGAATTAAACATACCTATTTTAACCTTGATCGAATAGACCAATTTTATATTTCTCCCATTTACTTCTAACAACCTTTACCTTTAGTCCTTTCAAATAATTTCATAGAAGGTTTATTTCTTTTCATTGATCTCTTCATTTCTTTGTCTCTTCTCATGAGATTAGGCAGAGGAAGGGGGAAAGCTGTTTGTCAGGAACAACTGTTTGCTTCCTGGCCTTTGTGGACCTTGAATTGTGTTTTCTGGCTTTGTAGACTTTGAACCTCAAACTTGCCTTGCTGATACCTATGAAACTTTACCTATGAAACTCGGACTTAGCTTTGCATTTTTGAAATCTAGGACTTTGATTTGTGGACTAGGAATTGTGTTTGTCGCTGCCTTGGGACGTGGGTCTGTGTAGTATTGCTGTCAGGGGGCTTGGGGTGCAACCTTATTAACCCCATTGGGAGGGCTGTCTGTCACTGTGCAATAAACTGACTTAACTAACATTTGTACTTGTAAGTGTGACCTGAGTCGAAACAGATGTAAGCCTTTGAAGTCCCATCCGTTCTTGCTCTTGTTGATCTGTCTGCAGCTTTTGATATCATCAAATATTTACACTGTCATTTAGAATCAATTTGGAATTTATCATGCAACTGGACAATTGTGGACACCTCAAGTTGAAGGAAGAATGCAAATGCCATAGATATGCAGGCCATCCTGAAAGCAATTATTGTTCTAAAAGCTATAGCTGCATTGTCCTGAAAAAAGCAGGAAAACAGATTATGTAGGCACATACAGCACCCATGCAGAATAGCCTGCAGCCTTGAAGTCATTAAATTTTAATTTTCAAGTGACAGTTTTCACAGTAGCACACAACTTGTGTTCCTACAGCCAAGATCTTTCCATGGAAGAAGTCTGAGGCAAAGCTAAGGAACCAAACGTGGAAATTTCCAGATTATTGATCTATACAACACTATTTTAGGACTGTTTTAACAATTGATTCACTTGCAAGAGCACTATGGTGGTGCGGAAGAACCTGTAGACTCAATGTTGAAAATTAGTTGATAAAAATTCTCAGTCAGAGAAGATTCTTTGGAAGTTGAGTCGCATCAACTGGACTTCTTGTTTGTTCGAAACAAGAAAAGTAGCTTCTTCAGTATATGGAAAATTAGGTTTGCCCCTGAAATATATCCTGTAGCAAAGCAATTGATCAAACTGTTCCATATGTGATGACTTTAATGCATAAAAAGATTCCAAAAGAAAAAGGAGGTCAGCCTTAGGTAACTCAACCTTGTAGGAACCTGCAAATAGTCTGTATCACTCTATCTCCCTGTTGAAGATGGAGACACATTGTTTTTAAAGAGCAACTGGATGGATGGAAGATACTCAGGCTTCAAAGACTGACATTTAGGATCTGATTATGGACATTTAAATGTTTAGGGCATTTAGGAATGACAATGAAAAATTATAAATTTAGTTTTGTTCCCACTTCAAACATGGTGTTAAAGCGGGGGTGTCAAACTCACTGTGAAGCAGCTGAAAAAGAGCATATAAAGCACTTTTTATATAGAACGTATAAAGCACTTTTCATATTTAGCACAGGTCAACAAGTCATATTTAGCAAAGGTCCCTTCCCATCACTATGCTTAACATAACATTGGGTAAACCCACAAAATTGCTGAACTCAGGAACTTGAACTAACCACGTTACTGTAAATAAGGGTGAACATGGAAAATAACTGATGGTGTAAGATAACTGAACAATCAAAAATATACCTGTTATTTCCTCTTTATACTTCCTCTATAGAAATGTATGCAATATTGTCCTTATTTGGTAAAATGTAGTAAGAGTAACGTCCAGGTCTATGCTGAGGTCATAATGGGTATAAAAATATTGTCTCAGGAAGAGCTGGGGGTTCAGAATTTGCCATGCTAATGCTCTGAACACTTTGCGCAAATAAAACCTGTATTCTCCAACCTTTTGTGGTCTTGTGTCCTGATTTGGAAGCAAGATTTGCTGCTACAACTGGGGCTGGTACCGGCCCGTGGGGTGCTTAGATCTGGCTGCGGGGCCACCCTGGAAACAGTGAAACACCGGCTCATGGTGCTTCTGCTAGAGAAAGCGCAGCCCGACCAGGCTCCATTTTTTGGCTGTGATGGCTTCTACAGTCTTCTGCCAATGAAAATGGATCCTGGATAGACCATGCACGGCCTCTCCAAGCTCCGTTTTCACTGGCAGAGGGCTAAGCAGGAGGACGTCCCAGCCAAAAATAGAGCCTTGATGAGTGATGTCGAGCTGGCTATGCCCACCCTGACCACATCCCAGCCCCCCTGCCCTCCCAAGGTCAAACACAATTCTGATTTGGCCCTCAATGATATCAAGTTTGACACCCCTGTGCTAAAGGAACTTGCAAAAGCTTTGGAGTAGAACAGACGTTGCATAGCCCTTATCATCCACCATTATCAGGAAAAGTTGAATGAGCTAAAAACTGCTTTGCATTCACTAGAATTTTGTCTGAGCAAAGTCCAAGCAGTAGGAAATGACACACCAACTTGTTTTGCGAGTTTACCAATTTCCAAGCTCATAGAAAACATTGTAGATCATGTTGTCAAGTCCAGGAAATAGACAATCTGCCCCTGCTTGGGTGTCTAAGAGATCTCTATTCAACTTTGGAAGGTAGTCTTTTCTGATATCCTTACGTCTATTTCACTCCTCACTTCTACGTGATGGGAGAGCCCCATGAGGAGGTGGAGGCTTTGGGTCAAGAAGATGGCTGATAAAGGAAGCCTTGAAGAAAATTATATGAACGACTTTTCTGCCTTTGGCAAGATATATATCCAGTGGGATGGAGTATAATATGATCCTGCCTTTCTCCCTACGCTATTTAAAAACTGAATATAATGCTATCTAGGTAAGTTGTCTAACATGCATCCTGCTAAAAACTCAAATCTTACTTCAGTCATGATTTCAGATCTTCTAGAAGTCAGAGAGGGCTGAATTAGAGAAAAGCTGTCCTGTTCCTGTCCACAAGCACACACAAGAGATAAGGTGTTAGATGTATTTGTTCACACAACTAACCATTGACATTCCTCAAGGCCCCACTGCACATGTAAAGACTTACGAGTAGTCCCTTTAAACATTTCTCAAAGTATCATCTCAATGAAGTAGCCATGGCTTCCCACCAGTTCAAGGCAGTGTAGAGGCAAACGTAGCTCTACCTTATCTGAAGCCAGACTAACACCAGAAGCCCGAATAAGTTTGAAGGAAGATGAAGGCAAATCCGACTCCTGAGTTCACGGAACAAAGGCAAAACATGACTTCAAGTTCAAGGCAGGATAAAGACAAAATGCAACCCCCACGAGCTCCAACAAGACAAAGGCTAATGAGACTCTAATAGATTCAAGACAAAGGATCAAGGATGTTTCCAAACATCCACAACCAGTCAGATTAAGGATAGTTGTCTCTGACATTGATGAAGTTCAAAACCGTAGTGAAATAGGTGCTGAGAGAAGTGAGAATTATTCCTGTAAAGAAAAGAGCAACATATTTCTCTTCTGTATAACCTGAGAAACCCCTGGTGGGATATTAACTAATGTATTAGTGTGTTAACATTCATACGAGGACACCAGCTGTCAAGCTAGTCTAAGAAAAGAAACCAGTTATTGCGAAAAGTGCAAACAATATCAGGATGTAGCAACTGTTAAGCAAATGTTAAGTAACTGATAAGGGGATAGACTGTGAATCGAAAACTCATCTGATCTGGTTGGACCAATGATAATAAGGGGCAGTAATGGGGGTGCAGTTTTTTGGAAGTGTATTTAACTCTGTCATCATTTGTATCATTGCTCTTTGTGCCTCTACCCACATGAGGACAAGGAAACAGCTTTTGCAAAAACTCAACTAAAGCTCCTGTATTGGTCACGGTGTCTCCTGTTGATTCAAACAGAGAATTTCAAATCTCACAGGTGCCAACTGGTAAACCTTATTAAGAGAGGCTGCCTCCTTTCAAATAGCCTTGCTGGTCTCCATTGTACCTCTCTCTATTTGACCTTGCATGTCCTTGGATTGGGGGATGGCTGAAAACTACTTGTCAGCACTGATTGACTGCAGATTCTTCTCCAGACTCTGTAGTTGGCTGTTCATCTGGTCGCGCTCTCTCAGATTCCAACAATGTTGCCTGGACTGCTTCACTCCAATCACCCGTTCTGCCATTCCTTGTCTTGACTGCCACGGATCCTTGTGTCATGCCCCTGGTGGAGACTGACTCTGAGAAAGAGGAGGAACAGCCAACAGGGAATGGGAGTGTGGCTCCAGAAGTGGTGGAGGAGGCTGGGGAAGGGCAGAGGCTGGCTGAGCAATCAGAGGAGGATCCAGGCCCATCCCCTATCCATCCTAGGTAATGCAGGGAGGAGAGGATCAGGGAAAAGTGAGGTCTACTCAAGAGGAGATTACCATGATCCTCCTTGTGGCTTGCAGCTGGGAGCTATGTATATAAGTTTGTAACTGCGCAGTCAGAATTGCTGGATTTAGTGTTTACTTCGAAAGAGGTTTATCTTTGCTGGTGTTCTTCCCATGGACTCTCCTTGGTTATTTTCCTGGAGTTTATGATCAGTTATCTTGGCTTGCTTCGGAACTCTCATCAATGCGGTTTGTTTTGGTTTTCTTTTTGCCTCATTATTTACTTTTGTGACTTTAAACTGCCTAATAAAATAGTGAAGTTAATTTGAAGGCCTTACCGGACTTTATGTTTTGGGTTTTGGGTTATTTTGAGAGACTACGGGTCATCACATTTTGACTCCAGCCACCCCTTCAACTTATTTTTGCTTTTTGTGGGGTGACCACCAGCTCAAAGCAGAGATTGTCCAGTTAACTCAGCAAGTGGCTCTTTTGACTGCACAGGTGGCACAAATGCAAGCTGCCTGGCCATGCCAAAAATGACCAGTGGCAGTGCCAGATAAATTTGATGGTTCGCTGGCCCAATTTCCAGCATTTTTTGGGCAGTGCCAGCTTTACATGAGCCTTCAGCCTGAGGACTTTCCCACTGACCGGGATAAGGTGGGTTTTTTGATTAGTTTGTTGTCAGGCTCTGCAGCACGTTGGGCGACACCTCTGCTGACCCAGCCCAACCAGGTGTTGGACAATTACGCTGAGTTTTGCCATCAGTTTCAGGCCATGTTTGAGGACCCTGTTCGAAGCCAAACTGCAAACAGATATTTGAGAGAGTTAAAGCATGGGCGTGGCTCACTCATAGATTATATTGCTAGTTTTTGGGTGGTTGCTCAGGATGTACAATGGAATGAGGCAACACTATTAGACCAGTTCCAGGAGGGTTTGTCGTCAGAGCTCCTGGATGAGTTGGCGCGCACTGAATGCCCTCAACACCCTTCAGGAGCTCATGCATCTGTGTCTTCGTATCAATGCTAGACTTCAGCGACGGGTGCAACGATGGACAGAGACCGTATCTGTTTCCAGCAAGACGGCGCCCTTGGTGGAAGTGCCTTTGGAGGAACCCATGCAGTTGGGGGTGGCCACCCTCGGCTGACTCAAGTAGAAAGGGAGAGACATCGTCATGATGGTTTATGCTTCTATTGTGGCAATCGAGGCCATTTTGCGGCCAAGTGTCCTGTTAAGACATCCACACCAGCGACGCCTGCAGTGGTGGGAAACTAGCATCGCTCAGCCTACGGGGGTCTGTAGGTCGGGGTGTAAAGTCCTTAGGCCCACCATCTTCACCAACCTTGCCATCCTCGCCACCTTCCACATCTCCACCACAATTGTAATTGGTGAAGCATCTTGTGCTGAAAGCAAGTGTGTTCGTGCCTGGTGTGGGAGCGGTGGAGATCCAAGCCTTGGTTGACTCGGGCCACAGCCAATTTCATGGATGCTCATTTTGTAGAGCAGTGGTTCATTCCTCAGCAACAGGTGTCCCCGCCAGTAATGATAGAGACGATTGATGGTCGGCCCCTTCATTCGGGACATGTGGTTGCTGCAACCAAACCCCTTTGCATGTGTATTGGGCAGCATGTGGAGGAAACCGTGTTCTATGTTACTGTAGTGCCTCATTTTCTGGTGGTGCTGAGTTTGGAGTGGTTACAGGTCCATGATCCACAGATTGTCTGGTCGTCTGGAGCTGTGCAGTTCCTTGATAGGAAGTGTGCCAACCATTGCTTGCGCTCCTGTGCAGGGAGTGTGGCTATGCCCGTGGACCTGGATCTACCTGTGGAGTTGGTGGACTTTGTTGATGTGTTTGGGGAGAAGGAGGCAGATCAGTTGCCTATGCATCGGGTATATGACTGTCCAATCGACTTGTTGCCCGATGCAAAATTGCTGGTGGGTCGGATATATTTCCTGTCGGAACCGGAGTTGGCCGTGTTGTGGGATTTTATTGACAAGAACCTCCGGAAAGGGTTTATCCGGTCTTCTACCTCCCCATTGGCTGCACCGGTGCTTTTTGTAAAAAAGAAATCGGGGGAGCTACATTTGTGTTGTGATTACCGCAAGTTGAATGCAATCACAGTGAGGAATCGGTACCCGCTTCCCCTCATCCCTGAACTGATTGAACAGCTTCGTCAAGCTAAGATCTTTACAAAGTTGGACTTGCGTGGGGCCTACAATCTGGTTCACAATCGTGCAGGGGACGAGTGGAAAACAGCGTTCCAGATGAGGTATGGGCATTTTGAATATACCGTGATGCCTTTTGGATTAACCAATGCCCCAGTTGTGTTCATGCATTTCATGCACGATGTTTTCCGTGATTTGTTGGATCAATTCGTGGTCATTTATTTAGATGACATTTTAATTTACTCAGACTCCCTGCAGGAGCATTGGCAACATGTGCGGCTGGTGTTGCAACATTTGCGTGATAACCACCTGTTTGCTCAACGTGAAAAGTGTCAGTTTGCAGAAACCACGATTGATTTCTTGGGACATCGTATTTCACCTGCTGGGGTGGAAATGGACCCGGAAAAAATACAATTGTTGCAGGAGTGGGAACCTCCACAGCGGGTTAAGGATGTGCAACGACTGTTGGGGTTTGCGAACTACTACTGCACATTTATTCCCCACTTTGCTGCCTTGACTGCTCCCCTTTCTAATCTGCTCAAGAAGGGGGAGAAGTTCCATTGGGGTGCTGAGGAGCAGGCAGCTTTCAAGGCATTGAAAGTCGCCTTTGCTTCCGAGCCTATCCTCAAAAACCCTGATCCAGGCCAGCCATTTGTGGTGGAAACAGATGCTTCCGATGTGGCTGTTGGTGTGGTGCTCCTCAAGGCCTATGCTCCCGCAGGCACCTTGTTCCCGTGTGCTTATTATTCCCAGAAGTTGTCAGCTCCAGAGCGCAATTATATGATTTGGGACAAGGAGCTATTGGCGGTTAAGGTCGCTTTTGAGACATGGCGGCACCACCTGGAGGGGGCTCGTCACCAAATCGAGATTCGGACGGATCATCGCAATTTGGAACACCTACGTACAGCTCGGACATTGAACCAGTGTCAGGTGAGATGGTCCTTATTCTATGCTCGATTTGATTTCCGGGTGACCTATGTTCCGAGTGGAGGGAATCAACACGCCGACGCCCTATCTCGGAAGCCCGAGTATACCCGAAGGGAGGATAAAATCTTGCCCCGGACAGTGATTCCGTTGGAGCGATTTACGGCCACCAAGGAACCTGTGGACCTCCGAGTGAGGATTCAGGAGGCGCAGCGGCAGGACCCATTTGTGGCAGCTCGACTTCGAGAATTGGATGAGAATGGGAGACAAGAGACTCCTTAGGCGTATATTGGGGACCTGTTGCGGTTCCGTGATCGCATTTACGTGCCTGGAGGTCCTCTTCGTGGCCTTATCCTACGTCAATGTCATGATAGTTTAGCGGCAGGACACTTTGGGGGGTTCAAAACACTGCACCTCATCTCTAGGACATTTTGGTGGCCGAAACTTAAAACATGATGTGTCGGGATATGTGGTGTCCTGTGGGATCTGTCGCCAAGCCAAGTATGCTCCTGGTGCACCCCCTGGTCTCTTGCAGACCTTGCCCACACCAGAATGACCGTGAAGGGCAGTTTCATTGGATTTCATCGTTGAGTTACCACCATCGAATGGTGCCACAACCATTTTGGTGGTGGTGGATATGTTGACTAAAATGGCCCACTTTATTCCGTGTGTGGGTCTTCCATTGGCCAAGATAACGGCTCAATTGTTTATATCCCATGTTTTCCAGTTGCATGGGTTACCAGACCACATGGTATCAGATCGGGGGGGTACAATTTACGGCATGCTTCTGGCAGACCCTACTCGCGAAACTGCAGGTTCAGGTGTGTCTGTCATCTGCTCATCAACCCGAATCTGATGGGGGGACAGAGAGAGTGAATTTTATTTTGGAGCAGTACCTCTGCTGTTTCAGCAATAGTCAACAAGACAATTGGGTGAAAGTGCTGCCGGTGGAAGAATTTGCTTATAACAATGCTCAACATGCATCCACCCGTGTGTCCCCTTTCTTTGCTAACTATGGGTTTCATCCACAACTCTTCCCTTTAGCCCCGTCTGATTCCCCAGTTCCGGCAGTGGATATGTTCCTACAGGAGTTAAAAGCCATGCACCACATGGTCCTCAAGAGAGCCAAGGAGGACTATAAACGGTTTGCAGACCGACATTGTCACGATGTTCCGCCTTTAGCGGTAGGTGATTGGGCTTGGCTCTCTACTCAATACTTACCAACGATGCGACCATCGAAAAAGCTTGATCACCGTTACTTGGGACCTTTTCTGATCGAGGCAGTGATCAATCCTGTGGCTTATCGTCTCCCTGCCACGGACCATGCGTATCCATCCTGGTTTTCATCATTCCCTGTTAGTCCCTGCCTCGGCTGACAGTCCGCACAGACCGGCTCCATCACAGCCAGCCCAGTAGCCCCTCTGGGACAGGAGGAGTACGAAGTGGATAGCATCCGAGATTCACACCAGTTGCGGGGTCGATTTCAGTATTTGATGACATGGAAATGTTATGGACCAGAAGACTTCACCTGGGTCGATGCCACTGATGTTAATGCTCCTCGTTTGGTCCAGGACTTTCACGCTCGGTTTCCTCAATGTCCTCGTTCGCCTGGTCCCGAGGGAGGGGGCCCTGCGGGGGGGAATAGTGTCATGCCCCTGGTGGAGACTGACTCTGAGAAAGAGGAGGAACAGCCAACAGGGAGTGGGAGTGTGGCTCCAGAAGTGGTGGAGGAGGCTGGGGAAGGGCAGAGGCTGGCTGAGCAATCAGAAGAGGATCCAGGCCCATCCCCTATCCATCCTAGGTTACGCAGGGAGGAGAGGATCAGGGAAAAGCGAGGTCTACTCAAGAAGAGATTACCATTTATGAATTTTAATCTCTAAACATTAGTGACATGTGCCCACTTTCTAGGAATTCCCCTTCTACCATAGGATAGTGTACAATTATTTGAGTCCTGTTGTGGCCTGTCGACCACTGTCCCCTCCAGCAACTGAATCAGATGCGGAGGATGCGTAGGAGTCAGGGTCAGCATCAAGGCAACCTGAGAGCACTGAAGGGGAAATGACTCTCAAATGGAGAGTCAACAGTCCCTGGATCTGGAGATAGCTGATGAAGAAGAGGAGGAACAGCTGGGTCCAGTGCCTGACACGCGGATGTGCAGAAGGCAGAGGAGAGGAGAGCAGTGGAAATCCATGGGTTGATCGTTGGGACGGAACAACCACCGCTGCTAGCAAAGCCCCACCCTAGCTCTGGTGATAAAAGGCAGGGGGCAGAGATGAATAGATGTGGCAGACAATTATTCATCTCCCCTGCCGCACAGGCTTGTTAGCCTGACGTGAAAGAGAAACTTTTTGCTGGGGCTGTTGGTGCTCCTAAAAGAATAATTGCTTCAACTACAGAGGGTTTGCTGTGTTTGGGGAGCTTGGTCAGATCAGGTCCCTTGACTGTTCTGTGTAGCATTCTTGAAGGCTGGGGAAGTACTATAAAGAGAGCAGAGCAGAGCAGAACAGAGAAGTTGAAGTACAACAGCTTTTACCCAAATCTGGATCCATTTCATACCAACATATTTTCTCATTTTGTAGCCCTTAAAATCCTATCTGACCTTGATTGCTGAAAATTGACAGAGTAATTCCCATTTTGAGATAGGAAACACTTAAATAGTGTAGTTCACAATCTTTTTCTAATAGTTCTTACAATTGCAATTTCCTGCAAAAGCGTCCACACGTTTCCTGGAAAAATTGTACTCCAGCACTGACAAGTTCTATTTTTCAGTAGAATAATGACTATTCTCAGATTTTGGACAGGATGTGAACGATCCACAAAATTCCATTCCAATAATGGTGATACAGAAGACAACAAAGACAAGAGTAGGTAAAATAAAAGATACACAATATGCTGAAGAGGATTACAGGATATTATTGTCAGTTCCACTAGATGACAGTATAGTTGCTGCATTCTGTACTAAGGAAATTTCTGTTTATGAAAGCGATCTTGTGTTAAAGGAAGGATGGATTTCTCATGCACCAGAATAATCCAGTCTAGCATCACAAGGAGTTAGTAAACATTACCCACAAAACTTTTAACAAAAGTAACCTGCTTCATAGCAGTGGATTGAATGTGTAAAATAAATATTAAAATCACCCAGTGGTGGTATTCTACTGGTTTGGCCCAGTTCTGCCGAGCTCTGCTGGGCCCACCTGCCCGCCTGGTCTCCCACACTAACCTTTATTCCCTGTTTTTGAAGCACAGCTGTTTTGTACAACACAGCAGATTGCTGTGTGGCAGCTGCTGAAGTGACAGTGCAGGATTGCAGGAGGGGAGTCGGAAAGCCTCTGTGCCTGTGCAAAGTGCACGTTTTGTGGTGCACGCATGCACCCACCAAGCCGCGCCCACCAAACCGGTGGTAAAAATGTTTGAAACGCACCACTGAAATCACCCCATATGCTTTGCAATCTAAGTTGATGATTGACTTTACATTTAATTGGCATGCAGGCTAAACAAAGTAACTTTAGTCCTTGTATTTATGATCACTACAGCATCCCTCAGTCATGTGATCGATACCTGAGTACTTAATAGCTGGTTTCCAATAAGCAGGGTCAATTGAGAAGCTGGCCTTATAATGGCAAGTGGCAGTCACATGATGTCTTATTTAACAACCTAAGGGATTTGTTTGACGTCTGTAAGCAAAAGTAAGGTCATAACATCACAATCCTGAGATGCTTTGCTTAGTGTTGTCAGTCCCAGCTGTGATTGCTAATCCTTTTTTGGACAATATAACAAACCTCAAATTTTAGATGATCTCATGCTGACATGCTGAATAGATAGAATTTATCTTTATTTTTTTAAAAAGAAACCCTTCCCCAATCAGTTATATTCCTTTTCAAACACGGCAAAACTGGCACTATACCTTTTTCATTTTCCTGCGGGGTCATTCAGAAGGTAACTTCAGCCTTGAAATGATTACTGGTTTATGTTTTAGACTTAGGATACAAAAAAAATGGAATATTTTTATTGACAAGGCAAAGCAGCCTTCAGTTTCGTTAGAGGACGGCTTTACACTCTGCTCAATCAAACCGTAGGGTTGAGGAGGATGAAGAAATAAACAGTTTCCAGGTTAAAGATGGCATGGTGTAAACATACAGCCACCACCCATTTTCAAACTTACCTGAAGTTGTACTAAGTATCCATTAAATTTTGGGGGAAACCCTCTGGTTTAATCCCTTGTGAATATATAAGCATGTCTGACAACTTTACATCGCAATGGGCCATTAACTGTTGTGCATGTGGCCTCATTCCTGTCTGAAATCAAGATTAGGATCTAGCCAAACCATGCCTACAAGTCCTCTTCCAAGTGGAGCTGAGAGGTTGAACTGAGGGCTATGTATCAGGAGATTGGGTGATACCTTTTACAGTCCGGTATGAATCTGGACAACTTGGCTGATCATTCTATACCCAATAATATGGGAGAAGAGCCATATAAGATCAACACAATGGCTACAGACCCCCTGGTTGCTCCATGGCAGCCAATCAATGCCTTGGTCCAACATTGGAACCAAAAGATAATTCAGTGGCAATATTTTTTGATATTATGAACCCCGGTGGCCCAGCAAAATGCCCACAGCCTGGAGTTCAATCCTGACATTGATTCAGCCTTCCATCCTTCCAAGGTCAGTAAAATGAGGACCAAGATTGTTGGGGGCAATATGCTGATATTGTAAATCACCCAGAGAGTGCTGTAAAGCGCGGTGGGGTGGTATATAAGTCTAGGTTTTATTGCTATCGCTATTTTTTCCAGGTTTTTAAACAATGTGGCATCTGAGTAAGTCCAATATACACATTTCACATTGTTGAGAGGGTATGAGTTATGGCAGCCTTGCAAAGTAATTCATCATTGTTGTGCCCATTTACTGTAGAAGTGTGGGTAGAGTGGAATGTAACCCTCTGAGGTATATTGCAGTGTTTTTATCTATGTTCAGGGTATGCAGGAAATGTAGTATGTGTCTGTGAGAAATGAAGCTGATTGGAGATTTTACACTATCTTTCCCCTGCCACACCCACCAAGCCATGCCCACAGATCTGGTAGTAAAATTTTTTGAATCTCATCACTGCAAGAATGCCTTCTTAAATGAACAATGCAAAGAAATAGAAGACAACAATAGAAAAGGGAGGGCCAGAGATCTCTTCAAGAAAATTGGAGATATGAAGGAACATTTCATGGAAAAATGGGCATGATAAAGGAACAAAATGGCAGGGACCTAACAGAGGCAGAAAAGATTAAGAAGAGGTGGCAAAATTACACAGAAGAACTATACAGGAACGAGCTTAACATCCCTGATAACCACAATGGGGTTGTCACTGATCTCGAGCCAGACATCCTAGAATGTGAAGTGAAATGGGCCTAAGGAAATCTGAGCAACAACAAAGCTAGTGGAGGTGAAAGTATTCCAGCTGAGCTATTCAAAATCTTAAAAGATGATGCAGTAAAAGTGCTACACTCAATTTTCCAGCAAATTTGGAAAGCTCAACAGTGGAAATTTGGAAAGCTCAACAGGATTGGAAAAAGTCAGTTTACATTCCAATTCCAAAGAAACGCAATGCCAAAGAATGTTCAAACTATCACACCATTGCATTCACTCCACATGCTAGTAAAGTTATGCTTAAAATCCTACAAGTAAACTCCAGCAGTATGTGGATTGAGAACTACCAGAAGTACAGGCAGGATTTTGAAGAGGAAGAGGAATTAGAAATCAAATTGCCAACATACACTGGATTATGGTGAAAGCTAGGGAGTTCCAGAAAAACATCTGCTTCTGCTTCATTGACTATGCTAAAGCCTTTGATTGTGTGGATCACAACAAATTGTGACAAGTTCTTAAAGAGATGGGAGTACCAGACTATCTTATTTGTCACTTGAGAAACCTATATACGGGTCAAGAAGCAACAGTGAGAACTGGACACAGAACGACTAATTGGTTCAAAATTGGGAAAGGAGTCGGACAAGGCTGTATATGTTGCCCTGCCTATTTATATGCAGAGCACATCATGAGAAAGGCAGGGCTAGATGAATCAAAAGTTGGAATTAAGATTGCGGGGAGAAATATCAACAACCTTAGATATGCAGATGATACCACTCTGATGGCAGAAAGTGAAGAGGAACTAAAGAGCCTCTTGATGCGGGTGAAGAAGGAGAGTGCAAAAGTTGGCTTGAAACTCAACATTAAGAAAACTAAGATCAAGGCATCCTGCTCTCTCAATTCCTGGCAAATAGATGGGGAAGAAATGGTGGTAGTGACAGATTTTATTTTCCTGGGCTTCATGATCACCACAGATGGGGACTGCAGCCAAGAAATTAAAAGATGCTTGCTCCTGGGGAGGAAAGCTATGGCAAATCTAAAAAGCAGAGATATCACCCTGCCAACAAAAGTGCATATAGTCAAGGCTATGGTTTTCCCAGCTGCAATGTATGGCTGTGAAAGTTGGACCATAAGAAAGGCTGAGCACCAAAGAATTGAGACCTTTGAACTGGTGCTGGAAAAGACTCCTGCGAGTCCCTTGGACTGCAAGGCAATCCAACCGGTCAGTCCTAGAGGAGATCAACCCTGACTGCTCTTTAGAAGGCCAGATCCTGAAGATGAAACTCAAATGCTTTGGCCACCTAATGAGAAGGAAGGACTCACTGGAGAAGAGCCTAATGCTGGGGAAGATTGAGGGCAATAGAAGAAGGGGATGACAGAGAACGAGGTGGCTGGATGGAGTCACTGAAGGAGTCGGCATGAGCTTAAATGGACTCCAGAAGATGGTAGAGGACAGGAAGGCCTGGAGGAACGTTGTCCTGATGGGTTGGACACAACTTTGCAACTAACAACAAGTGTTTTACAGCCTCCTCTAAGTGATTTAAAGTGTCAGCAAATTGCCCCCAACAATCTGGGTCCTCATTTTACCGACTTTGGAAGGATGGAAGGCTGAGTCAATCTTGAATGAGACAGAATCGAATCTTTACATAATGTGAGAATTCAATAAAAATAAAAATAACAGACTGTGACAACCAAGACCCATAGAAGGCTTTATTATAAGATATTTGCAAATACCAGACTCCACCTCCCAATAACAGGTTAGGAGAAGGAGACACCTCCTTAAAGTGATTACAGCCTTATATAGAATTTCACATTTAAAAGATTACATAATACTTCCTGTTTTTCACATGTAGGAGTTATAGAGACATTCATAAGAAAGAAATGGGTAGTCCTGGGTGTTTTTCCATAACTCCTCCCAAACTCCTTCCATGGAAATCCCCTAACTCTCCTCATCTTCATCATTATCATCAAATTTCCTGTTTTTCACTTAAAAGATTACACAATAGATCATTAAGAAACTTCTAATATCAGGGCGACCTAGTATGAAATCTTAAATAAAACCAAGGACACAATGTTTTGCAACTTTGCAGAACTTTAGCAAAATAACAATTTATATAAATGTTCTGATATCTACAAGGTCAGATCAAGAACAAATATGGAGTCTCTCTGGTTCTACATATTCTTAGGTGTATTAGGCAAATGTTCACAAATAACACATAATATTTGCATAAGAGTTCCCAGATGAAGGGGAAAAGTTGAATTAATTAACCAAGAGAACTAAGTCTCTTTTTGAGAACAGAAGATCCTGGATTTCATCTCTGCTCAGGACAAATTGGACTGGGAAAGAGTTCAATCTGATTCCCCAGAATGCTGTTGCTCTTAATGAAAACAGGCTTTAGAATGGTGTGTTTATTTATCAAGCAAATGCAAATGTTGCTGATACAATAGAACAAACAGGAATAGGCAATGCAAAAAGCAGGTGCAATAAAAGGAGAGAATGGGTTCGTTGCATTAGCAACAATGCTTTATTGGATTCCAAGAAGAAGAAAACAGGTAAAATAAATCCTTAGAAGAAATATTTCACCTATTCTCTTTTAAAAACAGCTTCAGAAGCTTGATTTTGACTTGGTGCCTAATATATGCCAAGTAACTCTGTGAAAACAAGACACACAAAGGAAGACAGGGAGAGAGAAGGAGAAGTTTCTTGCATGATGTCATTTTGCCATTTGCACAAATAGCATGCAAAGGGGGAAGGGATAACACTCAGGGCTTTTCAGAATCAAACAACTCTTTTGTATTGAAAAGAAGACAGCCAAACTTGCTTAAAAACAGCCAAGTTTTCTTGCTCCACAAGGCACAGAAAGAAAAAAAATGCCAACTAAAGATTTCTGAGCTGCTCTTTATACTTCAAAATTCACAAAAACCAGGAATCAGGATTAATGCTAACAAAGTTTAGAGCTAATTAAAGTTGCAAATCAAGGTTCTCCTAACCTATCTTAAAACCAACAGATTCCATGTGAATTCATTTGATCTTCTTGCATCACATTTTCTTCTTGAGTTGTTTGATGTCTGAAAACAGCCTTGGTGGGATTTGCTGGGGCTACTCTGGAAATTGCTGTCAGCTACCACTTGTTGCAAATACCTCTTTCCCTTGTTATGACTGTATTTATCACATGTTAGTGCCTTTCTTGCTATTCAGTTTGCTTGCTTTTCTCCAGATTCAACTGGGCATTAGCAAAACAGCAATAGTAAAGCAACTATACTTTCTCTCTTGCAATTTTTGGAAGAAAAATCCAGTCTGGTTCCAAGCAGAGAGAAAGGCACTAGAAATAAAATGGAGAGTGACTGGTTGCAAGGAAAGGTTTATTTGGATTCCAAACACTTCAGTGACAGCAGCAAATGTTTCTGGGGTAGCTGACCCCTTGGTTTAGGAATGGGTGGATTTTTATAGGGTTCAGAGATGCTCTGGGAGGTTGTGCAATGTAGTGAGCTTTTGTGTCTTTCACTATTTCAATGGTGGTGGGTTAATCCTATTATGTCCTAGAGGTCATTTCCTGTCCTTCCTAATCCCATTAGTTGGAGCTGAAGGTGTTTTATTTATGATAGATTGGCCCAGTCTTTTTTAATGGGCACAAAATACCCATCTCTAAAGAGTTGAGGCTTCTGCTTGAGGCTATTAAGAAAAACTGGGGCTTACTTTCTGCCTTTAAGAACATGTTTTCTCTACCCCTTGAGGAAATATTGTATCCTGACCCTTTTAATATTAAGAATAAAGCATATTTTAAACTGTGGAGGGTGGTTTCCTACACAATTGTTTTATGAATTTTGTGATGTTCTGTGGTTATGAGGCAGGACATAAAGAAGAAACGTACTGCTTTTAGAGAAATATTGACATGATTCTTCTAGATAGTAAAATGTGTGTATTAGTGAGAGAAAAGAACAAGAAAATGGAAAATATCAGACCACAGATTCATCTGTCAGTCACTTCTATGTGTCAAAAGCAGGAAGTTTCATTATAGGTAACCGCATATGTCTCGCTTGCAACAAACCACAAACCACAAACGAACTGCCGGAAACTTAGATGCTTTGGCAAGACACTTATGATCTTGATTAGTGAGGGGTTGCAAGATATTTAGCTATTTTAGCATAGCAACAGAAGGCTGTAATTCAAGTAACCAATGAATGCTGACAAGTTATATTTCCGTGTTTTGCTGCTTCTGAAGAGTATATATGTAAGTGTTGCTCCATAGCAGGTTGTTCAGATGTTGCTTTGGCTATATTGCTCTGAGCCTTTGCGCAAATAAAAGCAACTTCTTTTGATTCCAAGGTCTGAGTCTTGTCATTTTCTGCAACAGTTAAGTCCATGGGAGAGTGAAAGGGCTTATTGAGACCTATCTTAAGAGGAGGAAAATACAGAAAGCTTTTTGCCTCCCCTCTTAGGATCTTTTTTCCCTAGTGGGCACAAATCACTGCAGAAGGAAACAGTAGACCAGGACTGTCAAACTCCTGGCCCATGGGCTAGATGCGTCATGTGCTGGCCATGTCCATGCACAGTTTAGCAAAGGGGGGGAAGTTCCGCTGCCGCCATGATGATGTAATTTTGACACCCTTGCAGTAGACATTACAATAATTGCACCAGTTTATTGAATCAAATCTTAAATAAAGCTGTCCCTTTAATAAATTTCTCAGATCCAACCTAACTAATTAGAAGAACACATCATTGACCAATACAATTTATCCAGCTAATTCAAGCAGCAAAGTTATTTAAATAATCAGATAATTATCAAAATTTGCTTTATGGTTGCTTCCACTGAAAGACTTCCCAGTGTGGAAAAGAGGTAAAAACTGCAAACAAAAAATAGCAATTTATAGAATGAAAAAGATGCTTTGTACCAGAGGTCCCCAAACCTCCTGGCTTTGTGTACTGGTGGCAGCAGGAGAGAAGAAGGCACTCACATGTGCACCCGCCACTCATACAAGTAGAGCTTCACACACTCGCATGTATACCCATAACTCACATAAGTGGAGCTGCTTGGATATTTGCTCCTCCGCTTGTGTGGCTCAGTTTCAAAAGGGCCGCATCCCAGGAGCTGGGGACCCTGCTTTACAGTATATCTGCACACTTCTTACATTCTTCCGTATATTTTATAACCTAAAATAGGGGTGTCAAACTCACATCATCGTGGTGTCATGTGACATCGGGACTTTCCCCCCCGCTTTGCTAAACCTGGCATGGGCGTGGCCAGCGCATGACGCATCTGGCCTGCAGGCCAAGAGTTTGACAGCCAAGAGTTTGACAGCCCTGACCTAAAAGCTTTGGACTCTGACCAGCTGGTTTTTATCAGTCTTGTCACTGAATCTTATTACAGTTTAGATCACAATTTAAGGAAGGATTTAGCTGTTCTTGGGTAGTTCTTAATAAAGGAAATACTGTATATGTCCTGACTTTTGATATTCTTATCCATCAGTCATACTTTGATTTTCTCTTGGTCTTTGGCACTTCATTCTTTTTGTTCACCCCAGTGTGATGCTGGACTTCTGTGCTATGGACTTAGGTGTCCAAATTGACTATATGAACTTCATTAGACTGAACATTCCTCATATAGATAATTCAGCTCATTTTCCTTCATGAACACTAAGAGGTCATTGCAGAGCACATCTGTAAAGACATATGTTCTGTAGAAACATGGATTCTCTCTGTTTCAGCTAGCTCTTGGTTTCTCTACATTCAAAGTAGCCTTCCAACAGCTTGAATAAATCTCATTCTTTAAGGTTTCTGAAAACAGAAAGTCAGGTCGATTGAAGGACATAAGTCTGATTCAAGCATATCCCACCCTAGCATAGAAAATATGGTCTGAAACTACAACTTGAAACAATGGATTTTAATGGATCTGAAAGTCTTGTTTTGAGGAACTGTGGTCAAAAATTTAAGATTGCTTTAACAAACTACTGTATTTCTGCACTATGTAGCAGATTGGCCATGTAATCTATAAGGTCTCTTCCAATTAATTCATTTTATTCTATGGATATCATGCTGACATCACTAAGTATGTAATGAATGATGGATATAGAGAAAAACAGGACTGTTCTTGGATATTAGAAGACATACTGCTGAATTCCTTCCAACTCAAAGCCTTTACCATCTTAATCAACATGGAATGACCAGGTCTTCTATTCTTTCTCAGTATTTTTCTCTTTTTTTCTCTCTCTCTTTGGAACGTCCTCCCTTTCCTTTCTTTTTTTTTTTCTGTTTTTGGCATTTTCATCAGAATTTGGAAACTAAGGACTTTGAGACTACAGAAATGGTAGACATAACATTTTCCAATATTTAGAATGTGTAAATATGTTTGCATTAAAAATAGGTCTAATCTCTGTTCCCCTTATTTGATAATAAATCATAATGTTTATCATTCATTTTGATTTATCAATTTTAGTCAATTATATATCCTGGTAGTGCAGTGGTTGGAATGAAATATTGCAGGAAACTGCCCATAGTGTAGAATTCGATCCTCAAGATTGACTCAGCCTTCCATCCTTCCAAGGTTGGTAAAATGGGGACCGAGACTGTTGGGGGCAGCATGCTGACTCTGTAAACTGCTTAAAGAGGGCTGTAAAGCACTATGAGCGGTCTATAAATCTAAGTGATATTGCTTCATTTATTAGTCTTTAAAAGTATGGATTGTTTTATATCATGATTTCATTTACAGTACTTTTCTCTATCACTTGTCCCCAATTTGACTGTTATCAGAAGGATGTGGTGGAATCTTCAGCTAAAGTGGGAGGAAGTGTAAAGAGGGGGCTGAACTTAATGTCCCGGCACAGCAAAAAGAGGTGCAGGTCTTATCTCTCCCAGAGTCCCTGAAGCCTTATCTAACTGTTCAAAAGAGAAAGCAGTCAGTCTGGTGAGATTCTTGTAGATAGGCACTGCAGCAATAAAGAAGTAACTTTGAACAATTCACAGTATGACTTTGGTTCCTTGTGCCTGACAAGAATTTTAAAATCTTACCGGTATGTTTATCAAAGGTCACCCTCTATTGAAGCAGTCTGGAAAGTTACAAATAAAGGATATATACATTTATCAGAAATCCCCTGACTCCTAGCTTTGCCTCTTATAAAAATATTGTGCAAAACCACAAAGTTGCTGAACTAAGGAACTAGCTATGTCCCCAGAAACAAGGGTGGGCATGTAAAAATAACAGATGGTGTAAGATAACTGAGTAAACAAGATGTACTTTTCACTTCCTTTATATTTCCTCTGTACACATATATATGTTATTCTCCTTTTTTGGTAAAAATTAATAAAAGTAACGCCCCGGCCTAGTCTGAGGTCATGATGGGTATAAAAGTCACGCCTCAGGAAGAGCTGGGGGTTCAGAATTTGCCATGCTAATGCTCTGAACCTTGTGCACAAATAAAACCTGTATTCTCTAACCTTTTGTGGTCTTGTGTCCTGATTTGGAAGCAAGAATTTCTGCTACACTATTAGCTAGTTAGAACAACGCAAGATAAAGGGATAAAAGAAATTGGCTTTCCATAATGATGACTGCGACATTCCATATCGGCTATTTACAATAGCCACAATTTTATACATAATTAGGCAGCGCTTAGCTGCACTGGATACTTGCTATAGTGGAAAGGTGGAGTACACAGAGGATACATACTGGTCAGCCCCATTTAGATTCAACACTTTCCATTTTTAATAAGCATGTTCAGGATCAAAATATGAGTAACATAAAAGTGGCACTACTATTAGTGTATGAGCTGTGATGGT
Source organism: Notechis scutatus (assembly GCF_049901735.1). Taxonomy (NCBI): domain Eukaryota; kingdom Metazoa; phylum Chordata; class Lepidosauria; order Squamata; family Elapidae; genus Notechis; species Notechis scutatus. Next base: position 64,538,850 of record NC_142014.1, on the reverse strand, counting down.
GCAGTGGTTAGAATGCAGTATTGCAGGCTACTTCTGACTGCCGGCTGACTGCAGTTCGGCAGTTCGATTCTCACTGGCTCAAGGTTGACTCAACCTTCCATCCTTCCGAGGTAGGTAAAATGAGGACCCAGATTTTCGGGGGAAATATGCTGACTCTGTAAACCACTTAGAGAGGGTTGTAAAGCACTGAGGAGTAGTATATAAATCTAAATGCTATTGCTATTAGACAACCCATGACCTACTGGGGCATTTTTTCAGAGATGTTTCCTTACCTAAACAAAAAACACAAAATGTAATCACTGGTCGGCAAAACGGAAGTGGAGAGGGACTTCTGATTTCCTGCCAGCTTCCCTATTTTTGTGGAAAGCTGGCAGGGAATGAAGTAAATGATGAACACATGATTGTGGCTGACCAAAACAATGTGGTAGCACAGCAATACTGTTCTGACCAAGGCTTCCTGAGACCATAATTGAGCACACGCTTAGTCCAAACAACTCTTGTTTTATTTCAATGCTGGGAATTATGTTTATTCCCAGCCCGTAATGATTCCCAAACAATCTCTTGAGATAAGCACCCACCTTTATCTCCTTTGAATTGCTGCCAACAACTAAAATGCCAAATTAACTGTAAAAAACCAATTGAAGTAAAAATCCACACAGAGCTTCAAGGTTTAATCCGATCAGAGCTAATGACTTTGCTTCCTGCAAAGATTTCTCTACCTTTGCACTTCCTTTATACCTTAGGGGAGGGCCAATCACCTTCAAGCCTTACTCCCGAGTTGCCCTTTTTGTCTTAGCTGCTCTTGCCTTCTGGCAGCTCTGGGAACAGCCTGCCCTTGTTCTTCTGCCTTGCTGCTGCCAGATTTTGGAGTCTCCAGAGTCAACAATACCCCACTCCCAGATGGTCCTGGCCCCATCTCTGTATCAGACACAGGACCCTCATCCGAGTCCTTCCCAGACTCCCAGACTGGTCCTTGTTCTTCCCTACTGTCTGATTCTGCTGCCATCTGCACAGGCTGCTGGTGAACCACAACAAATACAATGATGCTGAAGTGGCCACAATTTTGCCACATTTCAACCAGTAATGGGGCTGGATTTTGGACACATAATTCAGCACATTTGAGGTACGTTGATTAAAAATGGTTGCCCTCTGATGCACTGTTTCACCCAATTGAAGGTTTCAAACAGACAAACAGGAAAGTTTTAGTAGTGTATAGATTACAAAGACAACAAGCCATCCTCTAACTTTTGTACAAGAGTGGATGTTATCAGATTTTCTTGATTAAAGGTCATGACTGTTCTTAATGTTAGGTCCCCTTAAAAAAAAAAAGCTCCACCCCATACGAAGGCTAATATTTTCCTATCTATGTCTGGAAATTTTTAAGATGTTTTTTTCCCTGACCAGGACTAGATAATAAAATTTTAAGGTTTTGTTTATAGGTAGGAGTTATATGGCAAAAAGTTCATTTGCTGTATTTTAAATTTATCTGATTAAACTTAAAACCATTACATTGTTATACCTGGTAACTTGGATTGGATTTTTACTGACTAGATTTGAATGATGAGGTTTGGAGAATTTTTTTTTAATGATAGGAAATGTGATATAAACATACAAGGGAGGGATTGTCATTGTTTCTGGTGAGGGAAATGAAAAATATAGGCTATTGATCTATTGGAGGTAATATGGCTTAGGTGGAAAGTAACAGGCCCCAGGGAAGAGACATGAACCAAAGTATTCAGCTAGGATGATTTCATGATGTAATAGAACTATTTGTAGTTTTGCTAAGCAGTTGCAATTCGTGTAATATAATGTTGCAAAGTAAGTAGTTTCCTGAGTGTATTTGGAACTAGAAAGATGAAACCGTGAGAAATAAGGAATTGAAAGTAACAGACGGATGTACACAGGTGTATGTGGAAATAAATAGCCAGCAAGAAAGAACAAGGAAATGGGTTATGAAATGTGGCAAGAAAGTGTCCATCTCTGTGTGTCCGTTAGAAGAAAGGAATAAAAAGTGGAGCTCAACATCAGCTCAGGGCCACTGGCCGATAGCTGTCCTTGCTGGATCTACTATGTCACTGGACCTCATTGCAATGGCTTATTAATGTAAGTTATGTTATGATGCTTGTTCGTGTTAGATAGTTTACTTTATTGTCATTGCACCTCGTACAACGAAATAAAGTGTACATCTTCAGTGTACATCATACATAAGAAAACTATAAAAATAAAGCAAAAACACACATCATGTAATGAAGCAAGTCCTCACACCGGTCCGCACAAGAAGTGGGAGATGGCACAACCGCTGATTGGCTGCTGCATCTGACAGTGCACTATATAAAGAGCTGTCAGACGGAATCAGCTGTCACCTGTCAGCTCACGGTTTGACTTTTAAACCCTTGTTAGCATTAAAATAAAAGGGTTATCCTCTTTACTTGGTTGTCTCTGTTATTTCCCACCCTGTTTAACACTTCACATCCTTCACATCCTTCACTATTGAATTGAAAACCCCTGATACTGCACTAGTATTACACCACACAGTAGAATTCAGTATAGTTACTCCTCTGGGATAAAAGCTGTTTTCAGCCTATTTGTCCTTGTTTTTTATTATCCTGTACCGTCTGCCAGATGGTAATAGTTCAAAAAAAGGGTGCCCAGGATGAGATGGATCTTTGAGAATGTTTTGAACTTTCTTAAGGCAGCAGGAGCTATAAAGCTCTTCCAAAGAAGGGAGAGGGCAACCCATAATCCTCTGGGCAATGACGTTAACCCTCTGGAGTGCTGTCCTATCTGCCCCTCTGCAATTGGCAAACCATACAGAGGTGCAGTAAGTTAAAATTATATCTATAGTGCAGCAGTAGAAGGTTATCAGCAATTTTTCATTTCAGTTATTCTTTCCTGAGAAGTCTCAGGTAGTATAATATCTGCTGGGCCCTTTTGACCAGAACTGCAACGTGACCACCCCAGGTCAGGCCCTCTTTTATGATAACACCCAAAACCTTAAAACTGGCCACTTGCTCCACTTGGTCTCCATTGATAACCAAGGGCTGAATGTCTGATCTATTCCTTCTGTAGTCCACTATAAGCTCCTTGGTCTTATTCAGAGGTGGTATTCTGCAGGTTCTGACCAGTTCTAAAGAACTGGCAGTGGAAATTTTGAGTAGTTCAGAGAACCAGCAAATGCTACCTCTGACTTGCCCTGCCCCCATCTATTCTCTGCCTCCTGAGTCCCAGCTGATTGTCTGGGTCTTCTTTTGTTGCCCCGCACAGGAGAACAGAGCTGGAAAGCAGGTTAATGGGGTGGGGTGGGAATGGAGATTTTACAGTATCCTTCCCTACCACGCCCACCAAGCCACACCCACCAAGCCACATCACGCCCACCAAGCCACACCCACAGAACCGGTAGTAAAAAAAATTGAATCCCACCCTTGGTCTTATTGGTGTTAAGGACCAAGTTATTGTCTCCACACCATGAAAGCAACCAGTCTACCTCATCTCAATAGGCAGATTCATCCCTCCTCCCTGGAGATGAGTCCCACCACTGTTGTATCATCTGTAAATTTAATAATAGTATTACTGGTGTGAGTGGGAATGCAGTCATGTAGCAATGTTCCAAATTGCCAGTAAAATAAACCTCTGAATCTTAAAGTAAGAATTATTACCTTGTGTTGCTGTCTTTTGTTTCTTTCATTGGGTTTTTCCAGGACACTGGTAACCCTTAATGGGCTTTTGCTGATTAGGATGGATACTAAGATTTTAAAGATTGGTTTATAAAGAGGTGAGATAAGAGATAAAGAGATAGTTGTATTTTAAGATATGGTGATAAGTTGTTAAGATTGTTTATATATGTTGGAATAAAGGGGGAGAGAAAAATTACTTTTCTCCTTTTCTTTCTTTTTTTCTTTGCATTTTTCATTGTTCTTTTATAGCTTATATTAATTTTCACTATTTGTGTTAATATAATAACATTAATTATTCCTATAAAAAAGAATATAGCAATTCTTCTATTACAGCCCCTCTTCCCCTCTATTTCTTTTTGATTTAACACCAATCTCCTCTTTTCCATTCACCCCAAATGTGTAGCAAAGAGGTGCTAAAATTGTTTTATGTTTTCTTCCCATTCTGTCACTGTTACCTTGGAAAAACTTCAGTATGTTCTGGACTTGTTTAGTTGTCTTTTTCACAATAATCCTACAGAACATCGCTGCAGAATATAGGTAACTTTCCCTACATAAGAAAATACAGCTTTTTTTTTCCTGCTGCAGAACACTATTATTGTTTGTTGGAATCAAACATTATCCAATCACTGCCATGGATGGTGAGTAATCTAACATGCTTTCCCTTTCCCTGATTACCTCTGACCATTTCAGATTCTGAACAGGACCTTTTCCTCCTCCATTCAGTTTCAAAACATGGATCTACATTGACAAGCTTCTTAAAGTGATTGCGTGACTTGCTTACTAATCAGCCCGGCCACAGATATTCCCAATACATCAGTGAACAGACAATCTTCTCCTTTTACCTTGACATCTTGCTTCCTTGTTAGCTTACAACCCACAGGAGGAAAGAAAGGTCTCCATGCTGTCTATTAGGCTTCCCAGAGCTTCTCTTGATAGGTATTGTGGAAAGGGAACTTCATGAGGACAGTGGTGACACCCAAGCAGGAAAAGCCCAAAGGGAACATCAGGCCAGCCATAAAACAAACTTGCATAGGAAAAGAGATTTAATAAAGGGTATTGAAAGAAGCCCCCTAGACAAAAGCCAAGTAATTAAGAAAGCTAGGGAAACAAGAAAAAGAAATCCCTTACAAACAACAGGTCATGCCAAATCAGCAAAACAAATAGACAAAAGACACGAAATAAATTCCATAGCAGACAGGAGATTGCCACAAAACAAATATAAGAAAACATTAGGACGAAACTGATAATCCAATCAAACCACCCCGCGGAGTTTACCCTCCGGCGAAAATGAAGACAATCCCTGACAGGATTTAAAACATTAAGAAATACAAACACAAGCACTCACACACAAAAGGAGAAAAAAAGTATAAAAATCAGGTGCTTATTATACAAAGGTAGCTAGCCCCAGGAACGCAGACTTCTTGCTATCTCTCGCCTTCCTGAAAAATAAAAAGATCCAGCTTTCAAGCAGTTGTCTGTATCCTTGCACCGGAGTTCTCCCAGCGGGAAAATCGAATCCTCAGAAGAAAGGCATTTTGCCAGCCTTTCAACAGTACATTCCATATTTCAACCTGCCTCTAACAAAGAATCAAACTGGGAGGTTTTTCTTGTCTGAATGAAGCATTATGAGATGCAGAATGGTACTGAACCCAAAATGACAATAAAAGCCCAGGCAGAAGATTTGCACCCTGGGCTTGGCTCATGAGGAGATGTCAACAAAAGCCTGAGACAATTCTGTTTTGTGTATGTTATTTTGCTTTTATGTTCCTAAACTGAAACTCTGTCTGATGCATAGACACAGTGATGGCATAGGCATGTTGACTGGAGTAGATTATTTATTTATTTGAAAACATATATCCTGCCTTTCCTCTGGGAGCTTAAGGAAATATACACAACACTCTTTCTTCAATTTTTTTTCCACATAAGGACACCATTGTGAGATAGGTTAGGATAAGAACAGAGCTGCAGCTGCAACTCCTATGTCCCTGATTAACACCACCTTGGCTTCTGGTGGAGTAAATTAGACCTTTTTCCTTTATAGTCCATGTCAAATAATGACTTACATTCTCTTTTGACCAAAACAGCTCAGAATAGATTTTAGAAGCTGCAAACCTGTGGAAAGAACAAGGTGCATGTGAATAAAAGCTTGGTGCATCATTCCCCCTTTAGCTATTTTCTGCTCAACCTGGACTCCTTCAGATGCTGTGTGGGAGGTGGGGATGGGAGATAAGATCATATACTTTTTTTTTAGGTGCTGGAAAACAAAGTGAGGGAAGGAAAGATTTATAGTTAAGATAGATCAAGGAAAGAATATTAAGTAATCACTTCTCAGATATTCTTTTATCAAAATATAAGACACACAAAGTTTGCTTTCAGTTAGAAACAAGCAAATGAAATGTTTTTAAAATTTCCTTTTCTTATGATTATTCATGTGAAAATCAGTGCAAAGATAATTCAAAAGGTGCAGTGGATGGGGCCCTTGAAATGGTATTGTAGGAAGCCCCCTCCATCACCAGATTAAAATATCATTTATTCTTAATATTAAAAAGAAGCAGGATAGACTTTCCCAAAGGAGAAATGGAGAAAGTCTTAACAAAGGCAGAAAGTCTTCCTGCCATAGGAAAACAGCTTCAAAGAAGCCTGAAGAGGCTGACCTTTAGGAATGCAAATTTTTATCCATTCAGAAAGACTGGGCCACTCTATTCATAAACAAAACATCTTCAGGCACTGTTCCAGCCTTCTGTGGGAGCTGATGGGATTAGGAATTTACATTCCATCACACAAATTCTAAGGACAGGACAGGACCATTAGGACATGGTAGGATTACCCCGCCACCATTGAAATAGTAAAAGACACAAGGCTCACTGCATCGCACAACCCCCTGGAGCATCTCAATCACAAAACTTCAGAACCCTATTGTAAGGTTCAAAATGCACGTAAGTCATCAAGGTACCAAAGAAAGACTTAAGCAGAGACTTGGAAAAAGTGGCAGTTTTTATTTAATCAAAGAAAATAGCCGGATGGACAATTCCATAGCATACAGGCAGCAAGCATGCAAGGAAAAGCCACGCTTGGGAAGAGTATGGTGAACTGCTTATACATTCACGTAGCCAATTAGAGACAACAGTTTGGCCCAGGCCTTCCTTATCTATAAAGCATTCCTTGTAGCCCTGGTATCTGGGCTCTCATCATCAATCTTAACTCATCCCTGGGTAGCTCTTTGTTCTACCTTCCTTATTTGTTACTGGCGCCAGTGCAGCAAGGAATGGAGGGGCTGGGTGCTTAACAACACAGGTCAAAAGTGTAGCCAGAGCACTGCCGTATTTGCCAGATGTTTGAACCCTCTATTTGCTCAATATCTGAACACTGACTGGCAATGACATACACAGCTTCTTGTTTGAGCCATGCACTGGGCTGGGCAGAAAAACAAGATAGCAGAAATTAGATTACTAGCAGATGTGATTCTTACAGAAGCAAAATAGCAAGTTAAACTACTTCTATTATTATGTCCCTTAACTATAAAGATCCATCCACTCAACCATTTTGTCAGCCACCCCAAAAACATGCTGCTGTCACTAAACTTTCTGGAAACCAAATAAATAGAGACCTACTTTCCTTGTAGCCAGCCTCCATTGATTTTTTAAAATTTATTTCTCCTGGACTGCATTTTTCTTCTGACAATATTCAGGAGCATTTAAATATATCAAGTCTTATATTTTAATGCTATTTTTTTTCATTCAAAATTCCTAAAAAAACCATGCCCTAAGGCGACCAAACCCCCCCCAACAACACCCTCAAAAAGTTTTGTTAAACCGCAAGTACCACTCCCCCCCCTTGGAGGCAGCTTCAACAAACCCCGCCCCGCCCCACCCAAGTTGTAACCTGGGGCTGGAATACCCCCAACCCCTTCCCCCAAACTTAAAACCAAAATCAAAAAAACCCCCCCCCCCCCCCCCCACCCCCCTCCTTTTGCTGACGCCCGGCGGCCAACTCAAGGGGGGAACCCCTGTGTGTGTGTGTGTGGGGGGAACCCCCCCCGCCCCGGCCGCAGGGCTCGGGAGGGGGAGGGGAGGGAAGGGGGGGGGGGCGCCTCCACCGCCACCCTTCCCAGGCCCGCCGGGACGCCCCCCCCCCCCCCCGCGGGCCCCTCACAGGGCCCCCCCCACGCCCCCCCGGTCTTCAAAGAGGGGGGGGGGGGGCAACCCCCGCGCCCAGAAGGAGGGGCCCCCGCCCCCCCCCCCACCCTTCCCCCACCCCGGGCCACGGCCCGGGCCCGCCCCCACCCACCCCACCTCACGAGGGGGGTGGGGGGGGGGGGAGGAGGGGCGGCAGGGCACCCCCCCCCCCACGCCCCCCCCCCCACTGGCAACCTATAGTGACCGGGTGATCTTGGGCCAATCACGCTTTCTCAGTTCAACCCACCTCATAGTTGTTGTGAAGAAAATAGGGGGGGAAAAGGAGTACAGGTAGTACTCAACTTACAATAGTTCATTTAGTAACTACGCAAACTTAAAACAGCATTGAAAAATGACTTGTAGGAAGTTAGCACCCATCCCTCTCCTAGAAAAATGAAATATCCTGGGAAATATTAAAAAGGCAGAATATTTCCTCTAAAAAGAGTAGAAACTCAGAAGCAGAAACTCACCTCAGAAGGAGAAACTCACCCCCACCTTTGTTAATGGGTGGGCCATTAAGGCCTGGGCCAGAATACTTTACATAACAAAGATCTCCAGGTAAAGCTATGGCAATTGCCAAAAGACCTTTTAAGGACATCATCATCCAGCAAGGCTTGACCAAGCTTGGAACTCAGGACAGCCTACAGAGTTGCTCCTGCATGGCCCCATGGGACAAGCTTCAATTCAAATCCCAACAAAGGTTATAAAACCCAGGCACTCTCAATATATCAGCCCTTTCTTGATCTCTTCCTTCACCTTGAAGCATGTGATCATCCTTCATTTTCACTCTGGAGCTCCAGGCCATGTGGCCCTGTCCACCATTAAACCTTCCAAACAGCCTCCATGTTTCCAGTGTCTTTTTCCCCACTTGGAACTGAACCCAGAAGGATATTTCTTCCAACATACTTATGCCCATTTTTCACAGTTACAACCTTTGCAGCATCCTCATGATCATGTAATCAAAATTCAGTTGCTTGGCAACTGGTTCATATATATGACTGTTGCTGTGTCCCAAGGTCATATGATCACCTTTTGTGACTTTCTGACAAGCAAAGTCATTGGGAAGATTGACTTTAGATTCACGTAACAACCAGATTATTTATCAGTTGCAGAGATTCACTTAACAATTATGGCCAAAAAAAATGTGGTTAAATGAGGCAAAACTCACTTAACAAATATCTCACTTAGCAAACATACAACAAAGAGCTGAAATATTTGATTGTAAATGTTTTAACAGCAGCTAGAATTGTATTTGCTAAGAATTGGAAAAATGATAAAATACCTATGCAGCAGGAAGTTATTAAGAAAATTATGGACTGTGCTGAAATGAGTAAATTGACATTTGAAATCAGAGAACAAGAAGATAAACAATTTTATATGATATGGGATTTGTTTTATCAGTGGTTGGATAAAAAGACATGGTAATATAACAGAATAGATAATTTTGTTATAGAAGTTTAATAGATTGATATAAAATATAATGTAGACATATATAACCATTGGATGAAAGCACAATATAAATTTTAAAATAAAATTTGGGATATCTCATATAAAATGATGGAATAAATAGTTTAGTCATGGATGATTAATAATTGATAAATATATAAGCATATGTTAGTTTGACAATGTGAAATTTATATAAACTGTAACGACTATGAAAGGATTGCACAAAAGATTTGTAACTAACTGACACACTATATGTATATAAAATGGAAGATGGTTTTATGTTTTTATGTATTGTTTGTATGTTTGTCTTAAAAATAAAAATGTTTTTATATAAAAAAATATCTCACTTAGCAACAGAAATTTTGGGCTCAAATTTGTTGTCATAAGTTGAGGACTAACTCTATTTAGCAGGAAATCTTCATTTCAAAGCCTCAGAAATAAACCCTATGTAATTCAGAATACTGTGAATATTTTATGTACCTCTCTCCCTCCCTCCTTCCCAGAAATGAAAATAGACCTATCAGGTGGCTTTTCAAACTTGGCATTCAAAATTTTTTTATCCTTTGGATCACGGGTGTCAAACTCGCAGCAACGCGTTGCTGTCACGTGACATATTGCGACATTTCTCCCCTTCACAGAGCTGGGGTGGGCGTGATGCACCTGGCCCGCAGGTCTCCAGTTTGACACCCCTGCTTTAGATAGTTAAATAAACAATTTCTGAACGTGATTAGAAACAAGGTTAGTGAACTTAGTGTCCTTTAAAAGGCTCCACTGCAGTTGTGAGCTTAAACCCCTTGTCTGCTGGCACTGAAACGGGTGGGGGGAATCACTGTCCTGCAATCTCCTCATGAGGAGCAACCCTCCAGAGCACACATGGGTGATCTCCTACCCTCTCCTTGTCCAGAGAGCTTCCAAAGAATGGGTCTAGTCACCAGATAGGCAACATATTAAGCTTAAGATGAGGTGCCACCTTCATCAACTAGAGAGCCAAGCACAAGAAGGACCCAAACTTTCTGGCGTGGAGATTAATATTTGAGTATGTGGTTTCAGTTCGCCTCATCTCTTGGTGTTTGACTTGGCCTGCCTCTTACTTGGTGAGGGATCAGTTCAGTGGTAAGATTCAAATTCTTTTACTACCAGTTCTGTGGGCGTGGCTTGGTGGGCATGGCAGAGAAAGGATACTGTAAAGTCTCCAGTCAGAGGTTGTATTTGCTGGTTCTCCGAACTACTCAAAATTCCCTCTACTGGTTCTCCAGAACTGGTCAGAACCTGCTGAATATCACCTCTGGATCAGTTGTGACCACATGAACAGGTCAAAAGTAATGTATTTTTTTCCACTTATCTAATTTGTACTTGGACTTGTCCTAGAGTAGAAAACTGACCCAAAGCTGAATCTTCTACCTAATATCAGGATGCTCCCCAAAAGCACATCTACAAAGACTTGGGGACATATGTTCTTGTCATTTGGACTAAGGGCAAACGCATGATCAAAGCAAAATATAAAAGTCAGTCAAGGACACCTGCAGATTTTTCTTCTGCCTCAATGGAGCTTCTGGCAGTAGAGTGATTGATTATGTGCCATTAACCCATTTTCAACTCCTAGTGACTACATAGATAGTTTTTCTCCCTGATCTGGCATTAGAATGGGTATGTATCAGAAAAATTTAAGAAGGAAATGATGTATTTAATAGTACATGTATTGATGGCAGCTAGAATAATATATGTACAATACTGGAAAAATGAAATCATACCTCCAGAAACAGAAATAATAATAAAAATTATGGCATATGCAGAATCAAATAGGTTAACTTTAGAAATAAAAGACAAAGGAGAGTCTAAATATTATAAAACATGGAATAAATTTTATCAATGGCTAAATAGCAGAAAACAAGGTCGAAACATTAGTAGTTATGATTAACTTAATTAGTAATTAATATTTATTTATTTTTTTAAAATTTGATTTGTCAATCACTTACAAGATAATAGGTATAAGAATAAACATAGTTATACATGAATACATGAAATGGATACATATAAGAAAAATAAAAGAAACAATAGGACAGGGATGGTAGGCATGTTGGTATAAATGATGAAGTAAAATACTGTATATATGTGTATAACAAGGCTAAGTTGGATATATTGTGTTGTATTCTCATAATTAAAATTAAAAAATAAATTAAAAAAAGATGGGTATGTATTTGGCTGATATTTCCCTTATACTTCTCTATGAGTACTTTAAGTCTTGTAGCAAATAAACATCCTAGTGGTGAATCCTAAAAGAACACCTTAGCTTTGTTTGGCCACTGCTAGCAAGGCACAGTGTACAGGCATATTATAAATAAAATATTATACCAATACAAAAAAGCTAAATATGTTACTTTCTGCCTTCCCAATCTTACTTCACAAACATAATAGTTAGCCCCAGATTTTCTCTGTGATTGGAACAGGCCGTATTATATTCCATAGCAACCAGCTTGTTAAAATAGCACGTGAAGCCTATAGGCTGTGCTTTCATCCCATGCTGGTGGATAAATAGAATGAATCTTGGCTTCTATTTATAACATAATTGGAACTGTACTCACAGTTTAAACAAAGATGAAAAAAATATATACAGATTTAAAGCAGCACTGTAATTTTCTCACGGTACCGTAGCAAAGGAAAGAATGGCTATGAATCAGAGATATAATGACAATGCAAAATATGCTGGTGTAGTATTGTTTATTTCAACAAAGCTAAGACATGTGCATGATTTTACAGTGAGACTGTAGGGACTGGCTCCTGGATTGATAAGGTGTTTGGGAACTGTGATGACCCAGGGTGGGATACAAAATAAACTATGGTGGACTGACATTCGAAATGAGACACAGGGAAATGTCTGAGAAAATGCCAGCCCTGAGTGAACTCAGGTAGCAGTATTTATTGAGAAAAAACACAAGCAAAAATACAGTATGCATATTCAGAAAACAATGACCTCAACAGGAGATTACTTCACCAGCATGAGAACACACAATCTTGGAAAGTCCCAGATGTTACCTTACTAGGATGAGATCATACAGCCACGGAAAGTCTCATGGGAAAGTTTGGAAAGTCCCATGAGAAAGCACAACTGTGTACCTTGAACTTTTACCTATTTTCCTATTCCTTCTAAACTTGCAGATCAAAACAGGATGAGACACTCATGAGCAAAGGTACTCCTACCCCCACCAAGAATGTCTATATCCCTAGACCTATTGCTAGTATTTCAAAGGCCTTACAGAAAATGATAAAATGATCAATAGATTATATTACCACAATAAACACAGTCACAAAAAACAGGTGAAGCCCCTTTTATTCCTTCACTTTGCTTCCAAGCTCCAAATATCCTTGACTGGAGATAAAAAAAAAAAACTCCCACACAAGCAGTTACAAGAAGGAGGAAATGCCGTTTAAATTTTAAAGAGTAAAAAACAACACAAACCAGGCAAGACAAGGGCTTGAAGACGTCCACAGATATCAGAACACTCACTGGGAAGGATGCCAAACTCAGAAAGGAATAATAAACTAGAAATATTTCCACACTTTGTTTCCAGCACTCGCCCATACGCATGTCTGTCCTCTTATCCAGTTGTCACAGCTGCAGCCCATGAAGAGGATCAAGGCCCTCTCCTCTCAAGTAGACCACGTCTCTCCCTTATCCTCTCCTCCCTGCGTGCCCTAGGATGGAGAGGGGATGAGCCTGTGTCCTTCTCTGACTGCCCAGCCGGCCTCTGCCCTTCCCCAGCCTCCTCCACAACCTCTGGAGCCAAACTTCTACTCCCTGTCAGCTGTTCCTCCTCTCCCTTAGAGTCAGTCTCCACCAGGGGCATGACAGAAACTCTATTTTGATGTTTTTTTAATATGGTATTTTGCATGATCTACTCTATACTGTATTTCTCTGTGATGCATTATATTAAAGAATGATGATGATATGTTGTCAATTAGCTCAGGGGTCTCCAACCTTGGCAACTTTAAGACTTGTGGACTTCAACTCTCAGAGTTCCTCAGCCAGCAAAGTCTTAAAGTTGCTAAGGTTGGAGACCCCTGAATTAGCTAACATATTTGTTTTACTTCCATGAGGAGAAAGCAAAGGGGGGAGCCATGATATATGGTCAAACAAAGTATATCTGGTAACTTAGACAAGTGGCTGAAGATCAAGATTGTAAACAGCTACAAAGAAGCCACCAGGGGCAATATCATAAGATGGACTATCTTGAGGGGTTGTGATAAAGCTGGAACCGAGACTTCTTCCCTTTGCATCTAAGGACCTTCATTAAGATTACGTGAAGGATGGTGTCTAAAAGGAAGGAAGGTTGCATAATTTGTGCAAAGTGATTTTGAGATAAGGGGGTGTGTATAAGTGGATCAATCTGGAGCAGAAAAAGCCTAGCTGAAGGAAGTAAGCACCAGTAGGAAAACCCAATTCCAAGGATGTGGTTAAATTGCTTGAATAACAAGAAAAGGCAACAAGACTTTGTAGGGTAGGGTGACACTGAGAGGTTATTCAACACTGTTGTAATGTAAAATCTTGTCTAGCCATCTCCTGCTTCCTGCATCTGGTATCCTATATCTTGACAGACCAGAGGAAATTAAAACACAGCATTACAGAATCATGGATCTTAGCAACCCATTTAAAACTTACCAAACCTGGTCATCCAATGCAGGGGTCCCCAAACTTGGCAACTTTAAGACTTGTGGACTTCAATTCCCAGAATTCTCCAGCCAGCTGGCTGGAGAATTCTGGGAGTTGAAATCCAAAAGTCTTAAAGTTGCCAAGTTTGGAGACCACTGATCCAATGCTTTACTGGAGTGTTTACCAGAGAGGAATCCTGAACTGATGCTCCAAATCAGGAACGAATGCAGGCGGATTCTCTGCCAGGAGTTCAATCCTGACCAGCTCAAGGTTGACTCAGTCTTCCAAGGTTGGTAAAATGAGGATCCAAATTGTTGGGGGCAATATGTTGGCTTAGAGACTGCTGTAAAGCAGTATGAAGCTGTATATAAATCTATGTGCCATTGCTATCTGATACTCATAAAGTACTGATAAATTAAAAGGGATGCAGAATGAGAACCAGATGTTGAGCTTTTAGTAAGGGAGCTCTTTGACCATGAGATGTTGGCTTGACTATCCAGGCTTGTTTATTCATTTGTGGGGAAGCAGTTGATTTGTTGAGTTGTCCATTGTAATGGCAAATTATGTAATAAGCACAGAAATAAACAAACCTTTGGGATTACTAGGCTCAAAAATAATGAAGGTTATCTGAGTGTGTCATTCAGCCTTGGGAATAATCCTGTGATGTAACAGGAAACACCTTTGGGAGTGAAAGAGAAGTCATGTGGCTAAAAGAGAAGGCATCTTATGAAGGAACTGCTATGGTGCCAGGAAACAAATCTCCTCAAAGCAAAATATCATGTTTTATGATGGCATAAATACCGATAGCCACTCTGTTTTCTATTTTCTACTGTCCTTTTAATATTTCCATTAGAAATAACATGTTTGGCATTACTAATTTTGCAGAAGTAGGGGAAAAAATAGAACACTGGTTTGAAGTTGGTCAGATTAAGTAGGTCTAAACAATATGCCATGTTACTTACAATTGCATAGAACAGGGGTCTCCAACCTTGGCAACTTTAAGCCTGGTGGACTTCAACTCCCAGAAGCTGGCTGGGGAATTCTGGGAATTGAAGTCTGTCAGGCTTAAAGTTGCCAAAGTTGGAGACTTCTGGCATAGAACATAAGAACCTCCATGATGGATCAGGTTGAAACTCCTCTTACTAGTACAGCATCTCTTTCTCATAGGGGCCAAACAGGGGTGGGATTCTATCAGTTCACACCTATTTGCTAGAACTGGTTGTTAACATTCTAAGCAGTTTGGAGAACCGGTTGTTAGAAGAAATTACTGGCCTAATCCTGTAAGGAAGGCAGGAAGAAAACATTCTGGTGTTGCTTACAGAAACTGCCTCTCCGTTAACCCTTATTACATTCTTGGCAGGACTAGACTTTCTGTCTCAGGAACCTCTCTGGAGTTTTCCCCCCCTCCTCTGCTGGTACTTTACTTGTGTGGAGTGACCATTCAAAGTTACAATGGCACTGAAAAAAGTGACTTATGACCCTTTTTCACACTTACGACTGTTGCAGCATCCCCACAGTCACGAGAGGCTAGGCGAGGAGATGCGTGCCTTGATGTGAGTGATGTTGAGTTGGCCACACCCAGCCAGTCACATGACCACCAAGTCAAGCCACCAACTAAGCCATGCCCACAGAACCGGTTGTTAAAAATTTTGAATCCCACCCCTGGGGTCAAAGCTATCTCATGGTGCTTGTAAGCAAGAGGTGTCGATGCATCCTTTCCCTCTTGTTTTCCTGCACCTGGAATTCGGAGGCATCTTTGCTTCCAACCCAGAGGATACATTGAGTCTTTAAGACCAGTAGCACTTCTTGGACTGTTCAAGTCTTTATCCAAGTGCATTTGACAAGCATCCAAGTTTAGTGGCCAGAACCTACCCTTGTGGTAATGAATTCCAGAGATTAATTTTGCACTGTGTGAAAAAAATGCTTTATTTCTTTTAAATGTCCCCCCCAGACAGCTTTAAGATTTTGACAGAGAAAAAAAACCTTCATGGCCATTTCCCCTTTGCCATGTATGATTTTTTTAAATGTTTCAATCATGTCTCCCTTCAACTATCTTATTATTAAGCTAGAAAATCCCTGCCATCCTAATATTTTCTCCTAAGGAAAGTATTCCAAGCTGGTTGATAATTTTGGTAGCCCTCTTTCCCCCACTTCACTTTTTTTTTAAATGTGGCCATCAAGTATTCCAGATGTGGATGGTCTCTCCATTGTAAGGGCATTGCAAGGTTGGCATTTTAATTTTCATGGCCTTTCCTGAGAATCTCCAGCATGGAATTCCCTTTTTTCCACTTTTTTCCTTTCTTATATAACCCAGGACAGGATACATCCCTGGCATTCATCACCATATAGTTTGTTAAACTGTGGCTTGTGGAAAAAAAAAACCCCAATAGCTGAGTTCATACAACCCACCAAGCCCAAACCAATCATATTAGGACTCAGTAGACTGCAAACCCTGTCCATGCCTCAACTGCCATCTTGGGTGGGGTGCTTTACCCTGCGATTTATTCAAATAAGGAGGACTTATCATCCCACCCCCACCTGGAGCTGATCAGGTAGGGAAACACCTGGATCCTCTCCATCCTCTTAGTGACAATACCTACATGGGCTCTTTCTTGGAGGTGGTTTCTGAAATGAGGGGGCAGAAAGCCGGGACTAGAGGAGAGCAGCCTTTCTCTGCCTACTCGTTTGTTACAAGTGCGGGAAGAAAGATGCCCTGAGGAGGAGGAGGAGGAGGAGGAAAAGGCGGCGCCGTCATCGGTCCCGCTGTCCTTTCACCCAGCCGTTCTTAGAAGAGGGAGGAAGAGGCCGGGCGAGGCAACCGGAGGCGTTCTTGGACGGTCGCTTCCCTGCCTCCGCAGCTCTGTTTGGGAATAGGCTATTTCCCCTCTTTCTTTCTTTCTTTCTTTCTTTCTTTCTTTCTTTCTTTCTTTCTTTCTTTCTTTCTTTCTTCTTTCTTCCTTCCTTCCTTCCTTCCTTCCTTCCTTCCTTCCTTCCTTCCTTCCTTCCTTTCCTTCCTTCCTTCCTTTCTTCCTTCCTTCCCTTCCTTTCCTCCCTCCCTCCTTCTCCTTCCTTCCTTCCTCTCTTTCCTTTCCTTTCCATTCCTTTTCTTTCCTTTCCTTTCTTTCCTTTCCTTTCCTTTCCTTTCCTTTCCTTTCCTTTCCTTTCCTTTCCTCCCCTCCCCTCCCTTCCCTCTCCTTCCCTTTCTTCCCCACTCGATTTCGTGGGGACCAAGAGGCTGAAGCTGCACCGTATATAGCCAGGGCTGCTGCTTTATTGATTGACTTGCATTTCCAGCATCTCCCCCGCCCTTTTGGCGCTGCAGCGGCGGCGGCGGCGGGAGCAGCAGCAGCAGCCGGGAGAGAGAAGGGGAGGGAGAGAGCGAGAGCAGGTGGACAATTGAGAGAGACTGCGGTGAAAGCTGCCCTGGAGACATGGCGGACCGGTGCCTCTGAATAAGCAAAAACTGAGCGCGGGGGTGGGGAGGGCAACGAAGCAGGCGCCCTCCCGATTTCTCCCTTTCCTCCTTCCACAGCGCAATTATGCTGTCCCTCTGTGGAGCGGCCGAAGGACAAATGGTGCAGCAGCCTTGGGGGGCCTTGGACTCCTTCCCCTTACATCTACTTCTTCATCTTGCATCCCATCCTCTCCCTTGGCCTTAAGCTGAGGGAGCTGGCCGCTTCCCAACAACATCCCAGGGCGAACTGCTCTCCATCCCTCCATCGTGTGGCTGCCTTTATCCCTCCCTCCCTCCCACTTCTTCCCATCGGTCTCCATCCTTCTTTCTTCCTCTCATTCTCTATCTCTTTCTCCTTTTCCTCCCCCACACCTCCTCCTGCTCCTCCCCCTCCGCTGCCACCACTATCCTCCAAAGCTATGGCTGCAGAAAAGATCTTGGAGACCCTGGATCACTATAAATCGGAGATTGAGCGGCTGACCAAAGAGCTGACAGAGACTACCCATGAAAAGATCCAGGCGGCTGAATATGGGCTGGTGGTCTTGGAAGAGAAGCTGACCCTTAAACAGCAGTACGATGAGCTGGAAACGGAATATGATGTCCTCAAACAGGAGCTGGAGCAGCTGAGGGAGGTGAGTTGGCTTGGAAAACCTGGCTGATCTCATCCTTCATTTTCCCCATCTCAATAATGGTACCATCTTTCTTTCTTTCTTTCTTTCTTTCTTTCTTTCTTTCTTTCTTTCTTTCTTTCTTTCTTTCTTTCTTTCTTTCTTTCTTTCTTTCTTTCTTTCTTTCTGTTTTCTGTTTTCTGTCTTGATTCCTGGTACATGTCACGTGTGCTTAAAAAAAAAGAAAGGGAAGGAACATATCCTTCAGATCTCCTTGCTGTGTGTTATGTTCTGAACTATTTTGTCTAAGAAGAAGCATATTGTAGGCCAAATGTAGTTCTGAATCTGGACCTGTAAATGTATGCTAAGACTGAAATGGCAGTGATTCATGCAAGATACAAGGACCAGCACTGTCAACAAAGATGCTTAAAAGTTATTGGGGATCTGATATTTTAAACGTATTGCTGATCAAAATATGGCAATACATGCATGGCTTAACTATGTGTAGACTCGACTTTTTGGTTTTTTTTTTTATATTTGAGGGTAAACATGTATATTTTTTGATATTTGAAGGTAAACATGTATATTGCACTGAATAGCTTGGTTCATAGTAAGAAAAAACATATAAAAAGAAACACGAACATCTTTACATTAAAAAAACCCCAACAATTCTTCATTACATTTGTTTTCACCCTTTTATAATTTACCTGTCAATGGGATCCACCATAGACTTCCATTTCTGTCTAGAAAGATATATCTGATCTGGGTCAATCAAGGTTTGCCTTTAAAAAAAAAAATCTAATATGTATGTAATCTGTGCACGTTATTGATCAATCTATATTTGTTTTGCATATTGTTGAAAAGATACAAGCAAAGATGTATAATCTCATAATGCAGATTACTGATAGGTATTTATGGTAAATTAATCACATGGTGAATTCTTCATATTTATTTGTGTCCATATATTATATTTTACAAATAGCAGAAACCTAAAGGTGAATTCTAGTATGTATTAGTATGGGAATAAATATAACACAACGAATCTAGCAAATATATGTGCACAATTTTAACAGAAATGCCAACAGAAAACATCAGTAGTGACTGAAATGGCTTTTAATGGATGTTTTTAAATCCTGCCTTTATTATTTTATAAATAATGTTCCTTTCTCCTTCTGTTTTCCTCACAAGAACAACCCTGTGATTGGGCTAAAAGAGAGTGATTAACCTGAAGTCACCTAACTTGCCTTCATGGGTAAGGCAGGTCTAGAACTCACAATCTCCTGGTTTCTAGGCCAGCACCTTCACCACTACACCAAACTTTGGGATTCTTTGGGATGTGGACTTCAAGTGGAAATTTGACCTTGTTTCCTCAAACCTTCTGGGTCTTAGCTCTAAGGTTTAGTAAAAATTTCTGTTTATGTATGTATGTGTCAGATGTGTTGGACTACAACTCTCATAATTCCCATTGAAGATAGTGAACTTGTTGAAGACAGCTGACTATTGCTGATAGGAACAGAAAATCACCCTACAGGGCAGTTGTAGGGAAAATAGAAGGAATAAGGCCCATTAGTCATTTTCGTTGCCTTTGACTTCTTTATAAAAATAATAAAAGTGGGATTTTAAAAAAAATATTTTAAAAATGTAATATACATCTATGCCATGAAGCATGCCTAGATGACAGCATCAACCATATGACTGATCTTGAACATTTAGCAGGATTGGCTTTGATTAGTACTTGATTTGGAGACCACCTGGAAATACTAGGATTATAGGTGAAACTGGAAAGGCCCATTATGACTTCTTTATAAAAATAATAAAAGTGGGATTTAAAAAAAAATATTTTAAAAATGTAATATACATCTATGCCATGAAGCCAGCTAGATGACAGCATCAACCATATGACTGATCTTGAACATTTAGCAGGATTGGCTTTGATTAGTACTTGATTTGGAGACCACCTGGAAATACTAGGATTATAGGTGAAACTGGAAATTGAAAAGCATTTTGCACATGAACAATGGGAAATGACTTCTCCACCATGGCCAGGAAAGCTACATGGATTGTCCATGAAGTCACCATGAGTTGAGTTAGACTTGAAGGAGACTTCATGAAATAAAAGTGACATAGACGTTAGTTGCTACGGTGAAATGTATTAGTATGATAGCAAAGGATGGGGGGCGGGGTTTGCACACTTGCTTGGCAGAGTGTAGTCTGGATGAAAAAAGGATGAGAAGATAAGTCCTACCACTAGGCATATAATAACTCCAGGGAAAAACAAGGCATTGCTGAAATAGTTCATCAGGAACAAGAGGATGACTAGGCAGGTTGGCATGGAGGAGGATGACATACACCATATTGATAAAACAGGAAGTGAAGATAAAGGAAGATCATTTCCAGAGGCAACCTGAGTATGTGAGTAATGAAGAGGGTTCTCATTGCTTGGAAGAGAGGTAAATCCAATGTGTTCACTGCTGATGTCCAATAATAGCCTGGCTGTGGCGATATATAGTTCATTTGCATTCATGAAGAAGCATCAGGGTGATGCTTGCATGTTATTCTATAAAGAGGTCTCATTGCTCCTTTTTTAGAAATGGCAGTGGTAATTTTATAATTTTACATATAATTCTCAGCATTTTCATGAAATAGCACAGGTAGTTCTCAACGTATGACCACAATTAACCCCAGACTTTATGTTGCTAAGCGAGACAATAGTTAAGTGAGTTTTGCCCCATTTTACAACCTTTCTTGCCACAGTTGTTAAGTGAATCACCGCAGTTGTTAAGTTATCAACACAGTTGTTAAGTGAATCTGGCTTCCACATTGACTTTGCTCATCAGAAGATTACAAAAGGTGATCCCATGACCCCCCGGAACACTGCAACCGTCATAAATATGAGTCAATTGCGAAGCATCTGAATTTTGATCATATAACCATGGGGATGCTGCAACGGTCGTAAGTGTGAAAAATGGTCATAAGTCACTTTTTTCCATGCCACTGTAACTTTGAACAGTTCACTACATGTAGAGTTGTAAGTCGAGACCCACCTGTAAATTCTGATGTTAAAATCCCTCTTAGCAAAATAATATATATAAATAGGATAGATCAACTAATGTTTTGCTTAAAACAAGCCCACCATAAAAAGACATGCATTGGTTCCGTGCAAAGTGTAAAAGAAAAGTTATTGAGCCTATTTTGTAAAGTGACACTCATATTTCTTCTAAAACATTTTCTCTAAACACAATAGCATCACTTAAAAATAAAACCAAGTGTTTCCTTTATGTCTTTGTGTAAATCCCATGCAGATACATTTAGATTGACTCAAGTGATTAGATTAAAGCCCATATGATTTCTTTAAGTGATAGCCTCATTTATATATACTAAAAACAGCAGTGTGCTATTTTTTTTAGTTTAATTGATTGTGTTAAAAATTAACTGGTCTGAAATATAACCAAGTAAAATGGGTTGAATTAATAGCTCAATAAACCTTATCAGTTTTGGAAGTAATCTCCTAATTGGATTTACCCTGCAATAATCCAGTCTTAGCATTGCATCTACACAATGTACAATATGTATTATAGAAATACATACACAAACCCTGTAAAGAATGCAGGGAGAATTTACACAGCTTATTAGCATTTTCTACTGCTCGTAGGTTTAGGGTGAAGTACTTCTGAATATATAAAGCAAGTGTGTTCAATCTTGGCGACTTTAAGAATTGTGGACTTCAACTCCCAGAATTACCCAGCCAGCCATGCTCCTGAGTGACTATATTTGCATGTGCATGCTTGCACAGCCACTTTGCATACCCTGCAGAAGCAGCTATAAGTAATTTAAGAAGCAGCTACACTAACCAGAAAAAAAAGATACAGCTTATTTTTATTGGCATGAAGTAATTCAGGTACTGTTGTCATAAATTTGTCTCCTTATTAGTTTTGTAAGACTGCCCACCTCAAACCATAAGGCTCTGGATGGTGCCAGGGGTGGGATTCTACCAGTTTGCACCTATTTGCTAGAACTGGTTGTTAACATTCTAAGCAGTTTGGAGAACTGGTTATTAGAAGAAATTACTGGCCTAATCCTGTAAGGAAGGCAGGAAGGAAACATTCTGGTGTTGCTTATAGAAACTGCCTCTGCATTAACCCTTATTAAATTCTTGGCAGGACTAGACTTCCTGTCTCTGGAACTTCTCTGGAGTTTTTCCCCCCCTCTTTTGCTGGTACTTGTGTGGAGTGTGGAGTGACCATTTAAAGTTACAATGGCACTGAAAAAAGCGACTTATGACCATTTTTCACACTTACGACTGTTGCAGCATCCCCACAGTCATGAGAGGCTAGGCGAGGAGATGCGTGCCTCGATGTGAGTGATATTGAGTTGGCCACACCCAGCCAATAACATGACCAAACCATGTCCACCCAGTCACATGACTACCAAGCCACACCCATCACCTACAGAACCAGTTGTTAAAAAATTTGAATCCCACCCCTGGGTGGTGGTGCCCTTTTTGGATAATCTCAGTGGTAGGATTCAACCAGTTCGCCCAAGGTCAGGTTTGCTGTCGTGGGAGGCGTGGCCGGTCCCCATCCTCCAGCTCCACCGCACATGTGTGATGAGCCAACCTGACCCTGGGCAAACTGGTTGTTAAAGTACACACACACCCTGCTATTGAAGCAGAATGGGAAATTACCAGAAAAGTATTCTTATAATTAGCAGAAGTTTCTTAGCTTATATCGCAAATATTATGGAAGTTGATTAATACAATATTGTTTAAACCACGAAATTACTAAACCAAAGAACTAGACATGTTTCTGTAAACAAGGGTGGGTATGGAGAATAAGAGATGGTGTAAGATAAGTACGTATATGCTGAATTGTGCAAAAGGACTAATTAGACTTACTTCTCCTTTCTGTAGTACATATGTTATGGTATAGCTTGATAAGAGAAATGCCCCGAGCTAGGCTGAGGCTGTGAGCTGTATAAAAGTAACACCTCAGGAAGAGCCGGGGGTTCAGAATTTGCCATGCTAATGCTCTGAACCTTTTGCGCAAATAAACCTATATTCTCCTACCCTTCGTGTTCTTGTGTCCTGATTTGGAAACAAGATCTGCTGCAACACTATCAAAGTGGATCCTTGGTGCTGTACTGCAATGGGAAAATGGGCTACGGAGTGGCCGGCATGAGAGAAGGAGGAGGAGCAGGGAGAAGAAAGAGGGAAAGTGGCCTTCTTCTCTCGCGCCAGCCACTCCCTTGCCAGTTTCTCCATTGCAGCACAGTGCAGTGCCCAAGATCTACTTTGATAGCGGGGTGGGTGAGTAATTTAATAACTGGCTTGCCTGAATTGGTGAGAACCGGCTGAATCCCACCCCTGGATAATCCTCTCTTTACCTGCTGCATTCTTGTGTCTATTTATTTGTATACTTACAGTCCATCACAGGAATTATGGGGCCTTCTTGTATCTCTTACTTCCTTGAGGTTGCATTCTTCAGCCCCAGTGAATTCAGCAGGACTTCATTTTGTATAGAAACATCTATAGTAGGTCTCTAGATGGTGTTTTTTTTTAGCTTTCTGGGGAAAGCAAAGCAAAGCGCTGTGTCAGCATTCATGTCCTTTCGTACGGGATAGAAAGCAGTTGATTTCATTGGGTGCACTATGGTTTGCTGATTGAGCCTTGACATAGTGAACTCCCGTTATTGAGTTATATTTAGTGATTGCCATTTAGCCTTGGTACAACAAAGTCCTCAATTTTTTTTTTAAACAAATTTTATTAATTTTAAAGACAAACAAATCATCATTAACCATTACATACTTAAACCTTTTTCCATTATAAATTTTACAAGTCAAATAAAACCTTATTTTATACAATATAATTCTATTTTAAACCATTTCCATATGAGCATACAAATACCTCTTATCCAATTTCTCTTTACTTCTCTTTACTCTTATTCAATTTCACTATTATTATTTCATCTATTTCTTTCTGACTTGGTTACCATTATTCTCATTCTGTATTTCTGCAAGGTTTTATTAATTCTCCCAGAAACATAAACACACAACACACAAACATATAAAAAATCTTTTAGGAAAGTAACTTGGCCCCAGGTACCTCTCTCTACATGGACTTCAATTATATTCATGCTCATCTTACATATCATTACCTATTTTATTTACCATTCTATATCTTCTATATTAGCTTCTCCACACATTTCACTCTTCTTAATTCTATCTTATTTAATCCATCTTAATTTGAGTCATTATATTTGTATCTTTTGTCCATTCCTTATTATCCCTCTATCTCATTCCTTATAATAAAAAAAAAAATTTCTCCTGAAATCACTAATCAGAGTATGATGCCTTTCTATCTTCCCCCTAAATTAATTAGATTAACATTTAAAATAACACCTAATACCCAATCTGATTCTGCTTGGTACATTCTATCTACTAATTTTTTTTTAATAAAAGAAAAATAATAAATCCAAAATGATTAAATACATAGTTAAATAATAGATCTAAATATTGAATCTTATAACATTCCCATTGCCTTTTCCAAAAACAAATGCTACTATAATAATTTTATAATAACATCAATACCATAGTCATATTAAACTCTTTAATTAAAACTCAATATTCTAAACATTCCCTTTAATATTTTATTAAATTTTAAAATCAATCATTACTAAACATTTCAACAGTTTAATCTCTTATTAACTCTTAAACCATTCTAATTTTCTATTTCTAATACAAATGCTATAATACCATCTTATGTATCTTGCAAAATCTTTTTAAAGAAATTGTACTTTACCCTTTGTCCCTAAAAAGATTCCTCTTTTCCCATCTGATTTCAAAACTTTGTGGCTTTTCTCCACCTTTTCCCTTTTTTTCTTCCCCCACCAGACCTTCCTACCCCCTTCTCCTAGCCTCTGCCTTACTGGCTTCCCTTCTCTGTTGTGTTCCTTTTTCTTTTGTTTACTATCATTATATTGATTTTGCACCTTATTTTTCTCTTTCTTGAGTGTTTTTTTAAATCTTAAGTCCTTCATTTTCCTTCCTTTCTTCCTTCCTTCTTTCTTAGTTAAATTTTGAAATTCATTAAAGATGGCTTCTTCTTCTTCTTCTTCTTCTTCTTCTTCTTCTTCTTCTTCTTCTTCTTCTTCTTCTTCTTCTTCTTCTTCTTCTTCTTCTTCTTCTTCTTCTTCTTCTTCTTCTTCTTCTTCTGCTGCCTCCATCTGTTGTAGTGTTTGTTGATAGTTAGCAAGCGCCATTTCTAAAAAAAGGAAGGCTTCTTTCACACCATCTTTGCCATCTGTTTTTGTTTGCTCATATTCTTTTCTCAGTTCCTCAGCAAAAAAGCCATTATAAATCTTTTCTTTTCTCCCCCCTCTTTCTTCTTGCACCAACCAAGATATTTCAAAAAAATAAAACAATCCCAAAGTCCTCAATCAATCCAAGCCAAGACAAAGTTCTCACTTTCTCTTCCTGGGGTAGTATCAATCAAAAAAAAAAAGAAAGTCCAAATCTGTATCTTAAAGCCTTATTGGAATTATATTTCAGTCTTCAAGTCCTTAAGGCATCTCCAACAAAATCTTAACATATGAATATATTTTTTGTCCTCTCCCTTCCCACTTATCACATAAAGCTAGTTTTTACCTGAAAAAGGTTTCTCAGTATCCATTTATTGATTCCGTAGGGAAGGAGAGTAAACTTTCCTTTCAGCACCTCAAAATTGCCGCTTATTTTCTCTTGTGGAAAGAATCATTCAAAAAGCCATAATTTCCAGGAATTGTGTTAAATGTGTCTTAGAGTCCTGGGTCAACCAAGAAAACTTTCACTCTCAAAGGCTTTCTCCTCTTCCTCCTGCGCATTCTTACCCAGCTGCCGGCTTCTTTGTGGCGGCCATTACAGACCGCCGCTGCACCTGTCTTGGGAAAGGGGTTCTGCCGGCCGGGAGGGGTCTGCAACACCCCAAACCCCTCTCCGGATCCCCCTATCTTCAGCTACCCCTGCAGGGCAGCCTTAGCTCGAACCCGTCCGGATCGGAGCGCCAAAACGGCTAGCGCAGCAGGGATCGCGCAGTATCGCGAATCCCTGCCGCTCGCAAAGCCGACAAACCGGAAGTCAACAAAGTCCTCAATTTTGTTGCCATTCTTTTTTTTTCTGATCGACATCAGACT
This sequence comes from Notechis scutatus, assembly GCF_049901735.1. Lineage (NCBI taxonomy): Eukaryota > Metazoa > Chordata > Lepidosauria > Squamata > Elapidae > Notechis > Notechis scutatus. The sequence goes on along the minus strand of NC_142014.1, from coordinate 64,512,680 downwards.
CAGCAGTGCCAATATACTCATGTCATATCAGTATTGCTATGATAGAATTTTAATCTTATATCATATATACATACATATACACACATGTGCCTACAGACACATTCACACATATACATACACACAGACATATATACACACACCACACACATTGATTGATTGAGATTGATTGATTGATTGATTGATTCATTCATTCATTCACTCACTCATTCATTCTTAGACCTTTACTGATTATATTTAGGTAAAATTTTAAATAAAAGATGTGCTTTGAATGAAGAAAGCATCCACCTTAGCCTCCATAGAAAGTTAACCTCAAGGATGTATACCTACTCCCTAAACCACAACTTCTGTTAGAGATGATTAAGCAGGGAGAGTGCAGAAGCTTCATGTTGTGATAAGGAACATCCAAGTTACTCGAATGTGCATATGTTCTAAATGGAAAACTGCCAAGCTGTGAATGTTAGCTTATATTAAGTAGCTAATGAATATGGATCTTTATCTCTTTCTCCCTCCCTCCGTGCCCCCCTCCACTCACAAGCAAACAAACACAAACATTTTTCATTGTTCAGTGCCTCAAATCATCATGTAATAAAGTTTACAATACTCTGCTCAGCATGTTAACCATTTCCAATATGTTTTGACCTCTGGCATTTCAGTGTCCTGAGAGGTCTCCCCTGATGTAACACAACTCGCAATACTGTCCTCGTGTATGGGTCTCCACACTCAGACTACAGGATAATTTTGAAGTGACACAACTGGTTGCCAGTATAGAACAAGTTTATGGCTATAGGAAAAATACTGCACAACATCTCATTCCAGCAGTTAGGTCAGTTTAAGACACAGGTATTAAACTCACTGCATCACGTTGCCGTGACGTTTTGCAACATTTTCCCCATTTGTGGAGCTGGGGTGGGCATGACCTGCACATGATCAATGGAACAGCGTGCCCTCGGAAGTTGTGGGAGCACCATTCACTTGAAACTTTCAAGAAGAGATTGGACTGCCATCTGTCAGAAATGGTGTAAGGTCTCCTGCTTGGGCAGGGGGTTGGACTAGATGATCTACCAGGTCCCTTCCAACTCTGATTATCTGTTATGATGCATCTGGCCCATGGGCCATCAGTTTGACACCCCTGGTTTAAGACAACACCAATTAAAAATACACGAAAACATAAACACATCCAAATGATTTGGGATGAAAATGATAACATAGTAATCCATTAAAAGGTCATCACAGGTCACCATGGCTTAATGCTGATAACTGGGACTTCTTTATTAAGCAAGGTGGTCATAAAGAGAAAAATCACATGACCATGCTGACTTACAATGGCCATCCCACCAGAGGTGGCATTCAGCAGGTTCTGACCAGTTCTGGAGAACCGGCAGTGGAAATTTTGAGTAGTTCGGAGAACCGGCAAATACCACCTCTGACTGGCCCCGGCCCATCTATTCTCTGCCTCTTGAGTCCCAGCTGATTGGCTGGGTCTTCTTTTGTTCCCCTGCACAGGAGAACGGAGCTGGAAAGCAGGTTAGCAGGTTGGGGAGGGAATGGGGATTTTGCAGTATCCTTCCTCTGCCATGACCATCAGGCCATGGCCACAGTACCGGTAGTAAAAAGTTTTGAATCCCACTACTGCATCCCACCAACTTTGGGGACTGATCATAAGTCCCATTGTCTGATGCTGTTGTAATTTTGAATAGTCATTGAATGAATGATGTTAAGTAAGAACTTCTAGGAAATTATTTTTTACAGATTGGAAGCTCCTGGAAGTAAATAGAACATAGCCTATATTGAGGCTAAACTAGGTCTGATGTTATATGCATTGATTAAATGAGTATGCATATTAAAATGCAGCCTGTAGGGTTTGTTTTCCTTTCACAAATAGGATTTTCAGGATTTGCCAGAACTGGGCTGTAGGAAAATTTAACTCCCCCTTTTAACCTAATGCTGTTCTATCCCACTCTTAATTGCTACTTATATTTTAAAAACTTCAGTCCAATTGAGTGTGGTGAAACTCACATTTTGAAAGTTTGACATTTAATTGAGCTGCTAGTAATTTTCTGAGGACCTGTCTCACCAGTTGTATATGATGTTCTATAGTATCCGAATATATTAATATATTATCGAGATATACCAATACGCCCCTATATGAATGGTCATTTGGTTCTAGCCATACAGTTGACATGTTTAGTTTTGCTCTAGAATGTTTTAAAAACATCTGTTATACAAGAATGGATACTTCCTCCTTTATGCCTCCTTATCAGTGGTAGAATTCAAATTTTTTACTACTGGTTCTGTGGGCGTGGTTTGGTGGGCGTGGCAGGGGAAGGATACTGTAAAATCTCCAGTCAGAGGCGGTATTTGCCAGTTCTCCGAACTACTCAAAATTTCTGCAACCGGTTCTCCAGAACTGGTCAGATCCTGCTAAATACCACCTCTGCTCCTTATGCTGTTATTTTATCTAGGAAGTATTGCTGTGGTTTTCTTAAGTCTATAAGTGATAGTTCCCCACCCACCCCCATCCCCAAATCATACAGCTTCAGGGACCTTTCTTCCATTTTTGGTTTCTATTATTCCTTGCACCAGAGACTGGAGTATATAGGTAGACCTAGTTTAGTGATCACACTAAACTTTGTTGTTAAGCAAAGCGGTTGCTAAATGAAACCACAATTGTGCTTACAATCTTATTTCAGCTTTCCTTGGCTTTTCAGGCCTGCAAAGGTAGTAAATGCAAGGTTTGATAACAAAGTTAGGTTTTCATCACCATCGTAACTGTGGTATGTAAGTCACCAAATGAGGCAGTCGCTAAAGGAGGACTACCTACATAGAAGAAATCTGAATGCAGAGGGCAAAATATGCAGTGCAGATGGCCACATGCCTAACACCTACCTAGGACACCTGAAATTAAATATGTGTTTTCCCAGGATTTTACAGGAACTGCAGAAGACAGCTGCATAGGAATAGATTAATTGTTTTAAGCTGTTCCTGCTAAATGTTATGGGCATACCCACAAATCACATGTTGTCCTTCAAATCTGGATTACTGCACAGCCTTATAGAAAAATATCTAAATAAAGCTAGAAATATGTCAGCAGTTCTCTGAACTAAAATTGTTGACTTGGGAGGCAATATATTTAGATTGTGGAATGCCATTTACTACACAGTTTTGGCTTTCTGTATAATAGGGCAACTGATGTATTCAGAAGCCTAATGAATGTTCTCTTTTGAATTAAAAGATGCAAATTTCTAATTTTTCTAGGGCAAAATCTTCAAAATCGTGTAAGACTTATGACTGCGAGCAAAATTGTCAGTTTCAGCCAAGATAATGCTGTATTGTGCACTGTCTCTGTGTGATGTTTTTAAAAGCAGTGTTCTAAAACTAAATTACATAAAAGGAAAGTGAGGTTTGAAAAGTCCTGAACATATTTAAAAGGATTCAGACTATCTTATGAAGGTGGTTAAATGGTAGCACTTACCTGACCTTGGTTCATTACAAAAAGCTAAGTAGGATCAGATGTGGCTAATTCTTGAGTAGATGATTACCAGCAATTCCAGGTCTGAAGTATTTGAATCTTGAAGCAAGCAAGGAATGCTTAACATTTTGCATAGCAGATTTTCTTTAAAGTTGCAAGTTCTTTAAAAAGCAGCTGATTGATACAGAGAGGATGTTCACACTGGATTCAATTAACAATATAAAAAAAGTCTTCACAAATACTGTAGATTACCAAGGACACAGCCTCAATTGGCCAATCAGCCAATTTATTTTGTTCATTGACCAGCAAAACAGATGGTCAGGATTCCGGTAGTTACCCCCATTTAAATCATGAGTCTCAAGCCCAACTTCCAAAACTTAAAAAGAATTTATTGGGAGTTAACATGCCGGCACTGCCTGGGTGTAGCCGATTCTGAGACACTTAATTCATTGTCACCCTTGACCCTGGTTTTCCCTTCACCCCTTGGGTGTATCGTAATTCATATTCTCCAATGCGACACATCCATAGCCAAGATTCATCAATCATGCTCTTCAGTTAGAATTTTGCGCAGCAGAAACTTCAGTCACATAGTTACTATCTTTGAAAACATTTATGGAATGCAGTTTCACTTTTGCAAGCTGCTACACTGCTCCCCCCTCCCTTTCTATTGACAACTCTAAAAAGACCATAGAAATATTTTATGAGTTGACACAGATCTTTGAAAAAAGAGTCAGATTTAACTCACTGAATATCAAATTATAGGCTAAATAGCACAGAAATCTATCAGAATAAAACAAGATGTAACTTGATATAACAATAAGCAAAATTGTGAATTTAAGAAATTTGGCCTTTAAAATTAATATAGTAAGGCATTATGCAGTTTGAATACAACAATTAAATGATTATTTAGAAAAATGGAATGGTAAAATTACTAATCTAAAATATATAACTATTATAATGCTAAAAAATGGGGGGAAACTATACTACTGATATTGTATGTAGAGAAAATAGAGTCATTTGTATAAGGGAAAACTCAAGTAGTTATATTTACTGTAGAAAAGATACGTAATTACTAAAGAGTGTCTGTGACTGCTGGGAATGAAATATAATGAAATATAACTTGTGGAAGCTTCATCACTGGAAACTTTCAAGAAGAGACTGGACTGCCATTTGTCAGAAATGGTGTAATGTCTCCTGCTTGGGCAGGGGATTGGACTAGATCAGGGGTCGCCAACCTTTTGGACCTCAGGGACCACCAAACTCATAATTTTAAATCCTGGGGACCACTAATATGAATTTTGACTGACGGTGGCTTGCTGACATTGGTGGGAGAGAGAGAGATCTGATCTAACCTCTCTCCCCCCCCTCTCTCTCACACACAAACACACAGAGGCAGGGATGGGATTTAAATTTCTTAAAAACCGGTTCTGTGGGCATGGCCTAATTTGTGGGTGTGGCTTGGTGGTCATGTGATTGGCTGGGCATGGCTTGTATGTAAATATTATAAATATTTATGTAAATATTATTATTTTTTGTTATTGTATTGAATGTACATAGTGGTGTTAACTGTGCTAAAGTGAAACTAACTTTTAGATGACCCCAACTGTGTTGGAGGGAAATTTAGAACATTTATATTTGGGCTGGCTTTTTCTAGTTCTATGTTTGGTTAAACCCCTGTGGGCCTAGAGTATAAATCACAGGCATTTGCCTGCTATTCCTCAGTTCCAGTTTTGAGTCAATAAATGCTGTTGCAGCTATGCTGGTCTACACAATAGTACTTGGAAACTGCTTCTGGACTTTTTGCTTGTGGTGTGTGTGTGTGTGGAGGGGGGAAATGAAACTTTGATTTCGGGTTTTTAGGGTTTGGGGTTTTTTTGAAAATTTTATTTGGGTTTTCAGAAAAACAAAATACAAATAAAACATCTTTTTTGAAAATAGCATGGTCCCAGGTTATCACTTCTTCATACAGACACAAAAATCAATTTCATGCTCATTTTTATATTCTATTCCATATCTTATTACCATTTTATATTTTCTACATAGTTTTTCCCCTCTTTTAATTTTCTCAACTTTGTTTTAATTATCTCATCTCAGTTCAAATCATTATATTTATACTTTTGTCTGTCCTGTTTCAATTTCACATTATCTTTTCTTATTAAGCAAATTTTTCCCTGTAGTTACCAATTAGAGTATGGCACCTTTATATCCGTTAATTTTATCCATTCAAACTCTTATTTAAGCTTCAATGTATACCTTTAAGATTATAGCATTCAATATAATACATAACTTCAAATCGAGTTCTGCTTGGTACATTCTTAAAATAGAGACTATATTCTTAAAAAAGAAAATATATATATATATATATATATATATATATATATATATATATATATATATATATATATATATAATAAATAATATAAATATAAATATAAATATAAATAAACACATTCCATTCCAATTCAATTCTATCATTAATATGCATTAAAATCTTAACATCTTTAACATTTCTTTTCAATTAAATATCATACTTCCTTGGGAACACTTATAAACTTTCCATAGTTAATTCTTTTTTTCCATATTTCTCACTTATATTTTTGTTATGTCCCACCTTCTAAAATAAACAGTTAAGGCTGAAAGCAGCAGTCCTTGTAAAGAAAGGCAGCAAACAGGAAAATGTTATGTCCCACCTTTTAAAGTAAACAGATAAGGCTGAAAGCAACAGTCCTTGTAAAGAAAGGCAGCAAACAGGAATTTTCACAGATAGCTCAATAAGTAAAAGTTCCAACGAACTAAATCCAAGACTCAACAAGATTCTTCAGATCAAAATCCTTCACAAAATAATTCCAATAAGTAGAAGTTCCAACGAATTAAATCCAAATCCCAACAAGATATTTCAGATCAAAATCCTCCAAACTGTGCTCTTCAGTTCTCCTTGCAAATAGACACTTTGTTCCGGACAAAGTGCAAAGTCATATCTCTCCCTTTATAGAGTAACTAATTAGTCTAATTGCTGGTCTGCTCTCCTACTGTATCCTCGTTGGTTCCTCCTTGTCAGGAGACGTCTTGTCCTGACATCTACCCAGCAATCATCCAAATTATCATCTTCTTCACCTGAAGATATCATTGGTTCCTCATTATCACCCGTTCCCGGCTGACCACCTAATTGAAGGGTGGAGGAGTTTGAAGGTTCAAGCCGATCTTGCAAATCAAATGCATTCATCTCCTCCTCATCGTTAGAACTTGCTGATTCATATAAGTCCTCCTCGCTGGAGCTGTCATTCAAAAAACCTGTAGCAGATGCCGGGAATCACAACATATTTTTATAAATCATTACTAATAATTAAAAATGTTCCCTTTTAATTCTCTCAATCATTTTAATTCATTTATTTATTAACAAACATCCCACTACATTACAGTAAATATTTTAACCATCATCATATTTTCTAAAATTATTTCTATTTGTAATATAACAATGCTATCTTATGTACCTTTGCAGAATCCCTTTTGCAATTAAATGTTCACCCATTATCTCTAAACAAGCTTATGGTTACAATCCTTATATCTTTTCTCTGTTTCTCCATTTCCTGTTTCTGTTTTTCACAACTTCTTTTCCTTGCCTTCTTCCCCCTCTTCTCCCTTCCCTTTTTACCCCCTCGTCTCTCTACTTCTAACTCTCTCATCTCTCATCATCACCTCTTCTGTTGCTTTCTAATATTATACTTATCTTTCAAATTGTTCTTCTTTTTGGTTGTTTTTTCTAGTTTTAAACCTTTCACTCTCTTTCCCCCTTTTCTTTTTTCCCCCCCACTTAAAATTATTTGATCATTAAAGATGGCTTCTTCTTTGTCCCAATCTTCTTGTTCTGCAAGCGTTTCTTGTTGCTTCTCATAGTTCCAGATCTCCATTTCTAAGAATTGAAACACGAAGCCAAAAGAACTTCTCCCTTTTTGTGCATCTTCTTTCCATTTTTAAAGTTCCGTTTTCAGTTCTTCTAAGAGTGATACCATTTTAAAAACTTTTAAACAACCACCGGTTAATTTTAGTCATCTAGATGCAAAACCAAAAATCACCAAATAATCCAAATAATCCAAGGCTGTTTCTACTTGCTTCTTTTTTCCACTTTCTCTTCCTTCCTATTATTTTGTTACCAAATTTCAATTAAAATGTATCTTTGAGGAATCTTGTTAAAATTTCACTGTAAGTTCCTTTTAATTACAGTTCCATTCCTTAATTCCAGGCAGTCTCCTCCATTTTTCCACTTTTAAATCCTGCTCTTTTATTAATTTTTTTTCTCCTTTCCTGCTTTTAAAAACTTTTAAATGTCCAGAAATCTTTATTATCCCGTTGACGTTTATTTTCAGATGCCTATTAATGTCAAAGTGGATTTTTTTTCAATTTCTTGCTTAAGTCTCTTAGCAATCAGTATAAGGAAGGGAAGAAAAAAAACCAATCCTTTCCCTTCTCTCTCTCCTTCGCAGCTTCAAAATCTTCTTTGGGAACAATGTTGTTAAGTTTAAATTCCAGGGTACCTTATTTGTTGCTTTTGCTGTTTGACCCGGTCAACCAAAATTTTCTCTTCTTATCTTCCTCCTGCACATTCTTTTCCGGTCGAGTTCTTCTTTGTGGTGGCCATTTCTGACCATCGCTACAACTGCCTTCGGGAAAGGGAGTAATGGCCAGCTGGGGATGAGAGATGCGGCTCTCCTCAACCCTGCTGGCAGTCTCCCCCCTCTTCACCACCTCTACGGGGTGACTTAGCCCCAAAACCAGCCGGCTCGGGGTGCTCCAGCGGTGAGCATGAATCGAAGCCTCAGAGAGACGAGGTCTCGGTCTGTCGCTGAAGAAGCTCAAACCGGAAGTCCTGGGTTTTTAGGGTATTTTGAATGGAAAAAATAGTATTATAAGACTAGATATATTTAAATGCTTCTTTTACTGGAAAATGTAGAACAACAAATGGCAAAGGTGAATATTTTAGAGTTTTTGTGAGTACACAGTGTGGGGACATATTGACTTGTGAACCATCTGCAGCCTTTAACATGGAGAATAACAATGGATTAAGTGGAATCTACTTCAGAAACATCCAGAGAGCCACATGATTTGAAAGAAGAAAGATCTGCAGTATTTAACGGCCTTTGCAATAGAAATCTAAGTCTTGAAGAATGTGGGGAATTTTAGAATTAATTATTGTCTCTTCTGGAATCCATCACCCTGTCTTCCTCCTCCGTGTCTACATTTCTTTTTTGATGTGCACATTTTTGCTTTGGTATTTGTCTGAAATTCTTCTGTAGTTGATTCTGACTACAAATCTTTCATTGCCTACACTTACATACGAGCAAAAAAATGAATAAAATTCTGGTGGCTTCATAGAGCAGGGAAACAATCTATTTCTGATCTTAGTGCACATTGGTACTAAGATCTCTTAAGTAATAGAGATAATTGTGTAAATTAGTATGGAGTCATCTGTCTTTAAAAAGGTCTGAAGTGAACCTGAACTTCCAGACAGTATTTATTTATTTATTAGAGGTGGAGCTCTCACCTCACAATCAGGAGGCTGTAAGTTCGATCCTAGGTACAGGCAGATATTTCTCTCTCTGGGCACACTGAGAATATATCTGCTGAACAAGACTCTGCATTGGCAACAGGAAGGGCATCCGGCCATTAAAAAACCATCCTCCTAGCTCCATTCAGTTGCCCAGATTCACCCTGCAAGGGATTATGGGTCATTAAAAGATGATGATGATGATTTATTTATTTATTATTATATGTCTTTTCTAGCTATAGTCCTCTGACTCTACAGGCAATAACATACAAATCTACAATATAATAAAGTCAGGCATGAAAAAATAGGACACACGAAGTTCCAATTAAACATGAAGTTCCAATTAAACTAATATATTACTAATCATGTTTATGCGTAGGATCTACTCAGCTACAAGTAAACACTATCTTGGCATTAAATAAGGGTCAATGGAATTCAAGGGGGTTGGATGTAGTTGTTTATGGCTTCATAATCACTGTAGGCTGATTCCTCTTTTGACTCCACCCCAAGGTTCTATCACTCTTTCTTCCACAATCACAAACTTAACAAAAATTACCAAGATAGGGAAAATGATAAATGCAATAAGGAATTATTGGCATAAATACAGTACTGTGTGATTCAAAACACTTGGATCTATCGGCAAAGTCAATCTGTCGACTAAGCAAAGGCAAATACAGGTAGTTATGACTACAATTAAGCCCAAAATTTATGTTGCTAACTGAGATGTTAAGTGAGTTTTGCCCCATTTTATAACTTTTCTTGCAGAGTTAAGTGAATCATTGCAGTTGTTAAGACAGTAACATGGTTGTTAAGTGAATCTGGCTTCCCCATTGAGTTTGCTTGTCAGATGGTTACAAAAGGTGATCACATGACCCCAGAACACTGCAACTGTCACAAATATGAATTAGTTGCCAAGCATCTTAATTTTGATTACATGACCATGGGGATGCTGCAACGGGCATAAGTGGGAGGGGGGGGAACGGTAATGTCCCTTTTCAGTACCATTGTAACTTTGAACAATCACTAAATATTAAATGTAAGTCAAAGACTATTTGTACTAATGAATAGCCATGATTTTGGATATTTGAATTAGCATCTGCTTCAGCGGGAAGTTCTAGTAGCTATTGCTGTTTTGGTAAAGATTTTTTCTCTTTACGTATCGATATTTTCATTATTTGTGCTGCCCCCACTCACCCACATGTCAGGGTTGGTGTAGAGCAGGGGTTGCCAACCTTTTGGACTTCAGGGACCACCAAACTCATAATTTTAGATCCCAGGGACCACTAACTGGTTCTGTGGGCATGGCCTAATTTGTGGGTGTGGCTTGGTGGTCATGTGACTGGTTGGGCATGGCTTGTATGTAAATATTATAAATATTTATATAAATATTGCTTTTTTATATAAAAAAGAGCAACTTTTACCCAAAATCAGGCAAAGCAGGCAGATTGAGTTGCTCACAGAATCACAGATTCATTCAGAAATCTATCTATCTGCCATTGGCTAGCTCAGTCTGTCACATTAAAATTTGCTTGCAAACAAACTCATAAAATTTGCTAGCAAGCAAACTCACAAAATTAACTCACAAATATAAATATTGAATTTTTTATTTTAAAAAAAGAGCAACTTTTACCCAAAATCAGGCAAAGCAGGCAGATTGAGTTGCTCACAGAATCATTGAGTGATCTATCTATCTGCCATCGGCTAGCTCAGTCTCAAATTTGCTTGCCGTGAGTCTGCACTGAATTTGCTTGCAAGCAAACCTTCAGTCCTAAGGGAGGTTTGGCTGTGCTTAGCTAGAAAGCAAGAAATCCAACCATTTCCTGCTTCCTAGCTAATCTAAATCTCCCGGCATAGCAGAACAGATGATGGTCAGAAAAAGAAAGAATAGCAACTTAGCAGACAACTTTGCTGGGTAAGGAATGAGTGGGTGGGGAGTGTTCCCGTGGGCCATGTGGGCTGAGCAGCCTTGTGTTTCTGAACAGCCTGGATTAATTGCTTTGTGGGGGGGGGGGGCTCTGGGGGTGAGATTTCTCTGTGGCCCACCAAAATTTTCTCACAGCCCACCAGTGGGCCGCGGCCCACCAGTTGGGGACCAATGGTATAGAGAGCTTTATTCAGTCTGTTCCCTCAACAGTTCCATTTCAAGTTTTTATCTAACCCCCAGCTTAGCTTGCAACCAAGTAGATAACCAAAAACAAAACAAACTTACAGCCAAACCAAAGACAATGGAATAAAGATTTTGCCTGGGTAGGTTCCAAAAACAAACAGTCCAAAATCCCCACCAAAGTCTGGGGCCTCCACTGAGGTTTGTCAACAAGTCCGGTGGTCCGAGTTTAAGGGCTTGCAAGGAGAAGTCACAGGAATAGTCCAAGCCAGGAGTTCAGGGGGTCATTTTCAGCAAACCAGCCATGAACAAGCTCCAGACTAACCTTCCAGGCAACAGCCAATTAATCCACCTGACAGATAACTGGCTGCTCCAAATACGAACATAAACGCTCTCTGCAACTGAATTAAATCCACGAGTTGCAAAGTCCCGGAAATACAAACAAGTATCTGGCCACAACCTACACACGTTGCTTCCAGCAATGCCTCCTCCTGCCTGCCATATGAAATAACCCCTTCCCCTGCAGCCCATTAAGAGCCCATCAATCTGACAGATCTCCGCCTCTCTGCTCTGTATACTCTAGCATCTACCAAGGCTGGTAGTTCCTCCCCCTCTTGCTCATTGGCCTGTGAGCTCTCCCCAGCCAAGGCATATTCTGCTGGCAGTTAAGGGTCCGCAATACCAGATGTTCCAGGAATGCTCTCATACTCCCTCAAGGCCTCTGAGGAAGACAAGGAGGAGCCATCATCCACAGGAGACATCACACTATTAGATAATAGAATATTTTCCAAAATATTCCCTTTTGTTGTTGTCCACGTTATCCAACTATGGTTGTACAGCTTTCAAAGGCCAATTTGGTGTAGTGATTTTAGTACTGGACTAAATTGGCAGACCGTGAGTTCCAGTCCTCCCTTAAGCTCAAAAGCCATCTGTTAAGTTTGGAGAATAAGGAGACCAGACATCTGACCAGTGACTTCAACTCTTTAATAATAACAGGAATCAGAATGGAACAGAGCAATACTATGGGCAGCAGTAACCCTTTTATAGGGTTAGCTGCTGCCTTATTAACCAATGAAAATGTGCAACAGGTTTCAACTACTGACCAATAAGGACAGTCCCAAAAGTGGCCAATCAGGGACTGGTTCTGGCCCAATCCCAAGTTGTTGTATAAGGACCAATCAAATGTGCAGGTTTTCAACCCTAATTTGCATTTAGGTTATTCACTTTTATTGATTCACAACACCCTCCCCTTGGGTTCCGTTTGAGGAGCTGTGATAAAATCCTCAAGATAGGCAGGCCGTTTGGTCTGCCTGGATGATTTCCGAGCTCCACCGGGTTTTGTCCAGCGTCCGGTTCGGTGGAGCGTTTGGATGACCATTGTTAAGTTCTATTTCGCTGCACGGCGATTCCGTGCTGCATTCACTGTGGTTGTCTCTGCTGCTGCGTGTTTCTTCGGGGTTTTGCAGTTCGTTTTCCCCCAGTATTAAAGTTCCCTGAAAACATCAACTCCTCCCGCTTCACGTTCCGGTGCTTCGCTAGGCTGTAGGGCTCCCGTTGACCTGCTATTAGTTGTATCAAAGTCAATTCCCTCAATACTCCCTCCCCTTGAGTTGTTGAACCGGGGGAAGTCATGGCGCTGGGTGGTAATCTCGATCGGAGTTGGTCTATGTGGCGTTTCCACACCCTCCCATCGTCTGTTAGCAGGCGGTAAGATCTAGGCCCGTGAGGTGGGTAGCATTGCGGGTATCCATAACGAATTCGCCGGAAAAGTTTTTGGCAAAGATTAAATCGCTACCTTAAATTCCCGGCATTTGCTGCTGGAGTCGACAGGTTTTTCTGGTGCGAAGCGGGTGGAGCCGGTCAAGGTGCGATCGTATTTTCCGCCCATAAGAAGTTCAGCGGGTGTTTTGTTGGTCACGCTGTGGGGCGTGATGTGCTGCAATAAGAGGATTCGATTGATTTTCTCGTCGATGTTGCCAAATTCCATTTTATGCAGGGTCTTTTTCACAAATTGTACCATGCGTTCTGCACGTCCATTCGCCGCAGGGTGCGTGGGCGAGGTCAGCGCATGGTGGATGCCCCGATCAGCCAGATATTGTTCAAAGGGCAATGCAGTGAACTGCGGGCCGTTGTCCGAGACCAACACGTCCGGAAACCCGTGCGTGGCAAATAGTCTGTTTAATTTATTAATAACTGAGTCGGTTGTAGTTGTGTGCATTCGATGAATCTCGAGCCAGTTGGAATAGGCGTCGACAGTAATCAGGAAAGTGTGACCTTTGGTAGGCCCCGCAAAGTCAATATGAATACGGGACCACGGTCCCCCGGTGTTTCCATTCGGTTGGGCTTGCTTTCGGTGGGCGTTGCTGGCGTCCTGGCAACGTTGGCACGTGCGACCCAGGCCTCGATTCTTTTGTCGATTCCCGGCCACCAAGCGTAGCTGCGTGCGAGTGATTTCATCCGCACAATGCCTGGATGTCCCTCATGCAATACCGTCAGCACAGTCTGTTGCAATTTGGCAGGGATTACAACTCGATCGCCCACAAGATACAGCCTTTTTGGGAAAACAGCTCGGTTTGGCGGGCTTTGAAGGCGCCCATTCAGGTGCAATTTGGTCCGTCGGTCACCCCCGTTCAACCCAGCGTAGTATGTGTTGCAGAACTGGGTCACGTTTCGTTTCAAAAGCAATGTCTCTAGCCGTCAAGGGTGATGCCTGTAGAGTTTCAATCTGTAGTGTTGAGAGGGTGGGGCTGGATCCACAACAGCGTCTGGGAGCGGTGTTCTGCTCAATGCATCGGGCGTGGAGAATCGATTTCCCGGCGGTGCTGCAAAGTGTAGTTGTAGGCCGCCAGGAATTCAGACCAACGAGTCATTCTGGGGGACAATATATACGGTGTTGGTTTATTACCCCAATGATCCCCAGTAGCGGTTTATGATCAGTGATTATTGTAAATGCACGCCATAAACATATTCGTGAAATCTTTTAACTGCAGCAACAATAGCTAAAGCTTCTTTGTCCAGCTGACTATAATTTCGCTCAGCTTTAGCTAAGGTTCGCGAAAAACGCGATGGGGGCTTCTGCTCCGTTTGGTAACACGTGGGCCAGAATTGCCCCAACCCCAAAGGGTGATGCGTCACACGTGATAGTGAGCAGCAGAGTCTCGTTGTACTGCATAAGTACTGAATCAGAAGTTAGCAATTTCTTTACTTGTTGGAAAGCATGTTGTTCCGTTGTCCCCAAACCCACGTTGCTTTTTTGTCTAATAGTCTATGCAATGGTTCAGCTACTGTTGCTTTGTGGGGTAAAACACATTATAGAAATTGATAAGTCCAAGGAACGCCTGTAGGTCTGCCTTGTTCCTAGGAGTGGGTGCCTTTTTAATTGCTCGTAATTTGTCTTCGATGGGATGAATTCCTTGGCTGTCCAGGAGGTATCCCAAAATTCTACTTTTCGGTACATAAGTGGCATTTATCTTTTTTTACTCTGAGGCCTACATTTTGGAATCTTCGTAAAACCTCTCTGAGTCGCTTTTTCTAAAATGTCTTTGTTAGGTGCGGCGATGAGTACATCGTCGAAATATGGGACAACACCTTTTATCCCTTGTAACAACCTTTCCATTAAGCTCTGGAAGATTCCAGGGGCGACGCTTACTCCGAATTGGAGCCGGTTGCATTTAAATGCGCCCTATGTGTTACGATCGTTTGCGCCTCGGCTGTGGCTGGGTCTACAGGTAATTGTTGATACGCCTGGGCTAAATCTAGTTTGGCGAAAACTTTCCGCCGCCCAGAGAATGGAGTAAGTGTTGCACTACTGGTACTGGATAAGCACTTTGCCGCAGTGCGTGGTTTAATGTGGCCGGTAATCTCCGCAAATTCTTAGGGACCCATCAGGCTTGATAGGCGTTACTATCAGGGTTTCCCAACGGGCGTGGTCAGTGGGTTCCAGTACGCCCTGCGCTATCAGCTTATCGAGTTGTTCGTCGATTTTAGGTTTTAAGCGACGGCACCCGACGCGACTTAAGGCGGATGGGTGCTATTTCAGGGTTCAAGTTAAATGAGATTGGGGTCCCCTTATACTTGCCTAGTCCGTTCGCGAAAACGCCTTGGAATTCTTGCACGCGCTTCCTCCCAATCGACGCTTCGGCCTTGTGGACTCCGCTACAGTGATTCCGAGCGCCTGAACCATTGTAGGCCTGAAGACTAGGCCTGTCTCGATCCACGACAGTCAGTGGTAGTGCGACGGTGCGAGTCCTTGAATGTGACCTGGAATCTGCGGGGACCCGCGATGACGGGAATTGCCCCTGATAGTCTTTGAGTATAACCTCTGAGGGTTAAGGTCTTGGTGGCGAATCGTTGGAAGGAGCTGTTGGAGCGTTTTCCACGACACCATAGAGAGGGAAGATCCCGAGTCTACCTCCATCATGCAAGGTTTGTTTTCGATGGCGACCTTTACTCGGATTTTCCCAGCATCAAGGGATGTAGCGTGGCCTATGGTGATTGTTTGGTGGGTCTCTTCCGCCTGGTGGAAGTGGTGGACGGCTTGTTTCTGTAGGAGTGGTTCACTTTTTCTCGGTGTGTGCCGAAGAATCCGGAAGACTGGAATTCAGCCTGTCGGGGTTTGGAGTTCTGTTTGCTTCTGCAAACCTTTGCGATGTGACCGCCTCCCGCAATGGCGGCAAAGTGCGTCAAGGAATTTGCAGGCGGATCGTAGGTGATTCGCCCACAGCCGGCACACGGTCGAAATGAGTGTTGTGAGGACTGCTCTCTCCGTCAAGTCGGTTGACCTCTTCCTCATCGCTGTCGGACGGGGACTCTAGGCTCTCGTGGGTGAGTTGATACCGGGTGTCTCTCTGAGCGAGGCGAGGTATCAGTGGCGAGTTTACGTAGGCGGTGCGCAGCGGCGCATTTGGGCTGCTGGACTTCTTTGTTGCCTCTGCTGCCGAGGCTTCTTTAAGAGCACAAGGGCAGCTGATGTCCCCTTAGCCATAATTTTGCTCTGATAGCATTGCCTTCTTCTAGGCCCAGAACCAAACGTGTCCCGGAGGGCTTCTTCCAAGTCGGGCGAACCCGCAGAGGCCTCCTAGGTTCCGGAGGTCTGCGATGTATGGCAAGGCTTTCGCCCTTCCGTTGATCCCTCTGGTAATATTCGTGTCTTCTTACTAGGGTTGGTACGGGAGGGCGCGCAGTGGTAAACCCGTAGGAACAGCTCGAGGACGTCCCAGTCCATTTCTTTTACCTCTGCTGGCTTGGCAAGCGACTTTGCCATTTTAAACACGGTTGGCCCACAATGCGTTAGAAAGATAGCTCTTTTTTTTGCCGGTTGTTGCATCTTTCAAATTGTTAGTTTCCAGAAACATCTGAACCGATCCATGTAGGCCTCCCAGTCTTCGGTCTCTGGATTGAATGGGCGGGTGGTACGGCACCGCTGGCCATGTTGCCGTTGATGGTGCGTGTTTGACCACGTGCTCTGTAGGTTGCTCTGTAGGTTTAGTCAGCTCTTCGGTCTCCGCATCCCACCTTCGTCGCCAGTGTTAAGTTTGGAGAATAAGGAGACCAGACATCTGACCAGTGACTTCAACTCTTTAATAATAACAGGAATCAGAATGGAACAGAGCAATACTATGGGCAGCAGTAACCCTTTTATAGGGTTAGCTGCTGCCTTATTAACCAATGAAAATGTGCAACAGGTTTCAACTACTGACCAATAAGGACAGTCCCAAAAGTGGCCAATCAGGGACTGGTTCTGGCCCAATCCCAAGTTGTTGTATAAGGACCAATCAAGTGTGCAGGTTTTCAACCCTAATTTGCATTTAGGTTATTCACTTTTATTGATTCACAACACCATCCTTTCTCATCACAAGATGCCATACAGGGTTATTGTAGAGAAAATAGGAAGAAGAAGGACCTTTATGTTTGTTGCCTTGAATTGTAGAAAATAAAGGCAGGATATAAATAGATTTTAACAGGCTTGTATTAATATATTAAACTGTCCTTTATGGGATCACCTGGCATGACAAAGTTCCAAATAGCGCAGTCTTGGAACGTGCTGGAATTTCTAGCATGGATATACTATTAAAACAGCAACATCTACGCTGGTTTGGGCATGTCGTGAGGATGACTGATGGTCGGATTCCGAAAGACTGTATGGAGAATTAGTGCAGGGAAAGCGCCCTAGAGGGAGACCACAGCTGCGATATAAGGATATCTGCAAGAGGGATCTAAAGGCCTTGGGAAAGGACATCAACAGCTGGGAAATCTTGAGCTCTGATCGTTCAGCTTGGAGGCTAAAGACGCATCATGGCCTTCTTCAATTTGAAGAGACGCTCGTTTGGCAGGCTAAGAGGCAGTCCTGGAACCAGTGAAATCCAGGGGCTGGACAGGAGACAGACTGTATCTGTCCTCAGTGTGGAAGGGATTGCCACTCTTGAATTGGCCTTTTTAGCCACACTAGATGCTGTTTTAGGACCTCTTTTCAGAGCACGATACCATAGTCTCTTGAGACTTAAAGATGCCAATTCCTTTATGGGAGAGGAGGCAATCTTGTATTGATTGCCTCTTGATATTAACAACCAGTTTTGTCCCAGGTTATCCAAAGGGAAGGCTTGCATCTACTCTTAGCTGAAAGAAGAATGAGGGTATACTAAGCCTTCCTTAATACCATGGAGGATTTCAATGGATTTCACTGTGTAAAGCAGACCCCATCATCTGACTGAAGATGCTGGAACTCCACAATTTCCAACTCAATTTATGGGTCTGATTATCTGATCCATCTAATGCCCCTGCTGTCAATACTTTTTCAGATAACATCACAGTGAAATTGATCAACCTTTGACTTCCACCCTCTGGAACATGAGTTGGATAGGAAGAAATCAGCAACCAGTATAGAAATTGTGAAGAATATTTGTAGCTCAGGTTTGTCCTCCAAGCTTGCTGCTTGGTTCCCGGACATTTCATTACCAAACTTGTTAGCCTCTTCAGCTGGGTTTTTTTTTTGGAGGGTGGGGGGGAGGTGGGTGAAGAGTGTTGCTCATTTATAGAGGTCCTGGGTGGTCGGTTGGTCTTGTGACTGGTTCTACCAATGGATCCATCAACAAACACATTGACTTAGAACCAGTGTATGAACCCATAAGGAAGCGGACCATCGGAACCATTACTCAATGACAGAACCAACCACCCCCTCACCAGTTGAATTTCATACCTCACAGCAAGCAATCATAAGTCACAAGACCAGAACCAGTCTTGTGAATCAACCAGCCATGTAATTCGGTCAGTCTTGTGATTCAGTCAGTCCTGTGATTCAACAAGTCCAACCAACAAGACCAAACAACCGCCCAGGGTCTCTATAAATGAAAAAGATACTTCACACACTCCCAAAACAAAACAACCCCCTCCTCTCCCTGATGAAGATGGTACCTAGTTTGGTAATGAAACGTCTGGGAGCCAAGCAACAAGCTCGGAGGACAAACCTGTGCCTAAATCAGCAACCAGGATTTCTTAATTAACATGTTTGCTAATTATAACACATGAGGTAATTCTCTGCGGGTTTGTGTTTGTCCTCTCCATTCACGTTAGCTCAGATGGGCTTAATCTCTCTTCTCCATGGAAACAGTTGCCTAGGCCAAGGCTCTTGTGTTTTCACATTTTTGGAGGGAGTACATGTAAGAAGCACTTTCAATCTTGAAGAGGATTTGGTGTGTGCCTCATTATATGTGTGCCCAATTTATAGTTTTGGGTTCAATTCTGGTATACAAGTGCTCTTTTTAGAGAAGCATCTGAAAGATTATCTTGAATTTCAGGACTAAATGAAGCTATAGCTTATTGCCCCAGAAAACGACTATGTAAAGAGGTTGGTTGTTGTAATTACGAGGCAGTCGAGTTGTTTGATCATGAACAACTGAATCATGATGATCTTTATTGGAGTCTAGTCTTGCATTTATACACATTTTTAATTATCCTCCATCATTGGTTAACTTTGGTTACTGCTTAACTTTTGTTACTGTTTAGCATAGTAATCCATACAATTAATTATCTCTAGTTAAAGTCTAACATATGTCTACTTCCTCTCTCTAATCCTCCTTTAGATTAGTGACTTTGTTTACCTGAGTTGTATTTGCTTGGAAACATTCTTTATCTGAGGTTTGCCATCCGAGATTGGAACGTTCCTTCAATTACAACTCTACAGTTGGTAAATATACTAAATAAAAGAATTATACATTGCTCAAACATGATTTTTTTTAAAATTAGACCTTTGGGAGGCTTCAAGATATTCCATGACCAATAGTGAGTAATACAGTAGTGAATGAATGACCTCATTCAAAATATTTACCTTTCTCTTTGTCATATATGAAAGCTAGATAGAAGCCAGGCTTCTGAGTCTTTATATCACTAGCTGGGGCAGGACTGATAATGTCTGTTAATAGCCAGGAATACTTTTAATTGCATGGTGAGTTATTACTATATCAGCCCCCATAATCTGCTGACAGCCAGTCTTTGTTATTCAAAACACGGCCAGTCTTGAAATAATATAACTCATTCAGGTCAATAACAGGAAAGCGGGAACTTTTCAAGGTCTTTCTCCACTGATATTCTCCCATGACATGCTGGGTCCTTTGCACCTGGCACACAAAGCCAATTAAGCATGCAAGACAAGAAATCTCTTTAATAACTTTTATTCAGAAGAATAAGGGATATTCCTTTCCAAATCAAGCATGCGATTTGTTTTAAGGCAGGATTTTTTTTAAAGATTTACAGTAAGAAATCACAATGTTATTGACCACTGCAGTTTCATTAGCTAAAGGTAGGTACTATTAACCATTGCTAAGGAAATATGATCTGATTGGTTGGGAGTGTCTTATTTATTCCGTTGCTGGCACAGTTAACTCTTATCTCATTCTGTTCTGCGGGGGAGATTTCTACTGCCCTTCTGGGTTTTGACTTTCATTAATTAAACTTCTCACTTGGTGTAATTTTTACTGATAAGGTGCTCTGGGAAAGGAATTTAGCCACTGAATTATCTGCTTTCTTCCCAGCAACCTGTGAAGGTCAATGTGGCACCAGGCATAACATTTCTCAAAACAAAAAAATGTGATGTATGGCCACATTGACCTTCACTATTTAATTTTATATCCCCCTCCCTATTCCATCACGGATACATGTGATTGTTTATCATCTATCATTTAGTTCTTTCTAATTGTCCACACAAAATAAACCTAGTTACGTTTCCCAGCAACAAGGGCTGGGTGCTCATAAGCTAAGTTATCCCCAAGAAATTATATTGCGGCTCCTGAAATGAAGCAATAGAAGGGGGTCTTCTGGAAAAACATGCAGCATTCTAGAACAAGCGCCATAGTTGCAGTAGAGTTTGGTCTAATGTTTAAAGCACCAGGCTAGAAAATAGGAGTTTGTGAGTTCAACTTCTGCCTTAGACATGAAAACGAGTAGGGACCTTTGACAGAGTCACCCTCTTTCAGCCCAACAGGGTTATTGTTGTGGGGAAAAAAGGAGGAGGAAGGTCTGTTGGATATGTTTGCTGCCTTCAGTTATTTGTAAAAAAACAGCAATAGCAATAGCACTTAGACTTATATGCTGCTTAACAGTGCTTTACAGCTCTCTCTAAGCGATTTACAGAGTCGGCATATTACCCTGGGAGAAATGAGAATTATTCCTGTAAAGAAAGAGCAATAGAAACACCATATTTTTCCTCTGTATAACCTAAGAATCCCTGATGGGAACTTATGTAAGGAATTGTGTAAGAATGATAGCTGAAAGGAAATAAACAAGGCTATAAAAATCTTAGCATATTTCCAGTTAGGACATTAGTTGGCAGGTCAACAACTAAGTTTGCAGGTCAAAGGAAGATAGTTGGCAAGGTTCCTTGTCATGTTAAAATTAAACCACTTGTCATGTTAAACCACTTGTCATGTTAAAATTAATAGTAGGATGTAGCAACTATCAAGGGGATTGAGTTGCTGGATAGATTGTGAACCCAGAAAGGGGCAGTGACTGTTTTTGAAACTTATATAAACCAGTGGTGGGATTCAAATTTTTTTACTACCGGTTCTGTGGGCGTGGCAGGGAAAGGATACTGTAAAATCTCCAGTCAGAGGTGGTATTTGCCAGTTCTCAGAACTACTCAAAATTTCCGCTACTGGTTCTCCAGAACTGGTCAGAACCTGCTGAATACCACCTCTGATATAAACCCCAAGTATTCCTATGAAAAATGTCTTCTGTAGCTCCACCTATATGAGCACAGAAGTCTAGCCTTTGCAAACGCTCGATAAAGCTCTGTTATTGTTCAGAAGTTTCCTGTCGATTTCAAACTGAAAGAGTTAAATCGCATACTCCCAACAATCTGGGTCCTCATTTTACTGACCTCGGAAGGATGGAAAGCGGAGTCAAACTTGAGCCGGCAAGACTCGAACTGCCAAATGGCAGCCAGCAGTCAGCAGAAGTAGCTTGCAATGTTGCATTCTAACCACTGCACCACCATGGTTCAAAAGTTATAAAGATGAGATACAAACAAGCAAACAAATAAGAGGTCAAGATCAGAAAGCATCTACTATGGTTTTATGCATCACCTACAATCTAATTCTTTTTAACATGCCTCTGCCACTGAAGCATGACCTCCAACATCATGCTGTGGTCTTTTCTATGTTATTTAAATGCTTACATTTACGCAGAAATGATTAGATTAACCATGCTATTAAAAAACAAGGAGGAAGGTGATTTCTTTATAATATGGAATATTTGGTACAAATGGCTGAGTAAAAAGGAAGTAAAGATGTTTAGTAAAAATGATTAAAGAAATTCTAAAGAAAAATAGGAACAAGGACGAATGTGTATATAGATACGTATATATGTAAAGTAATGTAAATAAATAAATATTGTAATGTAATAATAATATAAATAAGTAAGGATTTAGTAAATAAACTATAGATATATTTGTAGTAAGTGAATTTAATTGACACTAATGGATATGTACACTGTTATGACAACGCTGCAAAATATGAGAACATGTTTCTCTTTTTAATTTTTTTTTGGAAATTGTGAATAAATAAATTAAAATCAAAAAATAAATGCTGACATTTAAATTTTTTCCATTGATCTGTGAACCTAGCCATTGACTGATCATAACTTTCTAGGCCAGTTTTTCCATCCTTATCATTGCATTTTTAATATTCTGCATGCAAAGTGTACGGTCCATCAGTGTTCTCTCCTAAAATACACAGAATATGGAACAAGTGTTTAGTAGTGATAGCCAAATCTGGCCCTAGGTTCTGCCTTGGTTTACTTTCCTAATAAGCAGCCGAGTCAGAAGATCATTTGAAGGCAGTTTATTAGTGTTCCATACTAGCAGGCTTGTAGACCTGCATTCTGATTGGTCCGGAAAAGCCGGGCCGCGATTGGACGATATATAGCAATCCTGATTGGTTCGTATACGGGTTGCCGCGATTGGGTAAAACCAAGCGCGGCAAGCTCAAAAGCCTGTCATAGGCTGCCTAGCCGCAGCCAGCTCTATAAAAAGAGCTGCCGCGGCTAGGGTTCTCGTCTCAGTATTTGATTTCCTAATAAAGAGCTGTTGTTACTATTTCGAGTCTCGCCTCTCCTTGGGACCCACCGCCCAGACATAACAATTAGGGTACTATGAAAAAAGAAAGAGAGAACATCAAGCCCCATGTTTCACTCCTTTTTATAGTTAACACAACAAAGAAAATGCAACAGGAAAGTTGATTGGGCAGGATAAAAGTAACCTCCCCTTTCCCTAGGAAATCAGTTATATGCAGTCAAACCAGTTACCTATTTGCATCCTATAATATCACACATGTTCATTAAAATGAGATCTGACATCAGAAGGGGCGTAAATGGTAAGGAAAAAGGTTGTTTGGAGTTCACAAAAGAGATAAACCAAAACCCAATTTGTACTAACAAAGGTTTTCTTATCTGGAGCCAGTCTTCAGCCTGTTTATCCGTTTAGGAATGTTAAAAGCCAATAAACCTAAACATGTTTTTTAAAAGAAAATAAATGAAAGTAAAATGCAAAGTAACTATGTTAGCAAGTTACAAAATCCATGTCATGTACCCCTCAGTAGGTAGGCATTGTCTTTATTGCTACGCTATTCTATGCTTTAAAGACAGTGGTTGCCAACCAGTGGGCTGCGGACCACTGGTGGTCCACGAGAAAATTTTGGTGGTCCACAGAGAAATGTCATCCCAAAGCAATTAATCCAGGCTGTGTAGGAACACAAGGCGGCGGCGCCCACATGGCCTGCGGGAACACAAGGCTTGCGTCGCTCGCATTGTGAATAACATGAGGTAGTGAGTGGCGGAAAAGGGCGGAGGGGGAGAACTTGCCCCACTCGCCTCGCCTGGCCACTGAGCTGCTTCTTTCCGCTTCTTTCTTCTTCTGCTTTTGGCTGCACGCAAGGAAAGCAGCAAAAGTCTTTCTTTCTCTCTGCCAGAAATGAGTCTTTGCGACCCTGCAAGGCATCTTACTCCAAGAGGCTGCGCTGGCCTGAGTAGTCTCACAAAGACTTATTTCTGGCAGAATTTGGGAGAAAGAAAGACTTCTGCTACTTCTTCTGCTTTCCTTGCATGAAGCCAAAAGTGTCTCTCTCTCTCTCTCCCCCCACCCCCGAGAACAGAGCTGGAGACAGTATCCTGCGATCCCAAATAAAGAATGATCGATTGGTAGGAAAACAGAGGTGGGGAATTTTCCTGCAGACTTTTTTTGGATTTTCCCAGGGTCTCTGTTCCGCGGGATTTAAAATTATGAGCTTGGTGGTCCCTGAGGTCCAAAAGGTTGGCGACCCCTGCTTTAGAGATATCCTTTGTTTTTATACACACACACACGCACGCACGCAAACACGCATAGAGGGATGGGATGCTACCAGTATAACAACCGGTTCAGTGATCACCCGCTTTGCGTGCGCATGGGGGTTTCTCACGCGTGCCTGACATGTGCTGCGCATGCATGAACAGCAATGCAAAAATCTTTATCTGCTATGTTATTTCGGGGGAGTAACACAGCTGAAGAGTGGCAATCCGCTCTTCTGTGCTGATCAGCTGGGATGATAAAGGTCAGTATAGTGCAGGGGCAGGCAGGCCCACATGATTGTCAGAGCAAACCGCTTCGCTCCCAGCTGATCTTCGGAGCTAGGGGTTTGCCCAAAGCAGCCCAAACTGGCAGAATCCCATCCCTGTATGTATGTATGTATGTATGTATGTATGTATGTATGTATGTATATATATGTATATGTGTGTGTGTGTATATATATATATATATATATATATATATATATATATATATATATATATATATATATATATATATATATATATATATATATATATGTTATGTCCCACCTTCTAAAATAAACAGTTAAGGCTGAAAGCAGCAGTCCTTGTAAAGAAAGGCAGTAAACAGGAAAATGTTATGTCCCACCTTTTAAAGTAAACAGATAAGGCTGAAAGCAACAGTCCTTGTAAAGAAAGGCAGCAAACAGGAATTTTCACAGATAGCTCCAATAAGTAAAAGTTCCAACGAACTAAATCCAAGACTCAACAAGATTCTTCAGATCAAAATCCTTCACAAAATAATTCCAATAAGTAGAAGTTCCAACGAATTAAATCCAAATCCCAACAAGATATTTCAGATCAAAATCCTCCAAACTGTGCTCTTCAGTTCTCTCTTGCAAATAGACACTTTGTTCCGGACAAAGTGCAAAGTCATATCTCTCCCTTTATAGAGTAACTAATTAGTCTAATTGCTGGTCTGCTCTCCTACTGTATCCTCGTTGGTTCCTCCTTGTCAGGAGACGTCTTGTCCTGACATCTACCCAGCAATCATCCAAATTATCATCTTCTTCACCTGAAGATAACATTTGTTCCTCATTATCACCCGTTCCGGCTGACCACCTAATTGAAGGGTGGAGGAGTTTGAAGGTTCAAGCCGACCTTGCAAATCAAATGCATTCATCTCCTCCTCATCGTTAGAACTTGCTGATTCATATAAGTCCTCCTCGCTGGAGCTGTCATTCAAAAAACCTGTAGCAGATGCCGGAATCACAACACTATCCCTCACCGCAGGGCCCTTCCCCCGGGTCTGGCGATCCGGATGCGGTTTCAAGGGAAGCGTGCATGAAAGTCTCGAAGCAGATCCGAAGCATGAAGTGTAGACGCATCCGTCCAGGAACAAACCTCCGAGTCATCTACCCTCCTCCTGACCAAATACTGGAGCGACCTTTGAGCCAACGGGAATCAGGGCGTCGACCACCGTATCGTCAACAGCAGGCTCCTCAGAAGGCAATGATAACGGACCCGGTTCAGCAGAATCACGTAATCGACAAACAGAAGAATCAGGAATCAAAAGAGATCGATGAAAGACGGGGTGAATACGCATGGATCGTGGCAAAGTGAGGCGGTATGCCACGGGATTAATAACTGCCTCAATCGGAACGGACCAATAAACCGATGATCAAGTTTTCTAATAGGGCGATCGACCTTCAGATGTTTTGTAGATAGCCACACTTTATCACCCACAACTAACGGAGGTGTATCTCGGCGGGACCGATCTGCAAACCGCTTATAATCTTCTTTTGCCTTGTTCAATTGTTGTATCAGTAGACGTCGAACTGCGTGTAGTTCTTCCAAAAACTCTCGGGTCTCAGGAACCGGGAATCCATCATAGTTAATGGGAAGAAACGCGGATGATAACCCATATTTGCAAAAAATGGCGTGACACGGGTGGAGGTATGCTGCGAGTTGTTAAACGCGAATTCTGCTAACGGAGGTATTTCACCCAATCGTTTTGTCGCAAATTAACAAAACATCTCAAATATTGAGTAAGAATCCCAATCACCTTCTCCGTCCCGCCATCAGTTTCCGGATGGTGCGCTGACGCTAAACATACTTTCACTTGCAAAGCCGCCATTAACTGTTTCCAAAATTCTGCCGTAAACTGGACCCCACGATCAGAAACCACTCTATCAGGCAGTCCATGTAGACGGAAGATATGTTGCAAAAATAACTGAGCCGTAGTGCGGGACGATGGTAATTTCCGACAGGGAATGAAATGGGCCATTTTAGTCAACATATCCACTACCACAAGCACTGTTGTGAACCCGATGAAGACGGTAAATGTGTCAGAAAGTCCATAGAGATCGCTCCCCATGGTCTACTTGGAGTCGGCAACGGTTGCAAAAGTCCAGGAGGTGCACGGATGCTGCTTTCGCTTGCCTACATTGAGCGCAAGAAGCGACGTAAGAAGACACATCATGACGAACTCGAGGCCACCAAAAGTCCGAGTGACCAAATGCAAGGTCTTGTGTAATCCAAAATGACCAGCGGCTGGGTTATCATGACATTGTGTCATGATGAAACCCTCAACGGTCTGGTAGGCACATATAATAAACCCCGATATAGAAGCAGATCGTCTTCAAAAGACCATGGAGAAGTTGGGCCAATGTCCTCCCGTCTCTGCTGCGTCCACACATCCAAACGTTGCGCCTCTCGTAGTTGGGCCCGTAAATCTACCGGTTCCTGCAGTACGGCTAGAGATTCCGGTGGTAACACTGTCCGTAAAGGAAGAGGATCTTCGGCATAAGTATACTCCGGTTTCGAGATAATGCATCCGCCCTCGGTTCTGACCACTTGGAACGTAAGTAACCGAGAAATTAAATCTGGCAAAAATAACGACCAACGAATCTGCCTTTGATTCAATTTCCTAGCCGTGGTCAAATGTTCCAGGTTCCTATGATCTGTCCGAACCTCCACCTTGTGTCGAGCTCCCTCCAAATGATGTCTCCAAGTCTCAAAAGCAACCTTAATAGCTAACAACTCTTTTTCCCAAATGGTATAGTTGCGTTCCGAAGCTGTAAGCTTCCTAGAATAATAAGCGCAAGGAAACAAAAGAGCGCCATCCTCCGAAGCTTGTAACAGCACTGCTCGATAGTGACATTAGAAGCATCTGTCTCGACCACAAATGGGCGATCCGGATCAGGATGCTTCAATATGGGTTCAGTTATAAATGCTTTTTCAAAGTGTCAAAAGCCTGTTGTTGTGGAGGCCCCCACACAAATGGAACCTTCTTACAAAGAAGCTGGGTTATGGGATCCATTATCTTCGCAAAACCTGGAATGAAAGTCCGATAATAGTTGGCAAATCCTAAAAGTCGTTGCACATCTTTAACCCGACGAGGAGCTTCCCAACTACACAACGCCTCAACCTTTTTGGGGTCCATAGCAATGCCCACAGGAGAAATAATGTGTCCCAAGAATTCGATAGACGACTGAAAAAGAAACATTTTTCTAATTTAGCATAAAGTTTATGTTCCCGAAGACGCTGAAGCACTTGACGCACCTGCTGAAGATGTTGCTCTTTAGATTTTGAATAAATCAAAATGTCGTCCAAATATATGACAACAAACTTATCCAACATGTCTCGAAAGATATCGTTCATTAAATGTTGAAATACAGCAGGAGCGTTGGTCAAACCAAATGGCATAACGGTGTACTCGAAATGACCATAACGGGTGCCAAAAGCCGTCTTCCACTCGTCTCCCTTACGCATCCGAACCAAATTGTAAGCTCCACGTAAGTCAAGTTTCGTGAAAATTGTAGCTTCCCGTAACCGCTCCAACAATTCGGAGATGAGCGGTAAAGGATAGCTATTTCTCACAGTGATAGCATTTAGCGTCTATAGTCACAACAAAGACGAAGTTCTCCCGACTTCTTCTTGACAAAGAGAGCGGTGCTGAAAGAGGGGATGACGAAGGTCGAATAAATCCCGAGCTAGATTTTTATTCAAAAATTCTCGAAGTGCAACTAGTTCAGGCTCAGACAAAGAATACAACCTCCCTTTGGTAATGGAGCGTCCGGTATCAAATCCACGGGACAGTCGTAAACACGATGTGGTGGTAATTGATCTGCCTCCTGTTCACTGAAAACATCGGGAAATCCGACAGCTCTGAAGGAATCGAGGCAGCAGAAGCGACAATATGTTGGCCTGCGCAGACATGTCTCAGGTGGTCCACATTGCAGGCTTGGAAAAGAAACAGCGTTCTGCGCCCAAGCCACCAACGGATCGTGTAGACGCAGCCAGGATACTCCGAGCACCAAAGGAAGATGGAGGTTCGAGTGATATAAAAACTTATCGCCTCCTCGTGATCCCAATACGCATACGCAGTGGTTGGGTGGCAAAGCGAATAGGTCCCGACTTGAGTTCGCGCCATCTACGGTTTCCACCTGCATGGGGGATTCACAGGCACTAAAGGAACTTTGAAATGTTTCACGAAATCATAATCCATAAAGCTAGTCGTAGCCCTGAATCCACCAGTGCCACGGCAGGGATTCCCTCCTTCCGAGATTGCAAGAATATGCGAGTGTCCAAAAGTAAATGTCGAGGAGGGCCAGAATTAACTTCAGCAATTTGAGATGAAAGTGAATACTGTGCCCGACCTAGGGTTTCCCTGAGGTCGGGCCTACCCCGTTTCCCGACGGACCAGCAATGGGTTTTGATACAGGTCCACGAGTCCCCTTCCGAGTGCAGGAATTTGCAAAATGTCCGAACCCCGCAATAAAGGCACAAACCTTCCTGAAATCTTCTCGATCGTTCCTGAACTGTTAAACGAGGCGGAGTGCGCCTATCTCCATCGGCTCCTCTGCTGGAATTCTGGATTGGAAAACCCTCATAGACGGGGTGCGTGAACGAGGAAACACAGGTGGCTCTGCAACGGTCCGTTTACACCCACGATGTTGTGGCGAGCTTCAATACGTAAGCATTGAGTAATCAATGTGTCCAAAGTTGAAGCACGCTCTGCATGAATTAGTTCATCCTTGATAATGTCGGACAAACCCTCTTGGAATGCTGCCATGTGAGCTGGTTCATTCCAGGTGGAGTCCATACACAACAAGCGAAATTCTGCAACGTATTCTTGCAATGAGTGTTTACCTTGAATAATATCCCTCAATTTTCTGTCCACAGTTTGAGATTTAATTGGATTCTCAAACATAACGTTCATCTGTTGAATAAACCCTGAAATCGTCCAGTAATGGACTATCTTGTACTAATAAGGGAGTAGCCCATTTGGCAGCCTGCCCGGTTAACAAACTAATAATAAAGCCAATTTTAACTCGATCGGTTGGAAAATCCTCCGGCCTCACAGAAAATACAATTGGCACTGACCCAAAAATGTTGAAAACATGTCCGTTTGCCCAGAAAATTTATCTGGCATAGCTATCGGAATTTTCTCACAGGGGTGCAGGGGGAACTCCAGCTGCAGCTGAAACAGTTTGAGAATTGGCAACTGACGATAATAATTGTGTTACCTGATTTTGAAGGATACGTTGCTCTGGAGTAATTGATTTATTTGCATCTGTTGCTGCTCCACCAATTGTTGCATTTGAGTTGAATCCATCGTTGCAAAGATGGTCTGTTGGGTCCGGAACAAAAATGTTATGTCCCACCTTCTAAAATAAACAGTTAAGGCTGAAAGCAGCAGTCCTTGTAAAGAAAGGCAGTAAACAGGAAAATGTTATGTCCCACCTTTTAAAGTAAACAGATAAGGCTGAAAGCAACAGTCCTTGTAAAGAAAGGCAGCAAACAGGAATTTTCACAGATAGCTTCAATAAGTAAAAGTTCCAACGAACTAAATCCAAGACTCAACAAGATTCTTCAGATCAAAATCCTTCACAAAATAATTCCAATAAGTAGAAGTTCCAACGAATTAAATCCAAATCCCAACAAGATATTTCAGATCAAAATCCTCCAAACTGTGCTCTTCAGTTCTCTCTTGCAAATAGACACTTTGTTCCGGACAAAGTGCAAAGTCATATCTCTCCCTTTATAGAGTAACTAATTAGTCTAATTGCTGGTCTGCTCTCCTACTGTATCCTCGTTGGTTCCTCCTTGTCAGGAGACGTCTTGTCCTGACATCTACCCAGCAATCATCCAAATTATCATCTTCTTCACCTGAAGATAACATTTGTTCCTCATTATCACCCGTTCCCGCTGACCACCTAATTGAAGGGTGGAGGAGTTTGAAGGTTCAAGCCGACCTTGCAAATCAAATGCATTCATCTCCTCCTCATCGTTAGAACTTGCTGATTCATATAAGTCCTCCTCGCTGGAGCTGTCATTCAAAAAACCTGTAGCAGATGCCGGAATCACAACATATATATATATATATATATATATATATATATATATATATATATATATATATATATATATATATATGTATGTATGTATGTATGTATGTATGTATGTATGTATGTATGTATGTCTGCTAGATAAGATGAAGTTATTTTATTAAACCTCCTGTGACTTATTTACAACTCTGTCATCAGGATTGCTGATGTCATGATTTGAATGATATGACCCAGCCTAAAACTCCTGACCCAACCACTTAGTTTGATTCCTGGTAAAGGTATTAAATCTTTAGAACAGACCTGTTTTAATGGGACTGTCTGTGTTAAGAATATGGATAGCGCCATCTAGTGGTTGGAGTCTTGTTTATACATCATTTTCCAATTAAGCACATGCCCCATTTTTAGAAGAATACATAATCTACCTACCAGAAAGCTTTTAGAAACATTTTCTACTCACTCGAGTTTTAGTCAAAGCAAAAGTATTTGTCACTGATAACTGGAGCTGGGTCTTTAGAATATCCTGCGTCCATTCTTTGTGGAAATGTTCTCAGTTTTGTTACTTCCCAGTGGAATCATTTGAGGTTTTCCAAGCAGTTTGTCCCCCAAAATTGTATTCACTTGAAGGTCATAAATGCCTGGTACAATATTCTCTTCCTCTCTGGGAAATTCACTTTTAGTTTTCATAAATCAATGCATCAATTCAACAAAGAATTGTAAGGTCCCAGAAGTTTCCCCGAGCCACTGAGATGCCAAGGAGAGTGATACTTGAGATGAGGCTTGCAAAAAGAAACAGATTTTATTTATGGCCAAAACAAAATAGTGGGTGAACTATATCCAGAATATATAGATACAATGCATGTAAGGAATAGCCATATCTTGCGGAAGGTGTGGCTTGCTTTTATAGACATCAGCTTAATTCCCAATTCTAGCCTCCTAATTTCCTGCAAAAGGTAAATGTGTTACGAACTAAACAAACTCGTTCATCAATAACCCTACTAGTTTTATTTCAGTAGCAGGCTCGTAATCCTGCACTTCTGATTGGCCGCCTTTGGCTGATCTGATTGGCTGACAGTGGGCCGTCTCTGATTGGACGCTTTTAGAGCGGTTAACTCAATTTCATTGGTTGTTGTGACAGCGGCTAGCTTTATAAAAGAGCTGCTGCTGCCCAAGCACTTCGCTCTGTTCTGAATTCACTATTAAAGAGTTGAGTCACTACCCGATGCCTCGTCTCCGTTATTGCGCCCACTCCTCCAGATCTAACAAAATGCCTTCCAAATTCCTTTGTTCTCCCAATTAGTCAAATTAGCCACTTGGCCCCCTAGGAAACAGAACTAACAACACAGATCAAAGGTGTGTGAACTGCCCTTTGAGGTAGTGCCAAACTTTGGCTGAAACAAGGGTAAGATTTATGATGGATTCAGATAGCAGGACCATATATTTGATATGCCTTAATACTGGAGATACTTTTACAGAGGCATAATATAGCACATATGTGTTACAGAGAACAAATGTTTACAGAATAACAAGTAAATGCTTGAATAACAAGTTTCTACTATTCCTATTATATTATATTCTACTTTTATTTATTATATCCTTATTGCTATTCCTCTTCAGAATCTTCTCTGTTCATTATCACCATGTTTGGTTGCAAGATTTTGTAACCATTGTCAAAGGCTATCCTCAAAACTTCTTCTTGTCAAATGGATGAAGGGACACACGAGGACACAATAGATAGAGTTTTTAATTCTTATTATGCAAACTCCATTATTAGCAAATGAGAGTAGTGCAAAGAGTTGAAGGGAATAAGAGAGGACATTTTTGCAGGTTCAAGGAAGTGATTTAATTATGAAGCTCACTGTTATAAAATATCTACTTTTGAAGTATGAAACTAGGGCAATCGCAAGGGAACAGAGCAGCTTAAATGTCACGTAGAATAGTATAAGGAGTTAGCCACATATCGTACAAAACCACTGGTGCCACCAACAGGAAGGGTGTAAAAACCTGCTAATTTCTGTTGTTACTCATTGCATATTATAACAAAATTGCTTGCCAGTTAATTCTATTAAAAACGTCATATATACTGATCTGGGAGGCAGCTTCCATTATTTGTGGAATGTAAAGGAACTAAACTTACCAAATTTAGTCTGGTTCATTGTCCAGGCTAATGGGCCAACTGGCAAAGCTAGAGTTAGCTGCTCCTCTCGTACAAAGCTAGGAGAAATGTGATTACTGGGAAAGCAAGGGACCTGTCTTTTTCTTCCAAGGGAGAATCCCATTCCTAGTTCCTAGATGAATATAGAGATAGTCCTTGACTTACAACAGTTTGTTTAGTGACCATTCAAAGTTATAGCGGAACTGAAGAAATGAACTGATTACCGTTTTTCACATTTACAATTGTTGCACCAACTCCGTGGTCATGTGGTCAAAATTTAGGTGCTTGGCAACTGTCATCTATTAATGACAGTTGCAGTGTTCCAGGGTCATGTGATCACCTGACAAACAATCAGTGGTGGGATTCAAAAATTTTTACTACCGGTTCTGTGGGCGTGGCTTGGTGGGCGTGGCAGGGGAAGGATACTGTAAAATTTGCCGGTTCTCCAAACTACTCAAAATTTCTGTTACCGGTTCTCCAGAACTGGTCAGAACCTGCTGAATACCACCTCTGCAAACAATGTCAGCGGGGAAGCTGGATTCACTTAACTGTGTTACTAATTTAACAATGGCAGTGATTTACTTAACAACTGTGGCAAAAAAGGTCATAAAATGGGCAAAACTCGCTTAACAACTGTTTCACTTAGCAACACAAATTTTGGACTCAATTGTGATTGTAATGAAGAGAAACAATAATAAGGATGATAATAGTAGAGTAAGCAGATTTAGTAGAATATAATATACTGGAATAATAGAATTAGTAGAAGCTTGTTACTCTGTTTTGTAAACATTTGCCTCAGCTACACATTTGTTTCCTGTAACACATATATGCTGCGTTGGGACTATGTAAAGCATTTGGTATCTGTCTCTGTAAACATTTGCCTCAGCTACACATTTGTTTCCTGTTCTGTCCTAGGCCTCCCCAAAAAGCACTAAGTCAATTCTAAGTCCTGGTGAAAAAACTCTTTTATTACATTAATGTGAATTTATTTCATTCACAGTCAGCCAAGGGCTTGGTAAACAGTCTCGCAAAGGTATACTAATTAGCTCAGACCTTTTATCAATCCTGGAATGCTGCCCGGTAACATTCCACACTCAATGCTGACAGGGAAGGGCTGGGTTATAGAAACAAATCTTCATGAGGCTGGAACGAACAGACAAACAAACAAGCAAGTTGTTTCCTGCAAAAGCCCCCTCTCCTTTTGCTTCTCTTTTAATCCTGATGGGAGGAGCCATTAATCGTCTGCCTGTGGCCTTACTCCCATGTCAACCCTGAGTTCTTAATTGTGCCTTCCTTTTGGCAGCTCTGTGCATGTGCAGGCCG
Source organism: Notechis scutatus (assembly GCF_049901735.1). NCBI lineage: Eukaryota > Metazoa > Chordata > Lepidosauria > Squamata > Elapidae > Notechis > Notechis scutatus. Next base: position 64,478,948 of record NC_142014.1, on the reverse strand, counting down.
GGAACCAGTTCCAGAAGCTCCCCTGCCTCTCTGCAGTCTGAGCCCGAAAGCAGCTGATGACTGCCAGCCTGCCTTGGCCCCATCTCTCTCTCTCTGATGCAGAGCCCTCATCTGAGCCTTCCTCAGCCTCCAGGACTGGCCTGAGTTCCTCCCCAACCTCCTCATGACTGTCCAACTCTGCTGCCAGCTCCGCCAGCCACCAGTGGGCCACAACATTCCCTGTAACACATATATGCTGCATTGGGCCTCTGTAAAGTATTTGGTATCTGCCAAAAATATGCTCTTGCCATCAGTCTGAACCCCCATCAATCTTAATCTCGTTTTTCTGTACCATCCTGAGCCCGGCACCTATCTTAGGTTGAAGCTGCATACATCATTGTCAGGGTTCACGCAGCGGATACATGTGGAGGTATCTTGTTACAGTTCACACCTCAGCTCTAACTTATACCTTTGATCTGTGTTGCTAGGCGCTCAGTTCTGTTTCCTGCAGCACCAGGGGGCCTAGTAGTAAATGGGGAGAAGAGAACATAGGGATACTCAAGGATGAGATAAGATTGATGGGGAGGCATCTATCTTTTGCAGGACTATGAGGAATGTGTAAACCTAAATCAGGAGGCTGGAATTGGGGACCAAGCTGATGTCTCTAAAGGTATAAAAAGGTTGCCACACTTTCCTAAGGTGTGGCCTTCCTTACACGTCTCTTTTTGTATGTGTTTGGAACAGTTTACCCAGCTCTTTGCTTGGATAAAATTAAACACTGATTTTTTGTCAAGCCTCCACTTAAGTTCATCTTTTGGCCTATTGTTGACTTAAGCACATTGCTGAACTTTACAGTAAGATAAGGACTACTGGTATGCTTTCTTTAACTTTGTGATTAAATCATAATTTTAGCCTTGTAGGAGGAACAATATTCAGGGAAAAATTATCACCATCTTTGACACTCTTTTTAATCATATAAAACTTGAACTGTATCTAAGCGAAACCAGAATAAAATAAGTTACAAACAAACAAAAATTCAATGTTGTGAGGATTGCTTAAGCTCCTTTCAACTGACCACCCGGCTGAAATAGATAAAACCACCACCACCACCCCAAAAATAGCAAAAAAGAGAAATCCCTTTTATACAGAAAAACCAGAAAGTCCAGTTGCCTCTTGAAAAAGCACTTTTGAGACAACCATGACCTGGAAGACTGAATCTCTCTCTGAGATTTTTTATACAGAGTTTTTCTGAACACACAAATGTGGCACCCCAAATTAAGCATGTACAAAAAAAGGAAAAGATCTAAACACTCAGCAAAAAGAAATACGAATGTTTCCCCACCAGAGCTGCATGTTCACCAGAATAAACATTGCAAAAGATATGTTCACACCACACAGGATCAATTGTCCTATAAATATTACCAGCCTCAACACTCCAAAGGTATAGCTTTGAGTACTATCCTCCACGCTCTCAAATAAACTACCTTCTCTCCAAGCAGTGTGTTCAGTATGATTTTTTTCCCAATCCTGGCTCAGAAGCAGGTATATTTTCTTCTGACAACCTTACTGAACGTTCTAGCTTATATGAAGTCATTAACTTGAGTCAGGTTAATGTTAAGAGACTATCTTTCCACCACTTAGGTTTTAATTTACAGTTTAGATGCTGCAGTGGTGATATTCAAATTGTTTTACTACCGGTTCTGTGGGCATGGCTTGGTGGGCATGGCAGGGGAAGGATATACTGCAAAATCTCCATTTTCACCCCACTCCAGGGGAAGGATACTATAAAATCCCCATTCCCTCCCCACCTCACTAACCTGCTTTCCAGCTCCATTCTCCTGTGCAGGGCAACAAAAGAAGACCCAGCGAATCAGCTGGGACTCAGGAGGCAGAGAATAGATGGGGGCGCGGCCAACCAGAAGTGGTATTTACCGGTTCTCTGAACTACTCAAATTTATCCAGAATCTGTCAGAACTGGCTGAAGACCATCTCTGAGATGCTGCCTAAATACAAAACTTCTTTCCCTGCAGTTTTAAGGACTGCCCTGGAAGCTGCCTGGCTGAGGCTGAGGCCGGGGCCTTCTCAGTGGTGGCCTCCGTATTGTGAAATTCTCTATTCTTCATCTGGTCTCCATCTTTTTTGGTTGCTTTTTTTTTTGAAAAAAGTTTTGTTATTTTTTTAGACAAACATAGACAAACACAACATAAAAACATCAATCCATCTTCCACTTATGTACATACAGTGTGTCGGTTGGTTTACAAATTGTTTTGTGCATCCACTTCATAGTCATCACTTACACTTACTTGTATATGTTCTCATATTATCTATCAAATATTCCTAAATACATTGATATCATTATTAATCAATCATTTGACTATACTATTATTCATATTTTGCAAGATAATCCACATTTTCATTGATTTATTTTATGACAATTTATATTATCATCCCAAATCTATCCTATAATTATATTATGATTATGATAAAGATAATACTTCTTTATATATTCTTTATATTCTAAAAATCTACATATTTCATTACCATGTTTTATTGTCTATCCATTGATAAAATAAATCCCAAATCTTATAAAATTGTTTATCTTCTTGTTCTCTGATTTCAAATGTCAATCTACTCATTTCAGCACATTCCATTATTTTCTTCATAACTTCTCATTTCAGCACATTCCATTATTTTCTTAATAACTTCCTCCTGCGTTGGTATTTTCTCATTTTTCCAGTTTTTAGCAAATACAATCCTAGCTGCTGTTAATACATTTACAATCAAATATTTAAATTCCTTACTGTATATTTTGGGTAAGATTCCCAATAAAAATATCTCTGGTTTCAAGTCTATGTTTTTTTCCCCATTTTTTCCAACCATGTGTGGATTTTAGTCCAATATCTTTTAGCATCCGCGCATGTCCACCACATATGGTAATATGAGCCAGGTATCTGATGACATTTCCAACATTTTTCAGATTTGTTCTTGAACATTCTTGCTATTCTTGTTGGGGGTAGATGCCACTTGTAAAACATCTTATACAAATTTTCTTTATATGCTGCTGTTGACATTGTCATTTTATAATTTTGAGACCACAATTTTTGCCATTTCTCTAAATCAATCCCATATCCAAAATTCCCCCCCAAGCAATCATTGTCTCTTTGACTGACTTGTTCTTCTACTAGCTTAATTTCTAATAAATATCCATACAATTTTTTAATCACCTTTTCATCAGTACCTGTCAAGATCTTATCTAAATCAGTTAATTTACCCTAGAAACCTTCTGTTTTAGAATCTTTATCATATCTAGAACATATTTGTGCATATGAAAACCAATTCATCTTTATACCTTGTTCCTCTAGTTTTTGCATAGATTTCAGTTCACCCTTTTCATTCAATATTTCACCATATCTAACTGTTTGTTCCTTTTTATATATTATAGGACAAGAAAATGCTTCAATAGTCGATAGCCAGACTGGAATTTTCAAATAACATTGTCTTTTAATCTTCTCCCAATTTAACCACAGAGACTCCCGTATATTATGTCTTCTAAAGTACCCCTGTGTTTTAGTTCCCTTGTACCATAGGAAGGCATGCCACCCCAACAATAGATCATGTCCTTCTAATGTTAACAATCTAGTATTTCTTAATGTTATCCATTCCTTAACCCACATCAGATTTGTAGCTTGATAGTACAACTCCCAATTAGGCAAACCAAATCCTCCTCTTATTCTAGCTTCTTGCAAGAGTTTTAGTTTTATTCTCGCTTTCTTACCCTGCCATATATATTTCAACATAATTTTATTTAGATCTTCAAAGTAATCTTTCCCTAGCCTAATTGGAATTGTTTGAAGCAAATATAAAATTCTGGGTAGTAAATTCATCTTGATTGTTGATATTCTCCCTATTAATGATAATTGTAAGTTTCCCCATTTCGCCAAATCTATCGTGAATAAAGAGATGGGGAGGGAGAGAAAAAAAAAGAAAAAAAACCTCCCTTAAAAGGAAAAAGAAAAATTAATACTAAGATTTTCCCTTTAAAATAAGATGCAAAAATAAAAAATAATAACTAATAAGGAGGGGGTTTGTTAAAGTAGAGAATAGCCCAACGTAAAAAAAAAAAAAAAAAAGAGAGAGAGAGAGAGAGAGAGAGAGAGAGAGAGAGAGAGAAGGAACACACTGCACCTATTTAATTATCCAGGGCTTTTTGTTAAGTTCCAAACAATTTTATAACTCTCTTCTCTAGAATCTTATCGTCTTCTTTCTGTAAGTTTCAACACCAGACTCCAGCCACTGATAGAAACCCAGAGGAGCACCTGCAATAACACTCTCCTGTGCTGTTCCCTCTATCTTATCAAACAGGCTCAAAGTCCTTGAAAAGAAGCCTCAGGTCTTTCTCAGCTTTGTCTGGTTGAGAAGGAAAAAGAGAGGAAACAATGTTTCTAAGCCTCTAGATGGCAGTGTTACAAATTTTCCTCTACTTTTACTTTCCCCCTCCTTTTCCAAACAAAATGTAATAAAAAAATTAATTAAAAAGAAGGAAAGACTTAAAAGAAAAAAAAAGCTGAAAGGGAATCTCTAGCCTAGAATATTATAAAGACAAAAAAGGAAAAAAGACAAAAAAAGAAAAAGTAAGGTAAAAAAGAAAACCAACCCAGTTGCAAAGTAAAAAATCATACATTAAGAGTCCAGCAATAAAAAAAGAAATATTAATTTTGACTTCCTGTTTAAAATCACCACTTAATCAGTTCTGTCTTAGATTTTACAAATTCTTTCTTTTCCTTAGGGTGTTCTTTCAAATCTTAAAATAAAAGAAAAACTCTCACCAAACTGGCACACTTTCCCTTTCCATTCTCTTCCATTTCGGAGCTGTCCCAACTTCAGCAGCTTTAATGGCTGCCTCTTTGCCGCTGGCAAAAAGAGCTTCTCCTGGATCTACCAGGGACTTTGCGGTATCCCTGGGATTGACAGGATGCTCTCTTTACATTTACCGTCTCTTTGGGACAGTATAGATCCGTTTGGACTGTCCAGAAGCAAAGATATCGGCGGCGATGTTGGATCTTCAAGATCGCACGCCATACTGTCGCAACGCTATCTCCGCCCTCCTCTTTTTTTTGGGTTGCTTTTTAAGAACTTTGAAAGCAACTTTTATAATTTAGCCTTCTCTTCCTAAATGTCATTTTATAATTATTATTTATGTTTGAGAGGTATTTTGCTAATATTTTATATAGCTTATTGTTATTTTTTTGTATTGGGTCATGTTTGTTTGTTTTGTACCTTTGAGTCAATCATAGTGACCACCTGGACAAGTCTCTGCAGTTTGGTGTAGTAACTAAGGCACCAGACTAGAGACTGCCAAGCTCTATTTCCACCTTAGCCACAATGCCAACTGGTTGACCTTGTCTCTTTCTCTCTCCGTTGGCTTTGTGGCTAGGAAAAGGTGATAATGACAGCAAAAAAATAAATACTTATTTTATGGCTAGAGCTTTAATTTTATCAAATGACTATTTGTTCCTTGCATGCTGATATTAATTCTTTGGTAGTTCTATTCTGACTTTGAATCAATGTAGAATCCTTTCTAAGCCTATCAAATATTTATTCCATGTTTTATGAATGCAATGTAATGTAAATAGGTAAATATTACTCCTCTTCCATTTTTAAACAGTTTAATGAAACAATTACTAGCTCTGAAGAATGTTAAAAGCATTCATATATCCAAGAAGCATTTAGCAGCATCGAAACATTCAGGCAAATGTGACAAACACTTTCCCCCCCTGTAATTTAGCTCCTCTTAAATTTGGTGATGTCCTGATGGAAGTTCAAAGCTATTAATAGATGATGCACCACATATCTTATTCTACATATCCACCGTAGTGGGAAACAGCTGTCTTAAACTCTCATTTCTTTAATCTTATGTAGTAAATGTATGTCCTCATATCCATTCTTTACAATTGGCCGGAATTGGGGACCAAGATGATGTTTCTAAAGGTATAAAAGGTATATTTTGTATATGTTTGGAATGGTTTACCCAGCTCTTGCTTTGATCAAATTAAACGCTGATTCTTTCTCCGATTAAGTTCTTCTTTTGGCTCATTGTTGACTTGAGCGCATCGCTGAACCTTACAATATCTTATTTGTGACATTGAGCCTAAGGTATTTAGACAATAGAAACATTTTCTAAAAGACTTAGTGCTTGATCTCCCTGGTGATTTATTCCTGGGTGTCAAACTTGAGTTCATTGAGGACTGCATCAGGGTTGTGTTTGACCTTGGGGGGATGGGGTGGGCATGGCCAGGGTGAGTGTGGCCAATTTGATGTCGGGGGTGCCTGTGGAGGCCCGAGCGTTCTGCTAGCAAAAATGGGCTCCCAATCTCCATTTTCAGCTGGGATGGCCTCCTGCAATCCTCTACCAGTGAAAATGGAGCTCAGAAGGGCTGCATGCAACCCTCCTGAGCTCCATTTTCACTGGCAGAGGCACCGCGGGCCGTTCCTTCGCTGTTTCCAGGGCGGCCCTATGTGCCAAATCTAAGCACCCCGGGGGCTGGAACTTGTTAGGGATATACACCCTAGCAAAACGTGCAACGGCAGTCTAGCAGGCAGGCAGATATGTGTGAGATAAAAATGTTGTTGTAGCTTACACTCAGTAAGACAGATACACTGTGCAAGTTAAATAGTTTTTATTCCAGCAAGAGTTATAGCATAGTCAAAACAGTCCATATGTTATACACTAAGTTCAGTCAGTCCGGGGTCAATCAGTTTGCAAAGTCCAGTGTCGAAAAAGAGTTCATTAAACTTACAATCAATCAGTCCAGTGATATATCTCTTTTGCAGTCAGAGATATGAAGAAAAATCAAACCCCTTTTCTTCTCTCAGCAAACACGCAGTTTATCACCATCAATCCTTCATTGTCAGCATTCCAGTAAAAGCCGAGCAAACAGTGAGCTCTCTTGCTCCCTCTTATGGTGATTTTACAACCACACCCAAAAACTTGGTTTACAGTTTAAAGTGATACATACACTTAAACTAACTAACATAGTTTATATATTATTTTACCCAAACTAAGTTAGGTAAACAATGTTATCCCTAACAGAACTGGTCCATGGGCCTTGAGTTTGACACCCCTGATTTATTCCTTCTTTGTGGACAAAGGCAAGTTCTAGCTCAGGATTTCATGGCTTGCCCCATGTCTTCAGGGTCTAATTCATATAGAAGGCCTTTGATGGTGATCTGATGTGGTGGAGCCAGGAACATTGTAATCAGCTGTTTATCATGAACAGATAACTTTCTGGTAACTATAGATTTGCTGGAATCACCAAATATAACATGGAGACCAGACCCATTATGATGGTCAACCTTTAGATACCGGATACTTAGTTTGGAATCCTTGTCTCTGTGTAAGCTTTTCACATCATTAATAAATCATTCTGAGCATAAAGTTCAGACTAGATTCTCTTGCTGAATTACAGTGTCCAGTTACATTAAGCATTACCTTGTATGAACTGGAATACTGCTTAATAAACAGGGATATTCTACTCTCAAATGACAGTATGGGAACACATTAGTAGAATCAATATTCCATTAGCAATAAAGACTCCATCTATAATACATCATTATGATAAATTATTTCCCATCAGTGCTCCTTCACAGTTCATATTATTGGATACATCATCCCCATGCACAAATTGTTTCTTTTGTGGTGCAGAGTAGAGGCAGAATCATCTGATCCTCCTTTTCCATCACTATCCTTCTATTGTTACAAAAGGTCTAAGATTGGAATAACAAAAGGTCATACTATTTGGTATTGTCCATGATAATTACCCTCTGTACTATTTCCAGTGGTTCTGTGGAGCGGGGATCAGCTGTGGCTTGGTGCAAACAAAGAGAAGGAGTCAAGCTCTCTCTTAATAAAGGGATACATTTAGTCAATTAAAGAAAGGTAGGTCCTCCCATAAGATTGGAAGAACTCCGAATGCAATTGGAAGCAAGTGTATATAGATTTCTTACTTTTGTTTGGTTACATAAGAGGAAGTCAGCACACAGTAAGTAAGGTATAAATTTATAAAAAAAATACTAATATGTGCCTTCTGTGGTTTCAATCACATGTTTAACCTGACAATAGGCTTGTGGTTTCTTATGGAACTTTCCACAACTCTAAAGTCTGCTAAGGCCTGACCATTAATTATGTCATTTCAACATGAGAACCTTTTGATCAATTGTCAGAATTATGAGAATCCTGATCAGCAGTTCTGGAAAATTCCATGTTTTGAGACAGATTGATAATAGATTGATTATGATCATAGATAGATAGATAGATAGATAGATAGATAGATAGATAGATAGATAGATATAAATAGCACTTAGACATATACTGTTTTATGGTGCTTTACAGCCCTCTAAGCCAGGGATCCCCAACCTTTTTGACGCCGCGGCCCGGTACCGGTATCAGCTGGGCGCCGCGGCCCGGTACCGGCATCAACTGGGCACCGCCATCTTTTTTTGACGAAAAAGTGCTTCCGGTGACCTCATCGGAAGCACTTTTTCGTCAAAAAAGATGGTGGCGCCAGCGCTTCCAGTGAGCTTTTTCGGTAGAAATGGCTTTCTACCCGGAAAAGCTCACCGAGCACTGGCGCCGCCATCTTTTTTTGACGAAAAAGTGCTTCCGGTGAGCTTTCTACCCGGAAAAGCTCACCGGAAGCACTTTTTTACCAAAAAAAGATGGCGGCGCCCAGCAACCAGTGGCCCGGTAAGACTTGTTCCGCGGACCGGTACCGGTCCACGGACCGGCGGTTGGGGACCCCTGCTCTAAGCGATCTACAGGCCCCAACAATCTGGGTCCTCATTTTACCCACCTCAAAAGGATGGAAGCCTGAGTCAACCTTGAGCCTGGTGAGATTTGAACTGCCAAATTGCAGGCAGCCGGCAGTCAGCAGACGTAGCCTGCAGTACTGCATTCTAACCACTGCGCCACCATGGCTCAGTGATAGATAGATATTAATCAAATTTATATGGTTGCCCATCTCACTGAAAATGATTGTGGGTAGTGTACAACAATCCAATAAAAGTCAGCTGGGTGACTGTGAGCCAGTCACCCTTCACAGAGTTCTTGTTGTGTGGAAAAATAGGAGGAGGAAGGTAATTTGGATATGTTTGCTGCCTTGAGTTATTTGTGAAAATAATAAAGGTGGGATTAAAAAAAACACAAATAAATAAAATAAAGCTAACTGGGAGCCTGGGGAACAGAAGTGGTATTCGGCAGGTTCTGACCAGTTCTGGAGAACCAGTAGCGGAAATTTTAAGTAGTTCGGAGAACTGGCAAATGCCACCTCTGACTGAAGATTTTATAGTATCCTTCCCCTGCCCTACCTGCCAAGCCACGCCCACAGAACTGGTAGTAATTTTTTTTTGGAATCCCACCACTCTCTCTTAGCCCAACTCATCTCATGGGGTTGTTGATGTGAAGGAAAAAGGAGGAGGATGGAGAGTTAGGAATGTTTGCCACTTTGAGTTATCTATAAAAGTAAGAATGGCAGGATTGAAAAACCTAAATAAAACAAATAAATATTTAAAAACATACCTAAAACATGCTACATTATTATTAAAATATTAAAAACTATAAAAGCAGAGCTAAACAAGAAAAGAAAAATAATAGATGGTGGGATGCCGATAATAACAGAGCCATATCACACGTTGACCCATCCTATGGGCCCTCAAGCCTGTTGTTATAACTAGATCTTGATATATACATGCAGATAGATTGATAGAACAAAGAGGCAAAATCCGGGGAAGTGATGTCGTGGTGATACCAGCAGCAAGGGAATGGAGCTCTCCACCCCTGCATGGCTTCTTCATGTTCGTGGGCTCTGGAGAAAGCCAAAGCTACCCCAGAGGTGTGGTGAAGCAAAGGAGAGGTGCCATGTGAAGTTCCAGGGGAGAATGCAACTCCCCTGTAGAGCCCCAAGGCTATTGCTCTCTAAGCCACATCAAGGAGAAGAGGAGGCCAAGATGGCCACCACACAGCCAGAGACAGCTTCAACCTAAGAAGAGTTAGTGACAGTATGGAACTGGGTGAGAACTATCCTTTTTATTTCAAAATATAACCCTGAGAACAATATTCAGAAAAGAGGACTCATAATTATATTAAATGGCTTTGACCTAACTACTGCAATAAAATGCTAATATTCTAAAAATGGAAGGAAGGAATTGAAGAAAGAAAATAGTAAATTTGTTAAAAATATAGAAAGTTGGATGTTTAGATTGGATAGACGCTGGCTTTGGATAGGCATTTATAAAAACACTGAAATATATATAAAAAAGTGAACATAACATTCATTCTTTGATATATCTGGATTATATTAATAAAATCTTATTTAAAAGACAAGACTAAGTGAAAACTGATTTGAGACCGCCAGCTGCTGACAAAGGAAAAAACAATAGATCCCCAATGTTTTTAAAAGACCTGGTATATGGATAATTAAAAGTAAGAAATAAGAGAATTTTATTATTAAAAGATCCCTGAAAGCTATAATACAAGACTCAACTGGTAGAGGGATGTATGAAGATCTCACCCTTGGACTATTTAAAAGAACAGATTGATTAATTTCAGGACATAAAGATTCCTGGACATTGGATACTGGTTTTGTAGTTTGAAAAGTGGCTTTGGCTTGGATAAAGGACAGTTGGACAGTTGGCTGGGAAGGACAGTTGGCTGGGAAGAAATAAAAGAAACAAAAATAAAGATGAATGGAATTTGCGAAGAAATAAAAATAAATATAATGATTGATGTAAACCAAGGGGAGAGTATTATAAGGGAAATTAAACAGGATTTGGAATTGCAAAGAGAAATCTTTGGGAGAAAGATAGAGGTGAGAGCAGATAATTTGAAAATGAGACAATGGAATATAATAGAGAAGGAAGAAATGTTTAAGAGGAAAGGTCAAGAAGTGGTAGATAGAGATGGAAATGTAAGAGAGGAATATGGGAGACAAGCTTGGCTTGGTGGTAAGGCTGGTCAGTCAGGCTTGGGAAGGTCTGTTCACTCTGATTGCAGGGATGACTCTTTTAGTTGTAACTGGATCCAAATCCAAATCCTTGGTTCGAATGGATGGAGGGTCTCTTCTAGAAACAGCATCTGGATCAGTGTGTTCCATTTCCAAAGGTTGCAGAGTTGTCTGTGACGGCTGAAAGACATAAGGCCAAGACCACCTTCCCCCTTTGTAGGTGACCCTCCCAGGAAAAGCATTGTTGGAAGATAAGAGATAGGGATCAGTGGTAGGATTCAATTTTTTTTTTACTACCGGTTCTGTGGACGTGGCTTGGTGGGCTTGGCAGGGGAAAGATACTGTAAAATCTCCAGTCAGAGGTGGTCTTTGCTGGTTCTCCGAACTATTCAAAATTTTGCTACCAGTTCTCCAGAACTGGTCAGAATCTGCTGAATACCACCTCTGATGGAGAGGGGGAGTGGAGGTTGATGGAGAGCTTTCAGGCAGAGTTTGGAAAAACATTAAAGTTAACATTGCAGATGTTAGATAGACAGATAAAACACACTTGAACACATAGAGTAAGCTGTATATATTTCCCAAAAAGTTTCATTCTTCTGGGGAGGGGTCTTCCCACAAAAACAAAACCCTACCAAAACTTGCAGTACAAGTTACTGTATATAAATATGGACCAAACCCTGATGTTTCCTACTTAGGTAATGAAGCATATGCAAGCAAACAACCAATCTTGAAGAGGACCAAAAACTTAGGAAATCATTTAATGCTAATACATTTCCTTTCTTCTATAAAAATATTGGGGGTGGGGTCTTAAGAAATTCAAAATAATAATTTCTCAAATAAGCCAGTACACTTTGATGCTAGTCTGCATTACCTAAAATTTAAATGAAAGAACTTTTACAGGAACAGTGTCTTAGTAGACCAAATGAGTTTTGAATAGAGCCATTTAGTTGTTCATGCTAACTTTAACAAAAATATGCTAAATATTATAGCTGACTGAGCTTGTCAAAAAAATTGGCTGAATATCTGCAATATATACTCTATATCCTGGCTTCTATGATTAACCTTAAGTTAAAACTAACTTAAAACTAACATTTCATGATTTTAGAAATAACAGAGGATCACATATGTTCTCTCTATTCTTCATATATTAATAATTATTACCTTCACATTGGCTTAAGTGTCTAACAAGTGATAAGTATGGTTTGTCTACTGTAGGGGTGTCAAACTCGCAGCACACTGCTGGTTCATACTTCAGTTGTGGTCCACCAGGACAACTAGATCCCTCTCAGAGTTACTATTGTTGAGCCAGGTACTGCCTGTTCTGTATCTGTGCATTTTTTTTTCCTGCCTAAGTGCAGGTCCTCTATTTTTTTCACCAATGAATTGCATCCTGTTGGATAGGATCCAATACTAAAGTCTGTCAAGATCCTTCTGACTCTTGAGTTTGTCTTCCAAAGTATTAGCAATGCCACCCAGCTTGGTGTCATCTACAAATTTGATGAGTGCCCCTCTTCTAAGTCATTTATGAAGATGTTGAAGAGCACAGGGCCCAAGACGGATGTAATCATCCAGGGTGGGATACAAAACAAACAGTCACAGAAAACAGGTGAAGCCCCTTTTATTCCTTCACTTTGCTTCCAAGCTCTGAAGACTCTTGACGGAAGACAAAAAACTCCCACACAAACAGTTGCAAGAAGAAGGAAAATAGCAACATAAACCAGGCAAGATAAGGACTGGAGGACATCCACAGATAACATACACTGGGAAGTACACCAAACTCAGAGAGGAACCATAAACTAGAGATATTACCACGCTTTGTTTCCAGCGTTCGCCTGTACTCATGTCCGTCCTCTTATTCAGTTGTCATAGCTGCAGCCCATGAAGAGGATCAAAGCCCTCTCCTCCCAAGTAGACCACGTCTCTCCCTTATCCTCTCCTCCCTGTGTGCCCTAGGATGGAGAGGGGATGGGCCTGGGCCCTCCTCTGACTGACCAGCTGCCCTCTGTCCTTCCCCAGACTCCTTCACAACCTCCGGAGCCACACTTCCACACTTCCACTCCCTGTCGGCTGTTCCTCCTCTGACTCAGAGTCACCTTGAGATATCCAGCTGCATGCTTCTCTCCACATAGTTGTAGCTTCATTAAAGGCCACATGCCAACTGCAAATCCATCTGGTGGTGGTATTTCTATCCCACATTATTTATCTTACCAAGAAGTGGGCTGTGGTCTATTTTTATCAAGTGCCTTACTAGAGTCTATCTATACTACACCCACAGCGTTTCCTTGATCCACTAATGTCACTTTATCAAAGAAGGCAATAATGTGTGTTTGGCAAGACCTGCTTTTAACAAACTCGTGCAGGCCTCTAGTAATCACCTTGTTTGCTGCTTGATTATCTTTCCCAGAATTGAGGTCAGACTGATTGATCTATAGCAGGATTGTCAAACCCGCCACGGCAGCATCACGTGACATATCTTGACTTTTGCCCCCTTTGCTAAATCAGGCGCGGGCATGGCCAGTGGGCCACAAGTTTGACAGCTCTGATCTATAGTTTCCTGAATCCATTTTTCCTCTTTTTGAAGATTAGAACCATATCAGCTCTTTTCTAGTCCTCTGGCAGTTAGTTTCCCATGCTCCAGGACCTCTGAAAGATTTCATTTAGTGGTTCCAAGATCATATCTGCCATATCACTTCAGAACAATGTTATGTAAACCATCTGTCTTGGTGATTTAAATTCATCTAGAGCAGAGAGGTGTTTTCTTATAAACTTTTTGTCTATTTTTGACCTATATTCCCTCTCTGTTTCCTACAGGGATGCTTTTAAGAGATTGGACTATTTTTTTCCTCATGTATAACCTAATCTTTACCCCTAACAACCCTAACCAACTCACATTAATGGCCATTTGCAGAGCCTTGTGGACACATGACTGCAATTTATGACAGTTTTCCTGGAAACTAGTATTTACTTATGGTTTCCTGCAAAAAACAACTCATGATGAACAATATGTTTGCTTAACATTCCCAGTCTTTGCTTTAAGACCACATTTGCTTAATGACTATTGCAAAAAATACCATAAAATTGGTTCAGTCACGTGATGTCCTGCTTTATGCCTATCATAACTTACGACACTAATTACAAGGCTCAATTATGGTTATAAGTCAAGGACTGTCTACTGCTTGGAAATAGTCAATAAAACCGTTTAAAATCTGCTACAAATTATGTCCTATTAGGCCTGTTTCCCTTTTGCTTCTTACAATTTTTCCCATCCTAATTGGAAATAGATTGTAATTATTGGGAAGCTGATTCATATAGGTCAAACCAATTTAATTTGAAATAGAAATTTGACTGTTTGATATGTCTATATAGATTGGGAGTTTTGAATAATATTCTTCAGAAATTTCAATTTGACCTTGCATTTTTAAATAGGAGAGTGGTGTTGGATAATTTTCCTTATATGTTTACAATAAGTTTAAATTGAGGATCGATGAAAGATTGTAAAGGCAGTAGTATTGCCATTCTATAAAAGGAGAAGGGTGGGTCCTGCTATTAGTAACAAGCAATCACATAGTAAAGTCTATGTAAAGGTATTCATATAGCATAGAAAAGCATAAGTAATACAGATTATGTATGGAAAAGATAAAATGCCTATTAATTCTCATCTGTTTTAAATCTCGACAAGGAGATTTCTATTTTGCTGATCAATCAGGAAGCTTCTGGTTTAACTCTAGATAAGGGAACATTTGTTTGTAACTGATTATAAGAGGAAGAGTGAGGATAATTTTTATAGCAATAACATGAGGCAGGTGTGGTGAGGGATTCAACAAATTACTAACCATCAACCAACCAATGTAATCCCTGCTGAGGGGGATGCTTCATTGGCAGAGAAACTGAATCATTTCTTTGCTCGTTTTGAAGTGGAGACATCAGACACAGCTAAAATACAACCACCAGCCAATTTTAGCCCCCACCTCATTGTGGAGGAACAGGAGGTAAGGAGCATTCTGAGGGCTGTGGACCCTAGAAAGGCTGCCGATCCTGACGGTATCTCTGGCTGAGTGCTGAAAGTCTGTGCTGATCAGTTGGCTGGAGTCTTTACCAGGATCTTCAATCGGTCTTTATCCCAATCCACTATTCCATCCTGTTTGAAGGCTTCCACCATTGTTCCGCTGCCAAAGAAGTTTCCTATCAATAACCTCAATGATTACAGACCAGTGGCACTCACTCCTATCATCATGAAGTGCTTTGAGAAATTGGTCTATTGCCACATCATTTCTGGTCTTCCACATACATTTGATAAATGCCAGTTTGCATACAGAAGAAATATATCTATAGAGCAGGCTTGTCCAACCCGCGGCCCACGGGCCGCATGCGGCCCAGGTCGCCTCGTAATGCGGCCCAACGCCCACCCCAACCTTCATGAAAGATCCAGTGAGGAGGAGGAGGAGAGGCAGGCGCGAGGCGGGGCGAGGTGAGCAACAGAAAAGGCGGGCAGCCGCAGCCCAAAAGTCCCGCCCCGCCACCTCCTGCTGTTGCCGCTGCCGCTGCCACCGCTGCTGCATTTGCAGGAGGAGAGGCAGGCGCGAGGCGGGGTGAGGCAAGCAACAGAAAAGGCGGGCAGCCGCAGCCCAAAAGTCCCGCCCCGCCACCTCCTGCTGTTGCCGCCGCCGCCGCCACCGCTGCTGCTTCTGCCCCCGTCGCCGCTGCTGCTTCTGCCCCCGCCACCGCTGCCGCTGCATTTGCAGGAGGAGAGGTAGGCGTGAGGCGGGCGAGCTTTCTTCCCCCCTCCCCCCCACCCCGCAAAATTTGGCCGGAAAATTAATAAAAAATAAATAATTTGCAGGAGGAGAGGTAGGCGCGAGGCGGGTGAGCTTTCTTCCCCCCTTCCCCCCACCCCACAAAATTTGGCCGGAAAATTATAAAATAAAAAATAAATAATTTTTAATTAATAATAAATAATAAATAATAATAAATAATAAATAATTATTTAATTATTTAATTATTTAATTTAATTATGTGCGGCCCAAACCAAATTTTCATCTTCTAATGTGGCCCAGGGAAGGTGAAAGGTTGGACACCCCTGCTATAGAGGATGCTATAGCCATCACTCTTCACACAGCTCTGACTCATCTAGAACAGCAGGTGGGGGGGGGCTATGTGAGGATGCTTTTTGTAGATTTTAGTTCTGCATTTAACACAATTCTTCCACATAGACTAGTGTCTAAACTTCTGGACCTTGAACTTTCTTATTCAATCTGCCTTTGGATTATGGATTTCCAATGGAGACCAAGTGGAGCAAGTGGCCAGTTTTAAGTTTCTGGGTGTTACCATAAAAGAGGACCTGACCTGGGATGCTCACATTGCAGCACTGGTCAAAAGGGCCCAGCAGAGATTATACTACCTGAGACTTTTCAGAAAACAACTGAATGAAAAACTGCTGGTGACCTTCTACCACTGCACCATAGAGAGTATCTTAACTTACTGCACCTCTGTATGGTTTGCCAATTGCACAGTGGCAGATAGGACTGCACTCCAGAGGGTTAATGTCATTGCCCAGAAGACCATTGGTTGCCCCTCCTCTCTTTGGAAGAGCTTTATAGCTCCCGCTGCCTTAAGAAAGTTCAAAACGTTATCAAAGATCAATATCCTGAGCACCCTTTTTTTGAACTATTACCATCTGGCAGACGGTACAGGATAATAAAAACAAGGACAAATAGGCTGAAAAACAGCTTTTATCCCAGTGCAGTAGCTCTGTTGAATTCTACTGTATAGTGCAGTGTTGGTGCAGTGTCAGGGGTTTTCAATTCAATGTGTGGAGGGTGAAGGATGTGTGTTCGTGTTTATTTTCATGGTCATGGTCATGATGTGCACTGAAGTTGGTGTTTGATTTCATTGTACGAGGTGCAATGACAATAAACTAAACTAAACTAAACTAATCAACTAGCACATTTCATTCTAAAGGCATTTCTTTTTCAATGGTTCCCCAATCATGAGTATATATGGATTCCTTAGGAGCTTTTATAATCTCATTCTGTTATCTTTTATTGTCTACAATTATTTCATGCTGGTATTTTCGCTTATAGTTAATGATTATTTAGTTTTCCAAGCAGAAAAATATATTTTCACTTATTTCTTTTTCCCCTGGGAGAGAGTGGAGGTCAGAGAAGCTTGGTGTGCTGTGGTCCATGGGGTCATGAACAATCAGACTGAACGACAACAAAAATTCATTTTCATGGAATAAAGACTTTCAGTTGAAAGACTTTTAATTGAACAGAGACTTCTGTGCTTTTATGAATGGGAGATGGGAACCAGTCAAATGGAACCTTCCAAAGCAGAGCTGTCAAACTCGCTGCCCTATGTCACACACTGGCCA
This sequence comes from Notechis scutatus, assembly GCF_049901735.1. Lineage (NCBI taxonomy): Eukaryota > Metazoa > Chordata > Lepidosauria > Squamata > Elapidae > Notechis > Notechis scutatus. Next base: position 64,461,602 of record NC_142014.1, on the reverse strand, counting down.
TGCCCATGCCTAGTTTAGCAAAGGGGAAAAAGTCATGATATGTCACATGACCCCACCATGAGAATGCGAGTTTGACACCCCTGTTCTAAAACATAAGAAAAAAGTTTGCAGGAATTGGGTATAGCTAGTCTAGTGAAAAGAAGGACTAGGGGTGGCATGATAGAAATGTTCCAATATTTGAAGGGCTGCCTCGAAGTAGAATGGTCAACCTATTTCCAAAGCATCATAAAGCAAGACATGAAGCAATGGATGGAAACTAATCAAGGAGAGAAGCAATCTAGAACTAAGGAGAAATTTCCTGACAGTGAGAACAATCAACCAGTGGAGTTGCTTGCCTTCAGAAGTTGTGGTTGCTTCGTCACCGAGGTTTTTAAAAAGAGATTGGACAGCCATTTGTCTGAAATGGTACAGGGTCTCCTGCTTGAAGAGTGGGGATTGGTCTAGAACAGGGGTGTCAAACTCGATTGCATTGAGGGCTGCATTGACCTTTGGGGGCTGGATAGGCATGGCCAACTTGGCATCGCTCATGTTGAGGGCACCTGTGGTGGCTCGAACGGGCCTGGAAGGATCCTCCGGTAGCCCTCTGGCAGCGAAAACGGAGTCCGGGAGTCTGGGAGCCTGAGGCAGAGGCACCATGGGCCAGTCCTTCAGTATTTTGAAGATGGTCCCGTGGGCCAGATCTAAGCATCCTGTGGGCCTGATCCAGCTCCTGGGCCTTGAAATTGACACCCCTGGCCTAGAAGGTCCCTTCCAATTCTGATGTTTTTTTATTCTAGTCTGTGTACAAGCTGAGAAAGTTTTAGGCCTTCTGCTATTGGATTATGTTTACAACAAGGAAAGGAAGATCTGTATCTTATATAACAATAATGACGCTTCCTGTCAGTAATTGGTTCCTGAATAGACAAATGTATGTATCATCGAACAACGGAAGACACATTTTTTCCTTTTCCTGTAGAAAAATGCATGTAGAGGGAGGGTAAAATGCCCATTCGTGTTTTTGCTATAGATAAGAGATTCTGCTAATCACAAATAAGGAAGGTTGGTGTAGTTTTGAGATCAGAAAACATTTAAACAGGATACCCCCCCAAAATGTCCATGCTAAGAGAAACAGGATATGCAGACCAAATGTTCATGCTGGTAGACCAAAAAGTATTGAGATAAGCGATGCATTCTGATTGGCTAAATTTTGACTAAAAGAAAAAAATGGGGAAAACCACCTCCAACTCAAAGCCACTTTGGGTGAATAAATATATTTAGACTCTCCACTGACTGTCTGCTGATTTCTATTAGATTCTCAGCTTTGGAACGAACAGAGAAAAGAATAGACTCTCATCCTTCTGACACAAATATAAAGACTATAGGATCTTTTTTTTAAACTGATTTCTTTTGATGAATAACTATTCTGTTGTATAATTATTCAGTCAACATTGTCTGAGTATTGAACAAATGATGTCTTCCATTCTAAACCATGCATATTGTGGGACTCTCTTTGATCATACTGAAAGTCTTATCCATATGCAAATAACCAAGATGTTTATGCTTTTATAATGGTTTCATCTTAATTACCTTTTATGCTCGTTGATCAATTGTTAGTTTTACTGTGGCTTTATGTGCTGTACATTAAAATAAAATGTAATATTTTTTATTGGATTCGTTTAGCTTTTATGGTGCCGCTTTTCATTTGTTTTCATTTGTATTTTATAAAATCTATGAGAGAACTTTGTTTAAATAATAAACAATGCCATAAAGTTATATTTAATTTTATGGTCATAATTAATCGTGAAATAAAATGCTGCTCATCAATACTGTGTGTCCCCGGATAGCCAGATTATCCCAACCGTTTGGGACAATCATGACCTGGATGACTGAGAATCACTGCTGCTTATATATAGACATACAACCTGATGTTTTGCTGGAGAAACAATTAATATTTTTTTAAAATTTAAAATGGCATCTGTTGTTTTAAAATTAACATCCAGTCTGCTTGCTGACATTGGATATTTTAGGTGTCCTTATCTCAGGGGTGTCAAACTCAAGGCCCACGGGCCAAATCTGACCCTTGGGGTGCTTTGATCTGGCCCAAGGAACCAACCTGGAAACAGCAAAGGACCGGTCCATATGTGGCCCTCCTGAGCTCCATTTTCATTGGCAGAGGGTTTCAGGAGATTGTTGCAGCCAAAAACGGAGCTCAGGCACTCGGTGCCACCACAGGCGCCCCCAACACGAGTGACGTTGAGCTGGCCACACACCCTTGGCCACACCCCAGCTCCCCGAGGTCAAACACAACTCTGATGTGGACCTCAGTGACATCGAGTTTGACACCCCTGCCTTATCTGAATCCAGTTGCTGTGTGTGCTTTAAAGTTTGGAAATTGAACTCCAAGATTCTAGATGGATCACACCAATGAAGCCAATGATTAGGACTTGTTTTTCCTCTGTGGACCTTAATGGCAGTAAAAGGTTTCAAATTCCTAGTGTAATTTAAGCAGAAGCAACATACAGTGGAACCTTGGGTGATGAATGCTTCTGTTCGTGACCAAATCAGGTTCCGACCAAAAAATCCACCCAGTTTTTGAATTGGGTCAATTCAAAAATCGGATGGCAAACAAACCTGGCTGCGGCAGATTCCCTTACTGCAGCAATTTCCCCTTCTGCACATGCATAGTCCATCCGTGCATGTGCTGTTGGTCATGCTTCCGGTCATGACCAAATCAGGTTGTGACCGTAGCACTGGAATGGATTATGGTCAATACCCGAGGTTCCACTATACAAGATTAATTTGCTCTTGTTAGCAACATAGGACAAAGCTGAATGCAAGAGACCACTTTAGACAGAACGATGAAGTTGTGGCCCTTTGAATTTTTATTGTTAGTACTTACATCCAGTTGATATGGCCAGTTATGGGAGTAAGAGCCACGGCAGTGGCACAGTGGTTAGAGTGCAGTGCTGCAGGCTACTTCTGCTGACTGCCGGCTGCCTACAATTTGGCAGTTCGAATCTCACCAGGCTCAAGGTTGACTCAGCCTTCCATTCTTCCCAGATGGGTAAAATGAGGTCCCAGAGTGTTGGGGGCAATAGGCTGACTCTGTAAACTGCTTAGAGCAGCAGTCGCCAACCGGTGGGCTGCAGCCCACTGGTGGGCCATGAGAAAATTTTGGTGGGCCACAGAGAAATCTCACCCCCAGAGCACCCCCACAAAGCAATTAATCCAGACTGTGCAGAAACACAAGGCTGTGCCGCCCACATGGCCCACGGGAACCCACTCACTCCTTACCCGGTAAACGTGCCTGCTAAATTGCTATTTTTCCTTTTTCCAACCATCATCTGTTCTGCTGTGCCGGGAGATTTAGATTACCTAGGAAGCAGGAAATGGTTGGATTTCTTGCTTTCTAGCTAGTCTTTAGATCTTTGGCTGTGCTTTTAAGCACAGCCGAACCTCCCTTAGGACTGAAGGTTTGCTTGTAAGCAAATTCAGTGCAGACTCATGGCAAGCAAATTTGAGAGACTGAGCTAACTCAATCTGCCTGTTTTCCTGATTTTGGGTAAAAGTTGCTCTTTTTTAATAAAAAATTCAATATTTACATACATGGTGTGTTGTGAGTTAATTTTGTGAGTTTGCTTGCAAGCAAATTTTATGTGACAGACTGAGCTAGCCAATGGCAGATAGATAGATCTCTGAATGAATCTGATTCTGCGATTCTGTGATTCTGTGAGCAACTCAATCTTCCTCCTTTGCCTGATTTTGGGTAAAAGTTGCTCTTTTTTTATTAAAAAATCAATATTCATATAAATATAATATTTACATACAATCCATGCCCAGCCAGTCACATGACCACCAAGCCACACCCACAAATTATGCCACGCCCACAGAACCGGTTAGTGGTCTCTGGGATCTAAAATTATGAGTTTGGTGGTCCTTGAGGTCCAAAAGGTTGGTGACCCCTGGCTTAGAGAGAGCTGTAAAGCACCGTGAAGCAATATAAAGTCTAAGTGCTATTGCTATTATTGCTGACCTGCCCAAATTTAGAGGAATTTGGTTAGTGAAACTGTTGCTAATATTCAACATTTTTTTTTGTCCTGGTCTTAATAGCTCCTACAGTTTATGACTACATTATCTACTTTCTTTTAAAATAGTTAACACGACTCTAAGGTGTAAATATAGTTTTTGACCTACAACCATTCCAAGTTACAATGACACTGAAAAAATGGACTTATGGCTAATCTTTGCACTTATGACTATTAGCATCCCTATATGATCAAAAATTTGGATGCTTTGGCATGAATTTATGACAGTTGCAGAGTTCCAGGGTCTCATGATCATCATTTGCGACCTTTCCAGTTGGCTTCCAACAAGCAAAGCCAATGGAGGAAGCCACATTAGCTTAATGACCTTATGATTCATTTAACCACAGTGATTTACTTAAGAATTTAAAGTGAATCAAAAGCTTAACATCATTGTCCAGAAGATCATGGGTTGCCTCTCCCCTCTTTGGAAGAGCTTTATAGCTCCCGCTGCCTTAAGAAAGTTCAAAACATTCTCAAAGATCCCTCTCATCCTAGGATCCCTTTTTTTGAACTATTACCATCTGGCAGACAGTACAGAATAATAAAAACAAGGACAAATAGGCTGAAAATCAGCTTCTATCCCAGGGCAGTAGCTTTGTTGAATTCTACTGTATAGTGCAGTGTTGGTATGGTGTCGGGGGTTTCTGGTTCAATGTGTGAAGGGTGAAGGATGTGTGTTTGTGTTTATTTTCATGGTCATGGTCTTGATGTGCACTGAAGATGGTGTTTGATTTTGTTCTACGAGGTGCAATGACAATAATGTAATGTAATGTAATGTAAAATAAAGTAAAGTAAACTAAACTAAAGTAAACTAAAAGAATGGTGGCAAAAAAGATTGTAAAATCAGGTGCAGCTCACTTTGTTGCAGGAAATTACAAGACTCAGACCTTGGAATCAGAAATAATTTTATTTGCACAAAGGTTCAGAGCAATTTAGCCAAAGCAACATCTGAACAACTTCCTATAGATTTTACACTCTCATATATACACTTCAGAAGTACTAAACCACAGAAATGTAACTTGTCATTCATCCATTGGTTACTTGAAACCCAGCCCCTTGTTGCTAGGCTAGAGTAACAAAATACCTTCCCCTCTCACTAATTTATGTCAAAGGTGAATTTCCATGGCTTCTAGTTTCCGGCAGTACGCTTGTGGTTTTTTTGCAAGGTTATCTATAACAAACCTTCCTGCTTGACAAATATGAGTGAGTGACCAACAGATGAACCTATAATCTGACATTTTTCATTTCTTTAATACACACATATCACTATCAAAAGAACAGTCTTTTATATCCTTCTTTATGTTCTGCCTCAACAACTTTATTGGTTAGCAGCAGAAATTCATAAATAGAGAACTACCAGTTTGCTTGTAGGTTTACTTATTTATTTAACGGGGCTCTTATTTTAATCCTGCAGGCATTTGGACACTCATTCTCAGTCCACCGTAAAGTAGCTGAAGATGGTGAGACCAGGGAAGAGACACTCCTTCAGGAGTCGGCATCAAAGGAAGCTTACTACCTTGGGAAGATTTTGGAAATGCAGAATGAGCTGAAGCAAAGTAGAACTGTGGTTACCAACGTTCAAGCAGAGAATGAACGACTGACAGCAATTTTGCAGGACTTGAAAGAGGTAAATCAGGTTAAGAACATGTGGCAAGGGAAGCAGATTTTAATTTAATGTAATTTGGAAATGCACGATTTAAAGATCGGAGGCAGAAGTTGCCTGCATTGGATTTACTCCCATATTACTGTTTCTCAAAAAGTAGCCACAAGTTGACTTAGTGACTATTGAAAATTATGATGGACCCCCCACTCAGAAGATACTTATAGCCCAGTTCCAATGTTTGATGGCCACCTGCAGTCATGTGACTATTTTGGGCACTTGTCATGTGGCCTGCATTTATAATTTGACACATTCTGTAGTCACATGATGACTTTTGATGTTTTTGCAGAAGCTTGGGGTTTATGGAAAGTGTACCATAGCAAACAATGGATTTGCATAAGACTATGGATTTGATTAACAGATGTAGTGATTTGATAAATGATTCTGCAATAAAGGTCAAAAAATTGTAATCAAGTAATTTCAATGCTGGTTGCAATTTTTCCTATACATAAATGTTTCCATATGTAATAATTTTTCAAACATCCTTTATTGTTTTCTTGTCACACAGATGATTTTGTTTTTAAATCTACAGACAATAAACTGGAGAAGGATCATAAACTAATTAATTTCTTACTTTTAAATGACCTAATTTTTCATTATATATAAATGAATAGGTCAGATAAGCTAAAATTGTCCAAAGAAGCCATGTTTAATTAATTATTTTAAAATGATGTGAAGGCTGAAGTACCCAGTTTGGAAAAAATGAAAACTTCTGGTGTGATTAAACCGGGAGGTAAATTCTTCAATCTTCCCCCTCACACACACACATTTTTGCTTAGAGGTTTTATGGTATTTCTCCATAACAGTAAATCATGTTTAAAATGGGCAGTTAAGAATGCCTCTAATTGATAAGATTATAAGAATTCCTCTGGTCTTGTCAACATTTCAAGTTACATGCAGAGTAACTACCGTATTTGCCGGCGTATAAGACGACTGGGCGTATAAGACGACCCCCCAACATTTCCACTCAAAATATAGAGTTTGTTATATACTTGCCGTATAAGACGACCCCCCCACTTGGAGGCGGTGCGAGCGGAGGCCGGCCTCTTAGGAAGTACTTTTGTTGCATGCCCAGATATGGTGCTGCCTGCGTTGGTGGGGCACTTCATATCGGGAGACCTTCCACCGTTGCTTTCCCTTCTCCCTTGCTGCCGCCCGTCTTCCCTTTGCTTTCGAAGGTAAAGCGAATTATTTTACAAAGCCTCCCTGCCCGAGAGGGCAGCCCAATAACGTGGGGAAGCTAATTTCCCGGGGCCTCTTCCATTCCTCCCCGACCTCCCTACACTGCGCGCCTCTGACGCGCCGGTCCCTTCAGCCCAGCGACCTTTTCCACCTCAAAGAAAGGCCAGGCGGGAGCCGCTCGCAGCGGAAACAGCCACCACCCTTAGCCCGACGCGGGGAGAACGGGCGAGGTTAGCGCCCGCCAGCCCGTCCTTCCTGCCTTTGGAGGCACCTGCATGGAGCGCCTCCGCGGCTCGGTTTCCCCTACCGGCGGGTCCTCCTTTCGTGCGGAGGGCTGCGGGGGAAGGCGCTCGCCCGAGAGGATCTCTCCCTCTCTCTCCCCACAAGGTCAACATCTGCGCTGCAGAGGAGAGGGCTGCAGCCGGTTCCTCCTGCTTGCTGAGTGGTGGGGAAGCCGCGGCCCACCCGTGCGAGATTTGGCAACAAGGGGCAGGAGGAGGCATGCACACACCGCGGCTCACTTTCCCAGCTCTGCCCAACCCTTATGGCTCTGGCGCGGCCCTGGCGGGCAGCGAGCACCTCCCGGTGGACCCTCCGCTCATCCTGCCAGGGCCGCGCCAGAGCCATAAGGGTTGGGCAGAGCTGGGAAAGTGAGTCGCGGTGTGTGCGTGCCTCCTCCTGCCCCTCGCTGCCAAATCTCGCACGGGCGGGCCGCGGCTTCCCCACCACTTAGCAAGCAGGAGGAACCGCTGCAGCCCTCTCCTCTGCAGCGCAGATGTTGACCTCGGGAGAGAGAGGGGAGATCCTCTCGGCGAGCGCCTTCCCCGCAGCCCTCCGCACGAAAGGAGGACCCGCCGGTAGGGGGAAACCGAGCCGTGGAGGCGCTCCATGCAGGTGCCTCCAAAGGCAGGAAGGACGGGCTGGCGGGCGCTAACCTCGCCCGCTCTCCCCGCTCGTGCTAAGGGTGGTGGCTGTTTCGCTGGAGCAGCTCCCGCCTGGCCTTTCTTTGAGGTGGAAAAGGTCGCTGGGCTGAGGGGACCGGCGCGTCAGAGGCGCGCAGTGTAGGGAGGTCGGGAGGAACGGAAGAGGCCCCGGGAAATTAGCTTCCCCACGTTATTGGCTGCCCTCTCGGGCAGGGGAGGCTTTGTAAAATAATTCACTTTACCTTCGAAAGCAAAGGGAAGACGGGAGCGCCTGAAGCTGTGTCTCCTCAGGGCTCCGGTTGCAGGGAGGAGCCCTGACTGGCCGCACGTGACGACCCGGCGTATAAGACGACCCCCCCAGTTGGAGGCATGATTTTTAGGGCAAAAAAGTCGTCTTATACGCCGGCAAATACGGTATATTTTTTAGGAATGTTACAAATACAGAGAGGAAAGTGATATATATCTCTTTTGCTCCGTGGCAGCTTGTATTGACACCATACTGCAATGAATTTGGACATGGCATCCTGTCATTAAACTGTCTAGCCTCTTGGATTTATCTAGTTCTCTTTTTAAACCATTTAAATTTATGACCAGCAGCATTTCTGCTGGTAGCAAATTCCACAGTTAACCATGTGTAGTATTCCTTTTATTCATCCCGAATCTCTCCATATTTAGTGTTAATTGATGATTTTGAGTTCCAATGTGTGTATGAGACATAAATTTCTGTTTATTCACATATCTGTATTATGCATGGTTTTGTATGTGAAAAGACATTATCCAGGGGTCTTTTGTGGAAGGAGGAAAAACAGTAGTTGGTAACCATGGAAAAATACAAATAAAAGCAATGTTGAAGAAATTGTCCAACATTTTTTGTTAATTAGATGGAGGAATCATCCAATTAAAATACTCACTGACTTTATTGGAGCTTAAAAGTAAGAGACATCTCAATCCTAATAAAATAACCCTAACCAATTTTATAAAGATTTTTATTTATCTTCTGATAATCTTATCTGCACGCAGCATATCTGGCCTCATGTCCTGATTACACCCAGAGTAGGCAACAGCAAGCGCCCCCAACCTGTGGACTGGTAGGAGTGGGCTGGTAGGAGTTTGCAACTGGGCTGTGGAAACAGCCAGCGAGCATGCAAGGGTGCATGCACATTCTCACTTCCGCAAGCAGCAGGCGAGCCTGTATGTGTGAACTCCATTTGCGGGTGCAATAGGTGCAAGTGCACACTGTTTGTACAAATGGAGCCCCCCGTGTCTGCTCTTGCCGACTGCTTGTGCAAACCATCCCTTTCCCCTCCTCCCACTGATCAACAAAGCCAGAAATGTTGGGGAACTCTGAGCTACAGTACTGAAACTTTGTTTAAGAGTCTTTTAAACAAAGTTTCAGTACTGTACTAAGTTTCAGATGTTCCAACCACTTACACAATGTCAGTTATAAGGTAGGCGAAGGAAATGTTACACCTATTTATTGTTCGGTTTAGTCACTGCCTATCATTTCAAAACTATATTCAAAATATTCAGTTTGAAAACTCTGATTAAGTAGGCACTAAATTATTTGAATGAGCACCTATGATGAAGTGATCAGGATAGAAACTGGGAGACAGGGAGTTCTAGTTCCATCTTAGGCACATAGCCATTTGGGGGACCTTGGGCTAGTCGCTTTCTCTCAATCCTAGGAAGGAGGCATTGGCAAAGCACTTCTGAAAAACCTTCCCAAAAAAACCTGCAGGGACTTATCTAGGCAGTCTCCAAGAATTGAACATGACTGAACAGAAGATTAAAAAAACAAACTTCACAGTTAGTGACTATTAAAAATTTATGAAAGTAACTTTACTTGCTTGCATTGATAACATACAATGAAGTATGAAGTTCATAACACTTTTAGTGATGATCTTTGTCTTCTGGAATTTTCTCTGATTCTTATCACTTTCAGTTTTCAAGTTGGTCTTTGAAGACTTTTGTTAAGGAGAATATCAGTCCATTAAGTTGACATTGGAAGAAATATCCATCTGGTTCAGTTCCAAGCTGGGGGAACGGCACTGGAGACAAAATGGAGGCTGGAGGCTGATTGGAAAGAGTGTCCATTTATTAATGAAGCAGAAGTACATGGGTGGTTCTGGGCAGCTGACCATATGGAATTGAGAATGAGGGGTTTTTATACCTTCTCTTGGGCTTTGCACTTGAACTTCCTGTTCCTGTGCAAGAACATGTATTCTATTGGCTGTTGTAGGGGTCATAGCTAGCTCTGTAGGTTGTCTGAGAAGGTTGGTTGAAGTTTGGTCTCTGATGCAATGTCCTTAGGAGATTGTGCTGTAAAGTTTGGCTATAACTTAAGATCACGATGTGCCAAAAATGAACTTAAGAGAGGCTTTAAAGAACAAAATCTAACTTTAATTGATCAATAAGGTTAGGGTAAGACCTATCCTCACATATGCACAAGATAGATATGAGAGGAAGGCTACAAAGCATATAGAGAAAGTAAAGTCTTCTTATACCCTTAAGACCCTTAGAAGTCAAGTCATATATTTTAAGTGCATTGCAAAACGCTCTAACTTAGATTTACATCTTCCTGCAAAAGATAGATCTTTTCCTGGCAATGTTTACCTTTCATGATCTCTTCTCCTATTGTACATCTAATTGATCACAATTGACCACTTAAGGAGGCTATTAACAGCATACTTCAAAGGTGTGGATTCCTCCAAATGGAGGTACGTTACATTCCCAGAGAAGTACGTTTCATTCCCAGGCGGGTGATGCTGGGGTGAAATGTATCAATCTAGGAAAACAGATGGATTCAGATTGATTTAGATGGGACAATCGTGTGTCTTAATAGGAGAGGGATGTAATTGACTGCAGGCATGTGTTTATAATTGTTTTACAACAAGTGAAAGGTTAAGGAAATCTTTTTTACAACAGCAAGATAACAAATGCCTGTAGGGTAACTCTCTACTTAATGCTATAATACAGTGGCCCCAACCTTTTTTGAACCAGGGACCGGTTTCACGATTATTTATTCTTCCACGGACCGGTACCTGAGTAACGCGAGACTCCACCGCCATTGGGACGGCTCTTCGTTCGAAGCCGCTGCCCCCTTTTCGACAAAACTACGCCGCTTCCCAACCGAAAACCCGGAAGCAACCGAAAACCCAGAAGCGCCGTTGAAACAAGATGGCGGTGCCCAAGCTTTGCGGCCCGGTAAAAAATGATCCACAGACCGGTACCGGTCCGGGGACCGGTGGTTGGGGACCCCTGCTATAATATACTGTACTACATTTCTTTATTTATTATTACTATTCCCTTCAGTGCAATGTAGTGAGCTCTACTGCTTGTGGGTTAACCCTATTATGTCCTGGAGGGCCATATCTTAATCCCTTCACCCTGGACTTGAAAGTCTTTTGTTTTATAGATAGGCTGGCCCAATCTTTCTCAATGGGCACAAAAATCTTCTGGGGGGTTGAGTCTGCTTTCTGTCTTTTAAGAAAAACATGTTTCTCCACTTCTCATCCAGGAAAATATAATATTCTGCCTTTAAATATTTCTCAAAATATGTCATTCTTCTAGTTGAGGGGGGGGTACTAACTAACTATACTGAGTTTATTTTTTGATATTTTTAATGGAATGTTATAAACCTTATGTTTTTTATTATCACTATGCTGCTGATTTTAATATTGTGTTAAGTGTAATTTTTTTTTACAATCCAATCGGCTTTAGATAATTTTATTTTACCAATTAAATAATAAATCAGTTTTCCTAAATTGAAAATATACAGTAAATTTAAACTTGCCTATTCTTTGGTTACCTTTATATCACTTTGTTGAAGAGAAAATAATAATCTAAAAAGACATACAATGGAAATCATGCTATCCATTATAATGAATGCCTTTACTTACCTACTTGTTTCCCTGGAGTTTAATTCTGAACCTTAATTCTCTTTTTGACTAAAATCCCAAACCTCATTATTAGTGCAAACAACTTCTTGGCTCTGGTTTTCTGATTTAATGGGTTCTTCTGTGACTTGCACTACTATTCTTAGGAGAAAAGGAGAATATGGAAAGGAGATGACAGTAACTATTTAATTGCATTATTGTGTGCTAGGCAAGTGTTTATTTTTAGTAATTCTCAACAGCCAGGAGGCTCTGTGTTTGATCCGAGGTAGAGGGAGATATTTCTCTTTCTGGGCATACTGAGAATATCACTGGTGAACAAAACTCCGCACTGGCAACAGGAAAGATATCCAGCCATTAAAACACTCTGCTAACTCCATTCAGTTGCCCAGACTCCATCCCGCAAGGGACTATGGGGCCATTAAATGAAGATGATGATGATGTTCCACAGAGAGAGAAAGCCCCCATGGAGAAGGCCCATCCAGAACACTCAGGCTAAAGGGGCCTGCAGTATGCTTCTTCTGCGGGCATGGGTTGGGCAGGCCAACCCCATTGGGATGAGAAGTATTTGGTCCACGTTTATTCAGCACTCGTACATTCTTGATCCTCTCACTTCTTGTTCCACAGCATATAGTTTTTTACCGGGCTATTGTCCCTGTATTTAACTTGCAAGCACAGCTAGTCATATTAATGACTAGAACAATCCCCATCTAGCTTAGGTGCTTGATGACTAGGCTAAAGCCAAGGAGCAGAGTGACCTGCTTCTCCTTTCTTCAGTTGTCTCTTGAAAATATGTAATTTTATATTAAATGCTTTTACTGAATTATACATGTTAAACAGTGGTGCGATCAAATTTTTTTACTACTGGTTCTATGGGCGTGGCTTGGTGGGCATGGTGTGGCTTGGTGGGGTGGCTTGGTGGGCATGGCAGGGGAAGAATACTGCAAAATCCCATTCCCTCCCCACCCCACTAACCTGCTTTCCAGCTCCATTCTCCTGTGCAGAGCAACAAAAGAAGACCCAGCCTATCAGCTGGGACTCGGGAGGCAGCGAATGGATGGGGGCGGGGCTAGTCAGAGGTGGTGTTTGCCTAATTCTCCAAACTACTCAAAATTTCCGCTACCGGTTCTTTAGAACTGGTGAAAAGCTGCTGAATACCACCTCTGATGTTAAAGATTAGGTGATCTTTTCCTTGAAGTTGCAGAATCACATTAGTTAGGTGACACAAGTAGTCCTTGACTTATAACAGTTCATTTGGCATCTGATTCATACTCATGACGGTTGCAATGTCCTGGGGTCATGTGATCATCTTTTGCGACCTTGTGACAAGCAAAGTCAGAAATTTGGATTCACTTAACAACCATATTATTAACTTCACAATTGTAGTGATTCACTTAACTGTGGCAGGAAAATGTCGTAAAATGGGGCAAAATTCACTTAACAAATGTTTCACTTAAAAACATAAATGTTGGGCTCAATTGTGATCCTCACTCAAGGACTACCTGTACTTAAAAAGAAAATTCTTCCATTTTTTCATCTTTGAGCTCTTTGAATCGTCTTGGTTCATTTACAAGAAATTTTGCTGCTTTGTCTTTTTGCATAACAAAAACAAAACAGTTTTTCTTTCCGTTATATTCGATTTCTCTCGAATAAATGTTTGGAATATCTTGCTGTGTTTTAGCCTACTGCTGTGCAGATAGTTAACTATGGAGGTGTGGGGGGAAAAAAACCTTCCCTGTCATTCAGTTTCTGTTGTTTCTCAGGGAAGCTGTGACTCACACTCATTTCCAGGGGGAAAGTTGAGAAAGTATACAAAAGCAACAAAAGGTAACAAACTTGACAAAGAGGTTGATAAATTGGCCAAAGGAGGTAGCTCATTCAGATAAAATGGCCAGAGATTCTGCCTATTAATAAACAAAATCTCCTTTCTTTTATGAAATTGCCATTGTTCTTTATAATGCCAGTCAATAGAGAGGGAAATTAGCAAAAAAATAAAGCACAGCAGGGTAACTGACCTTAGAGATTACCTGATCTAGAATGCCCCCTTTTGGAGAACTGGTCAATTACACTTTTTAAGCATTCCTAACAAGTGGGCTCTTTCTATGCAACTTCAGAGAACAAAAACAAGTTTTGGTGTGTGTGTGTGTTTAGTATGAATAGCTTGTGTGGCAAGGACTTAGGGTGGCCACGTCCAATTTGTGATTTGATACTCTCCCTGTATTTTGCTGTCGGACATAAACTTCATCTCTGCTTCAAACAATGCCAATGTTCTGCATTATTTTTGTTGTTCCAACTCGGAACAACCTGGATTTCCTTTTAACAGAGGCAGCCACCAGCATCATGTTTTTACTGCAGAACATTTGTAGATAAATGCAATGGTATTTGGATATTTCTGGTCCAATGAAGTGGTCAAGAAGAGCCACCCTTCCAATCTTTTTGCTCATTCATTCATTCATTTTTTCCATCAGTGAAGAACGTCTATCAGATTCTTCAGATCAAGTTTCAATGTTTCTTTGAGACATTTTATAACTTTGGAGACATACAGCAAAGGGACCAATCTTATTGATTCATTCCTGTGTTTTATTTATTTATTTTACTTTTATAAGTAATTCAAGGCAGCAAACACACATAATATTTCTTCCTCCTCTTATTTTCCCCACAACAACAACCCTGTGAGACGGGGTGGGTTAAGAGAAAGTGACTGTCCCAAGATCACCCAGCTGGCTTTCATGCCTAAGGCAGGACTAGAATTCACAATCTCCAGGTTTCTAGCCTGGAGTTTGGTCCAGTGCCTTGACCACTAGACCAAACTGATTCCCAATAGCTTAGAGTAGTCATCTTGACAATATCTTTCCATGGTTCATTTACCAAAAGAGGGGCAATTTATAGAATAGTATAGATTAGATTAGATTAGATTAGATTAGATTAGATTAGAGTAGAGTAGAGTAGAGTAGAGTAGAGTAGAATAGAATAGAATAGAATAGAATAGAATAGGATAGGACAGGACAGGACAGGACAGGACAGGACAGAATAGAATAGAATACTTCATTGGCCAAGTGTGATTGGACACATAAGGGATTTGTCTTGGTGTAAATACTCTCAGTATACATAAAAGAAAAGATACATTCGTCAAGAGTCGAGAATCATAAGGTATGACACTTAATGATAGTCGTAGGGTACAATAAGCAATCAAATCATACTAGAAAACAGTCAATATAAATCATAAGGATACAAGGGACAAAGTTACAGTCATATAGTCACAAGTGGGAGGGGATGGGTGATAAGGAGTGATGAGAAGATTAATAGTAATAGTAGTGCAGACTTTGTAATAGTTGAACAGTGTTGAGGGAATTATTTGTTTAGCAGAGTGATGGCTTTTGGGGAAAAAACTGTTCTTGTGTATAGTTGTTCTGGTGTGCAGTGCTCTATAGTGTCATTTTGAGGGTAGGAGTTGAAACAGTTTCTCTCCGGGATGTGAGGGGTCTGTAAATATTTTCACAGCCCTCTTTTTGACTCGTGCAGTATACAGGTCCTCAATCCAAGGCAGGTTGGTAGTAATTGTTCTTTCTGCACTCCTAATTGTTCTTTCTGCACTCCTAATTATTCTAATTATTAGTCTGTGTCTGTCCTGTTGGGTTGCAGAACCAAATCAGACAGTTATAGATGTGCAGATGATAGACTCAATAATTCCTCTCTGTATCAGTAGCTCCTTGGGCAGTTTGAGCTTTCTGAGTTGGCGCAGAAAGAACATTCTTTGTTGTGCTTTTTTGATGATGTTTTTTATGTTAAGTGTCCATTTTAGGTCATGTGATATAGTAGAACCTAGAAATTTTAAGGTCTCTACTGTTGATACTGTGTTGTCTAGTATTGTAAGAGGTGGTAGTATGGGAGGTTTTTTTTTCTAAAGTCTACCACCATTTCTATGGTTTTGAGTGTGTTCAGTTTCAGATTGTTCCGTTACACCACGAGGCAAGTTGTATAACCTCCTGTCTGTATGCGGATTCATCGTTGTCTCGACTGAGATCAATCACTGTTGTGTCATCAGCAAACTCCAGTATTTTAACAGATGGATCATTTGAGATGCAGTCATAGGGAGAAGAGAAGTGGAGAAAGCACACAGCCTTGGGGGGGCCCTGTGCTGATTGTACAGGTATCAGATATGTTTCTGCCTAGCTTCACCTATATTTGCTAAGTTGTCAAGAAAAAAAAATGCAGCAGCCCCATATTATTATTACCTTTATTGAGTACAACATGTGTACAATGAGATTGGCTGTTATGTTATGTTATGCAGGCTTGGACAAGACATACAAGGAAAGGAGAATGGAGGGAAAAGTCAACCATTTCATGATCAGATGAAAGGATATCTTGTTGAATTGCTGAGTTGCTGAACATTTGCCATCTCTGCCAAGTGCAGTTTCCTTCCTCATTATGCATAAAAGGTTATGCCTTTGTATCCCTCTTTGGAAACTATCCAGAACAACTGCTGGCCAATAAGTCAATCAAACAGTGCTGAATTGAAGTGTTGCAGAAATTCTTGCTTCCAAATCAGGACACAGGAACACGAAAGATTGGAGAATACAGGTTTTATTTGTGCACAAGGTTCAGAGCATTAGCATGGCAAATTCTGAACCCCCGGCTCTTCCTGAGACATTACTTTTATATGTATCATGACCTCAGACCAGACCGGGGCGTTCCTTGTGTTACATTTTACCAAAAAAGGAGAATAATGTATACATTTCTATAAAGGAAATATAGAGGAAATGAGAAGTACATTTTTGATTACTCAGTTATCTTACACCATCTGTTATTTTCCATGTCCATCCTTGTTTACAGTAACGTGGTTAGTTCCAGTTCCTTAATTCAGCAGTTTCATGGTTTTACACAATATTTTTATAAGAAGCAAAGCATGGGGTCAGGGGATTTCTGCTAAATGTGTGCATTCTTTATTAGGAATTTTCCATACTGCTTCAGAAGCATTTTTCTTCCACACCTGGAGGGGAGAATGGGGTCTGCCAATAGGTAGGACATTCCAGCCAAAGGTGAGCCCTGTTGCACTTCCCTTGCCTTCCAGGTTCTCCTTCCAGGTTCTCCTACTCATTGGGAACAACCCAGGGTATCCAACAAGCAAAATTCCCTGATAGGGAGGAAAAATTAAAAGTGTATTTTTACTTTACAGAATATAAGCCAATTAATAATCATGGTCATTCAATTTATAGAACACGTTTTGTTTAATTGAAGTAGCATTGCTTATAATAACTCTAAAAGATAGGTCAATATTTATTCACTGGAAGAGACAGCCTGCCAAAAGCTGCAACTCTATCGCTTTATGTAGTCGAGAAGGTCAAGTGGAAATGATATGGCTACAATTTTTTTGTGCCGTTTTGGTGTACAGCTAGTCCTTGGATGTACGACCACAG
Source organism: Notechis scutatus (assembly GCF_049901735.1). Classification (NCBI taxonomy): domain Eukaryota; kingdom Metazoa; phylum Chordata; class Lepidosauria; order Squamata; family Elapidae; genus Notechis; species Notechis scutatus. The sequence goes on along the minus strand of NC_142014.1, from coordinate 64,444,463 downwards.
TTGAGCCCCCAAATGTCTGTTGCTAAGTGAGACCTTTGTTAAGTGAATTTTGCCCCATTTTACAACCTTTCTCATCACAATTGCTCCAGTTGTTAAGTTAGGAAGGCAGATGTAAAGAGAATCTGGCTTCCCTACTGACTTTGCTTGTCAGAAGGTTGCAAAAGTGGTTCACATGACCCGTGCAACCATCATAAATATGAACCGGTTGCTAAGCGTCTCAATTTTGATCATGGGATCATAGGATGCTGCAATGGTTGTAAGTTGAAAAATGGTCGTCAGTCACTTTTTTCAGTGCTTCTTGTAACTTTGAATGGTCCCTAAATGAATAATTGTAAGTCAAGGACTATCTCTATTGATTAAGCACCAGGTTAGAAACCAGGAGAACATGAAATCTTGGGTAGAAAGCAGTGGTGGGATTCAAAACTTTTTACTACCAGTTCTGTGGGCATGGCTTGCTTGGGCATGGCAGGGGAAGAATACTGCAAAATCCCCATTCCCTCCCCACCCCACTAACTTGGTTTCCAGCTCCATCCTCCTATGCAGGGTAACAAAAGAAGAACCCAGACAATCAGCTGGAACTTGGGAGGCAGAGAATAGATGGGGGCGTGGCCAGTCAGGGGTGGTATTTGCCGGTTCTCCGAACTACTCAAAATTTCCACTACCAGTTCTCCAGAACTGATCAGAACCTGCTGAATACCACCTCTGGTAGAAAGCTAGCTGGAGACCTTCCTGTCAGCCATAGGAAGGACAAACCATTTTCAAAAATGTTGCCGAAAATTTTTTAGGGACCTGTTTGTCTTATAGGCATACCCACAAACACTTGAAATTTGCTACCAAATTGTTACAGGAAATCAACAATTATTCATGCCATGACTACATATATGTGTTCAAGGGAAAAATCAATCTTACAGCTCTTTTCCCGTGTGTGTTGATTTTATTCAGTGATATAATAAATAGTAGCAACGGAAATGGTATTTTGATTATATATTTCCAACAGATTTTGATTGTGTCTCTTCTTGTTTTTTTCTTTGTTTCTTTGAATGGTAGTGAAAAACTAATATGTTGAATTGTTTTCTGTTTTTCAGAACAACGAAATGGCAGAGCTGCAGAGAATTAGGATGAAAGATGAAATCCGAGAGTATAAATTCAGGGAGGCACGGCTTCTTCAGGATTACACTGAACTTGAAGAAGAAAACATTACTTTGCAAAAGCTGGTTTCCACACTGAAGCAGAATCAGGTGAGTAGAGGTGGAATTTTCAATCAGAGATTTTAAAAGTAGTAATGCCAAATTCTCAAATGCAGTATGTATCCTATTACAACAGAGATGTTGTTTCAGGAAAATTTCTAGCATTCAGTAACTATTGTAGGACAAAAATACCCAAGTGCCATCTGCCTCACCCCCTTGCCATCATTTCACAGGTAAAAGCTTCTCATAAACCTTCTTCTAACAAGCCCACATACAAACTTACAAAAAACCCACTTAAAGCCCTTTCATCCTGTGTAGGCTAAAACTGACAAAGTGCCTCTCCCCAGGAAGCCAACCTGCGAATCAAGAATCATGAAGCAAAATCTTCTCAATATAGGGAAATTGCTTAATCACAGTACTGCTCCCAAATGCCAGACCCCCTAACTCAAATGCCAGACCCCAGATTAAGGTAATCTGCAGGGCGAGAGAAAACATTTCCTCACTATCAGAAGTCACACGTCCTCAGGGCAAACACTTAAACTGACATATCTGAATAAAACTACCCTTCTCTTCGAGCAGCTGTCCAGCATGTTTATTTGGGACCCACTTAGATCTGAACCCAGAACTTTCTGGCACTTTGTTGACCCTTAAAAATCATACTTAATAAGGTTTGTAAAACATTATTTACTAGCAATTGATGGAGACAGTACATTGAATTGTACAAAGCATAATTCTAAAGGCATCTCACTACAACACCAATATAGTTCGATATTACATGACATTAGCATAGTCACCAAGTATAAGCACTACTTTTTAACTCAAATAAATCAGAAAACAATATTTAAAGTATCTTTAAAGTGATTTCAAAGTAGAAAAGAACAAAAGGAATTTTGTTGTAATTCATTGATAGGTTAAAGCATGGGTATCAAACTCGATCACGTCACGTGACATATTGTGACATTTTTTGCCTTTGCGGAGCTGTGTGGGCGTGGCCTGTGCGTGATACATCTGGCCCGTGGGCCGACCATTTGACAGGCCAGGTTAAAAGGATCGCTTTTATTGAGAAAGGTCAGTTGAGTTAGAGACTAGGGCATCAGAGGGAATTACATCATTTGATTTTGTAAATAACAATAAAGCAAATTACAGGAGAATTCTGATCTATTGCATATGAAGTCTGTTGCATTGTGGTATAGTAAAATTATGTTTTGCAGTGTATACTGAAGCACTCTGAACAATTATAAGAATACTTACTATCATTTCTTATCAGTGCAATGAAACCTTGATATTAGTAACAATTAGAGATGACAGACTGTTCATTGTTCTCAAATGCCCATTAATACAGAAGTATGTCATTTATGCAGTTGTCTTTGTGCAAATTGACAATAGTTTACATTGTTTTATGTAGATAAATGACACAATTAGTCCATTTGTATAATTATGCCATTTTGGAAATGAAATCGAAGTTGTGAGAAACAGACTCACCACTCAGAGATTTCACAAAGTCGTTGAGTGAAGCAGCAAACAGTTTATTGTAAAATACTTTCTTGAAAGAGCAGGTGACTACCCAAGAATAGATTCCAGCAACTTTTTATTACCTCGGCCCAAAGCGCATGTCCCTCTCTTGCAATCCCATTTGACAAGGACCACAAATTCACAATCTTTATGGAATGCCTAGTTCCCCTCTTTGTGAATTTCCCCATGTTTATCTTTCTCCCTATCCTTTGCCCAGTTTCCCCACTTTTCCCTAAGCTACCTTTGCCCTTCCTAAGCTGGTTTCTTCATATGGTTGCAATTTTGCTTAAGCCACAGTTCCTGCTTTCTAGGATTTAGCTGCATAAGCCTAAGGAACTGAAACAAGTGGTTAATTTCTTCACTATGTGCAGGATTGTGTGGCTAAAACTGCCAGCTAGTTGCCGACTTGATTTTTAGGACCGCAGACACTTCCTGTTTTCTAGACTTGACTTTTTTCCTCGGTGTTCCAATGCCCTATTGAACTTCCAAGTACACGTCTCTTAAAAGTTATTTGGTTGTTGCAAAAACAACCCTATCTGAATCAAGATCTCGTGAAGTGTTAATACTACTTTATAATGCCTTGGTATGGCCACACTTGTAATACTGCATTCTGTTTGGTCGCCATGATGTAAAAAAGCTGTTGAGACTCTAGAAAGAGTGCAGAGAAGAGCAAGAAAGATGATTAGGGGACTGGAGACTAAAACATATGAAGAATGGTTGCAGGAACTGGGTATGTCTAGACTAATGAAAAGAAGGACTAGGGGAGACATGATAGTAGTCTTCCAATTTCTCAGGGGTTGCCACAAAGAAGAGGGAGTCAAGCTATTCTCCAAAGCACCTGAGGGCAGGACAAGAAGCGATGGGTGGAAACTAATCAAGGAGAGAAGCAACCTAGAACTAAGGAGAAATTTCCTGACAGTTAGAACAATTAATCAGTGGAACAACTTGCCTCCAGAAGTTGTGAATGCTCCAACACTGGAAGTTTTAAAAAAGATGTTGGATAACCATTTGTCTGAAGTTGTGTAGGGTTTCCTGCCTAAGCAGGGGGTTGGACTAGAAGACCTCCAAGGTCCCTTCCAACTCTGTTCTATTCTATTCTATTCTATTCTATTCTATTCTATTCTATTCTATTCTATTCTATTCTATTCTATTCTATTCTATTCTATTCTATCTTTTATCTGTTTCTTACAAAGTGAATAATGTAAATGTAACTTCTTTTGGTAACTTAAATCCCTTGCCCAAACTTCATGGATATGTTCACTATTTCAAAATAGAAATTTTGTCCATTTTGTTCCCAATTTACAAAATGGGGATTCTTTAACTAAAATAAATTACACTGCGTCTTCTTGGCTTTAGCACAGCTCATGCTTCTGAATACGAAATGCTTAAGGGCTATCAACCCAGTTTTTGTTATGGTAACTTTCAAAGAACTTTTAAGCTGTGTCAGAGCAGGCACAGTGGCTGCCTTATTTAAGAAGCCAAGAGCATGCTAAAGTGATTTGAAATATTTAGTTATAACATATACAGCAAGCACACCTACCACATATGAAAGCAACTTATCTAAAGGAAGGAACTACTAAAAAGGAAGTAAGAAGAAGAAAATAACACCTTTATTTTCCACATAGTAGACCAAAGGGCTTTAAGAAAAGACTTTTAGACTTATATACCACTCCATGCTGCTTTACAGCCCTCTCTAAGCAGTTTACAGAGTCAGCCTATTGCCCGCAACAGTCTGGTTCATCATTTTACCGACCTCAGAAGGCTGGAAGGCTGAGTCAACCTTGAACAGGACAGAATTGAACTACTGGCAATCAGGAGGATTCGCCTGCAATACTGCATTCTAGTCACTGCACCTCCACAGCTCCTTGTGCATTCATCTTTTATATGTTTAAAATATAAAATGTTTACATCATTCATTCATCTGTTATATTTTTCTCAGTTACTGTTGTCCCTGGTAATTCTGACTGCTTATATTCTCACACTTTGTCCTGGACTTACTTCATTTATTTTTCAAGGAAATAAAGCAATAACTGCTTTTGTTTATTTATACTAGCCATGCAATTCACATTAGACAAATGTTTCCTTTAGTTCCTTCAGTAGTCCTGAAGGGTGCTAACTGAGGTTACATCTGCTTTCTTCAACTGTTTTATCTTTCCTCTTTCTCCTTTCCTTCCTTTTGGCTCAGCCAGTCTCAAAAAACATATAAAATAAATCATATAGGGAAGAATGTAAAAATAAAATAAAAGTTCTATGTAGAGAATGGAGAAAATCTAAACTATCAAGAATTGTCAACAACCTGATGGCACATAATCAATTTATCAAATGCAGAGAATACAAAAGCAAGGTCTGTTCTGCAAAGTCAAAATTAGGCAGTGTTGTAGTTAAAATGCAAGGCAGCAAATAACAAAGAAGAGTGAGCATTTGTCCTAATGCCAGAAAAGGGATTAGGAACTCAGCAAGCACTTTTTACAGGGACCATACCTGAATATACTCTTCTTATGCAAGGAGCATCTTTGTATATACCAGTAGTCCTTTTAAAAACCTGTAATTTAAGCTTTGGCCTGAACAGCACAATTAGAAGCACTTGAACTATTCGTTTTTTAAAAAAAACTTCTTCCTATTGAGTGTGATTGGGTATACTTAAAGGTCAGTTCATTGTACTGAGAAGTGTGCATCATGAAATGGGCTTGATAATGTTCATTTTGGTGACAGGAAAGGTGCAAATCTTGGTTATTCTTACAATGTATGCTTTATTAGATAAAATATAGTGTATAATTGTCATATGATGTAGGTAACTGCCAACGATACGGAACCCCGATCTTGGCTGAAGACTCTGACCTTTCTCTGTTCTATTAAAAAGTAAAAGGTTTTTCTCCTCAGATTCTGATCTGTGCTATTTTAGAGTAAAGATTTTTCCTCAGGAAACTTAACACGCATTCAACTATATGCTTGACATAACCCACCTGCATGCTTTAGAAGCTTACTTGTATTAGCCAATTACTGCATTGTTATTAGGCTGCTACCCCTGGGGTAAACCAATCCTTGGACTTGTATGTATAAGTAAACTGCTACATTTATAAGAATAAACACAGTTGACTGAGAAAAGAACTTCTTGACTCAGGAGACGCTTGACTCAGGAATCATGTGTATGCGTCTTTGATTGCAACAATATACTAGTGGAGATAAATTTTAGCACCAGAATTACCACATATTAGCAGAGATAAAATGTATCAGAATAACAGAGTTGGAAGGAAACTTGGAGATCTTCTAGTTCAACCCCATGCTCTAGCAGAAGACCCTACGCCAGGGCTTTCCCAGCCTCCGAGACATGGACCAGTATCAGTCCGTGGGCTGTTAGGAACTGTGTTAAAGAGCTGGAGGTGGGTGGGTGGATGGCGAGTGAGGGAACTTTCATCTGTATTTGCGGCTACTCCCTATCGTTAGCATCACCACATCAGCTTTACCTCAGATCATCAGGCATTACATTCTCATAGGAGTGCAAACCGTATTGTAAACTGTGTACATGTGTGATCTAGGTTGCATGTTTGTTCTCCACCCTCCATCCCCGGTCCATGGAAAATTTGTCTTCCACAAAACTGATCCTTGGTGCCAAAAGGTTGGGGATCTCTGCCATATACCATTCCAGATGAGTGGCTGTCCAGTCTCTTCTTAAAAGCCTCCAGTGATGAAGCACCCACAACTTCTGGAGGCAAGCTGTTCCACTGGTTAATTGTTCTCAATGTTAGGAAATTTCTCCTTAGTTCTAGCTTGCTTCTCTCCTTGATTAGTTTCCATCATTTCTTGTCTTACTTTCTGGGGCATAGGAAAATAGGTTGACCCCACCCTCTCTAATTCTCTGCTCATATATGGCAATTCTGTGGTGATACAATTGTCAATTATTAGCAGAGATAAAATCATCATCATCATCCTCTTTTAACAACCCCATAATCCCTGCAGGGTGGAGTCTGGGCAACTGAATGGAGCGGAGTGTTTACTGGCTGGATGATCTTCCTGTCACCAGTGCGGAGTTTTATTCAGCACATATATTCTCAGTGTGCCCAGAGAGAGAAATATCTGTCTCTACCTAGGATCAAACTCACAGCCTCCTGAATGTGAGGCAACGACTCCAACTCTAAGCCACCACAACACTATTAGCAGAGATAAAATATAACGATAGAATTAGCATGATTTCACAGGGCTAAATTTATTCGATTTGTAATATCTCCTTTGCTTACCTGCTTTATAATGCCTCATTTACAGATGTTTATTTGAAGAGAAGCGGCAAATGGCAGATTGTGTATAAATCCAACTTTTAGCATTATGAATCTTCTTTATTTTATTTAATTCAGGTTGAATATGAAGGCTTGAAACATGAGATAAAACGATTTGAAGAAGAAACGGTGTTGCTTAATAGTCAGCTAGAAGACGCCATCCGGTTGAAGGAGATTGCAGACCATCAGCTAGAAGAAGCCTTGGAAACATTAAAGAATGAAAGGGAGCAGAAGAACAATCTGAGGAAGGAACTGTCTCAGTATATCAATTTAAATGATAGCATGTACAATAATCACATTAATATCTCAGTAGATGGATTAAAGTTTGGAGAAGATGGGAATGAACCTAATAACGATGACAAGATGAATGGACACATTCATGGACCTCACATGAAGCTGAATGGGGATTTTCGGACGCCCAGCGTCAGGAAAGGAGAATCGTTGCACCCGGTCTCTGATCTCTTCAGTGAGCTGAACATCTCCGAAATGCAGAAACTGAAGCAGCAGCTCATGCAGGTAACATGGAAGATTCAAAAGATTCTTTGTAAGGAGAGGAAAGGGTGCACTGCCGGGGGTTTGCAGGGGTTCGGGAGAGCCCCTAGCCAAGATTTTGTGCAGTTTGGAGAGCCCCCAAATCCCACTCCTGGCTGGCCCTAGCCACCCCTCCCCACTCCTTCCCTCCCAGGAGTCCCCACGCAGTCCATTTTGGATGCAGGTAAGTACAGGGCGCGCACGGAGGCTCGGGGACGATGAAAAACGGGTCTCCCAGTAGTTCGGGAAGGTGAGAAATGGGCCCGTTTCAGCTTCCAGAGAACCTCTGGAGCTTGGGGAGGCCATTTTCACCCTCTTGGAGGCTCAAGGAAAGCCTCCGGAGCCCGGGAAGGGCAAAACCGCCTTCCCACCATGGTGCAGGAGGCCACACCCACCATGGCCACGCCCACTGAGCAGAGAACCCTTTACTAAAATTATTGAAGCCTGTCGCGTTGAGCGACCGGTCTGTTGTTTAGATCTTCAGGTTGATTGCTGAATTCCTCTCAGAAAGGGACCCTCGCAAGGGTGAGATACAGAGAAGCCCTCGCAAGGGCGAAGTTTGGCAAAGCAGGACCCTATCCAGGGTGAGTTTAAGCAGCGTAACCCTAGCCAGGGTGATTGAGGGACTCTCGCAAGAGTGATTGCAAAGCTAAAAAGCAAAAAGAACACAAGACGAAGATTTCTTTAGGTGAGACAGCGCATTGCCTTGGGCAGATGGAATTGTCCCATTTGAGCCTGAGACAGATGGGATTTTCAGGCTGCTGCTTGCTCTACGCTGTGCTCTTTTATTATGCTGAAAAGAGGGGGTGAGGGGGTTTTACAGAAAGACAAAGAAGTTACAAACAGGCTTACTTGATACAAGTAACGAACTTCTGACCATTATTGATAAGCATGTTTTTCCTGTATTTTATCTGACACAAGCTTCTGTGATGATACATAGTGACTGCTATCGAATACACATCCTTTCACAGGCTTTTGTGAAGTTCTTATCAGAAGCCCACCCCAGAAAAGAGGCCACCTTACTTACAAATGTTCATATGGCGTGCAAAGATACCCAAAGCATTTATTTCTCTGAGAAAAATTATTTGCAGAAAAGAAGTAAACATGCCTTGAAAAAAAAAGCTGCTGCTTCTCCACTTCAAATATCTTAACAATATGGTTTCTTGTTTTGTGCATTTTTCACTTTGGAGTCCTTAGTGGTCCTTGAGCTTGGTAGTTTTCTTGCAGACTGCTTCATTACCAAACTAGGTAACGTCATCAGTCCTGATGACGTTACCTAGTTTGGTAATGAAGCGCCTGCAAGAAAACCACCAAGCTCAAGGACCACTAAGGACCCCTCAGCTACACATATTCTATCAATGTTTCACTTTCTTTGTCGGATTCAGTTTTGAATTGCTTCTGCCATTTTACTACTACTTTTTTTGTAGCCCACCTCACATAAAATAATAAAAATAATCCTGTTGGATTGAGCCAAGGTCCACCTAAGCCTAGCATTTGTTTTTCACAATGGCCAGTAGAGAGATCACAAGCCAGAATAGTAGACATTCCTTCTCCCACACTTATTCCCTGCAGCTGCTATTTAGAGGCAAGTTGTTCCCAAAGAGACCCCAAGAACTGCTCTCACTGCCTCACTCTGCAGTAGTTGTAGCTTCCAAAATGTTTTTCAAGAGAAGCCCCATGTAGACCACATTGAAACAGTCCGAGAGTGAGATGATGAGGGCTTGAGTGACTGAGCGTGTATTAAAGTTGGTCATTTTCTTCGTATTAGTGTTACATTTATATCTATCTTAATACTTTATAACTTTATGTTTAATACCTCCCCATTCATTTGGGAAAGGCAAGAGTGGTCAGTCACTTGCAGTTTGCAAACCCAACTGAATGGACAAAGGCCCAAGTTATGGCTTTCTGATGCTAACAAAGATAATTGCTGGCTTTGGTTTGTTTACTGGGAGAAGACAATTGTTATATTGCCCTCTATCTGCATCTGAATGGGTGTCCTTGCTTTAAGGCAAGAGAGCTTATTTACCTCCTACAGTCCTACTTAACAGATATTTTGATCAGTATTTCTGATGTTCTTTACAGAACCTGATTGTCTTTTGTAATGGAATACTTTACGGGTCTATTTTGCACTTTAATATCCTGTTCCTGTCCCATCTTTTGCCTTTCTACTTTTTGCCCCATCGTTTACATGACTAAAAAAAGGGATTTTCTGTACCTGCTGTGAGTAGGCAGGTCCAATACTGTGAACCAATGAGTTTTTATGTTTTCCTTCTGTCCCATTTATGAATGGTGATGCTGAAAGTGTTGCGCAATTATTCCCAAGCATACTTTTCTTCCATATAGAATGAATTGGGAAAAGCTATCTACGTCTTTTATGTTCTGATTGGGTGTGGGAACAGCAGGCTAGGAATCCAGAGTTCCTGAGATTTATTTATTTTATTTTGTCAATTGATTATAAGATAACAGGTATTAAGTATCAACATAGTTATGAATACATGAAATGGATACATATAAGAAAAAAAAAACAATAGGACAGGGATGGTAGGCACGTTGGTGCACTTATGCATGCCCCCTACAGACCTCTTAGGAAAGGGGTGAGGTCAATAGTAGACAGTCTAAGGTTATCCCTTATACAGATAATCATTTAATGGCAATTGCCATGTCTTATGTTAATGCATTCCTCAAGTTAATTCCTTGTTCCAGTAAGATTCATTGGATGACTTGTGGCTTCAGTATTTGTACAGGGAAAGAAAACAAATTCTTCCTGTTGATTTTCTCCATACCATGTACAACTCCCTATACTTTGAACATGCAGCCCTTTAATAATAATTTTGTAAACCCAAAGAAGCTTTTTTCTTGTAGGCAAAGGATACAATCCCTCTACTCACTTTGGTTGTCCTCTTTTACATTTTTTCCAGCAACCCAGAATTGTGTATCAACTTCTAGATTTTATAACAGCATCTATGATCTTGGTGGTTTGATTTTCAATCATTTTCTTTGGAGGGGCTTCACAGATTTCACACATGCTGCATACTAAGTAGTCATTATGAGATTGCAGCAGGATATAAATTGAACCAGTCAATCTTCAGCTGTGTTCTGGTTATATTTCCATTAAACGTTTTCATAAATTATTTTGTATGCATCAAGAGGTTTGAAAAAGTAATGACTACACTGCAGCAAACTAAGTTTGGTTTCATATCACTCATCAAGCAAGTTAAAATGTTTCAAATGTTTACACTTGAAATGGTTGATTTTTGTCAGTGTAAGTTTTATAGTTAAATTGTTAGATTTTTTTTAAAATGCACTAAAATATTCATTTGAAACTGTACATTGAAGTTTTTCAAGGTTGAAAAAATTATGGACAATGTTTGATACCCCTTAGTCTCATTTTAATAGCTGACTGTATTCATGAGGAGGTAGAAGGAGTGACTTACAACAGTTCACTTAGTGATGGTTCAAAGTTACAACGGCATTGAAAAAAGTGACTTATAACCATTTTTTTCACACTTACCACCATTGCATCACCCCCATGGTCATGTGATCAAAATTCAGATGCTTGGCAACTGACTCACACTTATGACAGTTGCAGTGTCCTGGGGCCAGGCGATCACATTCTGTGACCTTCAGACAAGCAAAGTCAAACGGGGAAACCAGATTCACTTAACAACCACATTACTAATTTAACAACTGCGGGGATTCACTTAACAATTGTGGCAAGAGAAGTCATAAAATGGGGCAAACCCATTTAATAAATTTCTCACTCGGCAACATAAATTTCAGGCTCAGTTGTGGTTGTAAGTTGAGGACTGCCGTTGGTCGTGTTGTTGATCAGCTTGCACAGCTGTTGCTGCAGCATTAGATGCTTTAGGATAGCGTTTCTCTCAAACTTGGCAACTTGAAGATTAATGGCTGGGGAATTCTGGGAATTAAAGCCCACGCTTCTTCCGGTTGCCAAGACTGAGAAACTTTGCTTTACGATAAGGACAAAACAGTAATAAAAGAGACATACCACTCAAGCTATTTCTATTATCTTAAGCATTTAAGTTTTTTTCAGGTGATAGAAAAGCGAATCATGTTTTATTTATTTATTTAAAAAGACTTATATTTTATACACAGTCCACTTGTCCGCCAAGTAGCATTTGAAATAGTGGATTTGAGAAAGCTTGGATTCTTTTAGCTGTATGCGGTTGATTCTGAAGTACGACTGAATGAAGAGGACTATTGCTTCTTGAACTGTGCAGCCATCCATGCACAGATACATGTAGTCCTTGACTTACAACCACAGTTGGGACCAGAATTTCTGTTGCTAAGCAAGGCAATTGTTAAGTGAGTCAGACTTCATTTTGCTACCTTTCTTTGCCGCGGTTTTAAAGAGAATCAAGCAGTCATTAAACAAAGCCGGCTTACCCCATTGAGTTTGCTTGTGGGTACCCTTTGAGAGCTTCATGCAATGAAATTTCATTTGAACGTATGCCAATTAGTGTATATCCAAATTGACAATGAAGTTATTCTAAGTCTAAGAAGCCAGCTAGGAAGGTGTTGTGGCTCCTCGACTGCTGGCCGAGCTAGCTGCAGAGTCAGATGAGGTGGAGGTAGAAGGAGAGCCTGGGCCAGATTTGGAGCGTTTGGAAGGCTCTGATAAGGAAACAGCATCCGAGACAGAGGCAGAGCCTGGGCCTTCTGTTCTCCCCCAGGTGGAGTGGCAGCTGTCTTTGGGGCCTGAGCTGAGTGAGGGGGACAAACAGATGGGGGCTATCCCAGATGCACATATGTGCAGAGAGGAAAGGAGAGGAGAGCAAAGGAAAGCAATAAGCCGGCTCTCAGGGAAAGGCAGACGCAGACAATAGCCAACCCCTCCCTGGCTGGGCAATAAATAGGAGGTGTTTGGGAGTGACCAGTTGTCATTTCCAGTATATAGCAAGCAATTTGGATTTCTTGGCTAAATAGGTTTGTTGGAACTAATTACATTTGATTTTTTGTTTATCCCTGTGAATAAAAGACTGTTACTGCCCTGTTATAAAAAGTGGGTTGTTTTACTCATGCATAAACATTTTATCACTACTTGCGAAGGCTGGGTGAGAACAGACGGTGGCAAATTGCAACCACATGATCCTGGAACATGCAACCATCCTAAATACATGCTCATTGCCAAGAACCCAAATTTCACATGACTATGGGCATGCTGCGACAGTCTGAGTGCAAGGATCAGCTATAAGTTACTTTTTTTCAGTGCCATTGTAACTTCGAACAGTTGTTGAACAAACGGTGGTAAGTCAAGGATACTTGTACAGGTAGTTCTCGACTTACAACAGTTCACTTAATGATCGTTCGAAGTTACAACGGCACTAAAAAAGTGAGTTATAAGCTTTTTGCATTCTTACAACTGTTACAACATCCCCATGGTCATGTGATCCAAATTTGGATGCTTGGCAACCAACTCCTATTTATGACAGTTGCAATGTCCTGGGGTCATGTAATCTCCTTTTGCGACCTTCTGACAAGCAAAGTCATTGGGATAGCCAGATTCACTTACCAATTTAAGAACTTAACAACTGTGGCAAGAAAGGTCATAAAATGGGGCAAAATTCACTTAACAAATGTCTCACTTAGCAACAAAAACAATCGGCTCAATTGTAGACAGAAGTTGAGGACGACCTGTGTAATGTTCAATGTTTAAACTGCACCTTTAATTATAGGGGCCCCTAGTTCTTGTACCCCAGATTCTTTCTGGAAATATTTACATCCTTTTTCTGGGTTATTGCAGGTGGAGCGTGAGAAAGCTATTCTGCTGGCTAATCTTCAGGAATCTCAGACCCAGCTGGAGCACACCAAAGGGGCCCTCACTGAGCAGCACGAACGAGTCCATAGGCTCACTGAACACGTCAACGCAATGAGGGGTCTGCAAAGCCACAAAGAGTTGAAAGAAGTCGATTTTGAAAAAGGCCGAGATTCTGGGGAAGAAACCCATGATTATGAAGTGGACATCAATGGCTTGGAGATCCTAGAGTGTAAATACAAAGTAGCTGTTACCGAGGTGATTGACCTCAAAGCTGAAATCAAAGCCTTAAAAGAGAAGTACAATAAATGTGTTGAAAACTACACCGAGGAAAAGGACAAGTACGAGAGCAAGATCCAAATCTACGACGAGCAGGTCTCCAGCTTGGAAAAGTCAACGAAGGAAAGCCATGAGAAAATGGTACAGATGGAGAAGGAGCTGCAAAGGATTACAGGCGTTGCCAACGAGAACCATAATACCCTCAATGCCGCCCAAGATGAGCTGGTGACTTTCAGCGAAGAGCTGGCTCAGCTCTATCATCATGTCTGTCTCTGTAACAATGAGACTCCTAATAGGGTTATGCTGGATTACTACAGGCAAAGTCGAGTTACTAGAAGTGGGAGCTTAAAGGGACCTGATGATCCAAGAGGACTCCTTTCTCCACGCCTTGCCAGGAGAGGAACGGCACTCCCTGTAGAAGTCAGGGTGCCAACAGAACAGGGTTCAAAAGAGAGCACAGAAGCCAATAAAGAGCCAAGTCCAACAAAGACCCCCACTATTTCTCCTGTCATTACAGCCCCTCCTTCTTCCCCGGTTTCTGACACCAGTGACATTCGGAAAGAGCCCATGAATATTTACAACCTCAATGCCATAATACGGGACCAAATCAAGCACTTGCAGAAAGCGGTAGACCGGTCACTGCAGCTGTCCCGGCAGCGTGCAGCAGCCCGTGAACTGGCACCCATGATTGATAAGGACAAGGAGGGTTTAATGGAAGAAATAATGAAACTAAAGTCCCTGCTGAGTACAAAACGGGAACAAATAGCAACCCTCCGGGCAGTGTTGAAAGCCAACAAGCAGGTAATTTGGAAACTCTAATTTCCTTTTTTTAAATAATGAGGTGTATAATTTATGGATGTTAAAATAGCTTAAAGGGCAATTTTACAATTGATTTTAAATCTTCTTGTTGCTGTGTTTACTTTTGAGCTTCTTGTGAAATTAAGCAGTGGGATATTAGGTTTGTATGAGGTCCCAGAAGACAAAAAAAGCAGGTACATGTTGCTAATTACTTTTCAAATCAACTTGGATTAAATTGGTACCATTATTCTGATACTGTTAGAAAATTCTGGTCTGGTTTCAATCTGGATCATGAGAGAAATATGCCAGGGGTAGGATTCTACCAGTTCAGACCGGTTGAGGGGAACCGGATGTTACATTTACATCAGGTTCGCCAAACTGGTATTTGAACTGACCATGTTCCCCCTCTCTACATGGCCCATTTTTGATGCATGTAAATGCAGGGTCTGTGCGGATGCTCTGGGAGGGGGAAAAATGGGCCTTCCGGAAGTCTGGAAATGGGCCTGTTTCTGGCTTCCGGAGAGCCTCCAGAGCCTGGGGAAAGCCATTTTTACTCTCTCAGAGACCCGAGGGAAACCTCTGGACCCTTGGGAAGGTGAAAAACGGCCCTCCAGGAAGTTCTAGTAGGCCACGGCCACCATGGCCACGCCCACCCAGCAACTGGGCAGCGAACCTGTTGCTGGGTTTTTTGAACCCCACCCCTGAAATATGGTATAGGGTCTCCTGCTTGAGCAGGGGTTGGACTAGAGGACCTCGAAGGTCCCTTCCAGCTCTATTCTGATTGATTGTTTGATTGAAATGCACTGGATGAGGCTGCTTGGAAAGAAAGTACAGGTATTCCTCAGCTTACGACCACAAATGAGCCCAAAATTTCTGTTGTCAAGTGAAACGTTTGCTAAGTGAACCTTGCCCCAGTTTACAACTTTTCTTGTCACAGTTGTTAAGTGAATCACTGCAGTTGCTCAGTTAATAACACGGTTGTTAAGTGAATCTGGCTTCCCCTTTGACTTTGCTTGTCAGAAAGTCGCAAAAAGGTGACCTCATGATCGAAGGACGCTGCAACCATCATAAATATGAGTCAGTTGCCAAGCATCTGAATCTTGATCCCGTGACCACGGGGATGTTGAAATGGTCAGAAGTGTGACAAATGGTCACAATTCACTTTTTCAGTGCTGTTGTAACTTTGAGTGGTCAATAAATGAACTGTTGCAAATTGAAGACTAGCTATAGTTTATTTGATAGCATAGAATTCAACAATTGAGGTAGTTACAAATTAGGGGTGTGGTTGAGACTGGTCACATTATAGGAAAATTGCTCCTTTGTGAAACTTGTGAATGTGTCATCTGAAATCTTTATTCTGGTGGGCATGCAGCTCCAGTGGAGGAAATTGTCCTTATCTCACTTCACTGTGTATATAGATCTTTTCCCTTTTATGTGCGCCTATAAACTAATCTTGGGGCACCACATTTGTGCATTCAGGAAAGCTCTGTACATTAAAGGGATTTTACCTGTTTTCTATTCTTTGTGAAAGAGATGTTTTTATCAGTTTTAGCCTGGCTGAAACAATCTGGCTATTAAATATCGGCCAAAAGGAATTTAAGGAATTTTGCTCCATTATTTCTTCTTACTTACAATCTGGTATATTCTGGCTTCAGGTGAGGCTGTGAGTTTCATAAATAAAGAGGGTTACAGGGCTGGCTTATGAATATGATATTTCATCCTACAATACTATTTCACGAAGTTCCTGATTATGGAATTGTTCATATTTAAAGGGTCTAAATTTCAGAAATTAGATCTCTATAGTTTAGATATTTTGAGATATTGTGACATTGTTTGATTGTTTTTTTTTAACACGTTGTGGATTCTTTATTGTTGAAATATATCCTTGATGTTTGTTGAGACATTTCTCAGGAACATTATATTAATTTCCAAAATGAAAATAAAGTATGGATGTTAAAATTGAAAAGTTAGCATCTCTTAGTGAAAAAAACCAATGTTACAGCCAAATCTACAGTTTTATACTTAACTGGAAAAATTTACAGAGCTGCCAACTGGAAAGTAAAATCTAAGAACCAAAACAAATCGCCTTATGCTACCTAGTGGCCAGTAGAAGTGAAAACTGGGTATTGCTTTTGCCAAAAGAAATAAGAAAATAATCCTTTGATTTTAATTTTAATCATGATTTCTCATCTATTTTATGCTTAGTTCATCTGGTTTAAAGCTATATACAGCATGCATATATAGGATATATATTTTTATAATTAATATGATTAATTATGCATATTGACCTTCAGAACTCCTGGTGTTGTATAATAAATAAGCAAATGCTCTCATATTTAGAATTTTGTTTATTGAATTTTGTGGGGGGTATACTAATTGCATTCTGATCAGTAAAGTTTATCCATGATCTTGTAGTGCTATTTCTACTCAGAGTGGATAGTCCTTGTCTTACGACTACAATTGAGCTCAACATTTCTGTTGTTAAGTGAAACATTAGTTAAATGAGTTTTACCTCATTTTATAACCTTCTCTGCCACAATTGTTAAGTAAATCACTGCAGTTGCTGAGTTAGCAACATGATTGTTAAATGAATCTGGTTTCCCCATTAACTTTTCTTGTTAGAAGCTCGCAAAAGTTGATCAAATGACCTCGGGGCACTGCAACCGTCACAAATATGAGGCAGTTGCCAATCATCTGAATTTTGAACATGTGACCTTGGGGATGTTGCAGTGACTGCGTGAAAGATGGTCATGAGTCACTTTTTTCATTACTGTTGTAACACTGAATGGTTACTAAATGAACTCTTGAAAGTCAAGGACTACCTATAATAGTGTGATTTAATTAAAAGGAGTATAAATTTCTATCTTGTATCCATATATATGGCTAGTTGCTGATCAGCTTAATTTCTGGGCTGGTCTATATTTTCCATATGTTTATACTGCCATAGGATTAATTGTTTTACTTTTCTCTTTCTTCAGTGACAAATTTGTCTGTTTGTTATTTTAATAACATAGGTAAAACATTTCAGAAAGCATATAATTGATTTTTTTCCTGTATTACTCAATATATACCCAATATTGTCCTAATTCCATAATTATGAAAGCCTAAATACATACTACCACTACATGGACATACCTCAATCCTGCACTAGCATATATTATGTGTCGAATGTTGGTATGATTCTTACAGTAGTCTTTCCCATAAATCAGCCTTCCTAGTCTGGTGCCCTTCAGATGTGATGGGAGAGAAGTCTAACTTAAAATTATCTTAGTTTTAACTATAGTATATATATCCTTCAAATTCTCCATTCCAATACATAAAATATTTTCTTAAAATCTTCTACTATAATCACATGTCACTAAAAAGTTCCTTCCATTTGAAATTCCTAAACTTTATTCTCCCTCCCCATCTTTTAACATCTTAATGGAGAATAAAAGAAGGAGATTTTCTCAACATGTATCTCCTTTCTAAGTCGGTGTTTTTCAACCCTGGCAACTCCCAGAATTCCTTACCCAGCATAGTGAGGTATTCTGGGAGTTGAAATCCATAAATCTTAAGGTTGTCAAATTTAAAAAACACTGTTCTATATTGTTCAGTTGAGGAAGTCTTCTTGCTTCCTTTTAGGCCCTTTATGATTAATTATATTAGGGTTACCTTTCTTTCCAGCTAAGAAAAAAAATTCCAAGTTTTCTTTCATGCATGTTTTTAAGACCCGTATCTTTGTTTCAGACAGCAGAAGTGGCCCTGGCGAACCTGAAGAATAAATATGAGAACGAGAAAGCCATGGTAACAGAAACGATGACTAAACTGCGCAATGAATTAAAAGCTTTGAAAGAAGATGCAGCAACCTTCTCATCCTTGAGAGCCATGTTTGCAACCAGGTACAGAAACAAAGTGTTAAGACAGGAGTTTAACTGGTTGAGCAGGAGTTTAGGTTTGGCTCTGCATGGACAAAGAGTCAAGAACCAAGTCTCCTTGAGTCACACTTCTATTCAGATTTGAACAAAGATGGGTCTTCCCATAACCCAGAATGATGTCAAGCTTTTATTCTTTCCTGGGAAGCTTGTATTCTTTACTGGGTGTCACAAAAAGGAACTAACAAAAGTCTGCTCAGCAGTAGGTAAGCAAAGTACCGAGAGACCCAAACACCCTCCTCCTAGTAATCAACATTTAAGCATGTTCTTCTAAGAACTCCTGTGGTTTTGCTTATCAGTCTTCTCCATATCCAGGACAAATGCTTCCCATTTCAGCCAATTCAATAGAATTCTTTATTGGCCAGGTGTGATTGGACACACAAGGAATTTGTCTTTGGTGCAGATCCT
Organism: Notechis scutatus; assembly: GCF_049901735.1. NCBI lineage: Eukaryota > Metazoa > Chordata > Lepidosauria > Squamata > Elapidae > Notechis > Notechis scutatus. The sequence goes on along the minus strand of NC_142014.1, from coordinate 64,425,787 downwards.
CTCAGTGTACATAAAAGAAAAGATACATTCGGTCAAGAATCATAAGGTACAACACTTAATAATAGTCATAGGGTACAATAAGCAATCAAATCATACTAGGAAACAGTCAATAAAAGGATACAAGGATACAAGCAACAAAGTTACAGTCATAAGTGGTAGGAGATGGGTGAAAGGAAGGATGGGAAGATTAATAGTAATAGTGATGCAGACTTAGTAACTAGTTTGACAGTATTAAGGGAATTATTTGTTTAGCAGAGTGATGGCGTTCAGGGAAAATTGTTCTTGTATCTAGTTGTTCTGGTGTGCAGTGTTCTAATAGCATCATTTTGAGGGTAGGAATTGAAACAGTTTATGTCCAGGATGTGAGGGGTCTGTAAATATTTTCACAGCCCTTTTTTTGACTCATGCAATTGTGGAAAGGGAATTTCATGAAGGCAGTAGTGTCACACACAAAAACAGGAAAAGCCCAAGGGGAACATCAGGTCAGCCAGAAAACAAACTTACATAGGAAAAGGAATCAGATAAAAAGTATTAAAGAATCCCTATAGACAAAAGCCTAAGTAATTAAGAAAACTAGACAAATAGGAAAAGGAAACAAAAGTTAATTTAGAAAACCCTTACAAACACAGGACATACCAAATAAGCAAAACAAACAGACAAAAGACACAAAATATAAATTACAAAAGGGACAGACAGGAGATTGCCACAGAACAAATATGAAAAACTATCTAAAAGAGATTACAGAAAGCCAATAATACAATCTGGCCACCCCGCGGAGTTTGCCTTCCGCACCCCGCGGAGTTTGCCTTCCGCACCCCGCGGAGTTTGCTCTCCGATGGAAATAAAGACAAACTCAAACAGGATTTGAAACATTAGGCACAAATACAAACTCTCACACAAAATCAACTTACAAAGGGAGAAAAGGGTATAAAAAACCAGGGACTTACCATAAGAAGCTAGCTAGCCCAGGAACGCAGACTTCTCGCTGTTCTCCGCCTTCCTGAAAAATAAAAAGATCCAGCTTTCAAGCAGTTGTCCGTATCCTTGCGCCGGAGCTTTCCCAGCAGGAAAATCTAATCCTCGAAAGAAAGGCATTTTGACACCTTTCAATACAGTATACAGGTCCTCAATGGAAGGCAGGTTGGTACTAATCACATCCCAGACATAAACTGTTTCAACTCCTGCCTTCAAAACGACGCTATAGAGCACTGCGCACTAGAACAACTAGACACAAGAACAGGTTTTTCCCAAAAGCCATCACTCTGCTAAACAAATAATTCCCTCAACACTGTTCAACTATTTACAAAGTGTACATTAGTATTACTGTTAATCTTCTCACCACTCCTTATCACCCATCCCCCCCCACTTGACTGTTTCCTAGTATGATTTGATTGTTCATTGTACCCTATGACTATCATTAAGTGTTGTATGTTATGATTCTTGATTCTTAATGAATATACCTTTTCTTTATGTATACTGAGAGTATTTACACCAAGACAAATTCCTTGTGTGTCCAATCACACTTGGCCAATAAAGTATTCTATTCTATTCTAATTGTTTTTTCTGCAGTCCTAACTATCCTCTGAAGTCTGTGTCTGTCTTGTAGGGTTGCAAAACCAAACCAGACAGTTATAGAAGTGCAGATGACAAACTCAATAATTCATCTGTAGAACTGCATCAGCAGCTCCTTGGGCAGCTTGTGCTTTCTGAGTTGGCACAGAAAGAGCATTATTTGTTGTGCTTTTTTGATGACGTTTTTGATGTTAGGTGTCCATTTTAGGTCTTGAGATATGATAGAACCTAGAAATTTGATTCTTTTCTGTCCATAGTATTAATTTGTGAAGGTCACAATAAAGTCAGTAGGGATGATTCCTTTCCTTCCTGTTTCTTTTAAAAATAATAATAGAATTGTTAAATTATATTTATTAAATATTTATTTGGAATGTTAAAAATGAGCATAACCTGGACTTGTGAAGCTAATAAGAAAAGAAAGTGGACTTCAAGATGCATTGGTGGGGAAAAAAATTACTTAAGAATACACTAGCAATTGGAAATGATCCAAGAATTATTTTATTGAAATTTAGCAAGTTACAATGAGTCTTTGTTCTTCAGCTATCAAGAGAGAAGAACATCAACTAAACTCTTATAAAGAGTTGTAGAGATTGAAAAATGAGCATATTACACATTTGGCCATTGACAAATAATTGTTTTAGCCCTGATAAGGGAGACAGTTAAGGGTACAAAGGAATTTGAGGGCCCCTGTGAGAAAGAACACTTTGTTATGCATAATACTTAGCCTGTGAGAACTTGGAATACCAATAAAGTTGATGGTTAATCTAATAGTTTAGAACGAAGACAAAACATGATTTAAAAAAATATCCTCTAAAATGTCAACCTCTTTTAACCTCATACTTTATCAAATTAAACAAGGTTTTTTTAAAAAGTTATTTCTTTTCTTGGTTATTTTTAACTTTAAACAAGGTTTATGAGCTCCATAAAAGAAGCCGCTGCCCTTTGCTTTTAGTGAAAGGAAGCAATAAAAAATGTAAATTAATCTTTCAAAAGAAAGCCTTCACTTATACTATTTAGTACTATTTTACAATTCTATTGATGCTGTATGTTGCATGCACAAAACTACCATTCTTATTTCTCATTGGTTTTATTTTATAACCTCTTGCTTAAATTAGCCATTCAAACATTTGTAGAATTAAGTTCAAGCCCTTGATAAATAATGGGGTCAGACTCCACTTAAATGCAGCATAATGTGATTTTCTAAAACTTAGCTTGTAAAGGATATATAAGCAAACAGGCTCTATTTTCAATAAAATTACAGATGCTTCACTCAGTGACTAAAACAGTAACACAGTATTTGACTCTCTGGAAAAATGCCATTTTGGTTTCATGGATATTTTCTGCTTTAATTTGTAAATGATCATCAAACATTAAGATATTTTTTTTTTAAAAAAAGAAATAGTCATCCTCCTGAAAACAGCCCAGGTAAATGTAGCAGAACTCACTTTCAAAGTAAGAACTATACTAGCAACAAACGCCAACAAAGGAAAATTGCTTTCAGTACCTAGCTGTTCTATGAATACAAGGAAACATGGAAAATACTTTTAAATAACAAAATAACGGAAATAAATAAATGGAAATCGAAATAAATAAATAGAAACAGTGCAAAATACCTCTAGGCTTCATTTCACAACCGCTTTTCAGAATAGTTCTTTTTAAGTATTTTGCATATCAGTGTCTCATTTTTAGAAGCACCTCTTGATGTGTCTTTTCCATTCAGATAGTTCCGACTTATTGCAGAAGCTAACGTGTAATATGGAACAATTATTTGGCCTTTATGACCTGCTTTGAGATGGTCTTGCATATTTCCTATTCATAAATGTTAATACAGTACTTTCACATTAATACACGGCACAGAGGGAGAAGAGAGAGCTAAACACTTATTAGACACTATATATCAGAGGTCTCCAAACTTTAAGACTTGTGGACTTCCAGAATTCTGGGAATTGAAGTCCACAAGTCTTAAAGTTGCCAAGTTTGGGGACCCCTCCTATATATAATATATAGTATCATATTGGTAGCAACATGACAAGGTATTAAGAGTACAGATAGCCCTCACTTAATGACTGCAATTGGGACCATCAATTCCATGACTTAGCACCACAGTCACTAAGCGAAGCATCATGTGACAGCAACAGACTTATGATCTCACATCCCCTTTGATCATTAAGTTAATCATCATGGTCTTTAAGTGGGACTTAAAACTATTTTACTTCTGCTTTCTCTGTTAACTGCGTGCTGCAAGCCAGTTGCAAAGCACACCAATGCAATCATGTGGCTATGAGATGCTGCCGCAGTCATAAATGCAAAGTTGCAAAGCTTTTTTTGTCAGGGTTCCAAGTAATAAATCCATGGCAAGCAACTAAATTCCTCAAAGAATACTTGTAGAGTTGTAATTGCAGGAATGTTCCAATTTTGGAATGGCAAACCTCAGATAAAGAATGTTTCCAAGCAAATACAACTCAGGCAAACAAAGTCACTAATCTATGAATAAAGGAGGATTAGAGAGGGGAAATAGACATATGTTTATTTTATTTATTTATTTATTTATTTATTTATTTGATTTGCCAATTGTTTACAAGATAATAAGTATAAGTGTATACATAGTTGTGAATACATGAAATGGGTACATATAAGAAAAATAAAAGAAAAAAAAAGAATGTTAGACTTTAACTAGAGATAATTAATTGTATAGATTACTGTACTAAACAGTAACGAAAGTTAAGCAGTAACCAAAGTTAACCAATGATGGAGGATAACTAAAAATGTATATAAATGCAAGACTATACTCCAATAAAGATCATCATAATTCAGTTGTTCATGATCAAACAACTCGACTGCCTCGACATTACAACAAATACTTTTATTGGAAATACCATATTGGCACATCTCTGGTGAAAACCAACTCTGAAAACTCCTACAGTTTTCACCTAATTAAAAGTGAAAGATTTTCTACTGTCTCAAAACAATCTGTCACATGGTCCAGTCACTATGCGGTCTAACAACCGGGTAACATCTCTCTGCTTTCCTCCGTCCAGGTGTGAGAATGTCCTTGGTTCCCAAGAGAAAGTATAATGTTTTGGCTACAAAATCTCCTCTATCTCAAATCCCCCCTCCCTATCCCTCAGCTGCCATGTGGCAACACCGAAGTGGTCAAAATAGCTTCAATCAGGCCAGCTTCAGGGTTGACTTTTTTTTTTTTTACACACTGTCATAATTTCGAACTGTTGTTAAAGGACACAATTGATAATCAAGGACTATATTTCATTACAATGGGTCTCCCGGTGTGCTCTGACTTAGGCAGCTCTTTTAAGGCAGCTCTTTATGTTCTCTTAAAAGAGAACATAAAGAAGGATATAAAAGATTGTTCTTTTGATAGTGAAATGTGTGTATTAATGAAAATTGCCAGATCATAAGTTTATCCATCGGTCATTCACCCATATTTGTCAAGCAGAAAATGTTGTCTCGCTTGCAACAAAACCACAGCGGAGCTATGGGAAGCTAGAGGTTTAGCAAGATGGGTTAGCAAAGTATGTGTAATAATCCAGCTCCTTTAACCCAGCAACAGGGGAGGTGGGGGTAACTGGAATTCAAAGTAACCAATAAAATGCTGACAAGTTATATTTCTGTGGTTTAGTACTTCTGAAATGTATAAATGTGGTGTCAAATCTATAGAAAAGCGTTCAGATGTTGCCTTGGCTAAATAGCTCTGAACCTTTGTGCAAATAAAACCATTTCTGATTCCAAGGTCTGAGTCTTGTAATTTCCTGCAACACTTTCTGTTATGGATTTGTGTCCCCAGGTTATTCTTAGTTCATTTGGTTTGAAAGAAGAGTAGATAGATTATATCCATGGTAGAGATTAGGGCAAAAGATGTGCCAGAAAGAACAAAAGCTGCTCTAGAATGTGTGGAGGTGTAAACAACTCAAGGATAGTACTCCTTGAAGAAATGTCCATTTGGCAGATTTGCAACTTTAGCCAATGGGAAATTCCTTTTTATCTTGAAGTGCCTCGAAGGAATTTTGATGCTTCTGCAACCCAGAGGAATTGCTTTTTAGGACTCCTCTCTCCACTTTGAAAGTGTTGATGCTGGTGTCCACATGGTTCATGTTTGCAAAAGAAAAAAGGCTGGCCAGGACGTATGCCCAGACAGCTTAACCTGTTCCTCTTTCCTTCTTTCCCTCCAGATGTGATGAGTATGTCACCCAGTTGGATGAGATGCAGAGACAATTGGCAGCTGCAGAGGATGAGAAAAAAACCTTAGATTCTTTGCTGAGGATGGCTATCCAGCAAAAACTCGCCCTGACTCAACGCTTGGAAGACTTAGAGTTTGATCATGAGCAGTCCCGGCGGAGCAAAGGCAAATTTGGGAAAACCAAGATCGGCAGCCCTAAAGTAAGTGAGGAGGCATCAGCCACCGTGTCAACCATAGACACTTTCCTCCTGCATAGTCAGGGCCCACAACCACCAAACATACTGGTCAGCAGTGGCACTCAGAGGAAAAGGTATGCATGCAGTCCTATTTATAGTACAGTGCAATGGCCTGACTTGACTCAAGGTCATCCACTGAATTGCAAATACATTATATATATTTATGAGAAGAGGTTGGGGATGGGGAGGAGAGAAGTAATGGCTTTTCAAACTGTAAACACGGGCTGTTAATTCCATCTGTCATTTTCTTGTCCCTTTTGATACGGTCGTAGTTCATGCCGTCTTAGCATTTTCAACATATTCTGTATGTCTTGAATGCCTCTGTTTGGGTAGAACTGACTACCTCAGGTGCAGGGCTGAGCCTGTGTTGTAAAAAAGCACATCCACTGAAAAAGGGAACATTCTAATAAAATTTGGTGCTAATATATTTCCCTCAGTGGGTAGAAGTGTTTTCATTCCCATGTGCTTCTCAGTGTATGTGTCAAAAAAAGCACAAAGAACGAGCCTCCAAGATAAACCCATATATGATTATCCTGCTAAAGGCCGCACTACTGTAAGGAACAATTTCCAACAACCACTTCAAGTGTGTATTCCTACAGGTTTAGTTCTGTTCGGTGTAACTGTTAACCACAATTATGTAAATATGTAGGAAGTCTCCATTCTAAACAAAGAACAGACGGTGACCCACCAAGCCATACACAACGATATATTTATGATGTTGATTTGTAGTAGATTTACGTTGCTGTGGAACAACGTTAATTCCTGGCAACATTCACAAACCATCTCTAGTGATGCTGTCCCTAGTGTGATGAGTGGCAGCAAGAATAGATTGTATTGAATGAATGCCAGGACATCACAATATTGACTTGGCTTGATTGATCACTCAAGTTGAACCCTTTACCTGTTATTTTTCCTGAGATATACAAAATCCCTCCCTAGCATTCTATTATGGGGTGATAGCATACTATTATGGGGTGACAGCAATTATAGAAGATGTTAGCAATATTTTGGGTGATTTCTCAGGAGGGTGGGTGATGTGTGATATTTAATTCCAGGGGCCATTGCTCAGTAATTAAAGTAAAAACTCTTTTGTTTCCGTATGTATTTTTTTCTTGGATCTTCTGCAAGACAATTCTCACCTTCCCCTTGTGATCAGAGCCATTCCAGGACTTCAGGGACCTATCTACTGCCTTTATTAAGAACCCCCCCAGATCACACCTCCACAGAGTCATTTCTTCTGAGGGGCCCCATTTCCATGAATGAACCCTTCCATGGGCACCGTCTCAGCAAGGAAAAAAGGTTAACCGTAGCCATCCCAGGTAAACATTTTTTCCTTGGGCACATGTAGTGCAAAATGATTAGCTTAAGTAGAAGGGGAATCCTCTCCAAGTGCTCTACATGCCATCTTTAATTTGGACATATGCTCACCTCTTCAGAAATGAGCATCCGCAAAGTACTTTCCCAAAGCTCATTTTTGACGAAGCAGATGGAGGGTTTAATACAAAAGATCTTCTACTTATTTAAATTTCTACTAAACAAAAGATATAGTGGTTCATATTTCTCTCTGGTGAAGGGTTAGATCGGTGTTTCTCAACCTTTGCAACTTCAAGGTATCTGGTGGAATTCTGGGAGTTGAAGTCCACGTATCTTAAAGTTGGGAAACACTGAGTTAGATAGTGATTTAGAAGCATCTCAGTGAAATAAGCTTCCCTGGGCCTTCTTCTCTCATTATGAACTAAGTAACTTGTAGACTTTCTAGCTCATATTAAGCCAAAGTTATGTGTTTTGCCTGGATTAAATAGCAAACATTAAGACAGATTTCCCACCCACCCCCAGTTCAGAGGTAAAAAATACTCTCTGGATAAATACTGAAGGCTGCCAACCACAGGAAAAATGACAGATAAGATCTTTTGCCCCAACATTAATTCAAAATTTGTAAAAACGGTTTATGAAGTCTCATGCAATGTGACCAGTGCTCATAAAACTTTAGCCACTAACTTTTAAATTCCCTTTCTATATATCTGTGTATAAAACATATGGGCAAAACAAAAGAGAAATATAGAAAAAAGAAATCTTTTGCATACATACTCCACTGTACATATAGAATATGATGGATATATTTTTATTCAGAAAATAGTGTTAGTCTTTTTCTCAAATTGCATTCTGTAGGAATGTTTTGATAAGAATAAGTGCTTACTTTCCCTGTGAATCATGATTAAAAATAGAAGCTTAGGAAAGTACTTACTATATACACAAGGCAGAACCTAACTTATTAGCTCTAAAAGAAATAACTTTTTCATAAACTGATATATGGAGGGCTTTGGCTGTTCTAGACCTTGGATTTTCAACAATCTTCTCCTAATAGAGTTTAGTCACTTATGCCAATCAGCTTTGCTAGTTCAAAAAGGGTGAAAATGTAACCAGTTTCCAAACATTAGTATAAATATTCAAAGAAGCCATGGGTTTACCATCGGCAGTTACTGACTCTCAAACAAAATCTTTTTATATATATTTTTTTGCAATTATTCCCAACCTGTAGCCATGATTTAAACTTAGTTTAAAATGCCAGTGTGCATTTTATGTCCAAGATTATAATCCTAGTTTATTTCTAATTGGTTTTCAAGACTTGATCCTTGCTAATTTGTAAAAGTATGAGAGCAGAGAAGATAAAGAAAAAAAATGTTGCTTAAGCTAAATTGCTTTTTATTGCTACTCTCATCTCCATTTCTTCACTTTTCATCCTCTTTCAACATTCAGGTTTCCTTGCTCAACCCTTTCCTTATCTAGCATTTTGGCAATGTCAGAATGCTCCCGCTTTTTTTTTGCTGTGGCTTTTCATAGAAAAAAGACTATTGCTTTTAAAATGTAGATAGTACTCATTTAGAGCAAAATGAAATTTTTTTAAAGGGGAGCAAGTGTTGATACTCAGCATTGATTGCAGATTGTTTAGGATGGGTTTGATGTTTTATAGACTAATTTATTTAATATCAACAAAACTGGGATTCCTCATCCTCATCCTTTTTGACCTGGGGCACATTAATCAGTTAGATAAAATGCTATAAAGTGATTGCCAGGCCAATCAGAAAACGAACTGCTGTCTACAGAAATATTTGTAGTGATACATAGGCAGTCAAAATATAAAACAGATTTCTTGTTTCAACAGAACTGGTTTTTAAAAAAATAAAAAATGGTTTAGTTACAGAACATAAATAAAAGACAGGGCTGAAGTCTTGTTTTCTCTCCTTCCTCCACAAAGCATAATAAATATCACTTTCACAAAAGAGAACTTGTAGTACTTCAACCACTCTCCTGTTCAACTTTAAGTTGTTGTGTGCAAATGCTGAAGAGGAATCATCTTATGATACAAAACTGCCCTATTCCATCTTGGAACTCAATGGAATTCACTTTTTAATAGAACTACAGTCTAAACTACTGTATTGGATATGAAACAGAACAATATCAACTTGTCCATTTTTCAACAATCTCAAAGAACCGAGGTTTAAAAATTGTCTAAATATCTTCTGAGTGGAGACCACAAAGAACAAGGTTAAATATAGTTTTAGGTGCTTGCTTTAAAGAAAAATCTTGCTATACATTTGCAGATCAAAGCATAGTTTCAGAGAATATGTATGTGGAGTATGTGGAGCTCAAGAATAATTAGTTTAGAAAAAAGATAGATGTTAACTAATTAGTATAAATAAAAGCTGAAAAGTCATATTGACATAGTTTCTTAGATGGAGAACCTTGACACATTTCAAGCAATTGCAGTGGTGTCACTCAACCTTTTTATAATTTCCACATTTGAAAGGATGCTCCCTCTTCTTGACTGTTGATTACAGTTTTTTATTGTTATAATATTATGTTTTATACTATGTTTGATTTTGTATACTTTAAAGAATATGAGGCAGTTTATAAATCTTAAACTATAATCCATTATATATAATCCATTATATATCCATTATATAATCCACTATATAATTTTGTGGCTGGGATTGTACTCCAGAAAATTCCACAAGCATCACCTTTATGAACTGGTAAGTCAAACTTGACTCCTGGGGTCTAAATGCAAACATCCATGTTGGTGTTTTGTTTTATGCAAGCAGTTTGCCATTGACTTTAAAAAAACAAAAAACTTCTTACAGCTGTAGATTTCCCATCTCACCTGACTGTACAGATAGTCCTCGATTTACAACAGTTCATTTAGTGACCGTTCAAAGTTACAGCAGCACTGAAAAAAAGGACTTATGACAGTTTTTCACACTTATGACCATTCTAGTCTCCCCAGGGTCATGTGATTAAGATTCATACCCTTGGACTCATATTTATGACATTTGCAGTGTCCAAGGGTCATATGATTACCTTATAAGCAAAGTCAATAGGGAATCCAGAGTCATTTAACTACTATGTTGTTAACTTAACAATTACAGTGATTCACTTAACAATTGTGGCAAGAAAGGTCATAAAATGGGACAAATTTCATTTAACAAATATTTTGCTTAGCAACAGAAATTTTAAGCTCAGTTGAGGTTTACCTGTACTTAGTTTTTTCAAGATCAGCTAGGTGCTGTCATTTGCTGTGACCTTCCAGAACCTACTACTATGTTTCCCCCAAAATAAGTCCCAACTGGAAAATAAACCCTAGCATGATTTTTCAGGATGCTGGTAATATAAGCCCTACCCCAAAAATAAACTCCAATTAAGATTGTCAACCAGACAGATGCATTTAGTACCATATTTCTCCCAAAATAAGATTTAAGTAGAAAATAAGTCATAATGTGTCTTTTGGAGCAAAAAATAATATAAGACCCAGTGTTATTTTGGGGAAAACATGGTATCTCTATAGGACCTAGTAGATATGTACTGCACAAAGTTCTTCTTAAAAAAAATCTCCCATAAGTTTCAAAGAATTCAGGCAAAATATTATTTTATGACTAGAGTCCTGGCTGAAAAATGGAAGGAAAATAAATCAGAAATTGACCACCCTACCTTTGGTGAGGTTACTTGACCCAGATTATAGTGGACAAGATAGGATGAAAACAAATGGCATTATTCAAACCCAAACCACTGTATGATTTCACATCTAGTTGTGAGAGGCAATCAAAATAAATTATTATTAATGTTACCTTGACAAAACCATCTCTTTTGTACTTTGCTTATTACTTACAAGTTCCTCTCTTCTACCTCTCTAAAGTCGTGGCTCCAGTGGAACCTTTCCAAGTACAGGACATCTCTCCTGAGGAACACTTGAGAGCCATTTTGATGGATTTGGCATCTAGGCCCAAAACATGTTACCAAATACAAGGTGGGGGTATTTTTAGTCATATAAGTAATTCTACCACCACTAATAATTACTTTGTTGGATGTTTGGCTAAAGTTGGTCCCTAGATACTATGTCTTTGGTGGAAATAGGTTAAACTGGTATATTTTTAATGTTAAATGCAAGAGACTAATAGCCCCATACCCCTTTTCCAAGACTCTCTTGTAATTTCTTATAGTCCATATTCTTGCTTTGTTGTCCCAGTCAAATGTAGAGAATAGAATTAAATAGAATAGAACAGAACAGAACAGAACAGAATAGAATAGAATACTTTATTGGCCAAGTGTGATTGGACACACAAGGAATTTGTCTTGTTGTAAATACTCTCAGTATACATAAAAAAAAGATACATTCATCAAGAATCGAGAATCATAAGGTACAACATTTAATGATAGTCATAGGGTACAATAAGCAATCAAATCATACTAGGAAACAGTCAATATAAATTGTAAGGATACAAGTGACAAAGTTACAGTCATACAGTCACAAATGGGAGGGGATGGGTGATAAGGAAGTTTGTTTGAATACCCTTTTAATGTCTCAAAGCAATGTAAAAATAGAATAAAATGTTTCAGGGATATATATATATATATATGTATACCGTGTTTCTCCAACAATACGTCCTCCACCAATAGGAAGCCCCACCATGTTTTATTGGCATAAAATCAAATTAAGCCCCTCCCCCCAAATTAAGCCCCATATTAAACATGCGAAATGGGGGGGAAAGCGGGGGGGGGCTTGCCGTTAGTAAGTACTTTTGTTGCATGCCCGGATATGGTGCTGCCTGCGTTGGTGGGGCACTTCATATCGGGAGACCTTCCACCGTTGCTTCTCCCTTCTCCCTTGCTGCCCCTTCTCCCTTGCTGCCGCGGCGTTTGGTGCAGCCACGTGTGGCCAGTCAGGGCTCCTCCCTGCAACCGGAGCCCTGAGAAGACACTTGCTTCAGGCGCTCCCGTCTTCCCTTTGCTTTCAAGGTAAAGCGAATTATTTTACAAAGCCTCCCCTGCCCGAGAGGGCAGCCCAACCCACGTGGGAGGCTAACTTCCCGGGCCTCTTCCGTTCCTCCCGACCTCCCTACGCTGCGCGCCTGACGCGCCGCTCCCTTCAGCCCAGCGAGCTCTTCCACCTCAAAGAAAGACCAGGCGGGCGGCTGCGGAGCAGCAGCAGCGGGTCTGAGCCGCCGCAACGGAAACAGCCACCACCCGTAGCCCGACGTGGGGAGAACGAGCGAGGTTAGCACCCGCCAGCCCGGGCGAGATTTGGGAACGAGGGGCAGGAGGAGTCACGCACACACCTGCGGCTCACTTTCCCAGCTTTGCCCAGCCCTTACGGCTCTGGCGCGGCCCTGGCGGGCAGCGAGCGCCTCCCGCCGGACCCTCCGCTCATCCTGCCAGGGCGCCAGGCCATAGGGCTGGGCAGCTGATGGCTCCTGCCCTTTCCCAAATCTCGCTGCGGCGGCGCTATCCGCGCGGGCTATGGGGATGGCTGTCCGCTGCGGCGCTGACCGCTGCTGCTGCCCGCAGCCGCCCGCCTGGCCTTTCTTTGAGGTGGAAGAGCTCGCTGGGCTGAAGGGAGCGGCGTGTCAGAGGCGTGCAGCGTAGGGAGGTTGGGAGGAAACGAAGAGGCCCCGGAAATTAGCCTCCCCACATGGGGTTGGGCTGCCCTCTCGGGCAGGGGAGGCTTTGTAAAATAATTCGCTTACCTTCGAAAGCAAAGGGAAGACGGGAGCGCCTGCAAGTGTCTCCTCAGGGCCCCGGTTGCAGAGAGGAGCCCTGACTGGCCGCACGTGGCTGCGCCAAACGCCACGGCAGCAAGGGAGAAGGGAAAGCAACGGTGGCCCGAACCCAAGGTCTCCCGAATATCCAAGCTGTCGCCGCCCGCCCACCCACCCGAGGATGCAAGGGGAGAATTAAGTCACCCCCGAAAAGACGTCCTAGCCGTTTTTCGGGGTCAAAAAAAATAAGGCCCGGCCTTATTATGTGAGAAACATGGTATGTGTGTGTGTGTGTGTGTATGTGTGTGTGTTATATATATATATATATATATATATATATATATATATATATATATATATATATATATAAATGTTTTCTGAAGTTCTCGTGGGTATTTGTATGTGGATCTTTGGTTATTCGGGTTTTCTCCCGCGTAAGATTGGAAGTATCTAGGCAACGTTTCGATGAAGTCTCATTCATCATCTTCAGGCTTGTGTCTTCCGCTCTGTGCTTCTCACACACACACACACACACACACACACACACACACACACACTATTTTTCTTTATAAAGGAAAATAAAGGGAAAACAGCCTTTTCCTTATTGCTGTCCATGAAAAATGCCTGTAGGAACAAAGAAAATGAAATACAGTGAGACTTAGGTTCTGTTCTTCCAGAGAGATAGAGAGTTGAAAAGAACATCTTTTACAACACTGGCAACACAATATCTGAGACTGATTCATTTGCTTATTCTTCCTTTTCTAAATTAGAGATACAGGCATCAGCCAAGAAAAACAAATTACAAATATGAAAGAAATGAGACTCTATTCTAGCATTTTTCAATATCGGCAACTTTAAGATTTGTGGACTTCAACTCCCAGAATTTCCCTGCCAGTATGGGAGTACTTCAGTTCTGGAGTTGAGTTTACACAACTTAAAGTTGCTAAGGTTGAGATACACTGCCCCTGTTCAGTTATGCTCTACACAGAATAGATATGGGGAAGAAGAAGCAACAACAACAAAAGCTTTTCCTTCTTTCAGATTGTGGGGGAGGACAATCTTTCCCATAAAGAGTGCCCACTGCAGCAATTGGGGTCAGTAGCTTTAAGATGACCTCATGGTCCCCATATAAGACTGTGATGCTGAAAACACTCCGCATACATGTTCACAGCAAAATCTTACACATGAACTCCTGAGTTATCCCAGGAGTTTGTCTCTTTATTGAGGCCTGTTATCCAGAAAACTCAGGTTCTTCACCCTGTGCCCAGGCTGATAGCCAAATCTGGCCCTAGGTTCTGCCTCAGTTTACCTTCCCAATAAACAATCAAGTCGGAAGATCATTTAAAAAGAGTCTATTAGGGTACCCTGATAAAGTGGGATCTCTATGATAAAGGAGAGCGAGAACATCGAGCCTCATGTTTCACTCCTTTTAATCGTTAACAAAGAAAATGTAAGAGGAAAATTGATTGGGCAGGATAAAGTAACCTCCCCTTTGCCTAGGAAATCAGTTACATGTAGTCAAACATGTTACCTATTTGCATCCCATAAAATCACATATGCTCATTAAAATGAGGTCTGAAGTCAAAAGGGGCATAAATTGTAAGGAAAAGGGTTGTTTGGAGTTCACAAAAGAGATAAACCAGACCCCAATTTGTTCTAATGAACTTTTCCCTATCTGGAGCTAGTCTCCAGCTTGTTTATCAGTTAAAAGCTGATCAACCTGAACATCATTTGAAAAGAGAGAAAATAAATCGAACTAAAATCCAAAGTGTTAGCTAGCAAGTTACAAAATCCATGCCATGTACCCCTCAAGGCCCATTATACCACACCACATAGGTGGAAAGGATTAAGACTTTTATCTCTCTATATAAAAGCAAAATACTACTCATGCATCATCACAAAATCTCCAGAACCGTAAAGCCTACAAACTTGAAATTTGGTACATATGTTCCTCTTGGCTTCTCAGTGCTCATTAAGAAAGGATTTTTTGAAATGACCATCAGAGCATTAGTATTTCATGTATTATTATTAACACGCTCTGATGCTAAGGAGTTATCCTCCCTCTCCCCACCTGAAAAGAAATCTGTTCCAAATGCAAAACACAAGCAGAGGAGTTTCAGTTTTAGTTTCACAGCACCAAGCAGCTTTCTACAGAACAGTTGAGCTCAGCCACGGCCAGGCTCCTTGCTGTATCATTCTTGCTCACACTGCAAATACAGTTTCAGTTTCCAAACAGCCCTCAACTCTCACACACTGACAGGACGCTACCCAGATTTCAGATAATTAGAGTTGGAAGGGATCTTGTAGGTCATCTAGTCCAACCCCCTGCCCAAGCGGGAGACCCTACACCATTTCTGACAAATGGCAGTCCAATCTCTTCTTAAAAGTCTCAAGTGATAAGATGAATACCGATGGATGCTGGTAGGCAGAGACAGAATTTTTTCCCCTTATTTTTCTCCCCCAAAACTAAATCTGACCACATAGTTTTATAGCGAAGCACAGGTATCGAGCTAGTTTTAAAATAAAAGGTTTCCCAGAAGGAAGTTTCAAAGTGAGCACACATCTCTTCTTGGAATGAACCATTTTTATGCAATTTTGAACAGTGTGCATGCTGCAGCTATAAACCAAACCTGAAAACCAACTTCATACATACATTCTCAGCAATCATACTGTAGTAATGTAGGTCAACTAAAGTTTGAAGGTATACAAAGGGCTTTCATCTTACTGTAGAGTTGTAATTGCAGGAATGTTCCAATCTGATGGCAAACCTCAGATAAAGAATGTTTCCAAGCCAATACAACTCAGGCAAACAAAGTCACTAATCTAAAGGAGGATTAGAGAGAGGAAGTAAACATATGTTAGACTTTAACTAGAGATAATTAATTGTGTTAATTACTATTATGCTAAACAGTAACGAAGGTTAAGCAGTAACCAAAGTTAACCAATGTTAGAGGATAACTAAAAATGTGTATAAATGCAAGACTAGACTCCAATAAAGATCATCATGATTCAGTTGATCATGATCAAACAACTTGACTGCCTCGTCATTACAACAATCTTACAATAACATTCTTGCACTAAGCAGTCATCATTACAACAATCTTACAATAACATTCCTGCACTAAGAAACATTCCTCTGGTGCTAGGGTGCTATCTATCACAACACAACAAAGCTGGCATTCCTATTTACAAAGACAGATGATCTGGTTTCCCCCTAGTGCTGTCATATATGCCCAGCAAGTAGGTTAACCAGTGGAATAGATACAAAATGCCAGAGCTACACTTATGTAACAAATAATAAACAATACATGAATTAAACATGATTAATCAATACATGAATGAAAAGCATGAATAGGTTAAAATGGGCTGTCTCACTAAGGCCAATCAGATTAAGCTCAAATTACATATTAAACTAAATTTGAATTTAGAAAAGGAGGATTAACCAGATCATATGTTTTAATGGAAAAACACATGTATAGGAATTCCCTATAATTCCCCCTTTTTTTGAAAAATTAACTCCAGTTATCACAACATATATTTTAAAGTGTGTGTGACCTGCACTTTAGCTCATGCAGCACAAAGCTATTTATACTTAGTGTATTATTTGATCTCTTTTGCATGGTTTTTCAGTGTAGAGAGTCAGTTTGCTATAGTGATTAACGTTCTGGCCTAGAAACCAAGACACTGAAAATTAAAGCTTCATCTTAAGCAGGAAAACTGGCTGGGTGGCTTTGGGCCAGTTACTTTCTTTCAAGTTCAACTCACCTCACAGGGTTGTTGTGGGGAAAATAGGAGGAAGATGTCTGCCACCTTGTGAGAAACGCACTCAGAGAGATTTGACAGTCATAAAGTGAAGCAGCAAACAGTTTATTTTAAAATATGTTCTTGCAAGAGGGGTGACCAAGAAGCAGGCACACCCAATAATAGATTTCAGCAACATTTTATTCCCGAGCCCAGTTTCCTCCCTTGTCCAACCTTTTTCGGCAGTCCTTACAGCTGTTTCAGTGGTCAGCAACACTTGGAAAGGGTTTTCCACTCAGGAAGTGGAAGATTCTTTCCAGGATTTGATCAAGATCCGTTTTCCAGGCTGGATGCTGTGGACTTCAAACTCAAATGGTGGCCACTGAACAAGAAGTCCTTTGTTTATGAGAAAAGACAAAGAAGGCAACAGCCCCAGTATATAATTCTTAAAGAAAGACATCTTTGGTCTCGAAGTGGGGTAATTCTCCAATTCCACCCATGTAAGGTAGGCCAAATAACATTTCATAGGGAGATACTCCCAAGTCTTTTCTGGGTGCTGCTGTTCAATATTCAAATCACTCTTGTGGGAGCACCACAAAGAAGCAACAGAATAGCTAAGAAGACAAATGATTGCCTCCCCCTCTACTGAACAGAGTAAAAACGGTTTATACAAAACCTTTGCTTTCAGAGAACGAAAACAACCTGTTGTAGCCTGCCTGCAGCTGATGGAGCTGGCAGCAGAGTCAGACAGTGAGGAGGTTGGGGAGGAACCTGGGCCAGTCCTGGAGGCTGAGGAAGGCTCGAATGAGGGCTCTGCGTCAGAGGCAGAAATAGGGCCAGGGCAGGCTGGCAGTTATTAGCTGCCTTCGGGCTCAGATAGCAGTGAGGCGGGGGAGCAGCTGGAGCCTGTTCCCAGCCTGCTCATGTGTAGAGCTGCAAAAGAAAAGAACAATTATGAACTAAGGGTCGATGTGGAAGTAAGGCCACAGGTGAACGGTGAATGGCCCCTCCCACAGGGATTAAAAGAGAAGCAAAAGGGAAGGGGGCTTTTGCAGGAAACAATTTATTTGTTCGTTCATTCCAACCTCATGAAGATTTGTCTGTGTAACCTAGAGCAGCGGTCGCCAACCGGTGGGCCATGAGAAAATTTTGGTGGGCCACAGAAAAATCTCACCCCAGAGCACCCCCCCCAAAGCAATTAATCTAGGCTGCGCAGAAACACAAGGCTGCACAGCTCACATGGCCCGCAGGAACCCTTCCCACCCACTCACTCCTTACCCGGAAAACTTGCCTGCTAAATTTCTATTTTTCCTTTTTCCGACCATCATCTGTTCTGCTGTGCTGGGAGATTTAGATTAGCTAAGAAGCAGAAAATGGTTGGATTTCTTGCTTTCTAGTTAGTCTTTAGATCTTCGGCTCTGCTTTTAAGTACAGCCGAACCTCCCTTAGGACTGAAGTTTTGCTTGCAAGCAAATTCAGTGCAGACTCATGGCAAGCAAATTTGAGAGACTGAACTAGCTGATGGCAGGTAGATAGATCTCTGAATGAATCTGTGATTCTGTGAGCAACTCAATCTGCCTGCCTGCTTTGCCTGATTTTGGGTAAAAGTTGCTCTTTTTTTATTAAAAAATCAATATTCATATAAATATAATATTTACATACAATCCATGCCCAGCCAGTCACATGACCACCAAGCCACACCCACAAATTAGGCCATGCCCACAGAACCAGTTAGTGGTCCCTGGGATCTAAAATTATGAGTTTGGTGGTCCCTGAGGTCCAAAAGGTTGGCGACCCCTGCTTTAAATTCATTCTTCCTTGCAACATAACGTTATACTGTTCTGGTGAATTACTTCACCAGGGTTCTTTTAAACCACTTTTAAAAGGTCCATGTGTATCTATTGCCCTTTTGGGCCCATATCCACTTTTCCTTAAACTTTCTTGCCCATGGCCATAATGTTTACAATTATTTCCCTTTCATTCTGCATAATAACAATCTCCAATCCTAAATCTTAAACCCTTCCCGGCCAAATTACACCTCCTTTCTACTCGTACAAAGTCGCACCATACTCCAAGTTCTTTTGCTACAGCCTGGACTATATTGGATTTAAATATCAATGCTTCTACTACATGTCTCCAAATTCCCTGAGTCTTAATCTTCCCCTCCCTTTGCTTTCCTGGAGGTATATAGTTCATTTCCTCCTCTGGGGTCCAACTTTAAGGTTCATCAGGGGGTCTTGAAAAGCTGGATCAGAAAACAAGTGAGTCTCAGACACCGCTAATTCTCAAAATCCATCAATTTAGCTAGTTCTTCCCCCTCCTTGGGTCTACCTCTAGGACATGTTTCATCCCTTTTCTTATCAGGCTATACCATAACATATGTACTATAAAAGGGGGAAGTAAGTCTAATTAGTCATTTTGCACAATTCGGCATTTACGTACTTATCTTACACCATCTGTTATTTTCCATACCCACCCTTGCCATCTAGCTCTTTACAGAAAAATATCTAGTTCATAGGTCATTATACTTAGACTTAGATTCAGGAAATTTCCTGATTTTCACAATATCATATTAAGCAACTTCTATAATGTCTGCGATATAAGCTAAGGAACTTCTGCTAATGATAAGAATACTTTTCTGGTAACTTTCCACTTTGCTTCATTCCCCCCTTTGAAACTTCACTTAAATCCTTAGATTACTGTGGAGTTTCATAGATGGGAGAGATATCTTCTACTGTGTTCAATTTCTCATATTCCCACAAAAACATAGCCTTGTCTGCAGCCTTCTTTTCTACTAGCATAGAAAGACGGTTGGAGATTACTTGCATAAAGATGGGGAGAATACATGGTAGAATAACACATCCTGCTGCTATCATTCCAATGAGTGCAACTATGGCTTGGAGGCCAGGTAATTTAGGGAACCAAGATCCAAATATCTCGCCAAATTCAAACCCATTCCATTTGTGAACAGGTACATGTGCAGTGTTTTCTATACATCTAGCACTTTGTTCAATGATTTCACCAATATCATCGAATTCCAGACAACAATTTGTAAAGTTGAATTTTGCACACACTCCCCCTTCAGTGGCTAAGAGGAAATCTAGGGCCAGATGATTTTGGTATATTGCATCTCTAAACTTTTTCTGCTGGATTGCTATTGTACATAGAGATTGAGCTGTTTCATTTACAATCAATTCTATGACCGCTTGTAATCAGATAATGCAGTTTAGCATATTTATTGGGGTGCGATAGCCATAACTGCCATCAACGGCCCAAGTGGGAGGGCCACTCATCATCACTCCAGTCCCCTATCTTATAATCTGCTTTTAGTTGTCTACCCTTCCAATGGTCAGCCTTTACTACTTAGGGCTGATTAAGTGGTAACATAAAGAAGGCTGGGTTTATGATACCTAAGGTACATGCTCCTTTCCATTTTAAGGGCAGAGTACTGTAAGCCATAATGCCACAAATCCAGTGTACACCGGGAGGGGCTGCAGTAATGTTTTCCAAGGAATAATTGGACCAGAATTGGTTTGTATTATTTGGCCAGTACTGCCAAGTGTTAGTAGTTTGATTCCATTCGTGTACCTCTAGACAGTCTGTATCCCCTACTGATGGTCCCTCTCCCTGTGAGTTTGCCAAACACCATTGGGCCACAATGGGTGTATCTAGTTCCCACCTGGACTGAGGCTGATGTCTGGGCATGGCCGTTAAATTATAGGTGATTGAGTAGTTCCATTCCTGGGCTGTCCATGGCCATTGGTCCCCCATTTTAGTACCCCCACATACGTAGCCGCTGGTAATATTTAAAGTATGCACTATCGTAGAGGCCAATTCCAGAAATAAATTGCGGGCCTGCTGGGATGGTTGAAACTCGATATCAACTTCCTTCCAAAATTCAGAGAAATATCTAGTATAGTTTCTAGTAGGATGATACCTGGTTTCCAGAGACAAATGTATGATACCTCCCGGATCAGTGCCTTGTGCCCACAATCTAATCCTCATCGTTGACCCATATCTGGAAATCCATTGCTGGATGTTAAATATAGTAATGTTGACATAATTACATTGATATGGCATACAGTTTGTGAGCGCATGTACCCTTTTGTTATCTGGAGGTAAGTTCCCTTGCCCTTATTTGAAGCATAAATGGCCCATGCAACACAATCCCAGGTTGGACAGAATCTCTCATCCGTGTTTCTACAGTCCCCCTTTCCAGTCCCTACTGGGTGATTATAAGGGCAAATATAAACATCAGATTGGGTATACGTTCTGTGCCATGACAAGGAAGACCCGCAGGAAGTGGGCCACTGGGCCACTTTGCAGACATCAAACGAAATGGTACTTGGGCTAGTGGCTGACAGTATCTGTGTCTGGGAGATGACTGGACCACTACTCGAGCCTCTACTTCTAGCTACCAACCATGTTTGTGCTGGATTAATCCTGGGGTCATAGCATTCATTCTTTTGGGCACAGATAGAGTACCAGGTTCCTTTATAGCAACAAGGAGTTGCTTTTCTCTGACATCTGTAATGGGTATGATACACCAAAGTCGTGGTAGCTGTTCTCCCTTTCAACACAGTTTTAATACATACTGTGCAATTGTTGGGACATAAGGGATTTTTAGTAGCTGGAGCACTTGATCTTTCAGCTCGCCTTTCGCTTTTTATGTGAAAGATAGGCGGGAGATCATATCTATAACATAAAACTTCCCTCCGTCCCATTGCACCTTTTATATGTCCTTTGACCATATGCACAGGGGGGTACATGGAAATAGGTGCATAAATCTGGCTTCCCAATCCTGGCATGTAGAGCCCCTTCATTAGTTAGGCATTGAGTACATGTAGCTAATCCAGTAAGTGCTTTTTCCTTAGGTGGACTTTCTTTATCTGTTGTACTTTGGGGTATGCGGACATGCCTAATGGGTACCCATGGAGTGCGCAGAAGATAACATCTTATAGTGTTGTTGTACATGCACTGCCAATATCTAGTTCCCTCATGCTCACACTGAGGGAGATTAGCAGTGGAACAATTAGGAAACTTGGTTACATTATAGGCAAAATGCCTGCCTGTGGGTAGTAGGGGTCCCCAACCACCGGGCCGCGGACCGGTCCAGGGAGCACTCTGTACCGGGCCGCAAAGAAGCATGGAGCACTCTGTACCAGGCCGCAAAGAAAATAAAAAAAATGGCGGCTTTCTTCGCCTTCGGTGAATGCTGCTGGGTTCAGGGATCAAGGACACAAATGAAAGAAGGGGAGGGAGGAAGCAACCAAAGCCTGTCCTGCTCTCTGACTCAGCGGCTTTGGTTTCCTCTCGCCTCGTTCCTCTCTCAGTCGCTCTCTCGCTCTTCCACCAGCCCAGGAAGAAACTGCTTCAAAGAAGCGGGGTGGGGGTGGGGGTGGCTTTTCCTGTTGCCGGAGCAGCTTCAGCTGAGAATAATAACTATTCGGCTCTTTTTATCAGCCGAAGCTGCTCCGAAACAACCAGAAACGCAGGCAGGCAGAACGGAGCACTGGATTGAACTGCGCGCGTGCGTGCGGGTGGGGGTGAACGGGCGCTTCAGAAGAGGTGCGGCGACAGGAAATGCCACCCCAGGCTTCTTTGAAGCAGTTTCTTCCTGGGCTGGATGTTAGAGGTCCATCGTAGCTCTGAATAATCCCTAAACAAGGATTACAGGAGCTTCCTAGGGAAAACACACTGACTAAATGCTCCTCATTCAATTCCTGTTTTCACCAAACAGAGATAAGAGAAACATCTGCATGAAATTTTGTAGCTACACAGCTGGGCAACACCTAGAACTAGAGAGACTGCAGTCAGGTGTCTTTAATGCTAGTTGTAGGGTAAACATAAAGTTTTGGGAATGGAAAATAGAATCTCCCCCCGGGTCCTTGAAAAAGTGTTTCTGCTTGAAACTGGTCCCTGGTACAAAAAAGGTTGGGGACCACTGCCATAAAGCACATGTCACATGGCCTGGTGTCCCTTCCCAGGTCCTCCTCCAGGTCCTGGGGTTCCTCCAAATCAGTGGGGTCTGGTGAATACCACTCATCAACTGCATCCTTATCGAGGGGTATTTCTTTGTTTGTACTACCCTTCTTAGCCACTAACATCTGATATAAGTACATGGAGTTAAGGACAAGACTTATTACTAACAGGATGGTCACAATCCAGATGGAGGGCATAAGGCCTCTGCGGATGCATGCAGTCTCCCGCATCCTTTTGTTAGCCTCCATATTGTAATGGGGGATAGAGAATATCTCCCACCACTACCAATTCCCCCCTTTCTAAAGAATTCCAATCCTTAGGTACGCTTGACTTGCTATCGAAGTTTCCAGGGGAGGCCCGTGCATCGGGTGCTATTCTGGGGTAAAGCTATTCTGGGGTAACACCTGCAGGGGTCTGTTCCTTTTCGTCTCCCGTTTGTAGAGGGACAGCTTCCGGAGTGTTACCAAAAGGGGAGATATCCCGTGTAGTCCTTCGGAGAGTCGCCTTTAATGGATGAGTCGGGTGGGGTTCCACTTTCCACTGTGTAGGTGCAGCCAACTTAACTCGAGACCAGTGAATCCACGGTTTTATTTCGGCTACCTTAATAGCAAGGGGAGAACACATAACAACAGTATACAGCCCTTTCCACTTTGGGCTCAATACTTCCCTTTTCCAATCTTTAACCCAGACCTCCTGTCGTGGATGTATGTTATGTGGGGAGGTCACTAGGACATGGGGTTTACAGGTTAATACATATTGTTGTAATCTTTGGACTATCGTATTAAGAGCTTGTAGTTGTTGCATTCTAACTGTATCAGAGATCTGTACAATATTTTGAATATTTGGACGAAGTAGATTGGGGACCCGACCATATAGTTACTCAAATGGTGAAAGTGAGACACCTTTCTGAGGAGTACACCTGACAGTGACCAGAGCCAAACTTAAAGCATCTGGCCATTTAAGGTGGGTTTCCTGACATATTTTGGCCAATTTTTCCTTAATAGTTCTATTAACTCTCTCAACCCTGCCTCCAGAGGGGGCATGGAAGCTACAATGGAGTTTCCAAGTGATACCCAATATCTTAGCTAATTGCTGGGTGGCCTTGTGGATAAACTCAGGTCCATTGTCTGATGAAATTCTAGAAGGTAGGCCATATCTGGGGATTATGATGTGGAGTAGTGTCCTGGCAACTTCAGTAGCCTTCTTTGTGCGGGTAGGGATACACTCAGGCCATCCTGTGTAGGTACATATGATGACTAGCAGTGCGTTGTAGTGGCCAGAGCGGGGCATGTCCGTGAAGTCAATCATCAGAGAATCAAATGGGTAATTGCCCCTTGGTTGGTGGCCTGGTGGTGGTTGGGGCCCTTGTCTAGGGTTATTTGCTGCACAAATTTCACACCTGGCACAGACGTTTGCTGCAATGCTGTGTATTTTGTTAATATAAACTTCCCTTTGCTAAAGCAGTTTTTCCTAGGTGCAACTGCTTATGTACTTGTACTATGTCCCAAGCCATATGCCCCGGCACGAAAACCCAGTTGTCTGGTAGGATCCACCAGCCTCCTTCCAGTTGAGCCTCAGGTGCTTCAATTTGGTTCATGTTTTCCTGGGAGTAATGTGGTTGGTGGTGTTTGTGTGGCGTCCATACAGTAAGGCATTGTACTTGTATTGTTGGAGTCCTTTGAGCCGCCTTTTGTGCCATTCTATCTGCTTTATCGTTGCCTTTTTGTATATCAGAGGCCACTTTTTGATGTCCTCAGCAGTGTATGACTGCAACCTTCTGTGGGGTCCATACACTTTCTAGGAGGCGTAGTATTTGGGGGCCATACTTAATGTCCTTGCCTCCTGCCATGATAAGTCGTCTTTCCACTGGCCAGCTGGAAAATGTCCTGGTCTCCATACCCTTCACCAGTGGTTCTTGGAGGTGTCAACCACTGTCGCCGGAACCCAGCAGTATCGGGAAGTCCTTCGGATTCAAAGGACCGATGGCACCTGGGATGTTCCCTTCAACTCACCGAAGCACCGGCACCCGGGGTGGACCCTCCAGCAGGCCTCAGGGCCCCTTGTGTCCTGCCACGGTTGCCATAAATGTTGCAGCAGATCCTGCTTCCAAATCAGGACACAAGACCACGAAGGGTAGGAGAATACAGGTTTATTTGTGCAAAAGATTCAGAGCATTAGCATGGCAAATTCTGAACTCCAGGCTATTCCTGAGGGGTTACTTTTATGCAGCTCACAGCCTCAGCTTTTCCCAGGGCATTTTTCTTATCAGGCTATACCATAACATATGTACTACAAAAGGGGGAAGTAAGTCTAATTAGTCATTTTGCACAATTCAGCATATACGTACTTATCTTACACTATCTGTTATTTTCCATACCCACCCTTGCCATCTAGCTGTTTACAGAAAAATATCTAGTTCATAGGTCATTATACTTAGACTTAGATTCAGGAAATTTCCTGATTTTCACAATATCATATTAAGCAACTTCTATAATGTCTGCGATATAAGCTAAGGAACTTCTGCTAATGATAAGAATACTTTTCTGGTAACTTTACACCCTGCTTCAAGAGGAGAACATAAATAAGACACACAGGCTTACAGTATTTAATGCAATTATCATTTTCTTAAGCAGGAAGTGCTAATTGCATTTTTTAATGCAATTTGACACCTTTACAAGAATATTCAAATTGCTTTGTACTTCATTAAATAAATAAAAGTTTTTGTTTCGTTTCATGTGCTGTGAAAGGACAGCAATGTATTAAAGGAACTTGTAGAACAAGCTAATACAATTAGCCAAGGGCACAGAAGGGTTGATGCAGGTACTACATCGGTGGAGGAGCATTTTTCAATCTTGGCAGCTTTAAGATGTATGGACTTCAACTTCCAGAATTCCCTATCAGCATGATGAGCCTTGGAGTTTCATGGTCATATGAACTATATCTTTAGGAGAAGTATATGTGGAAAGTACACTGAGTGACTAAAAGTATGAAATACTAAATAAATAGGTTTATATGACATAAGTGAAGGAACAGAGTGAGTAGTGTTGCCCAAGTGTTCAGCCATGTTCATGCATCCATTTCAGGCAACAGAAATTGTAGGGAATGTAATTGCATTTGATTGTTCCTCCTTGGGAATTATAATCCTTTCTTCCTCTTCTCTGACCCTGTAAGAATTAATTTTAACACTGCCAGTAATAAAAATAAAACAAGTATGAGTAAATCTGACCACTGTAGAAACAAGGAGCAGATGGAAACAGCCCATTCTGCTTAAAAGAGGGCTCCATGTGCTCCCTTATAAAGAACAGAAGGAAAATGAAATGCAAGATTACAGGGTTGTTAAAAGGAAAAAAAAATACCATTACTAAAAATGGCTAACTTGCTTAGGTGTGCTAAAATTCATGTTATTCTTTTGATACCTGGGATGTGAAATGTACATCTTATCTTGCTAACTAATATATTTTCTGACTATAATCACTTTTATGTCAGTCTAGCAGTGCATGGTTTTGCCATCTGCAACCATTAATCATGTCTGACTGACTTAGAGGAATGTGTTTTCAGCAAACAGTTTTATTATGATTAAAATTACTAGTAGTATTGCCATCATTTTCTGATCATTAGATAAGATCATACCATATTAAGGCTTTTATGGGCCAGCAAATTAGGAGCTTTATGGATGCATTTCAAAACAAATTGATCAACCTGTTGATGAAGATGGATGAAGGTAATTCATCTATGCCACCTGGTATTTTGTTTCCTCTAATAGCTTTAAAGATTTCATCTCAAAGGGCTATTCCTAAAGGTTTTAATTGCATAAAATTACATCAGGATGAATAACATAGTATTTGAAAAGCTTTTCAAAATTTAAGATAACTTTTGGAAATAAAATTTGCATTTGATTGCTTTGAGCTTACTCAAGATAAAGTAAATTCTTTTTCCATGGGTGTTTGTAATGGAGATGAAGAGATATTCCAGAGATGATACAAAGCAAAAATTATTAGAAAATTGCCAGTGGTTTCTTTTATACTTAAACAAATATTGCATACATATTAAGGGGGACTGAATTAGAATAAGGTATGTGACAATTGCCAGCAAACCATGCATCTGGAAAGAAAGTCAAATGTTGCCCCTTCATTTCAATACTACATTTGACAAGCATTCCAGAATAGAGTGTGTTAGTAGATAAGGTTTCTGAACCAAGCCATGCTATAAATTGGCATAGAGACTTATGAGAGCTACATACTGCTGTGACTAGATTAATACTTTTTCAAGTCCCATCATCAATGATACATTTGTTTTATTAACAGATTAAGGAGAGCCAAAGGGTATTGAGATTTTTGTGCCCCAAATTTGGATTTGGGTAGAATTTCTATATTCTTCACAGATACTGCCTCGCTCTGTGATACCATCTTTTAAAAAAAAAATTTTTATTGTTTTTTAAGACAAACACAGACAAACAAAACATAAAAACATCAAGCCATCTTCCATATATATACATACAGAGTGTCGGTTGGTTTACAAATTGTTTTGTGCTTCCACTTCATAGTCTTCAATTACAATTACATTGTATATATTCTCATATTGTCAATCAAATATTCCTAGATACATTAATATCATTGTTAATCAATCATTTGACTATACTATTATTCATTCATATTTTACAAGATAATCCATATTTTATTTAGTTTGTTTTATGACAGTTCATATTATAATCTCAAATCTATCCTACAATAATTTTGTAGATATAATAAAAAATACATCTTTATATATTCATTATGTTCTAAAAATCTACATATTTCATTTCCATGTTTTATTGTCTCACCATTGATAGAATAGATCCCAAATTTTATAAAATTGTTGATCATCTTGTTCTCTGATTTGAAATGTCAATCTACTCATTTCAGCACATTCCAATATTTTCTTAATAATTTCCTCCTGCGATGGTATTTTCTCATTTTTCCAGTTTTTGGCAAATACAATCCTAGCTGCTGTTAGTACATTTACAATAAGATATTTCAATTATTTATTGTATATTTCAGGTAAAATTCCCAATAAAAATATCTCTGGTTTCAAGTCTACATACTTTTTTTGTCATTTTTTCCAACCATGTGTGGATTTTAGCCCAATATTTTTTGGCATCTGCACAAGTACACCACATATGGTAATATGAGCCAGGTACCTGATGACATTTCCAACATTTTCCAGATTTATTCTTGAACATTCTTGCTATTCTTGTTGGGGGAAAATGCCACCTGTAAAACATTTTATACAAATTTTCTTTATATGCTGTTAACAATGTCATTTTATAATTTTGAGACCACAATTTTTGCCATTTCTCTAGATCAATCCCATATCCGAAATTCTTCCCCCAAGCAATCATTATTTCTTTAACTTGTTCTTCTTCTAATTTAATTTCTAATAGATATCCATACAATTTTTTAATCACCTTTTCATCAGTACCTGTCAAAATCTTATTTAAATCAGTCAATTTATCATAGAAACCTTCTGTTTTAGAATCTTTATCATACCTTGAATGTATTTACGCATATGAAAACCAATTCATCTTTTATACCTTGTTCCTCTAGTTTCTGTATGGATTTAAGTTCACCCTTTTCATTCAATATTTCACCATATCGAACTGTTTGTTCCTTTTTGTATATTATAGGATATGAAAAAGCTTCAATAGTCGATAGCCAGACTGGAATTTTCAAATAACATTGTCTTTTAGTCTTCTCCCAATTTAACCACAGAGACTCCCGTATATAATATCTTCTAAAATACCCCTGTGTTTTGGTTCCTTTATACCATAGAAAAGCATGCCACCCCAACAACAGGTCATGTCCTTCTAATGTCAACAACCTAGCATTTCTTAATGTTATCCATTACCCCGGCCCAACCCCCCCCCCCCCCGCCACCGCGCGGGGGCCGCCCACCAGCGCGCGCCCCCCCCCCCCAGAAAAAACCCCCCCCCCCCCCCCCAACCCCCCCCCCCCCCCCCCCCCCTTAACCCACATCAAATTTGTGAGCTTGGTAGTACAACTCCCAATTAGGCAAACCAAATCCTCCTCTTGTTCTGGCATCTTGCAAAAGTTTTAATTTTATTCTCGCTTTCTTATCTTGCCATATATATTTTAACACAATTTTATTTAAATCTTCAAAATAATCTTTTCCAAGCCTAATTGGAATTGTTTGAAACAAATATAAAATTCTGGGTAATATATTCATCTTGATTGTTGATATTCTCCCTATTAATGACAGTTGTAAATTTTCCCATTTCGCCAAATCTAGCGCTATCTGTTGCTTAAGTTTAATATAGTTATTCTCTTTTAGGGTGCTACATCTTGCTGTCAAATGTATCCCCAAGTACTTGATCTTATTCGTGACCTGGATATTTAATACATCTGCCAGTTCTTCCTTTTGTCTTGATAACATATTCTTTGTCACAATCTTTGTTTTGTCTTTATTTATTTTCAGACCAGCTACCTTTCCATATACCTCTATCTTTTCTATCAATTTTAATGCTGTTTCTAGTGGGTCTTCTAAGATAAAAACCAGATCATCTGCAAATGCTTGCAATTTAAATTCTTTTTAAATTTTCATCCCTTTTATGTCCTTTTCTTCTCTAATATTTCTGTTTAGCACTTCCAAAGTTAACACAAACAACAAAGGTGACAGTGGGCAGCCTTGTCTTGTTCCTTTTCTTATATCAATAGAGTCCGTTAATTCTCCCTCTATCATTACCTTTGCTGTTTGCCTATGATATATAGCTTCTATTGCTTGGATAAATTTTTTACCCAAACCCATCTGTTCCAGCTGTAATAACATGAATCGCCAATTCACATTGTCAAATGCCTTCTGTGCATCTAAGAATATCAAAGCCATTTATTTTTCAGGGTGTGCCTCGTAGTATTCCAAAGTGTGCCAAATTACTCTCATATTGTCTTTAATTTGTCTCTTTGGCAGAAATCCATTTTGGTCAGAGTGAATAAAATTATTTAGGTATATTTTAAGTCTTTCTGCCAATATTGAAGCAAAAATTTTATAATCTGCATTTAGTAGGGAAATAGGTCTGTAATTCTTGATTTGTAATGGGTCAGCCTCCTTTTTTGGGAAAAGTGTAATATAAGCTTCTAACCATGAAGCTTATATTATGCTTATATTATTAGGTATCTTCATCTTTGACATAACTTCATTCATTACTTCTAGCAATGGAAAATTCAATGATTCTTTAACTCTTTCATCATCAATATTCTCTTGTGTGTATAGTTTCCCGTAATAGTCTCGTATAATTTCCTTCTTCTCTTTACTTCCATAGCAAACTTGGCCTTGATCATCTTTTAATTGCAATATTTTCCTTAATTCTTTCTCCTTTCTCAGTTTATATGCTAACCATCTACCTGGTTGATTTGCATCTTCAAAATAGTTCTGTTTCGTGCCTCTGATTTTTTGTGCTAATTCTTCTTTTTCCATTAAACTCATTTTATGTTTAATTATATCCATTTTTAGCTTAATGTCCTTTTTCTGTGGCATTTTCTGTAACTCTTTTTCAAATTCTTTATACTCATCCTCTAATGTCTTAGAGGCTAGTCTTTTCATAGTATTTCTTTTCCTTGTATAGTCTATTATCAAGTCTCTGGCATATGCCTTCATTGTATCCCATACATTCTGCATTGATGTGTCTTCTTTTTTATTTTCTTTAAAGAAAAAAGCCAGTTCTTTCTCCATCCTCTGTATAAAGTCTTTTTTAGTATAGTATTATTTAACATCCATCTAGATCTTCTTCTTTGTCCTTTCCATTTAATTGTCATTGGATTATGATCTGCCCAAATACTTGTTTCAATATTTATTTCTTGCATATTGGCTAACAATTCTGTTGACATCCATACCATATCTACTCTGGAGCATGATAAATGTCTGTTTGAATAGAAGGTGTATTGCTTAGTCTTAGCATTTCTTTCTCTCCGTGCATCTTTTAAGTTTATTTCATCTGTCATTTTAAAAAAGGATTTAGGGAGAGTCTTTCTGTTTTGCTTTGTAGTTTTCTGTGTTGTATTTATTGTCTACTATTCCATTGAAATCTCCCATCATAACGATATTAGCATAGTCCAGTTCAATTATTTTCATGTGTAGTTTTCTATAAAATTCTTCTTGATTGTCATTCGGGGCATAGATTGCGATCAGGAGTGTTTTCAAATTATTGTCCATTATTTCCACCATTAATAAACTTCCATTGTCATCAGTATAAATCAATTTCGCTGGAATAATATCTTTAATGTATAAAACCACTCCTCTTTTCTTGCATTGTGTCAAAGAAGTAAATATTTTCCCTAACTTTGTCTGTATCAACAGTTGTTCATGTTGCTTTTTAATATGTACTTCTTGTAGGCAGATTATATCAAATTTTATTTTTTCTAATTTATGGAAAGTTTTCCTTCTTTTAACAGCTGAATTAAGTCTGTTTATGTTAATTGTAATTAGTTTTTTCTCTTCCATGTTTATACTTTATAAGTAGGTTTGGTAGCTCTTGTAGATATTGGTTCACGTTGTTCCTTAACTTCCACCTTTCCGCCTACTGCACCTTCTTCTTTTTCAGTCGCTATTTGGCAATCCTCTTGGAATTCAATTAGTGACATTTCTTTTTCTGTCTCCTCCTCTCCCCTCCAAAGTATTCAGTATAAAACAATTCAGCTTTCTCAATTGAGTCAATTCTGTGTCTCTATTCTTGCCATGTGAACATTAAACCTTCTGGAATCAGCCATCTATAATTCACCTCTTTTTAAAGTAAGATTTTAGTCAGGAATCGGTATTCTCTTCTCATCTCTCTCACTCTTCTGGGTACTTGTTTCAGGACTACAATCTCCTTATCTTTATATTTCAATGTTTTCTCTCTTGCCACCTGCAATATTTGTGTTTTAATGGCTTTCTTTGTAAATCTGATGTGAACTTATCTTGGTAAACTATTTCTCATTGCGTATCTTGTGAAAACTCGAAAGACCTCATCTATTCCATCCATCATCTTCTCTTTAGTTATTTCCAGAGCCTCAGCCAAGATTTATATCATTATCTCTGCCAAGTTTTGTCCCTTTTCTTCCTCTATGTTTTGGAATCTAAGATAAAATTCTGATCTGTCCATCTCCCATCTCAGCATCCCACTTTTATCTTGTTCAACCACTGTTAATCTGCCATCAATATCTCCAATCTTCTTATCTCTTTGTTTATCTTCTTCATTTTTTTTTGAATTTTTCATCATACTTCATCATCATTTGTTGAATATTCTCCACCTTTTCATCAGTTTTTTCTATTCTCCTTTCAATATTCTCTGTTCTTGCTTGTATGCTTTGAATTCCTTGCATTATCAGCTGCAATGTCACCTTATCCTGTTCTTTTTCTTGTTGTAACATCTTCTGTATTGAGCATTGTCCTCCAGATGGTGAAGAAGAAGAAGTAGGAATTGAGGAACCAGCCGCTGTTAGTTTCCTGCTCATTTTGGACAATTCAAAATCTTCAGGTTCTTCTAAATCTTAATCCACTCATGAAATAACCAATTGTAAATCCAAGTAAAAATAGTGGAAAAAAAGAAGCAAGATAGAAAAAAAAAGATTTCTTCAGGTTCTTGTATACCTTAATCCAATCAATTAGTTAAATAGCAGTAAAAACTCAATAAAGGAAGAAAAAAAGCCATAAACAGAAAAAGGAAAAAACTGTTAAATCTTGTAGAAGGCAAAAAAGTAAAAACTAAAAAACTAAAAAAAAAAAGGAATTTCTTCAGGTTCTTCAACACCTTAATCCAATTAAAAAGTCTCAGATATGAAAAAGTATACAAAAAAAAAAGGAAGCCGCCAAAAAAAACCCTAATATGGAAGATAAATAAAAAATGCAGAAGAGGGAGCGAGAGAAAAAGAAAAAAGACTACTCCCTTAAAAAAAAAAAAAGAAGGAAAACATTAATACTAAGACTTTTCCTTTAAAATATAATGCAAAAGTAAAAATTAGGCTCCAAAAGCAAAAAGAAAGACAAAAGCAGGTTCCAAAAGTCCAAGGATCCAAATAAGTATTACAAATAATAAGCTGATAAGGAGGGGTTGTGAGGAATTGCCGAACTTAAAAAAGAGAAAAAAAACACAATGCACCTATTTAGTTATCCAAGGCTTTCGTTAATTTTTATAGCTCTCTTATCTAGAGTCTTATCATCTTTTTTCTGTATACTTCAACACCAGACTGCAGATACTGATAGAAACCCAGAAGAGCACCTGCAATAACACTCTCCCATGCTTTCCCCTCTATCTTATCAGACAGGCTCAAAGTCCTTGAAAAAAAGTCTGAATTCTTTCTCAGCTTTGTCTGGTCGAGAGAGAAAAAAAAGAGAAACAATATTTCTAAGTCTCTAGTTGGCAGTGTTACAAAGTTTCCTCTGTTTACACTTTCCCCCTCCTTTTCCAAACAAATTATTATAAAAATTAATTAAAAAAGAAAAAGGTTTTAGAAAAAAAAAGGCTAAAAGGGAATCTGTAGCCTAAAATATTGTAAAAACAAAAAAGAGAAGAGACAATAAAGAAAAAATAAGATAGAAAAAAAGACCAGTCCAGTTCAAAGTAAAAAAATCATATATAAAGAGTCCAGCAAAAAAAAGAAAAAATTAATTTGACTTCCCGTTAAAAATCGCTGCTTAATTACTTCTGTCTGAAATTTTACAGGTTCTTTCTTTTCCTTAGGGTGTCCTTTTAAATCTTAAAGAAAAAATTCTCACCAAACCGGCACACTTTCTCTTTCTATCCTCTTCTGTTTCGGAGCTGTCCCAACTTCAGCAGCTTTAATGGCTGCCTCTTTGCCGCTGGCAAAAAGAGCTTCTCCTGGATCTACCAGGGACTTTAGGGTATCCCTAGGATCAACAGGTTGCGTTCTTTACATTTACCATCTCTTCGGGATGGTTTAGATCCTTTTGGACCATCCAGGAGCAAAGATATCAGCAGCGATCTCAGACCTCCAAGATCGCATGCCATATCGTCGCGACGCCAGCTCCACCCTCCTGTGATACCATCTTTAATGACTCTCCACAGACACATCTCAAACTGATTGTCATTGCTATAACATTACAATGAATTACTCTGATTTGCCAGGGAATAGGATATGCGTAGCCATAAGCATATAGCACATGTTCTGCAAAGAACTACAAGGCCTACCCTGGGATTAAAACCTGTTAACTTTAGGGACTATGGGTCAGGTTTCCTTCTGTTATGTGCTCTTGGCTACTTTCCTTTGCAACCAGTGGCAAACTTGCCTTGCCAATAACCAGCCAAGACACAGTGAAGATCTTTCGTTTCATTTATTGCAATAAACAGGGCAGCTTTCAACAGCTTGGTTCTCTCCAAAGTTCATCATCTCAAATCAACATCTTTATATCCCCTGCTCTGACTACCCATCCATCCTCATTCCCCATTGGTGCAGGTACTATGCAGTTACATTACCTCCAACCACCTTCTATGTATTTCCTGCTACTCTCCCCAATCATACAAAGTCAGACATTGCATGTGCATTTAAGTAAGCAGATAATACAGTGGAGCCTTGGGTTGTGACTGTAATCCATTCCCGGACTCCGGTTGCGACCCGATTTGGAAGCACGACTGACTGCACATGCGCGCAGTAAAAAAATGGCGCCAAAGGGAAAATCAGCACGGAAAGGGAATCTTTCAATGCCGATTTTGTTCGCCACTCAATTTTTGAATCGTCACCCAATTAAAAAATCAGGCGGATTTTTTGTTCACCACCCAATTTGGTGGTGAACAGAAGCGTTCATGACCCGAGGTTCCACTGTATATGGAAGATGTGTCAGTTAATATTCAATAGTATGTTGAGCATGCTCTTTTAACTTGTTTTTGAGTTCTTAGTTATTTTATGGATTCTTAGAACAATTAGTTCTTTCCTGTTATTCAGTTTGTTTAGTTTTGTCTTTCCAATTTTTCAATTCATTTTACTTTGCCTTTAAGCTAGCTACCGTGTTTCTCACAAAATAAGGCCAGGCCTTATTTTTTTTGAGCACCGACAAAATGACTAGGACGTCTTTTCGGGGGTGAATTAATTTCTCGCCCCCCCGCGCACCAGCGCCATCTCCAACAACAGCATCTGAGTCGCTCCCGCTTTTCCCCTGTCCCCGTAACAACAGGAAAAAAAAAGATTTTGAGGTACCTGGGAGTGCTGCGTTTTGGTTTAATTCCGAGTGGCTGGGTGGGCATGAGAAGAGCCGAGCGAGCGTCTCTGCTGCTGCTACCCTTGGTGCTCCAGCCTCAGGCTCTGCAAGTTTGCAAAAGTCCCGGTGCACAGCCCATTCCTGCATTCCAAGTGCCCAGGCTGAGCTGCAGCTGTCCCTCTCTCACCAGCGCCGTCTCCAACAACAGCGGCAGCAGTGGCGGGAACTGTGGAAGTTACGGAAGCGGCTCCCCCACCTGAGAAGTGGCTGAAACGCTTCCACGGTTCCCGCCACTGCTGCCGCTGTTGTTGGAGATAACATGGTATTTCCTGTTGCATCCACTTCTGCTTACAGTACTTCCTCTTATTTTAAATTTTGAAGATCTTTCACTTCTATCACTTCCATCCAAACATTGTTTGAAGTTGCCTACAAATGGTTGTGTTAAGCTCCCACCCAGTGTCTAGAACAAATTGTTGCAAGAATTAAGTCATTCTCACATCAATCAGTCAAGCCAGTCCTTGCTACTTATATGTCCAGATTAACTTCTATGTCTTTTTAAGTAAAATACGTAAGACATTATTATGGTTTGTTGCAGAATCAGCCAGATTATTTAGACAGAATTTAGCATTTTTGTCTACCTATTGAATCCTTCCTAAGGACCTGGAATAGGAAGTTGTTGTTTAATAGTATTAGAAGTGTCATTAAAATCTATTTGAATATTAGTAGCTCGGGTTGGTAGTTAGGCTGCTGTTCTGTGCTCCAAGCTTGGCAATTTGGCTGCAAACATTTCATCACCATTTGAGGAGACATCGTCAATGCGCTTTGAATTGTGTTCATCTGTCAGAACACTGAAGTGTCATTGCATAAGTTGTTCCAAGTTCAGCTGCCTTCTACAATTGACTGATGGTGAAATTTGTGAGCCAGCCATGCTGGCTCAAGAATTCTGGGACTTGAAGTCCACAGTCATAAAAGGGTCATAATTCCCCACCCCGATTTACAGTAACTCTGGATCTATGTAGTAAAATACTTGTTATTCTAGTTAAAGAGAGGATGGGGGCAATTTCACTGGCTCTGCAGTTTTCGTAATTCCTGCCCTGGCCATGGAAAACAACAAAAAGCCAACTAACTCTCCCACAGACCTACCATATGTTCAGTATTTTCACATGCAGCTTGTATATATGTTTATACCTTTCAGGCAATAGCTGGATAATTGTTTTAACTGAGTCTGATTATTCAAGGGAGTGAAAATTTCACAGCTTGTGTTTTATCAAGAATGTAAGAATGCACTCCTCCCCTCCATTCTCTTGTTGTAGCTGCCCCTGTGTATCATAATAATAATGTTCTGACAGTCATAATTATAGCTAAGAAAGGCTGAATTTGATTGCTATGAACTATGTAGTTCAAACAAGAAAACATTATAAAGCTGTCCTGGTTGACACTTGAAAGCTAATGGGAATGTGATTTATGGCTTATGAATGCCCCATTCATTACAGTATACAGGGAAAAAAAACACCTTGAAATGAGTGAGGATAAAAATAGGGAACCTTATTTGCACATGGAATTCACCAAAGTGGATGGGTAGGAAAACTAAAAATGTCTGCATTCTGTTTTTAGGCAATTAGTTAATTCTGCTGGGAAATGAAAAACAATATTCCTTATCAAACCTACTTCCATTTCTTTAAAGTATTCCTTTGTGTCCATGATTCCTTGTTTTCGGTTTACTATACCCTATTTTTTCCCTGTGTCTGTTTCATCATTGTTTTAGATCAACCACATTTGAATAATATGCACTGAACTAATTCAATGAGCATTGTATATGCACAGAATCAATCCAGAGGTGGTACAATTTTATGTGAATCCTATTCCAAATCTGGAAATAATTGCCCTTCAAGGGAAGGGGAAGGAATTCAAGGACATTATTTGATTTAATCTATTTAACAAACTAACTAATTAATCACACTTTACCTCTTGGTGCCACTGCTTTGAGCTATTTACTAAGGTCTGGTTATATTTCTGTGTTTTTTAGTCAAGTCTGAGAATTTACATTCCATACTAAGAAATATGTTGTAAGCATTTGTGATACTACAAATTATTTTTTCACATATTTTCTTCAAATCTTTTTATCTTGCATGTGGCAAAATGCATGATGTTCCTAATTGCGGTGATTTCAACCATAACAAAGAAGCCTTTGATTCATAAAACATTCTGCATAAAACTGCTGTTGCACTGTATCCACAATTTTTTAAATATTTATTGAAATCTTTTTGGATTTCCAGAAATGAACATTACATGATGATGATATACACATTATGGTCACAGACCAGCAATTTAAACAGTTGACATGCTCAAAGAATAAAAAACAAAGTGCATGAAACCATGACAAAAAGAAGGAAGTATAGACATTCTTTAACAAGAACAATTTTTCAATGATATCAATGCATATATTTAGAAACTTTTTTCTGAAAGGCTTAATGAGAGCTTTGTGTGTAGCCTGTTGTTTCTTAACCCCAGATCATATTGAGTTATTTATTTGTGGATCTATCTATCTATCTATCTATCTATCTATCTATCTATCTATCTATCTATCTATCTATCTATCTATCTATCTATCTATCTATCTATCTATCTATCTATCTATCCATCCCACCCACCCCGCCCCACCCACCCACCCACCCATCCATCTATCTATCTATCTATCTATCTATCTATCTATCTATCTATCTATCTATCTATCTATCATCTATCTATCAGAAAAAAACAGTTTCACATGATGTTGCTCTCTTTCTTTTTCATCCCAATATAAATGTTATAGTTGCAAATACAAAATAGTCAAATAGCCAGTTGTACCCATCTTTACAGGTAGAAAATAGCCATACATTTTTTTAAATTATTTTGTATGGGAAGATCACAAATGACATATAAAAAGCTTTGAGGAGCTGTGCTTACTTTTTCTCAAATCTGGATAATTCTTATAACTGCTATATACATTTTTATATATCTGCTAGTAGCTATAGTGCTAAAACAGGGCCTGTGGAATCCAGAAATTGGAGTAAACGTAAATGTAAACTTAGGGAAAATCTGTGAAGAGACCCCAGAATTGGTCAATATAGACCAGGGGTATCAAATCACATCATCACGACAACATCACGTGATGTATTGGGACTTTTTTCCCTTCAGTAAACTGGGAGTGGGTGTGGCCAGCACGTAACACATCCGGCCTGTAGACCGGGAGTTTGACAGCCCTGATATAGACCAATGAGCATGAATGCAGCAGTTAGGTTTAGTTCAGTAGTAGCTATGGCTGTTTTACAACTGGTAGACTTCAACTCCCAGAATTCCTGAATCAACATGGCTGGCTCAGGAATTCTGGGAGTTGAAGTCCACAGGTCACAAATGGGCCATAGTTGCCCATTCCTGTACTCGTTGGAGGTTGTGAGTGAGAATAGAAAAAGAAGAATGAAATGGAGAGGCAGGATTGTCTGGGAGAAACCCTAATCGTTCCCTGACATTTTGTGGGAACGCACTGCAACATTGCAGCTGTAACATACTGATTCCAATCTTCCTTGCAGTCCTTCTCTACCTTGCCACGAAATGTCAGGTTTCTGCACTATGTGGTTTTAAAAATGGAAAAGGGTTCATTAAAACAAATTGCAATTTGAGCAGATTTACACTCATTTCTGAAATTGTGCTCACATCTGAATGGTGATTGTTTGGCACACGCACACTGCAGTGAGAGCCACAAAGAAACAACTGTCACATGCACAATGAATGAACTTTCTTTTTAATTATCTAGATTTTTTGTTGTTGTTGTAAAGTATTACTGTCTCACTTAGTCGGATTGTGTCCACAGTTACTGTAATTTTGCAGAACTTCCT
The DNA here is from genome assembly GCF_049901735.1 of Notechis scutatus. Taxonomy (NCBI): domain Eukaryota; kingdom Metazoa; phylum Chordata; class Lepidosauria; order Squamata; family Elapidae; genus Notechis; species Notechis scutatus. The sequence continues at coordinate 64,386,975 of NC_142014.1, read as the reverse complement.
TCTGAGAAATATTCAAAGGCTGCAGGGTAAGCCCTGAGATAAGATGATTGTAGTTCAAAAAATTCAGAGACAAGCTCCCTCAAAATCCTTCCTTCTGGAAAATACTGTTGGCATGATTACCCTTATACCTATCATTGAAAGGTTACCCACACCTATAATGATTGAATTTATTATATGAACAATTTTGGAGTTGGCTTTAAATTTTGGTCCTTAGAAATTGTAAAACTATAGTAAACAAGAGCAGCAAGCTATCTCTTTCTTCAGAGTTGTGTTCTGCAAAATGATACCTTGAAAGATTTTTTTTTCCTGTTGAATCTTGAATTTACATGCTATGTATTTCAATGAGAAGGTACAGTACACTAATTTAAGTGTTGCCCATTATTTCTATGTACCGTATGACTGAATGAAAGAAAGGAAAAATGTTACTATTTCTGTCTTTCTGTGTCTGCTACTTCACTAACCTGCTGGCTAATCTTTCAGCTGATTTAGTGAGGAATGACTAAAATCGTATTTCTGCAGGAAATGTCATTTGGTATTTTTTGTTTTAATTTAAGTGTAGAATCCCATGGTTGTAATCTGCATTCAGTGTCAAAATATGCATTGTTTAGTCTATTAACAGTGTTCCTCAACTATAACAACTTCAAGAGGTATGAGTTTAACTCCCAGAATTCCTCAGCCAGCATGGGAGTTGAGATCCACATATTTTGAATAGGCAAGATTGAGAGACACTGGCCTATGATATCGTATAATTGTAACATAAGAACACTTGCATATATTAAATGTAAGAGTTGAATGTTTTCTTGCTTCTGAGCAAGCCAGAATGTCAGCTGTTCTGTAGGGGAGTTACACAAACACTACAACTTCCCAGCTGATGCTCTCCCATTTTACTAGAATTTACAGTGCAGATTCAGAAAGGTGTGCTTGTTAAAATTAAGGACCTCTTTTCTTACAATGGTAAGACAAAGATCCACAAGAAGTCCATGATGATGCTTACAAGTAGGTTGGGAAAGCAAAAGTCTTCTTCATTCTTTAAATTCTGGGGCCTAATGTCTTTGAATATGGAAACTCTATTTAAGCAACACATGATGTGTTTAATACCCTTATTAAATCAATCAAAATTTCCACATCTTGAGGTCTGATATGTTTATATATGAAAAACTATTTTGCTTGTCCCAAATCTGCTTTGTTAACCCAAACTTACCCTAGATCCTAAAATGTTAATAATAAGCACATCTTTATTATAACAAGCATTGGCAGAATGTGATCTCACTTTTTGCTGTTATTTATAAATGAGGATTAGGTGGTTGCTTTGCACCATGGAGTAACAGCTAAAATGGAGTAAATACAGACAGATATATTCCTTATGAGATTGTTAAGATCTGAAAGCAAATTAATAACAAGGCACAAATAATCTGCTGATACTTGTTCCACAAGATAATATTCTTTAAAAAACTATTAAACAGATTTTAACACAATCTTCGTAGTTCAAATCTCTTTATGGCAAAACAGAGATATAGACAACAAAACAGAGATATAGACAACTTCAAAAGGTATTTTTCATATATACATTATTTGCTTATACATTTGGAACAAGAAGAGTTTAATTCATGTTGACAGCAAATTTTAGAACTAATGCTCAATTCTATTGGTACCTCAAGATCAACTTAAAAAGTTTTCATTTGCACCACATTTTTCAGCAGATTGGTGTGTAATCATTGGAGCAAAAACTTTTTTTGAGTGGCACACAGCAGTCTTCCTGGCTCCATCTTTTCTGATCGTTACAGTCCAGCTTGGAAAATACTCTAATTAGTTTTCTTAGTTATAACATTTAAATAATTTTATTTATTATTAAACCTTATTTGCTGCTCCAAACAGCATGACTCTGACTCAATGTGCTACAGATTAAACTTTACTCAATATTAATTAGCTGAAAGATATATTTATTCCGCTGCCATCTCCAATGTTATTGTTGTATTGTTACTTACATTGTTAGATATTTACTAATTATAGAAAAATAGGATAAAACCAAGCAGTATGATGAGATTTATCTCTAAGCATAAGACAAATTTGTTTACTTCAGAGACTTTGGACCTGCATATGTATGATATGCAGTGGTGGCACAGTGGTTAAGAGTGCAGTAATGCAGGCTACTTCTGTTGCCTGTCGGCTGCCTACAATTTAGCAGTTCGAATCTCATCCGACTCAAGGTTGACTCAAGCCTTCCATCCTTCCGAGGTGGATAAAATGAGGACACAGAGTGTTGGGGGCAATATGCTGGCTCTGTAAACTGCTGAGAGGTCTGTAAAGCACTGTAAAGCAGTATATAAGTCTAAGTGCTATTGCTACTGCTATACATTGATGATCACTATCTTGATGGTTCATTAATTACAAATTTATGTTGGACAAAATTTTCATTACTTGCTAGCATTGATTCCTAAGCAGAACATCGTGTACAAAGGAAGTATGAATATACCTGCCAGATATTAGTGATAAATCATAAAAGATAAGTTTCGTGGCCATGCTACTATTATGGTGCCTGCTGATAATGGAGTTTGGCAGAGTTGACTGCTAGTCAGGATTTCATTTATTTACTGATTTGTATATTCATTAAATTTAAAAACTGATCATCTCACAGAGCAACTGAAGGTGTTGTATTAGATCAGGAGTGTGTGGCCCGTGGCCCGGATGTGTCATGTGCTGGCCCCACCCCTGCCAAGTTTAGCAAAGGGGGAAAAAGACCCGATACATCACGTGACACCGCCATGACACTGCCAGTTTGACACCCCTGTATTAGATGGATTTTTGGTTTAATATGACTTGACATTTTAAGCAATAAATTGAGGTGACCATCACTAGGTTTATCAAGAAACAGGAGGAAAAATATTAACTGTTCATAAAACATTCACATTTGTATCCTCGGGGACCTTTAGAAGTCATAGAAGGTTAAGATCTTAGCTGTAACAAACAAAAATAGAAATATAAGTAGAATATCCTGTTTATCCTTCCAGGTCAAGAGAAGACTGACTATGAGCAAATTAGTTAGATGATGAGACAAAGAGGACACAGTGCAACCTTTTGTTGTAAACTTGAAGTGTTTCTCGTGTTTGTGCATCATTTGTGGTCTTAATGCATGATGACTTAGTCATGCAACCTGATCTTGATAACCAACTATATAGGATAGCAGTCTGTGTGTTAGGAATGGAAATGAGGCAAGTGTAAAAGCATACAATGTGCTTCAACATATTTTCTTTGAATAACATTATTAAGTCATGTAATGACTTCCAGCATAATTGAGCTAAGTGTTAAAAACATTGCGAAGGGCATCACAGTTTGACTCTTATTTCTGTAAAAGAAAATAGGAATAATGCAGAAAGGAACTCTAACTTGTTCTGAGAAAGGATTTTGCATCTCCTCATCTTGGTCATTTTTCTTCTGCTGTGATCCCAGCATGTTATTAATTGTTAGTGCCAGTATTTGCTGTGGTTTGGAAAACATAGATAGCATCTGTTGGGATGCTTTGTTTGAGAGGGCTTTAATTATTCAATATTCAATATCTAATGAAGAAGCAGATGAACCGAGTCACCTATCCTTCACCAAGAAGAACATAGTGGCATTTCCATCCTTTCTAATGAAGAAGTAGAATTGCTGGGAAAAAAGATACATGGCAAATATGGGGAAAAAACAGAAAGAAAATTGAATCCTGAACAATATAGTCTCTTAGTGCTGCCACAGTGAAACATGGCATGTGCTATTACTCTCTGATCCTTACTGTTAAAAGTTAAGGAATGTTGCTGCCATGCTGGTTAGATTGAACAAATAAATGTTCAGCAATAGATATGTCTCATTTAAATTTCTTCCGATTCACACTTTCATGTGATAAACTGGGCAGTGAAGTTAAACTCCTCCTAAAAGCACTTGCTACTTAACAAATGCATGTCAGCAAGTCAGAAGGTGATCCAAGGTACTTGATGTACTATGGAGCTATCTGTTACAATATGTATGGAGTCATTCCTTGGCGCCACCTTGAGACTTTGATGTGGATGAAATGTCAGGTAGAAGACTTAAGGTTTAAGCTGGTTTGCACAACCCACTATAATATGGTTTGTCTGACTTTAGTTTTGCATGTTTTGTGAGCCCTCCAATTATGGGTTATTGCAATCCCTTAATCCTCGATTAAAGTACAGTTATCAAATATGTGTGAACCCAGTTTATAAAACCATGCACATATTGCCTGGGTTCATATATTGTACTAAGATTTAGTTTACAACTTATCACAATAAGCTAAAACCAAATACATCACATATTATTTTATCCAGTGTGACAATCCACAAAAGTGAAAGGATGAATTTGAGGAAGCTGCTGGGAAAATTAGGAACATCTTTAAATTACACACACACACACACACACACACACACACACACACACACACTACATACCTATCACAAAGACACACAAATATAAATTATATATATATATATATATATATATATATATATATATATATATATATATATATATATATATATATATATATATATACACACACACACACACATAAATTATATACACAGATTTAAATTGCACACAAATTGTACACATACACACATTTATTAAACACAAGTACACAGTCCAATTCATTATATTTTGATTCAACAAACTGGGCCAATATGAAGTAGCTAGAAAATTACTCAGAATGTAAAACTTTAGCTTTGTTGACAGCAGAAATAAAGACACACAGGATATAATCTTTCAGGCAACAGGATATAATCTGTGGAGGGAAGTTTTAATGCCTTTTGTATGAATACATGCCTTTCCTATGATTTGTGGAAGTGTGGAAATGGATTCAAATTATACTGAACCTAAGTTAAAGAAACAGAGAACTTCAAATAAGTTTATAAATGATAGGTTCTTATAAGAATAGGTCCATATTTATAAAATTGCAAGGCCACCTATCTCACTAGTACAGCAACTCTGGGCGGCTTACAAGATAATAAAAAGTTAAAAATTCTTTAAAAAAAAAAAGAATAAAAAGATTAAAAGTGAAGAACCAAGACTGGCAGCCTGGGGGTGAGCATCTTCACCTATCAGCCACCCCCAATGTAACACACCCCTTTTGGGGTCCTAGGCCAAGCAGTAGAGCCAAATTTTAGGCTGTTCCAGATGGGGGTAAATCTCACCTCTGACAGGGCCATCTTAACAGCATTATGGGGCCAGGACAAAGCAGTGTACTGGGGCCCCTATGACAAATACTCACAGGAATAAAAATGTAAATGGTCGATAAAATTAAGCATATATTTGCATGTTAATATTAATAAAAAACAGTAAAATGTAATAAATATGTATTTATATGATATAATATGCATTGAACGGTTAACATACACAGATTAGTATGGGGCCCCTAAGTTCGTGGAGCCCATGGGCAAGTGCCCATCGGGCTCACGCGTTATGACAGCCCAGATCTCTGACAGGAGAACATTCCAGTGGGCAGGAATGAGCCATAGCAGAAAAGGCTCATCTCCTGAACCGCCACTAGGTGAAATTATTTGACCGATGGGGTCTGAAGTAGGCCCTGTTTGTTGGAACAAATATGGTGGTTAGTCCCATTGGAATAAGGCAGTTCATCAGATACCATGGACCCATGTCATAAAGGGCTCTAAAGGTGATAACCAACACCTTGAACTCGAACTAGAAGCAAACTGGCAGCCAATGCATCTCATGTAACAGTGGTATGACATGTGCCACCTGAGGGGCCTCCCGAACTGACTGTGCCACTACAGTCTATAATCAGTTGTAGTTTCCGAATATTCTTTAAGGGTATGTAGAGCATGTTGCAGTAATTCAGCCAGATGACCAGGTCATGAATGATTGTGCACAGGGCCTCACAATCCAATAAACGGTACAACTGGCACACAACATGAAGTTGGGCAAAGGCTCTCCTAGCACTTGCAAAGCCCTTTTATGTTTTTATATGATTTTTTTCCTTATTTGACAGCTGGGATCTAGGTTCCAAGAGGCAGGTTGATGCTTATTCATAGGTTTCAGAATAACTTCAGCTCCATTGGAAAAAAAACACCCCATAACTTTAGAGATGATTCCTGGCATTATGAGATTGTAAGAACTCCACTGTCTTTAATATGTATTAATAAATGGTGAATATATATATATATATATATTCACCATTTATATCAATTTACAAATTCAAATAATCTTCCAGCAGTCAAACTAGAAGAAGATTCTAAAATCATTGAAATCCTTTTGAAAAACCTCACATTGCTGATAAGAGTCCTAATATATATAAAATACCACTATTTATAGATTTTTTTTCTAAAACACTGGAGCTTGCTTTTAAATGCTCCTTTTAAAAAAAGTAGTAGAAATAAGAATCATAAATGAATTGCCTTTTGTACGCCATGTAGATTGTTCTCTAACTGCTCTAGAACTTAGTAAGATAAAGCTGGTCGAACACATCCATCTGAATTCTTGAATGCAATTACACTTTTTAAAGTAAATAAGATTTTTTTCTGAGGGAAATTCTCTCATTTCCAAGTTCTTTAACTGAGTACCGAGTTCAGATGATGAAACATTTTTATCATTTTAAATGTGCTGTGTTTTTTCTTCAGGCATTCAGTATATAATTATAATTACAGTTACAAATCTTAAATATAAATTACTTTTCTCAGGGAATTATTCACTTTTTTCGTCAAGGTCATTTAAAACTCCACTGCATCCTGTTTTATCATCATAATTTGCTTTAACAGGCATACCACATATATACCATAGGAGGGCAGTGTAGATCTTCACAGAATACGACAGTGCTTGGATATGCTTAACACCAAGCAAAAAAAATATACTTATGGCTAATTGAGATATTGATTAGGAACCTGGAAGAAATATATTTATTGATAGACTGATTCAAGTATAGCTGAAATTAATCACAGTCCCTTTGCCCCAATATAAATTATTTCATGGTTTTTTTTCAATCCAAGTATACCCATTTTTTCTACTAGATTTTGCAATGAGAGAAGCAAAACCAGTTTCTAAACTGAAGTCAATACCCAAATGATCATTGTCAAGGAGCAATTTTCTTTCCATTCATCTGTATCCCATACCTATTTGAGTATTTAGCAAGGCAATAGAAGACACCATTTAGATTAACAAGTGATCTTTGAGAGTATACTGTGAACCTACCCAATGTTTTTAGGCTGTTAACTCAGAGAAAGTGAGGGATATCTTTAAAATAAGATTTTGAAACAGTTGAGTGTTTCTGTCAGCATTTATCAATGCTTTAACCGTTTAATCCTCTTGACTTAGAGCAGCATTCCTCACTAAATCTCTTCCACCACCTGCCTTGTGTGTTTATTACTTACTAACCTTTTGTGTCATCTCTTTGTATATATCCCTAATTTATCAGTCTCTTGTAGATTGTCAGCAGCCTGCTGCCTCACTACCGCCACACGGCTCACAACTAACCAGGAGGCAACGCTGTCAGACTGTCAGGTAATGTTCTGCTAAATCTCTTTTCTTCACCTTTTGGCTTTCTCTGCATGCTATAGTCAGATTCTCATCACCCCATTTCCTTTGCATCTGTCTCCAACCCTAATTTCTACTCTATCTGCTATCTGGCAGACCCTTATCTGCCTTTAAAACAAACAAACAAACAAACCAAATTAAAATTGAATCAAATTTAAACTTTTGTAATTGATGTGGAAAGATTACCTATGCTACCATGTCCAAACAGTTAATCGTGCCTGCATGACTGCAGGAATCATGCAACAATATGCATTCATATGTCATATTTAGAGAAGAAAGGACCACTGAACAATAGATAAATTTGCAAAACTTAAGCCAGATTTGCCTGCACCACTACAACCATCCCATGCAGACTATCAAATCCAAAGATGTTGTTCAGTCTACAAACGTGTGGGTAGCAAAGAAATTATAGGTAGTCTTCAACTTATGACCAAATTGGGACCAGAATTTCTTGTTGATAAGCAAGGTAATTGTTAAGTGACTTGCACCCTATTTTATGAGCTTTTTTGCCACAGTTGTTAAATGAATAACTACAGTTGTTTAAATGAATTACGTGGTGTTTAAATTAATCTGGATTCCCCCAGGGACTTTGCTTACCAGTAGCCAAGTGGGAAGGTCTCAAATGGTGATCTCATGACCCTGGAACACTGCAACTGTTGTAAATACATGTAGATTGCCAAGCAACTGAATTTTGGTCACATGATCATGGAGATGCTGCAATGGTCATAAATACAAAGACCAGTGTTCAGTCACTTTTTTCAGTGCCTTTATTACTTTGAGCAGTTGCTAGATGAATGGTTGTAAGTTGAAGACTATATGTAAAAGCCTAGGCAAAAATGTGTGTGTTTTTAAAGAAAGAAACCCTGCTAAGTAAGCAAACAGGAATCTACAAGATCCATGTTTCTCAACCTTGACCATTTTCAGATGTGTGGACTTAACTCCCAGAATTCCACAGGAAGGCTGCCTGGAGAATTCTGGGAGTTGAAGTCCACAGATCCGAACATCGCCAATGTTGAGAAACACTGGATTAGATCATTAAATAAATGTTTAACTTAAGAAGCTATTTAAGTAGCATCTGGGGTGAATCTGGAGCTGAGCTGACTAGTGAAAGGGTTGGCTAGCCTCTTCCCAAAGTTCCACAGGGTTTATTTAGTAGTTCTGTAGAAAGTACATTTGTCTGACAAGATTCCTATCAATAGGCAATAAATACCACTCTGATCAGCTCCTTGAGTTGCCTCTGACAGCATCTTTTGGATTTTGTATTCTTCCTTCCTTTGTAGGAAGGACTATAATAAAATAGAAAAGGAGATGTTGTGTCAATAAAGGAGAACATTTGTAGGTCAGGGTTGAACTGTGTGGTCCTTGGTGTTCTCTGAGCTTGTTCGTTTCCTTGTAGATGTTTCATTACTCAAACTAGGTAACGTCATCAGCATGTTTGCAAAAAAACAAAAAAAAACAACCGAGGACCCCTCAAGATGCTCTGAGTGAGAAGGTTCTAAGTTCTAGGCTTATCCTTTCTCGATAGAGCTGAGCGTGTGAAATTGTGAAAAGCTATTGAGAGTCGGAATAGGTATGGTTTAGATTAGATAGACCAGTCTGAGATGGTATTAGGCAGATTCCTATTTGCATAACACAAAAGCAAACATGGAAAGAACCAGGTAGGGATTGCACCATGAGAAAGGATGCTGGCTTTTCCAGTTGCCCTGGCCAAAATAAAGAACTGATAAAAATTCTCAAGGGCTTGTTTGTTCCCAAACAACATGGGATGAAAAGATTAATCCAATTGCTCTTGTCTCCTCTGGGGTTTAGCTGGAACTGGATTCCTTGTGATGGCTTTAAATTGGTAGGCACATCTAGATCTGAGCATGACATATAAATGTACTACAGATACTTTTCAACTTACAATAGTTCACTTAGTGACCGTTCAAAGTTATAAGGGCACTTAAAAAATGTGACTTATAAATAACCATTTTTCAAAGTTACAATCTTTGCAGCCCCCCCATTATCATGTGATCAAAATTCAGATGATTGGCAACTGGTTCATATTTATAACCATTGCTGTGTCCCAAGGTCATGTGATCACCTTTTATGACCTTCTGACAAGCAGGTCATTGGGAAAGCCATATTCACTTAACAACCAACTGCAATGATTCACTTAACAACTGTGGCAAGAAAGGCCATAAAAGGGGGCAAAAATCACTAACAAATGTCTCACTTTACAACAGAAATTTTGGGCTCAATTGTGGTCATACTTTGAGGACTACCTGTATTGCTATATCGTTAGAACTGAAGTGGAAAATGAAAGCCCCTTTTTTGTGCTTCCTAAAGCCTCAGATGGAAGCACCACTAAAATTCAGTTGTGTGTCAGTTCTGAAATAGGAAAGACTGGTGAACCACAAGCTAAGCTTAAAATGGGATTAACATTTGTTTTATTTAAAGAAAACCTGGACCCCTCAAAAGCCTTAAAATCCAAGCCCCATCTACGTATAAGATGCAACCCCATTATTTTGTATCATCTAGTATATTGTGTTTCTATAATAAGCAATTAATTGTGCCCCCAGGGGCCACGGTGGCTCATGTGGTAAGACGCTGGGCCTGCTGCACACCGCTGAGGTCAACAGCTCGGCGGCTCGATTCCCGTGAGCGAATAAACTGCGGAGGGACAAGAAAGGAACCTCCCCCAATTGCCTACCCGCATTCAGGCGTCCCACGGGTAAAGATAACACCGCCTAAAAAAATTCCTTTCACAGAGGCAGCCAGCCACCCTCAGTGATCCCTGGCTACATGTGCCATACCCTAAATAAATACATTGTGCCACCAGTCAGTGGTGATATTCAGCCGGTTCGCACTGGTTTACGCGAACTGGTAGCAAGGATTTGGTGTGGGTCACCCAACCAGTAGTAAGTTCTGGCTGGCCACATCCCTGACCCAGTCACTACTGGCTCACTTGCCCCGCCCACCCAATGCTCGCTCACCCCGCCCACCTGATGCTTGCCCCTTAAGGTATTTTTTTTCCCTCCTGACAATCAGCTGTTCATACGATCAGCTGTGTCGGGATTCCCCTAGCTTGTCTTACTGCTTCGCCTAGGAGGATTTTCTGAGGCCCAGGAAGGCAAAAAATGGAGGGAGGGGCACAGCCCCCTCTCTCCCTTTTTTGCCTTCCTGAGCCCCAGGGGAGCTTCCTGGGAGCAAAACACCCCCCCGGAGGCTCCTCTGAGGCCCAGAAGGCCCCAAAATGGAGCGAGGAGTGGGTTCTGCGTGCTCCCTCCAGGCTCCATTTTTTTTCTTCCTGAGCCTTCTGGGAGCAAAAACACCCCCCAAGAGGCTTGCCTGAGGCCCAGAAGGCCCCAAAAATGGGCTGCAAAAAAGCAAAAAAATAAAATAAAAGCCACATCCACCCAGTCACATGGCCATGCCCACCAAGCCACGCCCACAGAACCGGTAGTAAAAAGTTTTGAATCCCACCCCTGAGCTATCTGTACTTTCAGGCCCTCTCTATTTAATTTAGGGGTCTCCAAACTTGGCAATTTTTAAGACTTGTGTACTTTAAGACTTGTGCCTGAAGAATTCTGGGAGTTAAAGTCCACAAGTCTTAAAGTTGCCAAGTTTGGAAACCCCTGATTTAGCTACTCTCTGGTGTAATGAATTCACTTTGAGTGTTCATCTGAAATAATGTCTGGGCTGAATAATTTTTAGGTAATACAGAAATCCTTAAAATTCACTGAGAGTTCTGTAACTTACCTGCTGGACATAATTGGAATGGTTGGCTTGAAAGGAGCATGGATGTACCAACCTGTCTCAGTGTTAGATCAAGGTTGACCAATCTTAACCACTGGGGTCATAGATGCAGTCTTTTGTATGATAACAGAAGTTAGAATGATTTGTTCCTGTTGACAACAGACCAAAACGGAAGGAAGGCAAAGCCCAGTTCATTTGTTTCCACCCATCATTAATCTTAAGAAATAACCTCATGCCAGAAAAAAATACATATATCTCCAATTTTTATTTTAGACCATGTAGGAACATGAGGCAATAGGCACGGTCCTCAGTGATCCATAACTTCACTGTTTTATATGTTTTTATAACAAGTTAAAAACAATGCACTGATCATATTATCAAGTTTGGTAATGAAACGTCTCCAAGAAAACCACCAAGCTCAGAGAGCACCTAAGTTTCCACAGATCAACCCTGAGTCACAAATATTTACTTCTATAAGCAAAAATAATTATTTTGTTAAACTTTCTGTTAACAAATCATAAAAAGTTTTCTCTCTCTCTTTCCCTCCCTCCCCCCTTCTCTCTCTCTCTCTCTCCCTCCCTCTCTCTCTCTCTCTCTCTCTCACACACACACACACACACACACACACACACGAAACACTGCAGTCAGGACAAATTCATTTTGTTTGGCAGAGCTTGCTAGGAGAATTACAATGGTACCCAAGGAAATGTATGCCTAATTAGAACTGCTTGCTTCATTCCGCAACAGCAAACATAATTCCACACATACTCAATCCAGGAACAGTGGTGTTATGAAAAATGGATTTTAGCTGAAAGCTAAGAGAGAAAAAATCCTAATAATATGGAACCAATGACAGAAAGGTGGTGGGTTCCTCTTCACTGGATAAATTCAAACTGAAGCTGGAAATATCATCTGGGTAGTATTCCAGAGCAGGATTAAAATAATAAATCCTTATGTCAGGGAACATAGTATTGCTATGGGAAATTAGTATGGCTCTTCTCTATTTCCAGCTACCTGATCAGCCAATCAAAAAAGCCGCAAATTTTGTAATCTAAAAATTCAGTTATCTTTATTCTCTTTAATCTTATTTATTAATTCAAATATTAAATAAATAAAAATAGAGTGTTTAGATGAGCTACACAGCAGTCTTCAATCTATTGTTATCTGTTGTATTTATTTCTTAACACCATACTAATTTTTACCTAGAAATTATAGAAGTTGATATTCAAAACATCTAGAATCCATTGGTTGAAAAATACAGTACTATAAGATATATCTTCTAGTGTTCTCTCCCTGGCCCGAGTTTATGAAGTTTGGCTCGAGAATCATGATTTAATTAGAGCAATTGCTGGAATCCTGACAACTTTCTAGCATGAGCTATTTCCTACAAGTTTGCATGAATGCTCAGGGAAGCTTAATCTGCCAAACGTGGACAATACTGCTGATTCAAAAATGCACTTATTTATTAAACAAATGTACATGGCCATTTATCTAACTGATAGAATATCTAGGCATGATATTGAGCTACAGTCTCATTTGAGAATTTCAAAACAGTAGATTGTAAGACATCCTATTCTTGGCAAATTCTTTATATTTTTATCTGCACAATAGCTATAGGATTATATTCCATAATTAAACTTCCAGAATCTTAGTTGTTATATAAACCCAATCTGAATGAGTCATCAGACCAAAGGTTATTCTTCAAAGCTTTTAGGTTTGTGGAGCCCAACCTCAGAAAACTTCTGTCTCCTGAATGTGTGCCCTGGATTGTTCTACACGTTGTATTTATATGATCGTATGTGGCTTTTTAGCTGTTATGTTTATTATTTCAAGATATTTGTTCAAAATATTCTAAGGAACTACAAAATAGGTTCTTTAGCCCACCTTGGATATGATATGACATACTGAGAGAAGATTATGTTCTTTCAAAAGAACTTTTGGTTCAATAATGAATGGACAGAGCGTCTTTCGGTTGTTGGGCAAGATGGCTAATTGCTCTGGAATCACTTGCTAAGCAGGCCTAAAATATTAATTATTAACAGACATTTCATCACTATAATTCCATTATGTAATACCGTATATCTGTATTTGAGAAAACCATATTTCTGCACATTACATGGTTGTTATGGGACAAAAATGTACATCAGGGGAAAAATTGGAAGATGCATTTTGAAAAGGCTAACTGGTTTTGTTGTTCTTGATAACTATCCTAGATTTTTATCTTCATCTGATTGCTTTTAAAGTGCCATTAGATCATTCTTTCATCATTTGGACAAAAGCAAACTGTTACGCTAACACATTTTTAATTTTTTTTTCTCTATTCCTTTAAGCTTGCAACTTTATGGCATGATAATTTTAGCTTTGCTAATTGTTATTTTTATGCTTTAAAAACATTAAGTCAGTGGGAACTTGCTCCAGACTGCTAGTTCCCTATTGATATTAGCTACTGAAAAGCAGCAGTTTATTTCCATCCTCCAGTGATGAGCTAATCATAGAAAAAAATGGGCAGAGGTTTCACCTTGTGAAGAAACAAGGGTCATTCACATGCAGCGTGTGGGTTGTTCACCTGAGTCTTAAAATGGTGTGATCCATGATATCAACTGGCCTTTCAAATGGTTAGATTTCCTTGAAGCAAGTTTTGCTGCAATAGATCTATTTGTATTGTTTTTACTATGTAAGCAAGAAAAAAAAAGGAAAGACAAAAAAGAGAGAAAACAGTCCACAAAAGGTATATTATTTTCATGTTGCAGGATTAACATCTTGATGTTTTTATGTAATAGAAAAAAAGAAATTAAGTTTTTAAACTCAGACATATAGTCTATACTTTGAAATGCTCTAAATAGAGGTCCTGGTGGCAAAATGCTTCTTCAAATATAAAAGAGAGTCCATCAGATCACTGGATTAATCACTGAGAATTTGTTTCATTTCAACTCTGTAGTGAAGATAGTTTTTTAGTCATATATTATCTATTTTTGCAATTCTACTAGTTCCTAATCCATTGATACACAATTCAGAATTATAAACTTAGGCTTAGAAATCAATGAGTTTTGCAGAACAAAATTAATGTGTGACTTAATTGCTTCCAGAAGATATCACTGCACCCATAAATGTCCTTCTGAAAAGCAGAAATCCAAAATAATGCAAATAATTTAAAATGCATAGTAGTATAACATACAAATCTGAAGCAGACATTTTATTGCCATGCATCTTTGTACCTTTAACATCTAATCTAATTTAAATCATCTCTAAAAATAAAAATGTTACAGCTTTATTTTTTGTTGAAGAACACATTAAATATTTCAGGGTAGAGCAGGGTCTGAAGATTTCTGCCCAAAATCTATATGTCAATAAGTGTTTCAAATAAAGCTATTGTCACTTCATAATTTTTGGCAAATCTTGATTGCAATATTGATAACTGATTTCACAATTATTGCTACTCCTTGGAATTCTTAGAACAGCAACAGCAATAAAAACGCTTATTTACAAACAACTAATTTTGAATGTTTGGGCTAAGTCATGGGTGTCAAACTCACTTCATCACGTTGCCATCACGTGACATTTCATGACGTTTTCCCCATTCGCGGAGCTGGGGTGGGTGTGGCCTGCACATGACACATACAGGCCACGGGCCGCCAGTTTGACACCCCTGGGCTAAGTCAACCTTCCCAACTATCTCAAGATGGTTTAAATGACGTTTACAACATATAATTTCTTCCGGTTTCATTGTAAATATGGTGCTGATGGCTTGGCGTTTGTCTTCTATGTACAGATATAATGTAAGAATTATAGGTATATGCAGAATAGTTAAAATACCATGAAGGTGCAGAGGACCATCTGTCTCCATGAAGAGTTTTCTTCTTTGCAGCTTTCTTACTTTGATGTGTATTTTAAATAGCTAATTTCTCATTCCAGTCCTGATGTAGCTCTTCCAGAAGAACAGCCACATTCCAGCTCCCAATATACCCCTCCTGTCAGCTGTCTAAAGCCGCCTCCTTAACATCGTACTTCATACGCAACCTAAGAGTTTGGGGAAAATCTCACCACACGGACTGAATTCGAGTTCTTACAGCAAAGGAAGAGTTTGTGTCAAGCATGACTGCCTTGTTGCTGCTGCTGAATCCAGACACCATCTACAGTCTTAAACAAAGAAAAAGGCATGTGGAAAAGCTTTAAAGCACAGTGCCCAGACTGCTGAAAATCTTCAAGGTTCCTCTGTGTCCATCATCTGATCAAAACTACACAATGGAAGTCAGACTTGTTCCTTGCAGTTGTTTGGCTAGGACTACTAATGTGCTGGGAACCTAGACTCCTATTGAAGCAAAGCAAAGAAAGTATGCTACCAATCTTATTTTGCCCATTCAGCTCAAGCTACTGACTCCATGTTTCTTTCTGTGGTTTAAATGGCATTTTATATATTTTTTTTTTTTTCTGACATATTTGCACCAAAAAGTATGGTTATTAGAAATGATGCGTTGATGGATTTCTGCCACTTGTTTTTCTTAAAGTAATATGGAGATAATTACATCGAGATTTGTTTTTTTTTTTGTTCAGTTAGGATTTGTTTTTATTATTTTTAAACATTTTTAAAAATGTGTATATATATTATTTGGAGATAGCTCGCCTTGGGCAAAATGCAGCCTGGTGTTTTGTTTGTTTTATTGCACAACATTGTAGAAGATACATTGAAATGAATGTGTTGGGGGGGGAATTGCAGAGGAAGTTGGGTGTGCCAAAATTGCATCAAAATAAATAGGCACACAGTGAAGCACTTAAATTGCATTGATTTCAAGAGAATTCTGGCATGCCTAATTTTCTCTGAACTGTGTCTTTTGACTGGTACTACAGAACTCTGCTGCACTGGTATTGTTTACACAGTTGTTTTATACATTACTGTATTAGCTGCTGGTTCCTTTATACCTTCAACCAGATTTAAGCCTGAAAAAGGGTTTTATTGAATAATATATGCATAACTGTTTCCTTGTGCTTATTTTTGTGTTTCAGGGTATCGTTTTGTTTTAAGGATCTTTTCCCTTTTTTTTCTGGGCAAGCTAATTACTTGGTGCTTTTTTCAGTTTTACTGTTTGGTATCCAGACCAAAAAAATTCAAATGAACTTGAAGTAAACATACTGTATTTTATGATAATTGAAAAATGCAGGATACGTTTCACTTTACTCCCAAATCCAGTATTATCAGACACTAGGGCCTTCCTTTGGTAAAAAACCAAATGGTGGTGGGATATCAGATGATCAAAATTTGTGCATTTGGTGGGGAATTAAGCAAAGGAAATGGGATCGATATTTTGAATCGAAGAACATAGATTTAAGGGATTGTCTAAACTGTCAGCAGTTTTTATTCTAGCCCATTCCATAACAAATAACTCAGGTCAGGGTACACAGGTTGTTCCTGCATTGCTTGGCATTCTTCATTCAAGAATTTTCCCAATAAATTTGAGAAATGCTGGGTATGAAAGAAAATGAAGGATAATTACATTATTTTGCACAATGCTTAGAAGCAAGATGGCTTACTTGCAAGATTTCAAGTTATTAGTTTGGGTTTTTGGCTGGGTCACTCAGTGATACTGTTAACCAATTTCTCCTGTTAGTGGAATTCTTATTCTGAGTCAGATAGCCTTAATACATTATAATGGGGAAGACATGAGTAGATCCAGTTCTCTTGGTTCCATCTCTGCCGTGCTGATATGAATTACATGACAGAAATTGTATGATATCTGGGGAAATTATCCATTCTGAAAGATACCAGATCAGCTGGAATGACTTGACATCAATCCCCCTGAATATTAAAGAAAATGCTCCTTCTTAGAATACATACCAAAACACGGAAAGAAGGAAGGGGTGGGGGGATCTTCAGCCAAGGAAACCATGAAGTTTAAGTGGTCATCTTTGTGCCTAATAATAAATACCATTGAAAAACAAGGTGCTAAAAACAGGATAAGCCTAATCAGCAATTAATGTAATGTGGAACAGTTGAAGTTTTGTCAAGAGACAGTGGTTTAAGTTACCAATGAAATCCACAAACTTGAAACTCCAGTGTCCTAGGGACAATTAGTGTGATAGGGAATTGACTAGATGGAAATACATTGAGTTTAAATGAGCTCTATGCGACAGTCTAAATCATGTATAGCCATTGCTAGGACCGTAGGAGCTAATGGTTCTCGTTTAATGTTTTTCCATGTTGCTTATCTTGTGCTATACTTAACATTTCAATGCTTCATATTCATATTCATATCTAGCAAGGGAATATTTCAGGAGCTCCTAGGGTTGCTGTTGCCAACTTTACATTGGGTTACATTGACCGTTAGCCATCAATCTGCCTGAATTGAGTGTTCCTCAAGAGTGCCAGGAACTTCAACCATTCATCTCACTTTAACTGTCATCCTAAACTCAATAATGTTGTTTTCCAACTGGTGGGATCTTCATCCAGGAGCAGAAGGTGCAGATAATATTGCTGAACAATGAAAAAAAAGTCCTATGGAGAGTTTCATTGTGGTTTTGCTTGTGGATAATGCAAATTAATTTATGCATATGGTTTTGCAAGAGAGAAGCACATGATTTCTTAGCCAGTGAAATCAAAAGGCCTTAAAAGTGCTTAGAAACGATTAGATCATACCTTCATTTTGATTTGTATTCTATTAACAAATGGTTTCAACTGACCTAATGTATACCTCAGAATATCTGTTAGATCAAACTGTCTGTGTAACTGAGCTGCGACTATATAGGTCTTACAACATATGCTATGCTACAGTGGAAATCTCATTCTTGCCATTTTTGGTACTATATTTTGCAAAAAAATAATAATAATTTCAGGCTGCAGTCTTATGAATGTTGACTTCAGGAAAAGTGCTGGAAAGTAAAAAAAAAAAGGAATTGTTTGGATCTAAATTTCACTTACTGCTGTACAGATTGTAGGCTCATACCTGAGTAACTATGCTAAAATTTCAGGTTCTTTTTTAATATAGGTTATACTACATAGCTGGAAACAACACCTCTATTATCTTCATGAAATGTCCAGAATATTCAAAATACTGGAATATACAGTATAGTCAGCCATGTCTCCCAAGCCTTTCTTTTTTTAAATTTTGATGGATAATTTTAAACATTTGAATATCAAAAGTATGGGACTAGTCCAGAGACAGAGAAGCATACATTTTCCCATTTCAATCTAAAAACAGATGAGAAAGAATATGCACAGTACATTCACAATAGGAAGAATGATGAGGGGAGAGAGTCTGCTATGCATTTTGCACATATGTACACACATTTAAATTGGCTTACCTGGACATGGAAACATCCAACAACAATCAGGTTAGATGTGGATTTTTGTACAGCTTCACTTCTTTTCCTGTCTATAGCGGTGGTGAATTAGTGTATTAAAAAAAAAGAAATATCCAGATTTTTATGTCACGTGATGAATTGCTCAAAAGTCAAGATCTAGACATTCCTCAAACTAAATGAGAAAAATGACAGAATATTACAAAGAAAATAACGGTATTCAGAAGGCCTTTTAAATTAAAAAAAAAATCACAGTTATTCATTCTTTTTCTTTTAGCAATGAAAAAGTCCAAAAGGGGGTATTTTCTAAACATGATTATACTCTACCCAACTTTTTTTTTTTTGCTTAATTGAATTTTAGTGGAATTAATAACATAGGACTAAGCCTAACTGCACAACTGGGGAGGAGTGAATCTTTTATTGTTAGGGTCTAATATTATCCTTTTATCAGTAAAGCCAATAAAGCCTCAAGTTGCTATCTAATCTCTAACAAAGTACATATGATTCTGAAATTGGTTCTTTTATTCCATGATTTATACAGCAATTCCATTTTATTTTTCCTTCTTTATGAAATATTTGTTTTAATGTTCCAAGTGCTGAGTACATTAAAAGCACAGTGATTTCCCTCCTTATATCTTGTCTTAACAATCATGTTTTGTTCTTCAGCTTTTTCTCCAGTTTTCTATCTGTTAAAGATAAATGAGACAGAGTATTCAGAAAATTTCTGGCATTTTACTTTTTTTTTTTTTTTTAATAATCCTGTGTATAAAATTAAAAAAAGCAATTAATTGCATTGGCCTCAGGGCAGAATGCATCTGAATATGCAATATAATAAAAAGCTTGCATGACATAATTTCATGTACCCTTTTCAATCATCTATAATAAAGCTAGAGAATTTTTATTTCATGAAGATTCCTCTTTCCCCATTCCTGCATATTGGAAATGCAAGGCCAGTATAACTTCAAGAGCCATATTACCTAAGACTTCCATCCATTTTAATTTCCCTTCTACAGAGCTCTTAAAAATCCTCTCTAATAAATTTGAAGGCAACATGGTGATAATTGACAACATACAAAGGAAAAAAATAGATGTGTATTACTGTGATTGCTATTTTAATTTGCTATAAGACTCTGTATGTATAGGGGTCTTGTTTTTTAGATAGCATCTTCACATGAAAATATATCTGCTGCTCACTATTATGGGATAGTGCGATGGCTCAGCAGTTAAGACACTGGGCTTGTCGACTGGAAAGCCCACAGCCCAGGTTCGAGACCCGAGCATTGTGCAATGGGTGAGCTCCCATCTTCGCCTAGCTCCTGCCTACCTAGCAGTTCGAAAGCATGCAAGTGCAAGTAGATAAATAGGTACCACTTTGGTGGGGAGGAAATAATGCCCTGCGATGTCATGCTGGCCACATGATCATAGAAATGTCTTTGAGCAGCACTGGGTCAACAAGCCCTTGAAATGAGAGATTAGCTCCAACCCCTATAGTCGACTATGACTAACGGAGTAAAGTCTGCAGGGACTCCTTTCCTTCCCACTATTATGCACTAAAAAACAGCAGTGGCAATTTTTATATTTTGCAGCATAAATAATTTGTTTTGTTGAAACTTTTACTTCATTATTAAAACTATTTTGAAATTTGTCACAAGTGTTTGATACAAGTGGAATAATTCTGCTAACCAGCTGTGTGAGTTTGGTGAGGGGGAGAAATAAAAATAATCTAGCTTTTAAAACTTTATTCATGGATATGGCTTTGTGTACCATACCTCTGAATAAATACAAGTCCACCTCACTAGTTTTGGATCTTGCGTTTCAAACCTTTTGGTTTGACCATTAAAGGATTAATTCATCTGATCCTTTGTTCAAAATACTTTAAATCCTGATGTTTTGTGACTTTTGTAATCTCTGAATGTTTCCCTTTGCATGAATGTTTCCTTAACTAATCAACCACAAAAAATGTATTGTGTTATATTCCAAATGGTTTTGAAATTCTGGTGAAGTTTGTGTTAAACATGATTGTATACTTACATCTGCCTGCTGTAAAGGTTGGCTATTTCTAAATGGAACTGAAACTGTTATAAAATTTTGAGGTTGAATGAATATTTCTAGATGGTGAAGACAATAGATGTGCTCAGTGATTTAAAGACTGAATGTTAAGAATTCTTGTGTTGCAACCACTGGTTTCAAGGGAAGTATATTGACTAATTCTCAATTCCAGAACCTTGTGCTTATGAAACCTCTGAAATAATTACCATGTTAAACCCTCTTCCATTCTAGTCTTTATATCTCTAGACAATCCTAGATGAATTGTTCTGAGAGGCAGTCATATGCTTGTACGTTTGATATAATTCAGCTTGAACAGTTGGAAATTAAGACACTCCAGAACAGAATAAATTAAATTAGGAGCTTATATACGA
Source organism: Notechis scutatus (assembly GCF_049901735.1). NCBI lineage: Eukaryota > Metazoa > Chordata > Lepidosauria > Squamata > Elapidae > Notechis > Notechis scutatus. The sequence continues at coordinate 64,365,997 of NC_142014.1, read as the reverse complement.
TTCTTACTTACATCATTATGTTCAATTAAAATTATGATGTAATGCATAATTATCCCACTAAATAAATGGGCCATCTTTTGTTCACTGAACTGTGCTTTAATGAGTTCCTACATATTCATGAACTAGCTCTCTGCCAATGAAGAAAGGGAAGGAACCAGTGGTGGGTTTCTAATTTTTTTCCTACTGCTTCGGAGAGTGTGCTTTGTGCTTGCATGCGTGCGCGCAGGTCACAAAGACCATCCTCTGTGTCAATGCTGGTGAACTGTGCTGTTTTCGCTCAGCTGAAGCGTGGCAATCCGCTCTGCTGCGCGAATCAGCTGAGCTAAAAAACAAGGAAATATAGGAGATGTAACAGTGGAGATAGGTGGGCGGGGCCAGCCAGAGGTTGTATTTACCAGTACTCTGAACAAAATTTCTGCTACCGGTACACCAGAACCGGCCCGAACCGGCTGAATACCACCTCTGGAAGGAACATCTATGCAAAAATCCATGGGACTTCGTAATTCACAATATATTTGCAATACCTCACCAGCTAATATTTGCAAATCTCATTTATTCTATTTTACTAAGGTTTCAGATATCTAACCATATCTATATATCTGTATATCTATATCTATATATCTATCTATATCTCTCTACCTCTACCTCTACCTCTACCTCTACCTCTGTCTGTCTGTCTGTCTGTCTGTCTGTCTATCTATCTATCTATCTATCTATCTATCTATCTATCTATCTATCTATCTATCTGGCATATATTTATTGCTGGATTTTTCAGACAGATAAAGTCCTGATCAAGCCACAATCAAAATAACATAGCTAAAATCCTTGATCCTGATGTAGATAGATTAAACATAGCCTGAATGTTGTTAAGATAAACATCTCCTTCTCCTGAGCTCATGTAATACGGGTTCCCCTTGCAAGAAATCCCCTTTTTCTTGTGCAGGAGAAAATGGGGAGGAATTGCTTTTCATCGAAAGCCAGGACTTCACCAGAGCACTGAATTTTAGTCTCTTCCTTATCTGGCCAGTTGGAAAGAGAAGTTGGCAAAATCCAGCTTTAACACCATCTTATTACTTTCAATATAACAATAGCAATGGCACTTATATACCATTTCACAGTCCTATCTAAATGGTTTTACAGAGTCAGCATATTGTTCCTAACAATCTGGGCTCTCATACAGGGGTGGGATTCAAAAATTCCAACAACTGGTTCTCTACCCAGTTGCTGGGTGGGTGTGGCCATGGTGGGCGTGCCCTACTGGAACTTCTGGGAGGGGCGTTTTTTGCCTTCCCCAGAGTCCAGAGGCTTTCCTCGGGCCTCTGAGAAGGCAAAAATGGCCTCCCCGTGCTCTGGAGGCACTCTGGAAGCTGGAAACAGGCCCGTTTCTGGACTTCTGGAACTTCCGGGAAGGCTGTTTCGCCCTCCCAGAGCCTCTGCACAGATCCTGCACTTACCTGCATGCACAACAGGCCGCATGGAGACTCCTGGTAGGGGAGGGGAGGGGTGAGTGGGGACAGCCAGTCGGTTCAAATACCGGTTCGGTGAATCAGATGTAAATTTAACATCTGGCCCAAACCTGTTGATTCCCACCCCTGCTCTCATATATTCTTAATGGTGAATTACAGAGCAATCAACAAGGCTTAAAAAACATGGACATATAAAGCAAGACATTAAAATGTTAAACTAAACCTATTCAAAATCAGTGAGAGCTTATTATCAAAAGGATTGGATTGAAAAACTGACTCTATCATCAGCAGTTCATTGGTGAACTGCTGAGAAGGCAGGACACACCTCCAAGGGCAGAGAATTCCTGCTGAGTCTGCAAAAACTGAGAAGATTCTTCGAAGGTAACTATTTCTGGGACCTGGCTGGTGGCATTATATGAGGGGTGATGCTGATGAACACTTGCCATTTATAAGGCAATTTAAAGCCTTACAAATCAACAAAAGTACTTTGATGAGTACTTTAAATCAAAATATTTCAGATTACTGAAGTATATGACTTATTTTATGCCACAAGATTATAGATTTGCATTTAAAAGGAGCAAAATGGGATGGAAACAGAAAAATAAAATAGTGATGGCTCAGCCCAGATAACATATTAAGTTAGCTATGGATCAGTGTATCATGGATTCCAGAAAACTGAATTATTTGAAAAGAACGAATCATTGTGTTCAGTGTAATTTAAAATCAAATAAAGCCACAGCTGATGCATTCACACAATATGCTAAGCTTGTGTTAATGTTAACTGGATAGCTTTCATGGGGTTTAACATGTATGAAGCCAGCTCTTGTCTTAGTTTATTATTCAGTAGCCTCATTCCATAACCAGCTTAATTCACATCTAATAAATCTTCCATTATCATAAAAACAAAAAATGCATGTATCTATACTTATTGTTTCAGTTGATGTAGATGAAACTATGTCACTCCCACATTTCTGTCTACTCTGGAAGGCAGGAAACTGTGATGACTTGGGGCGTGGCAAAAAGGCAGCACAGTCAGATAAGCAATAAGAGTCCCTTTATTATCTCCAACTTTGCTCCCAATGTCCAGGTTACCTTCGGGCTGGAGAAAAACCCTCCCAGGAACAGCCTTTGACTGTAGAAAATTCAGTCCAAAACAAGGTACACACAAACTGTAACTTAAAATCCAAACAAACCAAACTGAAGTAATTAGTTTGGCAGGGCAGGAACAGGAATTTCAAACTTGAAAGCATGGCAAAACTCACACAGTTGGGAAGACGCCAGGAACAAATAAGCCACAACGATATGAGTCACGTTTGCTCCCAACAGCTTGCTGCATGCAGCTTGCCTTTTTTATATACTGTGTTCCCAGCTGCAGCTAATGAAGGGAATCAGGGCCATTTCCTCCCCCATAGCCATGCAACCCACATTGCTCTCTTCTCCATTCCTCCCTGCGTGCCCTAGGATGAGGAAGGGATGGGCCTGGGTCTTCCTCTGAATTCCCTCCCCTCCCTTGTTCTATCTCTCCCTTGCTCTGCCCAGCCGGGCTTTGCCCTCCCCCAGTTTCTTCCACAGCCAATGGAGTCACATTCCCACTCCCTGTCAGCTGTTTGGCTTCCTCCTCCGAGTCAGATTCCAACAGGGGCATGACAGAAACTCTCCAAGAATTGTTCAGGTATGAATATTACACCAAAGATTTCAGGTAAGGAACAAGTTCTGAACAAGGGTTTGTGAAGACAGAATCCCGCTTAGTCTGATCATCTATATTTAAAGTAAGAAGAGGGCCAATAATGCGGGGGGAAATGCTATGAGACCAGGGTTGGGAAAATGAATTACTATCCCTTATTTGGGTGTGTCCCAGAAAAGTTTAACAGGCTGATAACTCAAGGTTACTGCTAGCATTATTAGAACACTAGCAATAACCCTGGTGGTGCAGTAGTTAAGTGCATATTTCAGGCAAACTCTGCTTACAGCGTGGAGTTCAATCCTGAAGGGGCACAAGATTAACTCAGCCTTTCATCCTTCTGAAGTCAGTAAAATAAGGATTCTGACTGTTGGGGGCAATATGCAGATAATGCTGACATTGTAAACCACCCAGAGAGTGCTGTAAAAATGCTATGGGTCAGTATATAAGGCTACATGTTATTGCTATTACTATTCTAACAAATTTCCTAAATTAAAAAAAGGTAGTAATCCATCCCCCAATTATGTTCTTAAGAGTTAGAATCAATCTCTCCAATTCAAGGTTGTCTCTTCAATGAATGTATTTATAAACTCAGTAAAAATCCCATGCTGTAAAACTGGGATCCACAACCCCCAGGCTGTGGCAAACTACCGAGCCATGGCCCATTTGGAATTGGACTGCACAATTGGGCTGGAGCATGTGTGTGCAAGCAACATAATTTGCGTGAGCGGTGAGCTGGTGGGCACTCGATGTGCATGCGCCGACCCGCCGCTCACACAAGTCGAGCTGCGTGCACACCAGCCCACCACTGGCGCAAGTTGAGCTGCATGCATGTCAGCCCATCACACAAGTAGACTATTGACTGTGAGCATATTATGTTTATTAAGCATATCTGCATATTTTAAGTGCATACTTCCATTGACTTTGGAATCACAATGATAGAAAAGCAGAATATAAATTCAGTAAACAAATACTTATACATAAAATATTCTGCTAATTAGAATTAAAGACTCAAAGACTATTAGAAAGGATAAAGAACAACAGTCTAGGAATTTTGCTTAATTACCATTTTGGCTTTTGTCACTTCCAGAGTAGGAAATCAAAGGCAGCCCTAGAATGGAAAAATCAATGAGATATACCACGAATTCAGCAAAAAGGTATTTATAGTATCATGCAATAGCTGTTCTACTCGGGCAAGAATTTCTCCTAGTATGGATAGGTAATTGTAATGTAGTTTTCCTGTTTTGGCCAGTGCCAGATTGAATAAATTTACTGGTTTGCAGATTTAATTTTGCTTTACTGTTTCATAAATAACTTTACAAAACTTTTATGACATTGATTCTTTATCCCAATATTTCCATTCCATCATAAAAGATTTCTTCTAGACAATGGCACAGGTAGAAGTGCAGCTCTGCTAATACAGTCCTTGTCTTACGATCACAACTGAGCCCAAAATTTCTATTGCTAAGGGAGACATTTGTTATATGAACTTTGCCCCTTTTATGATCTTCCTTGCCATAATTGTTAAATGAGTTATTGCAGATGCTACGTTAGTAACATGGAAACCAGTGAATCTGGTTTCCCCATTGAATTAGCTTGTCAGAAAGTTGTAAAAGGGGATCACGTGACCCCAGGACACTGCAACTATCATAAATATGAACCAGTTGCCATGCACCTGACCTTTGATCATGTGACCAGGGAGATGCTGCAACTGTCGTAAGTGTGAAAAAACTGTCATAAGTCATTTTTTTCAGTGCCGTTGTAACTTTTTATATAAAAAAAGTTTTTTATTTTTAACAACAAACATAGACAAATGCAAACATAAAACAACAAAATAAAACCATCTTTCAATTGTACAATATGTCATTTGGTACATAATTCTTGTGCACAATATGTGTAGTCCAGAGGTGGTATTCAACTGGTTTGCACCTACTTGGGCAAACTGGTAGTGGTTATTTGGCATGGGTCACTGAACCGGTGGCAACCCCTGGCTGGCCATGCCCCCAACCCGGTCGCCTGGTCACTCACTTGCGATTGCTCTCCTAGCTTTCTGTTCCCCACGTCCTCTTTCTCCCCGGGGGAAAGGAAGAAAGGCATGGACGCTGCAAGTATCACTTTCCCCTTGTGAGTTAAAGTGTCTGGAGTGAGGGAGTGCGGTCTGACAGAGGGGGTGGGGGAATCCACTCAAGCCTTGGAGAAATTTAAAGGAGCTGCTTCCAAAATGCTTGTCTGTTAAGTGCTCTGTGTGTGTGTGTGTGTGTGTGTAGAGAGAGAGAGAGAGAGAGAGAGAGAGAGAGAGAGAGAGAGAGAGAGAGAGAGAGAGAAAGGTAGGGAAACAAAGAAAAAAATAGGAAGAGAGAGGGAGACATAAAATTCTGTGCTATTATTTTTAATTGTTCCATTATTTATCATGTGTTAATATTTTACATTGTCCCTACACTTAGAGTGATTTTTCTGCCTTTCTTTTGCCCAGGGCTACCACATATTTTTCAGGGTTTACATGCATTCAATGTCAATAGTCCAGAGCATAAAATACACATGTGTTTAACAAGAGTTGAAAGGGACCTTGGAGGTCTTCTAGTCCAACCCCCAGCTCAGGCAAGAAAATTGAGAATGCCAAACTCTGAGTAGAAATGCTGGGAAAGGTGTCAGAATAATACTTAGAAGGGACCTCGGGGTGAACCCTATACCATTTCAGAGAAATGGCTGTCCAGTCTTTTCTCAAAAACTTCCAGTGATTGAGCACCCAGAACTTCTGGAGACAGGGCAGTTCCACTGGTGAATTGTTCTCACTGTCAGGAAGTTTCTCCTTAGTTTTAGGTTGCTTTTCTCTGTTCAGTTTGAGTTGTGAGTGAGTGACATTGAGTTGGCCACGCCCACCCAGTCACATGACCACCAAGCCATGCCCACCCAGTCACATGATCAAGCATGCCCACCCACTCAAGATCATTAAGCCACACTCACCCAGTCACATGACCACAAGCCACGCCCACCAAATAAGCCACACCCACAGAACTGGTAGTAAAAAAATTTGAATTCCACCACTGGTATAGTCATTTCCTCTTGAGTTTAAATTTACATTCATATTACATTAATCCACTTTCCATGTCGTATTATTATTTCACCATCATTAGATTTTAGTTTCAAATCCACATTATCCTTTAGAGCAAGTCTCAGTTCTTACCAATTTTAATTCATATTAAAAGTCATTCTATAATAATCAATTATGACATTTCATTACTGTTGAATTATACTTCAATTTTCCACTTTTCTATCTAACCATTGGTAAAATAAATCCCATATCTTAAAATATTCTTTTTCTTCTTGCTCTCTAATTGCTCATGTTAATCTACTCATTTCTGCACATTCCATTATTTTCTTAATCACTTCTTCCTCTATCGGAATTTTGTCATTTTTCTGTGCCATTGTAACTTTGAATGGTCACTAAATGAACTGTTGTAAGTCGAGGACTACATGTAGCACGTGAAATCTTTTTGAAACTGCATTCCTTATAAATTACATCTTTCACATTCAGACAGAATGTTGCTGGATTTACATACTGTGCTAAGCCATGGCTACTTTAACCAAGGACAGATGATAAAAATGTTTTCAATTATACATTTATTCATTTCTGAGTACAGAAAATAATACTGTATTGCTGTTGAAAAATTACAGCTTAAGTCATTTCCACAAGACCCCTCAATATTCCTGCCATAATTTTGACAATATTTATACAGGCATGGGTAAAATCTCCCTCTCTATAGAAGTGTGTGGACAAATTTGATTCCTACTAGTTTTCTAAGTTTCTAAGTTTTCCCTACTACTCATGAAATACAGTATATTGGGTGCATTCTCAAGTCATGCTAGACTGAGTTGAATGCTTCCCCTGAATACTTGACTTATGACGTTTGTGTTTTGCACAAGAAAACCAAACAAATAAAGAGTCATGGTAGCGCAGGGGTCAGGATGCAGTATTGCAGGCTGTTTCTTTCTTCTTCTTTTTTTGTAAATTTTATTTGAGTTTTCACAAAAAGAAAAGAAACACAATTAAAACATCTTTTTTGAAAGCAGCATAATCCCGGGTTACATTTCTTCGTGCAGACACAATTTCAGGTTCATGCTCATTTTTATATTCTATTCCATATCTTATTACAATTTTACATTTTCTACATAGCTTCTCCCCTCTTTTAATTTCCTCAATTTTATTGTATTTATTTCATCTCAGTTCAAATCATTATATTTATATTTTTTGTCTGTCCTGTTTCAATTGTCTATTATCTTTTCTCATTAAACAAAATTTCTCCTGTAGTTACTGATTGGAGTATAACACCTTTATATCTTTCCCCTAAAGTTATAACACTCAATATAATACATAGCTTCCATTCGGATTCTGTTTGGTACATTCTTAAACTACACACAGTATTCTTAAGAGAGAAAAAAAGAAGAAAAAAGTATAAATGTATATAATTAAAACAACATTCCATTCCAATTCAATTATATCATTAATATTAATATTAATATTCATTAAAGTCTTAAGATTTTTCACGTTACTTTTCAATTAAGTATCATACTTCTATGGGAACAATTATAAACTTTCCATAATCAATTCTCCCCCTCTTCACTTATACTTTATAAAACATTGACTAATTAAAGTGTTCCCATTGCTTCCTAATTCAATTTTCTCATTTATTTAATTTCATTTACTTTATTCACAAACATTTCACTAAGTTACATTTTATCCCTCATTCTAATCATAAGTTGTTTCCAATTTTCTAAAGTTATTTCTATTTCAAATATAACAACACAATCTCATGTACCTTTACAGAATCCCCCTTTCAGTTAAATTTTCACCCATTATCTCTCAATAGGTCCTGTTTCTCTATATCTTGCTCTGGATCTTTGTGACTTCTTTTCCTTTCCTTCTTCCCTCTCTTCTTCTCCCTCCCCTTTTTACCCCTTTGTCTCTCTACCTCTACTTCCCTCTTCTGTATTCCCCTTTTCTGTTGCTTTCCAGTATTATACTTATTTTTTGAATTATTTTTCTTTTCTTTGGTTGTTTTTTTAAGTCTTAAATTCTCCATCCTCTTCCCCCCCTTTCCTTTTTCTTCCCCACATAGAGTTACTTGTTCATTAAAGATGGCTTCTTCTTTGTCCCAGTCTTGTTTTGCAGTCTTTTCTTATTGTTGCTCATAGTTCCAAATCTCCATTTCTAAGAATTGAAAAACGAAGCCAAAGGAACCCTTCCCTTCTTGTGCATCTTCTTTATACTTTTTAAGTTCCATTCTCAATTCATCCAAAAGTAATGCCATTGTAGAAATTTTTAAACAACCACCCGATTGATTTTAGTCATTCATATATAATAGCCAAAAATCCAAAAATCCAAAAATCACCAAGTAATCACACAAACTGTTTCTTTTTGCTCTTTCTCTTTTTTTCCACTTTCTCTTCCTGGGGCTACCATTTAGTTGCAAAGTTTCAGTTAAAATGTATCTTTTACTGAAATTCTACTTTAGATTCTTTTAAAGTCCAGGCAGTCTCATCCCTCTTCCAGATCCTGCCCTTATTCTTTTTCTCTCCCTTCCTGCTTATAGAAGAAAAAGGTTTTAATGTCCAGAAATCTTTATTGTCCCTTTGGCATTTAGTTATATTTTCAGCTTAATTGCCCATTGAAGCCAAAGCGGATTTTTCCAATTTCTTATTTTTAATTGTCAATATAAGGAAGGAGAGAGAAGAAAATAAAAGTCAAACCTTTTCCTTTTCACCCTCCCGCGCCGCCTCTGACTCTTCTTTGGAAGCGACGCCATTTCTTGTAAAATTTAAATTCCACAGTACCTTAGTTATTGCTTTTTCAACTTAGCCCGGTCAGCCAAAACCTTCACCTCCTATCTTCCTTCTGCACGTTCTTTTCTGGTTGAGTACTTCTTTGAGGTGGCCATTTCTGACCACCGCTCCTACCGCCTTTGGGAAAAGGAGTTTGACCAGCTGACGAGGAGAGATGTGGCTCTCCTCAACCCTGCTGGCAGTCTCCCCCTTCTTCACCACCTCTATGGGGTGGCTTAGCCCCGAAACCAGCCGGCTCGGGGCGCTCCAGCGGCGAGCCCAGGCAGAAACCGTGCAGGATCGCGGATTCCTGTCTGTCACTGAAGTATTGCAGGCTGTTTCTGCTGCCAGCTGTCTGCAACTTGGCAGTTCAAATCTCACCAGGCTCCAGGTTGACTCAGCCTTCCATCCTTCTGAGGTGGGTAAAATGAGGACCCAGATTGTTGTGGACAATATGCTGACTCTGTAAACCGCTTAGAGAGAGCTGTGAAGCACCGTGAAGCGGTATATAAGTCTAAGTGCTATTGGTAAGTGCTATTGCACTGATTATTTTAGCTAGAATTCCCATCATCTGTATCAGTGTTTCTCCATTTCAACAACTTTTAAAATAACCTTGATACATACTTGGTGGGGAATTTTGGTAGTTGGAAGTTCATACATCTTAAAGTTGCTGAAATTGGAAAACACTGGTCTATGAGATTATTATGATTTATCTTTTCCTCACTCTTTTGTTTTGTCCCATCACATTATGCCTCAGCTGGTGGATTTGAGCAACACAACAAGTCTTTACATGACCTGGGCTTTACATCAATCAGACCTCCCTTTCGCTGGGCCTCTATAACATTTGGACAGGATCAGGCTGGAAAGGGTTGAAGGAAAAGATGGGGGATGTACTACTGTGGGGGCTAGAAGAAAGCGAAGTAATAAAGAAATGCTTGAGAGCCAGTTTTGTGTGAGGCAGGGGTGTCCAACCTTGGCAACTTTAAGACTTGTGGACTTCAGCTTTGCTTTGCTGGCTGAGGAATTCTGGGAGTTGAAGTCCACAAGTCTTAAAGTTGCCAAGGTTGGACACCCCTGGTGTAAGGCATCAAGGCTAGAAACCAGGAGACTTGTGAGTTCTAATCCTACCTTAGATACAAAACCATTTGGGTGACCTTGGGCCAGTCACTTTCCCTCAGTCCTAGTTAGGAAGCAATGGCAAACCACTGTTGGAAAAACCTTGCCAAGAAAATAGCAAGGGCTTCTGTCACTTATAGTTTGGTACATTTTACCAGCTCAGCTATTTGTGGATTAGTTAATAAACCAACATTAAACTACAATGGCTTAACATAATAATGCACATCTTTTGCCAATTCAAGAACTATCCCTGGCTTTGCCTACACCAGGGGTCTCCAAACTTGGCAACTTTAAGAGTTGTGGACTACAATTCCTCAGCCTAGTCATGCTGGCTGGGCAATTCTGGGAGTTGAAGTCCACAAGTCTTAAAGTTGCCAAGTTTGGAGACTCCTGGCCTACACTGGAACTGAGTTTAAGATTATATACATTAACGCCTTAATTCCCATCTGTGCAACTCTGCCCTATCCATTTATTTTTAAATAGGACCAAGTGTGAACCCAGGCAGAAAATCCCCGTCAGTAAGTTTATACTGTTCCTCCCCTCAAGCAGGATAAAGTAAATACCTAACCATATTAAATGCTTAACCAGTAATCTCCTTGCACAACTTCCCAATAAACGTCAGCCTTCCTTAGAGCTGATGACTACTATTGAATTTAAAGGCTGCGTTCCAGCAACACATTCGGCTAAAGTACAGGTAGTCCTTGACTTAAGAACAGTTCATTTAGTGACTATTCAAAGGTACAACAGCATTGAAAAACCTTATTTGTGACCGTTTTTCACACTTACGGCCAGTGCAGCATCCCATGATCAAAATTCCGGTGTTTGGCAACAGGTTCATATTTATGATGGTTGCAGGCTTTTTGTGGATCCCCTTTTGCAACTTTCTGACTAGCAAAGTCAATGAGAAAGCCAGATTCAACTTAACAACCATGTTACTAACTGAACCACTGCAGCAGCTACACTTAACCACTCTGGCCAGAAAGGCCCTTAAATGGGGGGCAAAATTCACTTCACCAACGTCTCACTCGGCAACAAAATAGCAAAATGTTTTTGGCTCAATTGTGATCGTAAGTCGAGGACTACCTGCAGACCGCTCCTTGACAGGTGGGGAGAGCAAAGCCAAGCAAAACTTTCCTTAAGTTTGAGGCGGGGAAGCAGCGGGCCCGGCTTTGACCCGCCTCCCCCATTCCAAAGTGAGAACCCTCGGGAAGGCTTTTAGAGCATGCGCGCAGGTAACCCCAGCCAGGTACGCGCGTACCTTGGGCGCAGGCGGGAACTCCGAGGCGTCCGCCCTGCTTCCTCCAGCCGCTGGGAAGGCGGGCTCTCTCTCTCTCTCTCTCGGGCAGAGTCGCTGAGCGCAAGGAGACTTCGCGGCCGACCGACGCCAGGCGGGGCAAAGAGCGTTGGGAGGACGGTGGGGGGTGGGGGGTGGGAGGTTAAAGCGAGCTCAGTCAGCCGGCCAAGCGGGCGTTGCTGGGCGCCGGTAGGATGAGGTCGGAGTAGGGGTTGAGGAAAAGGGCAGTTTCTGCGCGGGTTTCGTCGCGGAGAAGAAGGCAAGATGAACGGGGGCGAAAGCATCAATTTCAGGCGGATAGCCATTCGCAGGAAATCCAGCCCCAGCTTGCACAGCTCGGCCTTCGTCTTCCAGAGCCCCGCCGCCGGCGCCGGCGCTTTGCACCTTCAGTCTCCCGCGGCGCCCCCCTGGGAAGTGGGACCGGCGGAGGCGGCAGCAGCAGGTACCTTCTCGGGGCTTTCCAGCTGGCTCTCCGCCAGGGCTTTCCTTTTCTCCTTCGCTCCCTCGGGAGCTCTGCCCTGCGCTTGGCGGGTTTAAGGTCGCTCTGCGATAAGAAAGAAAAGTCGCTTGACGGGGAAGGAGAAAGCGCCCGGGGCGAAATGCCAACGAAGTCCCTTTCCTCCTTTGCTCCCCCCACCCCCTTTTAAAAGCGGCTGCAAACAGTCGGAGCGAGAGCCTTCTTGTAGCAACTCCGAGGACAAGTTTCGCCGTAGTTTGAAGGACCAAGCGAAGTATTGTATTGGGGATGGAATAGGGGCGCTTACATAAGAGGCTTTAAAGGAGCTGCACCGCAAAACGCGCAGGGATTGTTTGCACTTCGGGGTGAGAATCGTTTTGGCGTTTAGGCAACAGGTGCGTTTTGCTGTAGCCGTAGCAAAAGGTGAAGGTCAAACTTGATTAAATTGTTTTTTTTTTTTTTTTTTGCTGTACTTCAAGAAATAAAATGAGGGTAGTAATTGCCAGGCTGCTTCTTCCTTCACTTGATCTGTCCATTTGGATCAACCTATTGGCTGGCATCAATTGGGAGAGGCCTTTTGAAAGATAACAATCTCTGCAAATAATGTTTAAAAAAACAACCCCACCTTTGTTAAGACTTCCTCATGCTTAGTATTTTTTTAAATATTAATGTGAGATTTATTGGGCACCTGTTGTCCGCCTTCCCCTCTGCTTAATAAGACCTAGGAGTATATCTACAGTCTCCCTCTCTAGATCACAGTGTGCACTTTTGACAAAATGGATTGGGACCTATGAAAGTTATATGGAATAGGATTAGTATTTTTAGTTTCTATAGTATCACCAAATTTTATTTTAATCATAGGTTAAAATGGCTGTCTTGTGCAATCTATTTTTTGAGATTCTTCCCATATTTGTCATCTCAAAGAACATTTTTCTGATTCTGTGGGATTTACTTTTCTTAGAAAAGAATGCTGTTTTTAAAGTTTTTTTTAAAAGTTTTTAAAAACTTCCTCCTACACTTTGGTGATCAAACTAATGGTAACCCAAACCAGTGGTTCTTAAATTACTTGACCCAATGATCCCTTTTCCTGATCTGGAATAGGTTAAAATGGCTCTCTTGTGCAATACCCTTATCCCTACAAAACAAAAACAAAAAACCCCAGTCTCTGTTGTTTCACCCAGGTGTTTTAGCAACAACAGTAGTCCTAACTGGACCATGGACTCACAAATGAGCAAATACAAATTACAAGCAATCTAATTGCTCCATTACCTTCAGGATATGCCCAACTTACTCCCAATTTAAATAGCCCTGATCTGGGCCAATTGAAAATAAGGATGCATAACCCACCCACCCCCATCTCTCTGATCTCACTTGTTCTTAAAGAAACAGGGATTTAATTTCTGTACCAAGCTTTAACAGGTGTGTCCCATCAAACTTGCAGATAGTGAACCTATGCAAGAAAGGTGAAAGTTGGAAACTACCAAAGTTGGTTCTAAGTCCCAACATTTACCTAAATATTTATCACAGAAAAAAGGACGATTTATACAGGTAGTCCTTGACTGATAACCATTTGTTTAGTGACCATTTGAAGTTACAATGGAATGAAAAAAAGTGACTTATAATCGTTTTTGACACTTTTGAGTATTGCAGCATCCATAGTCATGTGACCAAAATTTGGATGTTTGGCAACTGGCATGTGCTTATTATGGGTTGCAGTGCATTGGGGTCATGTGTTCACCTTTTGCTACCTCTTGACAAGCAAAGTCAATGGGGAAGCCAGATTCATTTAACAAACATGTTACTAATTTAACAATTGCAGTGATTTGTTTAATTATGGCAAGGAAATTTGTAAAATGGGGCAAGACTCACTTAAACAACTGTCTTAGCAACATAAATTTTGGACTCAATTGTGGTTGTAAGTAGAGGACTACCTGTAAAAGACTGAGGCAATGGAAATTAAGACTCTAACCAGCTGTGTTTCAGTTGATTTATAACTGTGTTATGAAAAGCTCCTAGCTAATATGGGAGGGAAGTTATTGTAAAATAAGACTGTAGACTTGAATGTAGAACTAAAATGTAGAACAAAAAGATACATTTTTAGATGTGGGGAAAATAATTTTCTTTTAAAGGCACTTTATAGAATTGCTAAATTCCGTTGTCATAGAAAGTACTTCCCCAAAAATCTCTTCTTAGTAGTTGCTAAACTGTTTTAATTTGTATGGTTAGGGGGTTATATTGGGTGAAGTTGGTCCAGCTTGTTCAAATCTTGATTTGTTGAACAAATCATGATGGTTTAATTTATGCAGAACTGTAAGCTCAGTGGGAGAATTTAAAGTAACCATCCCCAACCAAACAAGCAGATACTGTGGAATTTGCAATTAATATGGCTGAATTAAGGGATATTTTGACAAACTGCTGGTTTCTAATAAAACAAGAAAGATGCTTGTAAGATAAAAAAAAATCTTTTGGTCAATTTTATCAGGTTGAAGGGAAAATTTCAGCAAATGGAGATATAGTCATGGTAGAACTGATATTTATGGTATTTATTATACTTTAACGCCTGTGGAACGATCAGAATATATTGTATTTTAATTAATACAAACTTTTTGAAAAATGTAATAATTGATATCTCGCTGATTTACAAAAAGATTATTGGAAATTATAGCTTACTTTGAGAGTTACCTATAGTTCTTGCTTTGTGATCGCTCGTTCAGCAACCAAAGTTGCGACGATGTTGAACAAGGAGACTTACTGCTAGTTCTCAAAATTTCAGTTGTCGTAGCATCCTTGGGTCATGTGATTGTGATTTGAATGTTTGCCAACTGGTTCACAATTCCAGTTATGACAGTGGAGGCATTCCATACTCATATGATTAGCATTTGCAACCTTCATTGCTGGCTTCCACCAAGCAAAGTCAGAAAACTTGACAAAAAGTTGTAGTCATGTGACTTAATGACCAGCACTGAATTGCTTAATGACTGCAACTGGAAGTGCTATCATAAGTTGGCACAGTCACATGATTTTTTCCCCTTTATGACCATGTTGCTTAGCAACAGCGTTCCCAGTTCAACTATAGTTGCAACATCTGCAACATCTGCAGTATATTTTCCTTTGGGAGAATAATTCAAGAGTTGACTAAATCTAGTTGATTAGTCATAGGAACATTGGCCATGAGAAATATTGTAGGTGCTTCATGCAACACTTTTAGCCATCATTGCAGTTGCTTCAAGTTTAGCATATTGTGGGATTTTAGTAATGTAGTAATTGTGGTTTATAAATAGCACCTTACGGATCAGCATTTTGCATGAAGCCAGCCAACCATGAATTGTTCAATAACCTAAGAGCTGATTGTGTCATGTGAACATGTGACATGAAAAGGCTGAAAACAAAAACAGCCTTTTCAATTAAGGTTGTGTCCTGGTGAGCACATTTTATTGATGTGAGGGAAGTTGGGAATCTCAGGAGGGAGTGTCTCTTTCCAAGAGGGCAATGAGACAGTGGAACTTGGAAGATTTATATCAAGCCCTGGAGAAATCTAGCAATTCAAGCAGTTCAAATGAGCATAAAGATTTGTTGCAAGCTTAAGCTCTCTACAAGAATCTGAGCCACTAACCGTCAAGGGGAATCAGCAGGAGTTAAGAAAGGAATTCAAGATGGGCTGGATTTACAGCTCTTGTAAGCTGTAGGGACTCATGACTGATTATAGGTTTGACCCCTCCCTTGGATTCAGCCTGGTCACCTCCTACAGTCTGGTTGTCAGAAAGAGGGTTAAAAGAGCCTCTCCCTAGCAATTCAAAGGTATATCTAGTAATTATGCAGATAGTTGCTTTAGTATGGCAAGGTTTCCGTCTTGTAGGTGAACAGCTACTCAAAAGTAATTTCACATGTGGTTCTTGGTTCTTTGGGCCTGACAATTACATGCTCTTTTTCATTTGGGAAAGGTGAACAAGACCTTGGGAATGTCGCCCAATTTCACTGCTTTCTCCCATTGTGCTTGTTCACTTGGTGAACATAAATCATGTAAGGCGTTTGGAAATATGTTAGCTATTTGAATTATGGCTGCAGGGAGAGAATTTTTACAACTGCAGCATTACTGGATATATAGCCATTATTCTGCTTCCTTCTTAAACATACATTTGAGTTGATCTGTAGTTTTAAACAATTTCAGCACATTTTTAAAGCATGTGGTTGATTGTGTATTGTAATGAAAAAGGATGTGGAAGGCTTGTTGACACTGTTGAAGATGTTAGGAAGAATTCTAATATACTTCCATAATATAAAGCAGTGCTATCTTGAGCAGGAAGTAGGTGGTCTCCAGAAAAATATATATTAATTACATCTTGATAAATAAGCTCTGGAAATGCCTATCTTGGAGCAACATTTCCAGCATGATTACCATGGTGCCAGGGAATTTATTATATTTTATACATGATTTAATTTTTTGTTATTTATTATACAGGATTTAAGTCATCTACCTGTCTTTAACTAAACTAGGATCAGGATCCAAGAGGGAGTATAAATAGAGATGAATGTATCCCTGAATAGGAATCAGAAATACCTTCCAACTAACTTGCCCATTTTTTGCCTTTCCAAGAAGGCACAAGAAGGGAGTTTTGTGTTAGATGTCACATGTGATCAGATTCGTTTTGAACTGGTGAGGTGTATTTTGCTTTGCAAGGTTGGCAACTGACACAGAAAATAAACCTGCCCTTTCTAGTCTTCACCTGGAGTCAGGTTTCCTTATGTCTCCCTTCCAGAAAAAAAATCCCCTTCTAGCTCTCCTGCTTCCTCCCCTTTTCTAGACTTATATCAAAAGTGAAAAGAAAGGACCGGGCTGGATTTACTGTGCTCAGCACAGCTTGACTTCCTTCTGGATCTGGTCAGCAAACACCTACTGCTTCTATATTGTGTAAAGAGCCTATCTCAAGGTCTTCTTCTCCTTGTGACACGGAGATGTCCTCTGACTGGATTTGGATCTTTTTTTCTTTCAGGGAAGCTATGGGTGAACTTCACTTTTCCCTCCCTGACCAAGAACGGTCAACTGATCTGCCTACTCGCTTAACTTCAATCTCCAATTTTTCTCTCCTCTCTGTTTTTCACCATCTTTTTCTGTCCTCTCCTTCTATCTTCTCCTGTCTCTTTTTCCACCTTTGGGCAGACCATCAGCCTATCCCCCAGTCACTAAGGAATTTTTTGATCCTCGCTCTCATCCCTCAGTCCCCAGCACCTATATACTAGGTTGGACAATGGGGTTGCTGTGTCTACATTGCTCTACAACAGCCCCTGGCTAAGAGTCAAATCAGCTTATCAACCTTACTCATGGCTGGAATTGAGCTTTTTTCTCAAAGTTCTCATTCCATTTGCTGCCTCATGCCAACATACTTCCAGCTACACTAGGCCACTAAAATCCACATGCCACATTAAGTGAGAACCAACAGGAAATAGAGGTCAGGGCAGTTTAGTTAATCATTAACTAATGATCTGCATACAATAAAACAGTTCCAAAGTACAACAATCTTCTGTTCACGAAGATCAGAACTATTTTTATTTAACGTAAGTTTAATTTTTTTTAAAAAAAATTATACCATTTATATATACTCTGGCTTTATTCCAGGAAGCAGAAGATTTCAATGTATATTGTTCTCCTTTCCTTAATTTTCTATTGCTTCAGTGTTTTAAGACTGGAGACAGTCAACTAATGTGCTTTATGAGTGAGTAGGGATTTCAATCAAAGTGTTCTATGTTTTGAGAGTTTCAGAAAGGCCCCTAGCTATGTTAAAGTAATTTCCCTGCTATCTGTTGACCCATTTGTCTTACCTGAAATGAATTCTCTATACATTACTTTCTAAATTCTAGTTATTACAGCTACTCAGGGAATAGAAAGTGACTAGTGTACCCTGAAACATAGAAATGTTACACCAAAAGCTGTTTCTTCTTTTGCTACTACTAGTAGCTCTTGTTTGCTTTATGGTTATATTATTCTTTCTGTATCTTTATTATTATATTATTCTTTCTGTGTTCTTTATTATATTATTATTTCTGCAGTGATCTGGTGGACTAAATGCTGTCTTCAGTGATACAGTATAGGCTTAAAGGGTGCTTTATCATACATTAATTGAAAAGTCTTCTGAACTCAGTAAATGATACTGTGACTGAATAGTTTCTTCTCTGTATTAAATGGAATAAAAAACTTTGGGTGTAAATTGTTCAGTTGGGAAGAAGTGCCACCCTCTTCAATATTTTTAACTGAAGCAAAGGTAATTAATACTTTTGCTTATACAATAGGCTGAATTGAAGATTCTTTTCTGGTGATGCACCTTTGTGTATAAAATATAGGATAGCCCTTGTTATTGAACAAGCAGCAGAAAGAAATGTTTATATTTTGCAGTCAAGTAATACAATACAATAAAATTAAATTAAACTCATGCTATATCCAATAAGGAACTGTTAGAAATGCCCATTTTCTGAGTCATTTTGTGGTGAACATCAAATTTAACACGTAACTTCAAATGTAGAATGGCTTATGATCACTGAGATAAAAGGGTGCTGAACCTGGCTGTTTTCTTGCAGACATTTCATTACCCAAACTAGGTAACACCATCAGTGCTAGTAGGGAGTGGGGTTTGCTCTTATTTTATATTTTAGTGGCTTGCCCTGTTCAGTGTTGGTCTTGGTGGTTCTTTAGTTAGTTTTTTCATTGGGCTGTTTGCTCATTTCAGCCCTGTGCTACAAATATTGTTGGCACCTGAGATAATATAATCAAATAGAATTCTTTATTGGCCAAGTGTGATAAGATGTCTTGGTGGCCATGAAATTCTGAACTGCTTTTCTCTGTCCATGGAAAAAAGTCTAAAGTCACCCAGAGCAGCCTGGATGGAACCTCACAACTGTAGCAATGACTCAAACAACAGTGACAGGGAGACTCCTGTGCAACTGAGTGGGCCATACAGCTGCAAAACCTCAATTTTATTCTTCTAAATCTGATCTCCCAAATAAAGCCTTACACCTGGGGGAGAGTGCTTCTTAGAAACAGGGCTTTCAGGCAAGCAATTGTTACCTCTCCTTTCCTGTTCTTGGGGTCATGACTGAATCCTACCATCCAGCCTGGTCTTGGTAACAGAAGCCAGGGCTGTTCTCTTGTCCAGGCCAAAACTAGATGAAGATGTATTTATTTGTGTTGAGTTTGATCAAGAGGAGTAGCTGCAGATTTCTAACAATCTCGTCCCCTCTAATGGTATGCACCCGCCTCCTGCTGTATTTTTTTCTATCCTCATCCTCTCTTCCTTCTGTGCTCCAGCTACCTTTGTGCTCTCCTTCCTCAAGCTTCTTGTGGGACCCCAAACAGGTAGAGACATCTTCATCTATGCAACAACATATGCCACTCGCTTACCCACTAAACCACTTGGACAACAAGTTCTTTTTCCTTTTAATGCAATGATTTACTTACAATAAATCAGCAGTTTAAATAAAATAACCTCTTATATGTCAGTGAATAATTATTGTACTTGTTTCAAAGATGGCTTCACAGTGGAGAAGAATGTGAAGAAGTCGAATAGCACAATACTAGGGGGCTACTGTGGCTCAAGTGGTAAGACGCTGGGCTGGTCAGCGGCTCGATTCCCGTGAGCGAATAAACCCTGAAGGGACAAGAAAGACACCCCCCCACAATTGCCTACCGGCATTCAGGCATCCCATGGGTAAAAATAACACCACCCAAAAAATTCTTTTCACAGAGGCAGCCAGCCACCCTCGGTGTTCCCTGGCTAACATGTGCCATATACTTTTTTAAAAAGCACAATACTCCCTTCTTTCTCCTAAGTGCATATGAATTGATTTAAAATCATACTGTTAAAAGTTGTTTTTGAAATTGGGTAAAGCAGAAAAAAAAATCTACATGAAACAAAATCATACTAGATTCTGTCTTTCAAGTTTTCTTTTGATTAGCAGCAACTTTTCCTATCCACTAACATTGTAGGTTATTGCTGGATAAAGAAATGGGTTAGGCCTGAAGGACAAGATCTGAAAAATTACCCGTGTTTTCTCCTTCACCCCTTAGTCTACTCTCTATATATCAGCAGGTGAAAGAATCGATGCTTTTTGATGTCTTTCTGCCTAATTCCTCTTGGACATCCCCCAGATTCATTGGTATTGCAATGTTAAGGCTCCCAGTTTAAAAGAGTATGCTTTCTAAGATTTTATGGATGATGTGGGCTCAATATATTTGAAGGATACCAGGTTTGGAAGGGAAGTGCTGTAAGGAAGTGTGTTGCTCCCAGGGGCACTGGTGCTAAAGCTTAAGAGCTTTGATTGGTGACCTTTCTTGATCCACATTCCTGGGTGGCTTTAAGCTGTCATGAGAAACAGTCTGTGCTTGTTTTGGCTAGCTATGACAGTTCCCTTTCTTGATAGGTTTAAAGCTATTTCTTTAAATCCACTCTGGAATGAGAAATGTGTATATAATTATGCAGCCCTTTTTTAAATTGTTTGATGGGAGACCCAAGATAAATCTGGTATCTAATGGTGACAGTTTCCATGGATGGATGTCTGTTACATATGGGATTGAGGGCTTGAAATTCGTGTGCACGTTTAATTCAACTTCCTAGCTCTCAAATGATCTTTTGAGCTCTATTTAAAGAAAACAGAGCATTTATTTCAGCCATCTATGTTTCCAATTCTAGTCTCTGCAATTCTAGTCTCTTCTTTGCTTCCAAGGATTCTAGTTTCGAGAATTGGTGTAGTAGATAATTTCAGTCTTTAACATTGTTATGTAAGACTATTTGATACAACCTCTGTATAACTTAATAAAGGCAATAAGTTATGCCATGTACATACTGCCTGAATTTAAAACTGTAGGTACTATATAATGACCTTTATAACTGAAAGGTATTTTTAAAGAATTAAACATCTGTGAGTCATATCATAAAATTAATAGAGGCAAACTAAAAAATGTCCCAGAAGTTCCCTGTATGCTTTTTCTTCTGTTAGTCCTTCCTAAATAGTTTTTTTTTTTGCTAGATACCTATTATTTACCGTATTAATTGCAGATTATCAAATCTCCCTTCTACACAACCCAGTTTAACAGCCAGATTAAAGGATCACGAGACCTGTGTACATTTCACTTTTGTTGAATTTAAGTTCAATTGATGGCAGATTACATTTCACCTTGAAACAGAAGTACTTGTCTTGGCTTGCTCCAGGTAAGGTAAAAGTGAGGTCTCTTTGGAAAATCCTGCATCTAGAATTGTGCATGGTCAAGCCACATTTTCTACAGCTGAAGCTTTAGGAATATGAGCATCCAGTTCTCAAATACAGCAATAATTCTATAACTTCAAATAATTTTGGTAGAATTTTCAGTTGGGTGCCAAATTTCTTAGCCTTTGTGGCCAAACACAATATGATGGTGTTTAGTTTTAAGATTGAAAAAAGAGAATTAAATAGTGCTGACATCTGATCTTTATTTCAATTGCAGTAATCTCTATTTCATCCTGTGATTGATAGATGCTATAGATTTTACTATCTTAGTGTTTCTTCCAAAACAAAAAATATATGCAGAACTGGTAATCTTTCCAATGTTTTAGTGAAGACAAAAATCTTTTATATTGTATATCATAAGGTGTTAGCATTGTTAAAATCCAAAGCCTCTTCTTTGGGCTCCAGTTCTGTAGATGCTTTTATTTTAACTAGACGTAGTGATCCAATCATTGCAGTTTTTATTTAGGCTTTATGTTGAGTTAGATTTGAGTCGTTATCTGTAACATGAGACTCGATGTACAATGAAACACAGATAGTTCTTGTTTAGTGACTACTTGGAATGGCAACCTTTCACAGTTATGAAGGTCAGGAAAAAGTTACTTTGCAACCAATTGTACTGGTGACCTTCAGAGGCTTGTAAAGCTGAGGAAGAATGAAGTAAGATAGTAAGCACACTTGAAGTTCACCTAGTGACCGTTGCTTAACAGTTGAATTTCCAGTTGTAACTGGTCATTAAATGAGAACTATCTGTAATAACAGTTTATACAGTACTTGAATGCTCTGATGTCTTAATAGGAGATAAAACTGTGTTACGGATTTCTCTTAACCAGGTTATCAGTTTTGTAACTTTGTATGCCTGTGACATTTTAGCAGGGGTGTGATTCAACCAGTATAACAACCGGTTCGGTGAGTGTGTGCTCTGCATGTGCCAAACGCATGCTCCACCTGCATGCTCCGCGTTTAAAAAAGCTAATACTTACCTTTAACTGCAGCTGAAGAAAACAGCTGAGGCGTGGCAAACTGCTCTGCCACGTGAATCAGCTGTGCTCTAACAAAAAGACATAAAGCAGAGGAAAGAGTAGGGGTGGGCGGGCCCACATGCTCATCGGAGCAAATTGGTTCGGAGCCAGCTGATCGTTGGAACAAGGGGTTCGCCTGAACCGGGAGAATCCCATCCCTGCATTTTAGGCATAACATTGATCCACCCTTGCAATTCATATTATTGCCTCTGCCTGGAAGCTACCTGGAAGCTACATACCTATGAAGAACAGATAGTGTGGGGAGAGCAGCCCTTGAGTATACAGTTAAAACTATGTTTTAAAATATCATCTAAGTAAGCAGAAAGATACTAAACTGCAGATGAACTTGTCTTGACATCCCCACAACAGAGCAGGCAATTAGTTTTCAATAAAGGTAGTCCTCGACTTACAACAGTTCATTTAGCAACTGTTGGAAGTTACTACAGTGCTGACAAGGTGACTTATGTCTGTTTTTTGCACAACCATTGCAGTATCCCCATGGTCCCACATGATCAAAATCCAGATGCTTGGCATCTGACTCATTTATGATGATTGCAGATCCCGAGGTCACCTTCTGCAACCTTTTCACTTAACAATTGTGTTACAAACTTGACCACTGTGGTGATTTATTTAAAAACTGTGGCAAGAAAGGTCATAAAATGGAAGAAAACTCCCTTAACTCCTATAATAAATACTTATATGTAGTTTGTACTATCCTACTTTGTCCTAGAAGCCTTATGGACCTTGAAAGTTTTTGTATTTTGTCTAATGCAGTCAGAAAACCAAAACTATGTGTGTTGGTCCAAATGTGTCAGTCTGAACACTTAGTTTAGTTTAAGATGGTGGTAAAACTTTTTTTGAAAGAATAAATATATTTGTCAGAAAAGAGATGTTTATTTTGTTAAAGCATCATCAGCTGTGAGTATAATGTAAATAAAAGTATTGGAAAATATAATTGCATGCCTTTGGATTTGTAAGAATTCCTGTTATGCAACATTGTTTTTGAACCTTAGCAGGCACCGACTTGTTGGTAAGTTTGCTTTCCCCTCTATAATAATCTTGAAATTGAACTGTTTTGATTTTATAAATATTTTCTCTTTTTTTTGCTTCTACTGTAGAATATTGTATGGGAAAAAAAGATCTAGGAAGGTCCCTCTCGGTTATATTTTTCTCTTTATCAAAACTTTATCACACTCTCTTTAGATTGTTTTGTCTCCGCTTAAACTGCATTGTGTCATGATAGGCTATGACACTTTACAGCAGTATTTCTTTAAAATGTCCCTTTCAGAACCCTTTTCAACTTTAAAAAGTTATAGAGGACCCTAAAAGAGCTTCTGTTTGTAAGGGTTATAGCTATCAATGTTGACCATATTACAAATTAAAACTGATGCATTCGTAGAACATTGAATTATGTATAAATAATAATAGTACCTTGTTAGATGTTAACATAAATAAAAAATGAAATGAAAATGAAAAGGCCCTATATTCTTAGGAAATAAAAAATGGAAAGGGTGGCATTGTTTTAAAATTTTGCAAATACCTTTGATACCTAGCAAATAATTTGATTTTTTCAGGCCTCTATGAGGGTGGTTGGGAGTTTTGAGTGGATCTTGGGGGACTTCAGTGGCCCTAGGAAACACCGCTTTTCAGAGCAGTGCCAACTATCCTGAGTCCTCGTTTTACCAACCTCAGAAGGATGGTGTCATGTTCCATATGAATAAAATCCAGTAACACAGGTCGATGTTGTAATGTTTACTGGTAAAAAACATGGACCTGGCACGAAGTGACCAATCATCAAGGAATCAAAGTTAGTGCTACCGTGGTTACTGCACCATCCCTATATCGAGCTCCAACCTCCCCCCCATCCCCTCTCACAGACCGCTACTCTGCCAATCCGGCCACTGCAGTCTGGCCATGCCCCAGCCACCCAATCCAGCCTGGCAAGCCCAGCTCTCTGTGATCCGACAATCAGCTGTTCTTCTGATCCAACAATCAGCTGTTCTTTACTCGCAATAGGATATCTGTGCATGCGTGTGGAATGGCCATTGGAGTGTGTCCCAGCTGGCAGCTCCTCACTGCTTGGAAGGTGGTCCGGCTTGGCTGTGGATGCCCATGCGTGCCTGACTCCTTTCCTGCCTGATGGTGGCTCCGGGCCATCTGGCAGTCTGAGGTTGACATGGAAGGCTGAGTCAATCTTGAGCACATGTCAGGACTGAACTCCTGGCTGTGGGCAGAGTTTTTGTCTGCAGTACTGCACTTTAACTACAGTGCTACCAGGGCTGATTCCAAGGCCTAATAAAAGTATGGGTATTGTGATGGCAATGTAGAAGACCATTGTCATTTCAAGGAGTCATTAAGGATGCTTCCTATCACTTCATCTTACCTGTTCTTGGTGTGCTTTGCCAAGCATCATGGTAGTGATCAGATGCCCAGACAATTGGTTCTCTTCTATCAAGAAATAATAAGCGCACTAGTAAACAAAGATATTTTAAGTTTTAACTGAAGCAAACATTTAAAAACATGCCATCAAAAGAGTACATAATAAGAAAGGTAATACCCAAATCTTTTACAAGCTTCCAGGAGTTCTTTAATTATGACAACAGAGATGCCCAAAGGGCGGGCCATTTCCAAGGTGCTAGATTCCAGTGCTAGATTCTGTGCAGAAACTCCCCACAAATTACAACAATTTCAAGGTTTCTTTTTTTTTTTTTGTAAATTTTATTTGAGTTTTAACAAAGAGAAAAAAATACAAATAAAACATCTTTTTTGAAAGTAGCGTAATCCTGGGTTACATTTCTTCGTACAGAGACAAATTCAGGTTCATGCTCATTTTTATATTCTATTCCATATCTTATTACTATTTTACATTTTCTGCATAGCTTCTCCTCCCCTCTTTTAATTTTCTCAATTTTATTTTAATTATCTCATCTCAATTCAAATCATTGTATTTATATTTTTTGTCTGTCCTGTTTCAATTATCTATTATCCTTTCTCATTAAATAAAATTTCTCCTGTAGTTACTGATTGGAGTATGACGCCTTTATATCGGATTCTGCTTGGTACATTCTTAAAATACACACTGTATTCTTAAAAAAAGAAAAAATTATAAATGTATAATATAATTAAAACAACATTCAATTCCAATTCAATTCTATCATTAATATTAATATTCATTAAAGTCTTAACATCTTTAACATTACTTTTCAATTAAATATCATACTTCTATGGGAACAGTTATAAGCTTTCCATAGTTAATTTCCCCCCCTCCACTTATATTTTATAAAACATTAACTAATTAAAATGTTCCCGTTCCTTCCTAATTCAATTTTCTCATTTATTTTATTTCACTTATTTTATTCACAAACATTTCACTTAATTACACTAACTATTTTATCCCTCATTTTAATCATACGTTGTTTCCAATTTTCTAAAGTTATTTCTATTACTAATATAACAATACAATCTTATGTACCTTTACAGAATCCCTTTTTCAGTTAGATTTTCACCCATTATCTCTAAATAGGTCCTGTTTCTCTATATCTTGCTCCAGTCCTTTGTAACTTCTTTTCCTTTCCTTCTTCCCTCTCTTCTTCTCTCTCCCCTTTTACCCCCTTGTCTCTCTACCTCTATTTCTCTCTTCTGTATTCCCCTTTTCTGTTGCTTTCCAGTATTATACTTATTTTTGAATTATTTTTCTTTTCTTTGGTTGTTTTTTAAGTCTTAAATTCTCCATTCTCTTTCCCCACCTTTCCTTTTTCTTCCCCACATAAAATTGCTTGTTCATTAAAGATGGCTTCTTCTTTGTCCCAGTCTTCTTGTTTTGCAGTCTTTTCTTGTTGTTTCTCATAGTTCCAAATCTCCATTTCTAAGAATTGAAAAAATGAAGCCAAAAGAACCCTTCCCTTCTTGTGCATCTTCTTTGTACTTTTTAAGTTCCATTTTCAATTCATCCAGAAGTGGTCCCATTGTATAAATTTTTAAACAACCACCCGATTGATTTTAGTCATTCAAATATAATAACCAAGAATCCAAAGATCACCAAATAATCCAAATACACGCAAGCTGTTTCTTTTTTGCTCTCTTTTTTTCACTTTCTCTTCCTGGGGTTACTATTTAGTTGCAAAGTTTCAGTTAAAATGTATCTTTTAGTAGTCTTGTTGAAGTTTTACTGTAGATTCTTTTTAATTCCAGGCAGTCTCCTCCCTCTTCCAGATCCTGCCCTTATTCTCAAGGTTTCTATCAAAGCCTGGCACCATGCATGACTTTATGGCTCTGCTATGGTTGTGAAAACCTGATCTTGACTGGGCAGCACATGATTCTGGGATGGGAATTGGGAGTCTGAAATGTTTATAGCTTTGCAGCTTTATAAACACCAGCCCTTCTCCTTTATTCAGTGAAAGAAGAATGGAAAACAAGCAGTTTAGCTCCAGATGGGCTCTAAGCTTCTAGATTTAATGCTAAACTCCTTAAAGTAACAATAGTCTTTCACACTGACAAAGTTAAAGACAGAGTTAGCCCTGCAATACTGCATTCTAACCACTGTGCCACCAGGACTCATTCAAAGGCCCAATCAAAATATGCCCTATAAAAATACAGTACCTATATTTTTTATTTTTATTAGCCTTTTGAATGAGCCATGGGGGTGCAGGGGTTAAAATGCAGTATTGCAGGCTAACTCTGCCCACAGCCTGGAGTTCGATCCTGACCAGCTTAAAGCTGACTCAGCTTTCCATCCTTCTGAGATTGGTAAAATGAGGACCCAGATTGTTGGGGGCAATATGTAAACCACCCAGAGAGTGCTGTAAACCTCTGTGGGGTGGTATAGAAGTATATATGCTGTTGCTATTGCTTTATGGAAGTAAAGATGACACTGAAGCTGGAACTTGAATTTGTAAGCGGAAGCTTCTATTTAATTGTCTACTGCACAGATGTCAAACTCAATCACGTCTGGTGATGTATTGCAATGTTTTTTGTCTTTGCGGAGCTGAGGTGGGCATGGCCTGCATATGATACATCCGGCCTGCAGGTTTGACAGGCCTGGTCTATTGGGTTAGGAACCCTGGCTGACATGTAAATACACAACCTGACTCCCAGAGCCCACACAGTGCCCACCCCAACTGAAGCTTTTCTGGTTACAGTCCATTGTATTCCATAGACTAATATGAAAGCATGAATATGTAACTCTACATACTATCTTTAAGGTGCCCTAAAAATATTTTGTGCTTGCTACACAAATGGATAGAAAATGTTCCTTGAAATTGTTAAAACAGGCTGTCTGCACAAACCCCCTTCTTTTTTTATTGCAAAGAAGTACAAGAAGAAACAAGCAGGATGTTAAGATAAATGTTTACGGTACTTTTTACTATATTTGAACAGTGTAGGAAGATGTTTTTTTTCTTCTTTTTTTTTTTTTTAAAAAAAAAACTTGCATTATACCATTTTACCCAATAGAGGTCACTGGAGGAAATGCTTAGGAAGTTCCTTATTGCCAATTTTACTTTTTCCCTTGTGCAATTGCTCCAACAACAACAATAATAACAATAACAACAACAATACCTCATACTTTTCTTTCTTCTTAGTACCTACTTGCATTTGACAATAGAAGTCTAGTGATTAGGGAAGCCAATATAAAATTATTCTGCCCGATTGAGTTAAGTTTGAAAAATGAACCCGTTATAACAGAAGCTTGTTGTTTTGGCTCCAAACTGTGGACATATATTTTACAACTTAATAATTATTTCTTCTTCCAGTCCTTGCAGGTTTTGTTGATTATATTCCTGCTTGATTACAGATTTGGTAGTTTTTGATTTGTGCTCCAAAGGATGGAATGCGGAAGTTTACTATAAACACAATTTTGTAGCTGAATTCACCCACTATAAGTTTACATGTGATTTCTGGAGGAGCTCTGACATGCACTGTGACATCATTCCCACAGATGGATAATATTTACACTGATAATATGCTCCTCTGTGATTAGCATTGATTTTGTATATGTAAAAATGGGACCCTGGAAGAAGCACATTAATTTTAGAAAAAAGTAGAATTTAGAAAGAAGTAGAACATATGTTGCTTTGCCTAAGATTTCTAAGTACATTTCTGATTTTTTTCGCATGAATATTGCAGCACATATGAATACAGATAAAGATAGATACATATGAAGGGAATATTCTTGTCTTTGTTTTCCCTCCTTTTCCAAGATGGGGAAGAATTGCACAATTTAGCTTGTATTTATGTGAGTAGGAGCTCCTTGCATCATATCCTGCTTTAAGGATGCGGCAGAGATGGTTGGTGTCTCTTTGACTTCACTAAACTAAGAAGACGAACAGTTCGGTATAAGAAATATCCTGCTTTGCCACTTACCGCTGTCTGTTTTATGCTGAAGTGACCAAGCTATTGATCTTCAGCTGGCTACACCATTTTAATTACCAGAATTCCCAACGCCTTCCCAATTTTTTGGTGTTTATTGCCATGTTTTCCCCAAAATAAGACCCAATCTTTTTTGCCACAGAAAAAGCATCAGGTCTTATTTTCGGGGGATGTCATGCACTGACTCACCTCACTTGCAAGCGTTGCCCCCAGCCTCCTTTTCACTGTCAAAGGCCTTCAGGAACTTTTTCTTCTGCAGCCAGCAAGGCTTTCCTGAAAGCCTCTGCAGCCGATGGCAGAGCTCTGGTCAATCTGTTATCAACTGCAGAGGCCTTCAGAAAAGCCCTGCCAGCCTTGCTGGCTGCAGAAGGAATGGACCAGCAAGGCAGGTATTGGGGTGTGCGAGGCCTGGCTGTAACTGTCCAAAGGTAAGTAGTAGGGCAGCTCTAACCCCTATCTCCACCCTAGCTTAATTTTTACCCGTGCACCCTGGAATGGGCGGGGTCTTAATTAGGGCTTATTGTGGGGGGTGTGTGTGTAGGGCTTATATTGGGTGCATGTGTAAAAATCAAGCTAGGACTTACTTTTGGGGTAGGTCGTATTTTCAGGGAAAATAGCATTTATTAAATTTATGTAGATTGCCGTTTCACACATGCAGCTTTGGATGATGCTTTGCATCGAAGTCCACACATCTTAAAGTTGCTCAGATTAAGAAACAATGCATTAAATACTGCCCCAGCAAGGTACCAGACATTGAGATGTTTTCTGATGAACTTGGAGTACTTGAATGACCACTCCTGGTATTCCAATGGAGGCAGTTTTATATTACAAGCATTTGAGATGAGGCATATCTCGGGAGTCCTCAACTTACAACTGTAATTACAGTCTTAAATGATGCCAGTTGTTAGGCGAGTAACCATGTGACTATGCCTGATTTTATAACTTCTTTTGTGGTGGTAGTTTTTATGTGTGTGTATGTGTTAATAGTTTTTTATTCATTTATAATATAGCATACAAAGAAAATACAAAAGTAGATAGTAGGGAAAATAGGGAAGGGAAAAGGGAAAGGGAAAGTGAGAGAAAGAAAAGGGAAAAAAGAAAAAAGGCATTGACTTCCGACTCCCTTTGGTGCAGTAGAATAAGGCATTAACATCAAATCTCAACTTTTTACCTTTATATAATCTTATAAACTAGCCATTTCTGTATTAGATAGATAGATTTAGAACCACTGTGATGAAGTGGGTAGAATGCAGTACTGCAGGCTATTTCTGCTGGCTGCTTGCAATTTGGCAGTTCAAATCTCACCAGGCTCAAGGTTGACTCAGCCTTCCATCCTTCCAAGATGGGTAAAATGAGGACCCAAATTGTTGGGGGCAATATGCTGACTCTGTAAAGTGCTTAGGGAGAACTGTAAAGCACTGTGAAGCGGTATATAAGTCTAAATGCTATCGCTATTGCTATCTAATCAGTAAAACCCAAAATCAAAGTTTTATTTTTTTTCCACCTCAAGCACAAAGTCCAAAAACTGTTTCCAAGTAGAAATAAAAGTATTTGCATTTTTTTTCCTTGATCAAAACAATTTAGCCATCTTTGCTAACTCCATCGGTTTTTGCAGCCATTCACCCATTGTGGGGATCGAGGTGAACTTCCATTTTTGTGCATAAAATAGTTGTCAGCTTTGGAAGCCACATTAGTACCAGAAACTTCCATGCTGCCACATTCTTGAGCATGGGAAGTTGGGAGGGGGGATTTCATGGAACGTATGTAGTTAGATATAATAGCATTCTTCTTTAAAATCAAGGTCATGTTATTCCTGCACCTGGCTGAGGAGGAGTAGCGGGGATGTCTCAAGTTGGAACAGATAGTGATTGGGGCATGTGATGGAATGATGGGTACAGGGGGTGGATTTGTAATTTTTTACTTATTGGAGGAAAACCCAGAACTTCGGATTTTCCCAGACGTGCCAGTATAACTAATAAAAGGAAACTTTGAGAAAATGCCTGTCTCAGAGTTTTTGATTGGAGTTGGGTTTTTCTGGAACCCCGACAGTAGTCTTGCTTCTGTCAACGTATATAGCATCAAAATTCTGAATTTTTTTCCAGGTCTTTCCCCATTAAACTCAATGGTAATGGTAATAGTTAAGTGAACATAGCAATCATTAGGTGAATCTATTGTCCTCACAGGGCATTTTACTTAGAAACCAGAAGTAAATTCCAGTTTCCAGAAAAAATAACACAGTAAATTGCAGTCACTTGACCACAGGTTGCTAGAAACATCCATAAATGTGGGCCAGTTACCAAGTGCCCCAAATGGTAATCATGTGGCTGTGTGGGAGAGGGGTTGGTGACCATCAGAACTTTGACTCTGGGTCATAATTAGTTCTGGGGGGTTCCATTGTAACTTTGAAAGGTCATAAGTTGGATTGGTCTGGGTAGAAGTGTGGGAACTTCAGTCTAATACACACTGTGGACATCAGGCTGCATTCATATCACAGGGCAGATGGCACAACAGCGTATAACATCTGGACAGCTCATGGTTTTGACTGAAAGGGAGTCTGGGAACATTACTTCATTCTCTGAGTCCAACAAGCCCCATGCTCAGATTTTCCCATTGCTAACATCACTGCTAATTTCTCTCAAACCTTTAAAGCCACAAAGGAAGTGAGATACTGCTAGCCCTTCAATATAGAACTTCTCTCTGTCTGTATACTGGGGTTGAATATATAAGCAGGAAGTTCACCCAACTAAGGAAACAAATTGAGGTTAACATAACAACACGAACTCACATATTTCTAAGCCAATGTTCTTATGTTGGCTTCACTGGTGAGTTTTACTCTGAATAGATAGTATGTGTGGTACCACATTTGCTTTTTACTTAGATTGTGAAGTATGATTCTGACAATTCTAAAAAGAGAGAGAGAATTATCCAGGTGATTATGTTGGTGACTGTCCTCGAGTTTCTTCCAGATCTGGATGTTCCAGCTATTTCAAGATATAAAACTTATATTTAGTCCACTTAAAAAAAAAAACTTTCCTTGGAAGTAAATTACATAACAGGATACATAACAGTGAAACTTTTGCCTGCAAGCAAGAACTGATGGGACTATAAAATAGAGAAAATAATAGGAACTTATTTACTCTGGAACTTAAGAATTCAAACTAATAGGCATCTGCCACATACTAGTGCAGACTTAACAATTGTCAATATAAAAGACAAAAAAATATATGGATAGTAGATATGGCAGTACCTGGAGAAGAGAAAGAACCATAGAAGATAACAAAATAAGCAGATAGAAACAAAACAACTGTGGCAAAAGCAAGCAAAGTTAGTATCAATAGTAATAGGCACCTTGAGTTCAATCCCAAAACATCTGGAGCACCACTTGAACATCAACATTTACAAAGTCACCATTGGTAAATTATAAAAGGCAGTTTTATTCAGAACAACTTACATATGATGATACTTTTAACATTATCAACCTCTTCTCCCTATTCCAGATTGTTGGGAAGGAGCTGATGGATGGACAAAAATTCCAAATTCAGTCATCACACAATCTGACAGACTGTGCAATGAGCTATAATAATAATAATAATCTACCAGTAAGGTACTAACTTGACCTGGTTGTGGGGCTTATGTGCTCTGAGGATGATGTTGGAAGGTACCTTGGTGGTCTTCTAGTCCAACCCCCTGCTCAGGCAGGAAACCCTATACCGTTTATCCAAGATTGGTTATCCAATCTCTTCTTAAAAAGTTCCAGTGTTGGAGCATTAACTTCTGGAGGCTAGTTGTTTCACTGATTAATTGTTCTAACTTGTCAGGAAATTTCTCCTGATTCTCCTTAGAGCTGCTCGGATCATCCAGAGAGTGGGAGGTGCTTCAGTCTGTGCTTGTTGTAGGCTGAGCTTAATTACTGAGGAACGCTCCACCTTCCATCACGTGGCTCCCTTGCAGCGTTCCCCAGTTTATGCTCAGCCTCGTGAGAGTTAGGCTGTGTTTGTTATCACTCCTTGGCCAATTCAGGACTCTTCCAATTTTATCTAAGGTTTGCTTTAATTTTATTTTTCCTTTAGCCTCTGCGCATCTGGTTGTGTCTCTAGAGTAAGGGGAGCGCGTTCCTTGCCCCCAAGGGGAAAAAAAAGTGGGCGGTTTAGCAGCGCTCCTGCGCTAACCCCCCTATCCTCGATTTGGTTTTTTCCTGCCGCTTTCCACGCCGCCCTCGTTAGTGGCTTGAATTAATCGCGCTGCAAGCGCCGCTGGTTTTCCCCCCACCATGAATGCCGATCGCCTCAGGAAGGGGCGAATTTCTCTTCGCTGCCCCTCTCGGGATTCTAAACTTGCCGGAGGGGCCTAGTTCCGTCCTGAGCGGCCCCGACAGAGAGATCTGTAGGCGGCCGCCATTTTGGGTGCTGCCTCATGGTCGGGCGCCATTTTGTTCTTCCGGCCTCATTTCTCGGCTGCGAGGGTACCTAGCTCGCCAAAACAGGCCTTCCAGCTCAAATCCCCCAGTAACTAAGACCAACCTGAGCACAACCAAGCCCCCACCTGAACAGAACACACCTCCAGCCAATCAGAACATGGCCAACCCCCAACCAATCAGAACACAGCCAAACCCCCAACCAATGAGAACACACCCCCACCCAATCAGAACACAGCCAAGCCCCCACCCAATCAAGTCACACCCCACTAGCAGTTAAAAGGAAGAAGCAGCTGCAAGCTCACATCACTCTGAGAAGCACAGAGCTGAAGACAGAAGCCTGAAGATGATGAATGAGACTTCATCGAAACGTTGCCTAGATACTTCCAATCTTACACGGAGAAAACCCGAATAACCAAAGATCCACATACAAATACCATGAGAACCTCAGAAAACAAATTATATAAATTTATACATATATATATATATATATATACACACATATATATAAATAACAAAATAATATATAATAATAATAATAATAATAATAATAATAATTAATAATTAATAATAATAATAATAATAATAATAATAATAATATACATTATATACATCTAAATTCCAAAAGGGGGTGCGGACCAGCTGAAAGGACACCCGGCCTTTGCTGCAGGCCGAACCCTAGGCGAGCCAACCGCCTCTAGTATCCTTACGTACGATCCTTACTTTTTAAAATGGCAGATGACAATTCCGCTAAAGGCCCTTCTTTGAAGGCCAAATCTAAGTCTTACCATTTGCGCAGACAGGCTAAGGAAACTTCTAAGTCCTCTCAAAGAGACGCCTTAAGACGCCATAAGGCATTGGAGAAGGAATTCGACAGGCGATCCAGGGAGTCAGAACTGGTGCCTCCAGCCCTCCCACCCTCCATTCCTTCTACCTCTACACACACACCCCTCCTCCAGATTGCTCTTCCCTCTCCAGGCACAGCTCATCCCAGGGGCATCAGCCCCTGGACCAACGACCAGGCGGACACCCGAAGCTACATTTACTCCCACGGCCGCTGGTCTGCGCCAAGAGGAGCCCACCACAGTCGAGATTCCAGAACAAATGAGGTCATGGATGGAGCTGGCTATCCACCAGGGGATTGCAGAAGGTCTCCAACAGATGTCCAGACCCGGCCTCTTCCCGATGGCTCCCGAACACGAGTCTCTATCAGTCAGGTCCCTGCCTAGATCGGACCCTCCCCACGGTCAGGTACCTTTACAGAGGGACAGCCCTCTTCCAGAAGGGGAACAGGAGGAGGAGATAGGGGGCCTGGATCAGTTCAGGGAGGAGGAAGAATTTGAGTGGGGGTCAACACATCACTGTCCCCTATCGGAGACAGATCCTATGGAGGGGGAGATGTCCGAGGATGAGGGTCTCACCCCCGATCAACCCACCTTTGTGGGCTTGTTCAAGCCACACCTGTATAAATCGCTCCTCTTTAAGGCCAAAAACATCTCTGGCCTGTACACACAGTCTCCCTCTGCCCACCCTTCCCTGGCGGAGGGCCCAGAGGATGCCTTTTTCAAGCAGCCCGTTGTGGAAGCTGAGGTCGTTCCGGCTCCACCCATCTTTTACGACCTAGTCTCAAAACAGCTGGCTTCCACAGGGGCCCCTCCTGCCCCATCCAGCCAGGACAAGAGGGTTTTCAACCTCGACTCAAGCTTCTCCAACCTACTTAATACCCTTGAGGTTGATGAGCCCATTGTTGGCTTAGCATCCTCCTCCTCCCCTAGTGATCCTCTGGAGGCTCTGAAACCCGAGGACAAGAGGTCTGAACTAGCCTTACGCCGGGCTCACCAAGCTGACGCTTGGGCCATTAGATCAGCCACGGCCGCTTCCTTCTTCACCAGGTCTTCGATCCGGTGGCTCCGTCAACTAAAACAGCATGTTTCCCCCTCTAATACAAGGGCGCATCAGGACATCGCTAAACTGATGGCCGCGGCAGAATTCTCGGCCGACACCACCTACCATGCGGTTAAGTTCTCCACCAGAGCTATAACCTCTCATGTTACAGCCCGCCACCTGCTCTGGCTCAAACACTGGCAGGCGGACGTGAAAAACAAAGTCAAGTTGGCCACCGCCCCCATCAAGGGGGACAAATTATTCGGCATGGCTCTGGAACCCCTGCTAGTCAAGACCCGAAGCAAGAAAAAATTTCTTCCTTCTCTTTTTCGGAGGTCAGAGCCCAGAGCCCCTCAGCCATTTCGGAGAGGGTTTTTCCGACCCTTCTACCAGTCTCCCTTCCCGCCCAGGTACCCAAGACCCCCCTCCTTTCTGCCATTCCAACCTGAGGATCGAGCCGATTCGGGCGACAGGAACAGAAGGGGCGGCAGCTACAAGTGTCCCTTCAGGGGATCAGAGGGAAAGCCCTTCCGGCGCCCAAGATAGATCCCGTCCCTCCCTTCCCATTGGCGGACGTCTCAGGCATTTCGCCGATCGATGCGATTCCTCTACTTCCGATGCCTGGGTCCGAGACACCATCAGGTTCGGACTCGTCCTGGAATTTCAGCGCCCCCCCTGACTTTTTCATGGCATCTCCCCCCCTCGAGGGATCCCACCAAACGCACTTTGATGGATTCCACTATTCATCATCTCCTCAACATACAGGCTATCCAACCCGTCCCACCCTCCCAACGAGGGAAGGGCTTTTACTCCCACCTCTTCGTGGTCCCCAAATCCTCAGGTGGATGGAGAGCAATCCTAGACCTAAAACGGCTTAATCGTTACCTGATCCACCGCAGGTTTAAGATGCACACCTTACAGTCCATTCTACTGGGCACCAGGCAGGGGGACTGGCTCTCTTCTATAGATCTTTCAGAAGCGTATCTACACATCCCAATCCGACCCTCCCATTCCAAATTCCTCAGGTCCTGCTACAATCACCGCCACTTCCAATATGTGGCCCTCCCCTTTGGGTTGGCTTCTGCCCCTAGAACCTTTACTAAGGTCCTCGCGGCCCTAGTGGCTCACCTCAGGAACCTCCCCGTGCGTCTCCACGGCTACCTGGATGACATCCTCATCCTGTCCCACTCCAGACGCCAAGCAGAGAGGGACACCAGAGCTACTCTCTCTGCCCTCCAAGACCATGGGTTCCTCGTAAACTGGCAAAAGAGCCAACTGTCGCCATCTAACCGGATAACCCACTTGGGGTCCGTCATTGATACGGTTAAAGGACAGGTCTTTCTCTCCTCGGAAAGACTCCTTAGCATCCAGGAATCCGTCAAACATATCCGGCGATCAAAAAAGGTAACACTATTAGAATTGTCTAAATTATTGGGTAAAATGGTCTCATGCATTTCCATTGTTCCCTGGGCCCGTTTACACACCAGATCCCTACAGTGGTTCCTGCTCCCATTCCAAAGATCCGGCAGAAGCAATTCAAAGGCCACGGTCAAGGTACCTCCAAGGGTCCTCACGTCTCTCCTCTGGTGGACCAACCCCACCATCAACAAGGGTCATTACTTCAAGGAGCCCCAATGCCTCACCCTCACCACAGACGCCAGCCTGTCCGGATGGGGCGCTCACATCCACTCGCTCACGACACAGGGCAGATGGTCGGAGACAGAACGGGCATGCAGTATAAACTGGTTGGAACTTCACACCATCCACCTGGCCCTGCGCAACTTCCTCCCTCAGGTACGCAGGCGGCATGTCCTTATCCTCACAGACAACATCACCGCCAAGGCTCACGTCAACAGACAGGGGGGTACACAGTCCATACGGTTGATGAGAGAGGCCGAGCACCTCTGCCGCTGGGCGGAGCGCAATCTCCTCTCTCTCAAAGCAGAGCACATCTCAGGGGTTTCAAACACCCAAGCAGACTGGCTGAGCAGGGCCACGGTGGACCAGTCCGAGTGGCGCCTCCACCCGTCTCTGTTCAAGGAGGCGACCATGATCTTCGGCCTCCCGACAGTGGACCTCTTCGCATCCCCCCTCAACACACAACTCCCAAGGTTTTTCTTGAGGTACCCTTCCCACGGGGCTGAGAATTACAGTGCCCTATGTTGCCCCTGGCCCCCAGGGCTTCTATACGCATTCCCCCCATTAGCCCTAGTTCCCAGAGTCACCCAGAAACTGATCCACGAGAAGGCAGAACTGCTTCTGGTGGCCCCCTACTGGCCCAGACGCCCATGGTTTGCGGACCTCCGCAACCTATCGGTGGCTCCTCCCTGGAAAATCCCCCCGAACAGGATCTCCCTTTCTCAGGGGCCCCTCCGGCATCCAGATCCCCAATGGCTCCAGTTAGCCGCCTGGAGGTTGAGCGGAACCGCCTAAGAAACGAGAAGTTCTCTGACCAGGTTATTGATACCATCTTAGCCGCCAGACGGCCCTCAACTACCCGAATATACGATGCCACTTGGAATAGTTTCTGCAAGTGGTGCCATAAATTCCAGGTCAACCCGCTTTCGCCCTCCATCGCTCGGGTTTTGGATTTCCTCCAAGAGGGTCTGAAGAAAGGGCTTTCCCCTAACACCTTGAGACGGCAGGTCGCAGCCCTCTCAACCGTCATTGCTTGTGACAATCTGGGTTCCCTTTCCCTCCACCCTCGCATTAGGGCATTCCTCAGAGGAGCCACTAATTTGTGTCCCCCAATCGTTCACCGATATCCTACCTGGGACCTCAATAGGGTCCTTGTGTCACTCACTAAACTTTGAGCCTCTCAGGGAATCCACCCTCCAGTTTTTAACATTCAAAGTCGTGTTCCTGGTGGCCATTACATCGGCTCGTCGAATCTCGGAGATCGCAGCCTTGTCGGTAAGAAAGGACCTTTGCATCTTCCATGCTGATCGGGTGGTCCTCCGGCCCGACCCTACCTTCTTGCCCAAGGTCAACTCAGCCTTCCACAGGGCACAGGAACTCACGCTCCCAAACTTCTGCCCCAATCTCTCACGGGAGAGGGAGACGCTTTGGCACACCCTGGATGTGAGACGTGCCCTTCACATTTACATTAAGCGCACCCAGCCCTTTAGGAGGTCCGAATCTCTATTCCTTTCCTTTTAGCCCAAGACACTGGGCCACAAAGTGTCCCCTTCAACCATCGGCCGCTGGATCAGAGCTACTATCTCTAAAGCTTACTTGTCTCAGGCTCTGCCAGTACCCAGCAGAATAACAGCACATTCCACCAGAAGTGCGGATACGTCGGCAGCTTGGGCCACATCAAGCCCCAATCACTGATATTTGCCAGGCTGCCACCTGGGCCTCCCCGTCTCCCTTCATTAGGCATTACAAGATTGACATATTTGCCTCAACGGAGGCCTCGTTTGGCAGACGAGTCCTTCAGCGGGTCCTCAAGGACCCGGAGGGGCTCCCGAACCAGACAGAGTCCCTCCCGTAGGACAGCCAAGCTTTGGTATGTCCCACTCTCTGGATGATCCAAGCAGCTCTAAGGAGAATGGGCGTTGGTTCTTACCTGACACGCCATTTCTCTTCGAGCTGCGAGGATCATCCAGCCCCACCCTTATTTTTTTACCGTCTGGTGGGGTCTTGTTTCGGCCAATGAACCCTTAAGTCTAGTAAGATGAGAGTACGAATTTCTCTTTCCTCTCGCCTTCGCATAAACTGGGGAATGCTGCAAGGGAGCCACGTGATGGAAGGTGGAGTGTTCCTCAGTAATTAAGCTCAGCCTACAACAAGCACAGACTGAAGCACCTCCCACTCTCTGGATGATCCTCGCAGCTCGAAGAGAAATGGCGTGTCAGGTAAGAACCAACGCCCAATTTAAACATAGGGAGGGAGCTATGGAGTTAGGCTAGGGGTTTTCAAACTTTTTCAGGCTTTAAAAGCTATTATTCAAGGTAAACAGATCTACTGAAACCACTCAAGCAAAGCTCTGAAGATAGATCTTGGTGGTTTGAACTATTTTCTTGCCTTTAAACCTTCACAGACAGTCTTTAAATTCTTGTAAGACCTTAGGCAGTGTTTCTTAACCTCAGCAACTTTTAAAATGTTGGACTTTAATTCCCAGAGTTCTCCAGCTGTGGAATTCTGGGAGTCATAGTCCACACTGCTTAAAGTTGGTGGAACTGAGAATTCTGCCCTAGGCTACTGCAGAAAAGTACAGTTTCTCTACTAATGAGATCACTTTCTTTTCTGTCTCTGTCTATATTTCGCAATAGCAATAGCACTGAAACTTACTGTATATACCACCCCATAGTGCTTAATATCACTCTCTGCTCTGGGTGGTTGCAATGTCAGCATATTGCCTCCAACAACCTGGCTCCTCATTTGACTGACCTCAGAAGGATAGAACACTGAGTCAACTTGTCAGGATTGAACTCTTGGCTGTGAGCAGAGTTTGCCTGCAATACTGCATTCCAACCACTGTGCCACCAGGGCTTAGGCCTTTCTTAGCCTTTATGCTATACTGCTGCCTTTATGCTAAACTGCTGAGTTCTTAGCCTTTATGCTAAACTGGGTGGTGAACAGAATGTTTCCACGCCGATTTCCCCTTTGATGCCCCCCCTTTTTTTTGACTGCGTGCATGCGCAGTTGGTCGTGTGTCCAGACACGACCAAATCAGGTCGCGATCAGAGTCCGGGAATGGGGCTCCACTGTAAACACAATTTACTCAATAAGCTATCACTGACTAAATTCACACATTGGGTTAAGCTAGGAACTACATCTTTAGTTAATTGGATCCCAAATTATAAAGAGATGATAGTTCTGCGGCCATGTCTCCAAATTTTTCTCTTTGTTTTCTCTATGGGCTGCAGTATTTGTTTTAAGGGACTTATTTGATTTGCTTTCAGTTGCTATGGATACTGCTTATAATGATTTGGCCTGAATTGTAATAAGCCACATGTACATCTTTATCTGGTTTATCTGTTCATACATACTACAACAAGATGTAATGTTTACATGTAGTTGGGACTCACTGTAAGTAGTTACTGTTCCTATTTGGCACTACAAAAAAAACAGTCATTGTCTGAATTTTATAAATACTCCAAATCTGCAGCCAAATGGATGGGAAAAAAGTGACTTATGATCATTTTTCACACACATGAACATTACAGCATGGTCATGTGAACAAAATTTGGAAGCTTTGCAACAGGCATGTATTTATAATAGTTGCACAGTCCTGACATCATGTGATCATCAAAGTCAATGAGGGAAGCTACATTCACTTAATGACCACATGATTCACTTAAGAACTGCATTGACCTGCTTAACAACTGTGGCAAAAAAGGTCATAAAATGGGGCAATGTGGTTACAAGTTGAGGACTACCTGAAGTAGTTTCATTACTATGTACATAGCTAAGCAGTATGCAGACATAGAATAAAACACCAAATTCTAGTTTACAGGTTTCTTATTATAAATTATAAATGTTGTTCTACACATCAAGGTGACAAGTAAATTTTTTATATTTTTACAGTATATAAACAAAAGGGTACATAGTGCCTTTTTAAAGTTTTAAGTTCAAAAATATTTCAGATGTAATATAAATAAGACTAAGAAACTTCTACATGCTGAGAAATATATTTATTAAGAAATGTATTTATTGCCACCACCAAAAAAAGCCTTTTCCTACTCTTTTCCCCTTTAAGTATATTGAATTTAGACATCAAGGAGCAATTACCGTCTACCAGGCTTAATTTTCAAAACATTTACTTTCTTTTTACTTCTTTACTTAGATTATATCATTTGCTTTTACAAAAAAATACCTTAACCTTCTTTTTTCTTAATGTGATTCCATTCTAGATTAGACAGTTACTAATTGGCCCAATTATTGTAAGAGTTATTACAGCCATTGACAAAGAGCAAATTATAAATCAAATAAATGTCCTCTTTTAAGTGAATTCATTTTACTGAAATCTTGTAAAATAACATTATTATTCAATTAAGTAACAAACATATCCATTATTCTGGAATATTAATCTGTTTTTTCTTCCATCATTCAGATATGGCTTATGTATTTAGAATAAGTACAGTTAGTGCAGTGTTTATGAGCTTCGTTGTGCTTCTAGGCCTTTCTCTATAGGGTCCTGCCTCAATTCTGAAAAAAATATTTTAATATATTAAACATTAAATAGACTAGTTTCTAGTATCATCTTATTACAGGAACACTTTTGGATCCTGCACAGTTCCAGAGGGAAGTTAGAGAGCATCTTAAGGATTGAGTTTCTGCTAATGGGGAACTTTTATCACTTGCCATGTCCACTATTTCTCCAAAATGGCTAATAAAATGATTTTTAAAAAGATTTTTAAAGGTAGAACTTGACTTGTTGCATCTATTACAAAATTAAAATGCAGGCATGTCAATCTAATAACTCAAATGTCATTACTGAGAACAAACATTAACACAATGTTAAATGTTTTATACATTGTCAACAGTCAGAGGCACACAACTATCATATTACTCCCTTTGGGGAGTAAACAGCCTTATGCACATTATGCAGAGGAATAATAAGCAGTGAGCAAAATAATTAGAGACATGAGAAATATAGCTAAAACTAATTTAAAACTAAAACAACGCAACTCACTATGCTTCTTTCTATACTTCTATTTTTGTTTCAACTGTGTGGATATACTGTTTTGAAGTTAGCCATGTTTTTTTAAAAAATGCCATTTGTTTTGTTTTGCAGATCTCATCAATTCTATCTAGCCACGACATTCTCAGTCTTCCCTTGGTTCATTTATTTTTCCTTCATAGATTTGTTTTGTGATTTGATCCTCAATTATTCTATCTATAACATTTCAATGTACATCTCTTGTAACTTCTGCCATATATTTTGTATTCAAGGCACACTTTTCCAGCACCCATTCGTGCCTATCTTTTCTTGATTTACCACAATTATCTCTGAAATTTCCCAGGCCCACTGCATTCAACTTCTATATTTTTCCTGGCATACTCAGTTCTTATATTCATAAAAGAATATAGGCAGAAGCCCGGTCTTATCCACAGTCATTTTTGCTTCTTTTATAAAAGACCTCATATTATTCTTTACTTCTCTAGCAATATTTGCACATTTTTAAATGCTTTCATGCATTTGTATGCCTATACTATAGTAAGCGTTCTATCTGACTTTACAAATCTATCTATTTGCTGTAGCTTTTAAAAAAACCATAACTTGAAATTGCTCACTCTACTTTCCATCCAAACTTAAGTAATTGGGGTCTTTCATAGAGTAGTTTTCAGATCCATACTTCTTGTTGCATCATACAATTTGTCTAATGTTTATTGTAGATTTAACAGCTTATCATACTGTAGCCTTATCTCAAATATAGAACCTCATCTATGTTCTCAAGGAAAATACTGCCAGTGTTTCCC
This sequence comes from Notechis scutatus, assembly GCF_049901735.1. Taxonomy (NCBI): domain Eukaryota; kingdom Metazoa; phylum Chordata; class Lepidosauria; order Squamata; family Elapidae; genus Notechis; species Notechis scutatus. Next base: position 64,323,800 of record NC_142014.1, on the reverse strand, counting down.
AACCGTTCCTTGTATGACTATCTTAAATACATTTAAACTTCAAAGAGATGTTTATACATCTTTGCCTTGCCTCATTGATGCTGAATCAGTGGCTAAGTATTGCAGAGAGTAATTAGGACTGCAGAAAAAACAATTACTACTGACCTGCCTTCAATCGAGGACCTGTATACTGCACGAGTCAAAAAGAGGGCTGTGAAAATATTTACAGACCTCTCACATCCGGGACATAAACTGTTTCAACTCCTTTCCTCAAAACCACCAGAACAACCAGACACAAGAACAGTCCCCCCACCCCAAAGCCTCACTCTGCTAAACAAATAATTCCCTCAACCCTGTTCAGCTATTACAAAGTCTGCACTACTATTACCGTTAATCTTCTCATCACTCCTTATCACCCATCCTTTCCCACTTGTGATTGTATGGCTGTAACTTTGTCGCTTGTAGCCTTACAATTTACCCCCACCCACCCCCCCCCCCCCCCCCCCCCCCCCCCCCCCCCCCCCCCCCCCCCCCCCCCCCCCCACCCCCCAACCAACCCCCCCCCCCCCAAAAAAACCCCCCAACACCCCCCCCCCCCACCCCCCCCCCCCCCCCCCCCCCCCCCCCCCCCCCCCCCCCCCCCCCCCCCCCCCCCCCCCCCCCCCCCCCCCCCCCCCCCCCGCCGCCCCCCCCCCCCCCCCCTATATTGACTGTTTCCTTGTATGATTGTTTGCTTATTGTACACTATGACTATCATTAAGTGTCATACCTTATGATTCTCGACTCCTGACTAATGTATCTTTTCTTTTATGTATACTGAGAGTATTTACACCATGACAAATTCCTTGTGTGCCCAATCACACTTGGCCAATAAAGTATTCTATTCTATTCTATTCGTTCTCATGTACTATATATGCCTTATCACTACCATATACAGGTAGTCCTCGACTTAAAACATTTCATTTAGTGACCATTCAAAGTTGCAGCAGCACTAAAAAGTTACTTATGACCATTTTTCATACTTATGACCATTGCAACATCCCCATGGTCGCAGTGTCCTGTGTTCATATGGTGACCTTTTGTGACCTTCTGACAACCAAAGTCAATGGGGAAGCCAGATTCATTTAACAACCATGTTACTATCATAACAACTGGAGAAATTCACTGAACAAATGGGGCAAGAAAAGTCATAAAATGAAGCAATACTCACTTAACAAATTTCTTACTTAGCAATATAAATTCTGGGCTTAATTGTGATCGTAAGTTGAGGACTACCTGAACTTCTCTTAACAACCATTCACTACAGATTCCTGCAAAACATTCCATGATTCACTTTGTCATTTTGTTTTTCTAAGTCAACGTACGTTTTTCAGAAAAACAATATCTGGTCTGCACACTTTGTATCGAAGGTAAATTCATTGTAAATTCATTAATATTTTGCAGTTGTCATCTGTTCTGTCCTTTTTGGTCAGGGTTCTGCCAGATGCCTTCCCAGCCACATTTCTGTTGTTTGAACAGGACAGAACACTCTTATTGAACAGAACACACTTATTGTTCTGTTATGCTGGGAGATCATAATACTTCCAATGATCAGCACAAATGTGATCTTATAGCTCCCTTAACAAGCCACATGGTCATTAGGTCAGCAAATGTCACAGATATTTCAATATTTCTCAACTTATGTGAAATATATCTGCAGCCTTCCTGATTCCCATGGTATTTATGAGTTTCTTTTCGTCTTTCATCTGAGCCATGGTGGTGCAGTGGTTAGAGTGCAGTACTGCAGGCTGCTTCTGCTGACTGCTGGCTGCCTGCAATTTGGCAGTTCGAATCTCACCAGGCTCAAGGCTGACTCAGCCTTCAATCCTTCCAAGGTGGGTAAAATGTGAGGACCCAAATTGTTGTGGGCAATATGCTGACTCTGTAAACTGCTTGGAGAAGCCTGTAAAAGCACTGTGAAGCGGTATATAAGTCTAAGTGCTATTGCTATCATTTTTTCTTAGTCACTAATTGACAGCCTTCATTTTATTTCCACTTTCACCAGTGTTCCCCTGTAAATATGAAAGGTGTTCCTTTCTGCACCACTTCATTTAATTGCTATTATCTCAGATAATTTCCTCACTTTCATTTTTAATTCCATTCACTCTGCTGGAGAAGTTTCATCCTAATGTCTTGCTTCTAGATCGTATCTTTATGTTCATCCAAATCACTCTCTGTTTCTCTTCTCTTTCAATCTTAACTTTTCCTTGCTCTCTCTGGTTTCATTTTAACTTTTTTTTGGTCTGTACATATTACAGAGTATCTGTTACTTGTTTCAAAATAAACACTTTGTGGTCTCCAATTGAATGCCCTGGGAGAATGAAATGCTTTGATATTATTTTGTCCTTGATTTGAGTCCTGATGTCACACTTGTGTTCATTAATTCTTTTCTGCAGATTGATTTCTTTTTCTTATGTAGAATCCATAGAAGCCTTGTTGGTAGATGTATTTACTACTCTATATGAAACAGTAGATGGCATATCTCAGTGATGACAAACCTTTCTGTTGTGGTGTGCCGAGCGCGTGTGTGCCAGCAACCACAATGCAATGCGCCCTGCCCCCCTACGCATGAGTGCGCAACTCCCCCCACCGCTCCCTTACCTACACTGCGCGTGCCTCCCAGCTGATTTTCAGCCCATTTGAGGCCGTTTTCAGCCTCCCAGAGGCTCGAGGGAAGCCTCTGCAGCCTTTGGAGGCCGAAAAATGTGTCAGTTTTTCAGCCTCCAAATACCGGAAGTGACGAAACCAGAAATACTGGAAGTGACAAAACGGGCCTATTTTTCGGCCTCTAAAGGCTGTGAGCCTCTGGGAGGCTGAAAAAGGCTTCAAAAGGGCCGAAAACCAGCTGGGAGGCATGCACATGTGCAGTGCAGGTAAGTTTGGCTAGGGCTTGTGTGCCCGTCCAGATGGCTCTGCATGCTACCTGTGGCACGTGTGCCATAGGTTTGCCATCACGGGCATATCTTTTATGTAGAATGGAATAGAATTGTTTATTAGCGAAGTGTGATTGGACATACAAGGAATTTGTACCCGGTGTATAAGCTCACAGTGTACATATAAACAGCAAGTAATGATCATAAATCATAGTTACAATCATTAATCATAAGTTACAAACAGCAATTGATAAATCACGAGAAATCAATAAGAGAAGATAGGAAAGATGACAAGATGAGAAATTGAGACAGTGCTATGGGAATTAAGTGTTCAGCGTAGTGATGGCATGGGGGATAAAACTATCTTTGTGTCTAATTGTTCTTGCATGCAATGCTCTATAGTGGTATCCTGAGGGGAGAAGTTGAAACAGTTTATGTCCAGAATGTGAGGGGTCTGTAGATATTTTCTCAGCCCTCTTTCTGAGCTGTATAGAATACACATCCTCAATGGAAGGCAGGCTTGTTGCAATTGTTTTTTCTGCAGTTCTAACTATCTGTTGAAGTCTGTATCTCTTCTGTTTGGTTGCTGTGCCGAGGCTTAATACATTGTATTGAGGACCCCTACATTCATGTAAGCCTTGTATATTTTTCATGTTGGAGTAATAGTTTCTTTTCCTGCAGTATAATTGCCCACCCCCACCCAGGTTGAAAAATTGGATCTGATCACATGAACTTATGACCACAACAACTTATGACAATAATTCTGGGCTCAATACAGGCATTTTTAGACATAATTTGAATACATAAGAGGTACATATTTAGGACTCACCTAAATGATGGAATTAAATGTTATGGTTAAGGAAATACAGGTGCAATCTAGACATAATATAGGCAGAATTTAAATAGATGGGGCCCTTGATTTTCAGCAAAAAGTGAAATGTATGTTTGAATCATACATTCTAAAATCAGACTTAAAAATATTTGTCTGAAGTGTGCCTTAGAATCACCATAACACTTATTCTTTCTGAATAAATGTCTAGCATTCTCCTTTTTCTAAAACAGCTGGTACTTCTAAAATTCTTGCCTGTTTCCTGACGCAAATCACACATGGTAACAATGATGAAAGTCAGCACTTCCTTTTTGGAAACTGCAGCAAACGTTTCTCATGCAAAGAAAAAAGGCTACATTGAACTATGTGAAGAAAAGGATTAACAGCTTAGAAATGCAGTGGATACCTTTCTAGATGTGCATCAAGTTGAAATATGTTCAGGTATACTTGTAAGTAAATCTAGCCTGTTACTAATCTGGATAATTGTCTTTGTTTTGAGTGATTGTTCTTATGGTTGTTATTTTGAAATTGGATAGATAAGGACATGGTAGCACTGTGCAAAAGACAGTCAACAAAAGGCACAACATATCCTGGGAACAATGCACAGTTTTATAAATGCAGTTATTTGCATTTCTGGAGGAATAATTTCATGCAGATTTATAATTAAAAGTTTTTACAAGCTGCATTTTCCTATCCCTAGTTTGCCATGTCATTTTTGTGTAGAAATATGGAGAATAGCAGAATTTAAGATTTCTAAGGTTCACATTGGAACATTATTGGAAAGTTTGCTGTTGTTATTTCAGCTATTTATAACTATAATTAACCCCTAAAGGGTAAAAAGAGAAGTCTGGGATAAAAACTGAGGTTCTGGGTGTGTGTGGGTGTGTGGGTGTGAGGGGGGAAACTGGTGATATGAGTTACACTTCTTGCTGTTGGGTTGATATGCTGCAGAATCCATATATTCAGTACATATTAGTGGCCAAAAAGATTGATGATTTAAAATTTCTGTTTTGCTTAGGTATAATTGGGATTTATCTTGGGGGGGGGGGGATGAATTGTTTTTATTCATTGCATTGCTTTATAAATTATCTTACATTACAGCTATTCAGATGGTCTGCTAAATTTCATAAAAATGTAATAGCAATAATGAACTTGATCATTGGATCACAATTCAATTCACATAACACTTTTCTGAAAGGGGAGCTATTGCAGTTAATATAAAAGCATTTGATAAATGTAGCAGTTAATAAAGCCAAAAATGCTGTTTTTCTTTTGTAAAAATTTAAAAGGTGAACTCCTCCTGATTTGCTGGTGTCTCCACATACATATTTAAACTTTTACATACTTGACAAATACTACAGGCTTATAATTGCAACATTTCGGAAACAGTTTTGAAATGTCCAGGTCGTGTTTAGCAATAATTATTCTTCTTGTAAGAGTTTCTGTACCAGAAGCCTCTACTAATTCCTCATAAGAAATCATACTTAATTGTAACATGATAGCTACTTATCACAAGAAATCTGAATGCTGAGAGGAGGGCACTTCTCATCATTCTTAAATCCCCTGGGTAAAGATCATTTCAGATCTAAATGATGCTCTAATTCTGTTATAACAATATTTTTCACTGTTGGGTGCTTCCAGATGGATAGACTCTCTAATGTTCTTAACTAAAAGCCATTGCATGTTTAATTGAAAATGACAGAAGTATTGGGAAAAAGCAATGTATATTCACCTCAATCCTTCCAGAAAAGTCCTTGAAGCAAGGAGGATGATTGCCCCATGAGAACTTTGCCTAGAAGCAGATTTAGAATGTTTTATTAAACTTTGGACAATATATTTATTTGGGCTCTATGGTACCATGCAAAGAGATTTAAATGCATCATAATAACAAGACTAAACCAAAAAGAAAACCTCTACAAGCATCAAAGACAGAAACTTCAATCATATCATATTCCAGTGAGCTCACAAATTGTCCTGGCCCAGTGCCTGCTTGGAGATCCACATTTTAAAGACCTTCCTGAAAGTAGCAGGGCCAGAATCTTAGAGAACTTGGGAGAACGCTGCTCTTGAGGATAGTTACAACATAGAGAAGACTCATCTTTTAAGTCCTATAAGATGACGAGATTTAGTTGATGACCCTGAGCATGCTGATCCTGACTGAGCTTATACTGTATATATGCAGACTCAGTAAGAACATTAAAAAAAATAATCCTTTTAGATCACGTAAATGTCTCATCTATTCAAGTGCTCTATGTATCCTAGTGACCGAACAGCTGTATTCAGAAACTTCCCAACAGGGACAAGAGAACAATGGCCCACTTCCATTGTTGCTGTGTCAAAACAGGCATTCACAGTGCCCTTTGAAGGTTATCTCCACATCTAATGGCAACCAATTCCATACATTAATGATGCAACTGTTTGATCTCATCTAAACTATTAGTCCCTCTCTGTGTCCTTTTAATGTGTCCCTTTGCTTTTCTTTCAAACACCCCTTAGAGATAGTCCTAATATGCCATCAATAACCAGGCTTGAAGGTAGCCTTGAGCATGTCGGCCTTCCAAGACAATAGCTTAGATAAGAAGAAAGGGTTGCTGGGTGACATACTTCCATCAAAAGTGTGCAGTCTGAGTGCATTGATTATACACAGAGACACATATTGCTTTAGGCATGTATTAGTCCTTTCAAAATGCTGTCTTTCACTGTGATTCGGGTAGCTCACTCCTGCAGATCAGTCACAGCGGCATAAATATCCCAGCTTTACATCTACATCAATTTTTTGGCAAACAAAACATTATTGGTGAGGAATAAAGCCTTATAGTTGAGTTTGTGAATATTTGTTTAATTTGGGTTCACAATGTCCAGAAAATACTAATGAAATACAACAAATCCTCGATTTACAATGATTCACTTAGTGACCATTCGAAGTTGCAGCAGCACTGAGATTTTCACATTTACAATGTTGTCACGTCCCCATGGTCACTTGGTCAAAATTCAGCCACTAACATGTATTTATGACAGTTGCCCTGTCCAGGGGTCATATGTTCACCCTTTGTAACCTTCCCAGCTGGCTTATTAGAAGCAGAGTCAATTAGGAAAGCCAGGTTTGCTTAATGACCACATGATCCTAACATCTGCAATGATTCACTTAACATTGAATCATTGTTGAGGCAAAAGTCGTAAAATGGGGCAAAACTTGCTTGCCTTGCTTAGCAGTGGACATTATGGGCTCAGTTGTGGTCAAAAGCCAAAGACTACTTGTATAATTTTATCCCAATGGTGGGATGGCAGTCAGGTCAACATATAAAGGCAATTGACTGAGTAGATCAGTGTACTTAAGTCTGAAATTAGCTAGCACTTTTGTTTAAATTCATGATTTAGAAATGAGTTCATTATTTATTAATATTTTGCTATGTCGTTTCCCCTCCCAATGTTTCTGCAAGAGAAATTTCTACTGAGAGTCGTTAACTATAGTGTACAACATGGCAGATGTTAATTGGTTAATATTTAGCATGTAGATGTTTTGTGCATCCCCCCTTTCACCAGTATGATGTTCTGGTGGGTGGCTTTGATGCAGTTTCAGTTTTGCTGTAATCGGTAAGCCTGCTGGGTTCCTTTTCCCTTCCCTTCCCTTTTTTGTACTGTGGGGAACAACTTCCTCTTTAGACTGAATTGACCTGGCATTTTTAAACTCCAAAGCAGAACTTGTTTTGTGTTGATAATATGATCCAAATCTAAGAAAAGGGACTTTAAAACCAAGAAGAAACCATTGTCTTACTGATTGGAACTGATTCCATATGCCAGGAGCATCGAACTTCACTGTTTGCTCTCTTTCACTCCTCCTGCCCCAGAAATCCAAACAATTTATTGCATGGGCAAACTAGGTAAAATACAGAGTAATGGGCACCAATATGCAACAATGTGCAACAATATGCACCAACCACAATAACAATGCAGTTTTGTTATTGACTGAACTGAAATGTGGTTGGCCACAGAGGGAGGTATTTCTCTCTCAGAAATGTATTCATCTGAATTTTGGCTTGGAATCAGCCAAGGGAGATGAATAACTATTGGTACTGGGAGGCTTCTTTGACAGAGACACTGCAGTGCAGATAACCAGATATGAGACAAACTTTCCAACAAGAAAAGGCACTAAGCACCAGATACATAGAAGCAGGGGACTACTGTGCTGGTAGGCAGGATTTAAGGTGCAGCCTATGAAGGGACATTCCAGAGATAATCCAACAAATAGTGTGAGGGTACAAGCAGGAGTTGTGTACACTGAACAGCACAACCCAAGTACTGTACCTGACATTGTGTGCAGGAACATCTACACAATGTATGGACTAGATTATCCTAAGTCCAGTGGGGAAGGTTGTGGAGAACAACAGGGCTTAATCCTGTGGGACTTTAGACTGATAGGGAGACATTGGCCAGTCAGCCAGATATTGTGGTAGTAGACAAGGAGCAGAAGACAGTGGTGGTGATATAGTGGTGCTAAGTGAAGCAGCAGGAGGAGTATGAGAAGTTGGAGAAAATCTTAAGTACTAAGGGCTGAAGGAGAAACTAGAGAGTTTATGGAATGTAAAGGCCAAAATGGTAGTTGGAGCACTCAGGTTGTGACTCTTAAACTGGGAGAGGGGCTCCAGAAACAATATCAGAGTTCTCTCTCCAGAAGACTGCGGTGCTAGGAACAGCTAAGACAATGCATGGGACCCTCAAATTTCCAGGCTTCTGAGATGGAGGAAGACACATAAGGGTGAGAAGAGATTTCTAAACATAGACACACATAGGCACACTCACACACTTACAAACAAACAAACAAAACACACACAACTAGACGGCATTGTTCCATAAATATTTAAGGCTGACTAAAATGTAAAGTGATTGATGTAGAATCTCTTCAATGCATAATAGTTTGATGGCTTATGTATTAAGGTCAGGATATGAGTTTATGTGAAATCCATAAATCAGTTTATCTGGCGAACTGAACAACCCCAAAGAGTGAAAAGGAGAGCATTACAAACGTACTGTAGCTGCTATTTATCACTATATAAATAAATAATAAAGGTATCAAAAATGCTGAATTGAGAAACTTGGTAGCAGCTTTTATACAAATGAAAATTCTGGATAATTCCAAACACAGACTGTCAACAACACATGTGGAAGAAAACCTAACATTTAAACTCAGCATGCATGACCTCTAAATAAACATCTTAGACTGTCTATATAAACCACAGTTGGTTGACTGAGCTGCTGAATACTGAGCATGACAGAGAACCCTTGACAGATAGAATGATATTGTTTTAGTCTTGTGTACAACACCCAGAGTCATTTGCTTGTGAGGTGGGCAGCTCTACTGATAGGCAGGCAGGCAGGCAGGCAGGCGGAGATGATAGACCAAGGGTCTTCAAACTTGGCAAGTTGAAGACTTTTGGACTTCAACTTCAGAATTCCTGAGCTAACATGACTGGAGGAGGAATTCTGGGGGTTGAAGTCCACAAGTCTTAAAGCTGTCAAGTTTGAAGACCCCTGTGATAGACAAACAATGTAGATGACAGACAGACAGACAGAAAGACAGACAGACAGATAGATGCTGTACAAGATGTAGAATAGATGATAGATGAGATGATAGATGGATGATAAATAGACAAGACAGACAGACTGACTAAAGAATGCTGCTTATGAAGTATGAAGTGAACATTGTTTACTATGTACCAAATTGAATTTTGATGATTTATGCCCAGTCAGATATATATTGTATGCAACTTTGTTCAGGCAAGACATGTCTTGTTCTTCAGAAGGATGTCCCTGATGGGGGCCGATGGGGGCTTTGATCTTGTTCTGCCAGCTGCTTCCTGTCATCTGCCCATGCATGTCCAGCCAGGCTTTGGAGTTTGTCTTGAGACCTGCAGGACTGAAGTAACAAAATTATACTTCATCAAATCTCCATATTGTTAGCTGCTGTAAAACAAGCAGCGCGATTCATGGTAATTTCCCCTCCATCTCATGTTATGAAAAATGAGCATTTATTTCTCTGAGGCCATCAGCATGTGCGTGAAGAACAGTGCAGTACATATGAAACTGTTCTATTTTTAGAGCAACGTTTCTAATTAAAGCTGAAGACAACTGTGTGTAGCTGCTAAATCTTGCTTGAATATAATCTATAGATACCGTATTTATTCCAGAGTTCAGACTGTAACATAATTCTAGTAGGGAGCCATTGACGTATTTTTTACTAAGTCTCGTTTAATTAATTTATATCTATAAGGGGTGTAAACAAAATCATTATTGAAAGTAAGTATGGCGTGGGTGTCATGAAAATAAAAGCAGATCACTTTTTAAGTCTGTAGCAAACATAACTTCAAAGGGAACTGAATATTATTTTAAAGTGCTGCTGTCTAACTATGAGAAGAATAGCAATAGCAATAGCACCTAGACTTATATACCGCTTCACAGTGCTTTACAGCCCTCTCTAAGCAGTTTACAGAGTCAGCACATTGCCCCCAACAATCTGGGTCCTCATTTTACTGACCTCGGAAGGATGGAAGCTGCTTTTCTGTAGTAACCTTCACATTTTTGTGAAGGTCACTGTTCTGGACACTCTTTTGGACACTGTTCTGAGCTTTTCAGACAGGTTTTGCACTGCTGATTTATCCAGTGGAGATCACTAGTGAGTTATTATTTGATGTATTACATCAAGGGTCTTCAAAATTGGCAAGTTTAAGACTTGTGAACTTCAACTCCCAGAATTCATGAGCTAACATGATTGGAGAAGAAATTCTGGGAGTTGAAGCCCACAAGTTTTAAAGCTGTCAAGTTTGAAGACCCCTGTATTACATATTTGATGGCTAGGAAGAATTTGTAGAATTAGACTTAGAATGTGAAAATAAAGGAAAGGAACAGGAGCATTTCCAGAATATAATTGGCATAAGTAGCAAAAACAACAACAAAAACGAATATATGCGAATACAGGTAGTCTTCCTTTAATGACTGCTCACTTAGCAAGCATTTGATGTTATGATGGATCTTCAAAAAAGGGTATGTATGACCCAATTCTCAAGTTCTGACTGCTGCAGGCAACCCCCCGTGGTTACACAAACACATTTTGTGTGCTTGGCAATGGCTTGCATTAATGCTCATTTGTAGCATTGTGTGGTCATGTGCAGGGGTGGGCTTCAAATTTTTTGGCAAGGGGTTCTCTGCACTAATGAATGTGTGGGCATGGCTGGGTGGTCATGTGACTGGGTGGGTATGGCCAACTCGATGTTGCTTCTTTGCCCTAATTACCTAAAAGAAGATATATACCAAAAAGTTGTTTATTATTTCATGCATTTAATACTTAAATAAAAGACTGGGTGAAACCAGGTTTAAATAGCAGTGACTGTGAGAGGGATTTGGAGTCTTAGTGGAGTTTCTGATGAGTTACGTGATTCTTATTATTTGGGTATTAATCCCCTCAGAGACTAGTGGCTATGTTATCTGATTTTCTCAGTGGCTCTCCCTCACAAGTGCTGAGTGAATTGTTTATCTAGCTTGCAACACTTTTACGAGGTATGAAATGCTCTTGGCTGAATGCCCAGAAGTTCAATTAAGCCTATTAAGAGCCTTGCTGCTTGTCTTTCATAGGTTATTGGGGTCCGCAGAGTCTTAGCTAGGGGCTCTCCCAAGCCCCTGCAAGCCCCTAGCAGCCCACCCTATGTCATGTGATCATAATATTTGGCATTTTTGCTGGTTTCCAATGTACTTTCGGTTTCCAGCAAAAAACACCCATTGGGTGTAATGTATTTAACAAGTGCCCTGTTCACTTAACAACTACTGCAAAAAAAAAAAAAAAAAAAAAGGCCATAAAATCGGCTGCAGTTAAATGGTGACACACCTGAAGATGGCCATAATTTACAATTGTAATTCTAGACTCAATTACAGTCTTAAGTATAATGTACTGTATGCATGCACTATCAATTAGGCCTCAATTAGGAGGTAGCTAGTCAGCCTACAGAATATGATTCAAAAGAAACAACCAATAGAAAAAGAGTCTTCTACAATATAATTGATGAACAAACCTATATATTAATTGTTCTGACTACTGCCAAATTGGGTAAACTGGTAGAAGGCAGATTCCTCAGGTGACTCTGACCATCATTTGCTTTCAATCTTTTAATGGCTTTAAGTATGTTTAATGGGGTCTAGTTCAACCAATTGCTTTTGCAAGTAAAACTGCCTGCATTGCTTGAGGATATAAAACAGACATGCTTTGATCAGGCCAGCAGCCCCTGGTGTTCTATCTATATCACAGTGGCCAGACAGATGCATCCAGGAAACTTACAAATGGGGTGTGAAAGCAAGAGCTCTTTTCCATTGTTCCTTCCTAGCAGCTGGCACTTAAAGTATATTGCCTGTGGCCACAGGTAGAATGCAACCATCAAGAATAGTAGCCATGAAAACACATCCTGTCAATAAAGAGTAGCCATAAAAACATACCCTATTGTCAAAGCATTGCCTGGTTGTATTCAAAGACTGTCTAAATGTGTGGCTGGCAATATATTGGACAGCATCGTATTCTGTCATTTAACTATGCATGGTATGAAGAATTATTCCCATTTATGGTTCAGAACAAGACCCCCAACCTCAATTACTTACTGCGAGAGGGAGAAAACCTTCTATCCCCAAAGTTTTCCTGCTAGGGGTAGAAAAAGTTGGCAAATAGAAACCCATGGTATTTATAGGAGGCAAAGAGCATAGATTGGCTGAATCAAGGTCCTGGGCATTGACAGTATAATGAGCTAATTAATGGTTTGGTTTCCTTGATTTATAACAGCAGACAGTTTATCTCTGGTTCAGCTGTTTTCACTTACTTAGAAATTGCTTGCTTCAAATAGTTTTTAACACTCTTTTCCCTTAAACAAGGAAAGACCAGCTCTGCTAAGAAAGATAGCTGCTTCAAGGAGAAACATTAGGTACATCAGACAAGACTATGAGCTTCACCAAAGGCAGAACTCTGTTGGATCTTAGTCCATGAAACCCTTCCTACTATAGCCCGATGACTGGAGAGCTACATTAATGGTGACTGAATCCTGGCATCAGGGTTCCCACAGGGGAAAAAGGATCTGAAAGTTTTTGGACCTCATAAGCCTGTCTTTCAAGAAGTAAAGGAGTCATGTTTTGTTTCTTTGCAACAGTTTGTAATTATTTCTAAAGTCAACCCCCTACTGTGACTTCATGACTTTTGTCTCTTAGACCTTGCTCTACAAATGTTGCAAAACAGCATTTTGTATATCATCCAATCCCAAACGGCTTAACGCAGTAACCAGACGTTTGTTTCTTCCTTGTTTCTTCAGAGCTGGAGAGTTTAATGGGATTTCAATTGTACTGTGGTTTATATTCCCATGGTTACATGTTACTCCATTTTAGATGGGAGTAAAAATTGCTTGAAAAAGATGAGAAGAGGTAGTGGAAAATGACTACTCAGAACTTCCTTAGATTACAAAAAGGCCTTGGGCAACTTCTTAATGGATCCCTAGTTAATTAAATCAGCAATTATTTCTTTGATTGTATGTACAACACATGCAAGAGGCTATATTTATGCCCATTTTCTAAATATACGTAAATGCTCACATTGCTTTTTTTTGTTAAACTTCTTTTAATTGGTTGCATATCTAAACGTACTTCTACTTAACACAGCAAAGGTCATAAATCTGAACCAGTTGCCAAGTGTCTTAATTTTGATTCCATGATCATGGGGATGCTGTAAAGGCCGTAAGTCTGAAAATCGGTCATAAGTCACTTTTTTTCAGTGCCGTAACTTTGAATGGTCACTAAAAGAACTGTTGCAAGTTGAGGATTACCAGTACAAACTACCTTGACACTATTTAGGCACTGCATTTAATAAAAGTCTCAGAAGGTGAAATAATAATCATATTATGTCACGTTATGTAATGTTATAATAGAGCAGGGGCCTCCAAACTTGGCAACTTTAAGACTTGTAGACTTTAACTCCCAGAATTCTCCAGCCAGCTATTCTGGGAGTTGAAAACTACAAGTCTTAAGTTGCCTAGTTTGGGGACCCCTGTTAAAGAGGTAGTGGGGAACCACATATTCCTACTGAAAAGAAAACATGCAGTTTCCCAGAGCTGCAGTGTTGTAAAGAGTTTTTCCAGTTCTGCTTTGGTTTCAGCCCAACTTCAAAAGACCCCAAATTATTCTGAAAACTAGTCAGGACCACACATTCCGAAGTAGAAACCTGGGGGATGATGGGGAAGGGGTAACAACTGCAATTGTATAAAATAAATCTTTAAATTACAAAATTGTATCCCCCTTCAGGAAAAAAAAAGTTCAAAACATAAGAATAAGAAATACCTGCTACAGCAATCTACAGCAATCTTCCCCAAAATGGTGGTCGCTAAGATATATTTTCATATACAGTATATAGATAGCTATATTTCTAGATTTATTTTTCAGATATAATTTCCCTTAGCCGGGGAATATAGAAATGCCATTTGAAACAAGCCTTTGGAGAGTACGAAAATGAGAAAGGCTGTATTGAAAGAATGAACATGACCACGTAGTGTAATCTGTCTTTTAAAATTAATTAATTTTGCCTATTACCTTGGAAACTAAGTGCTTTGTGTATCGGGCACAGATTCTCTTCAATGGAAGCTTTGCTTTTATATATTGGGTTTTCTCATTTTTCCTTTTCTAGTACAGAAATGCACACCCACGCTACAGATGGTCGTCAATTTATGCCCACAACTGAGCCCTAAATTTATGTTGCTAAGTGAGACATTTGTTAAGTGAGTTTTGCTCCATTTTATCAATTAACACAGTTGTTAATTGCCACAGTTGTTAAGTGAATCATTTCAGTTGTTAAGTTAGTAACATGGCTGTTAATTGAATCTGGCTTTCCTATTGACTTTGCTTGTCAGAAGGTCGCAAAAGCTGATCACGGACACTGCAACCATCATAATTATGAACCAGCTGTTAAGCATCCTAATTTTGATCATGTGACTGTAAGGACACTGCAACGGTCATAAGTGGTGATAAATGGTCCTAAGTCACTTTTTATAGCGCTGTTGTGATTTTGAACAGTCACTAAAGAAACTGCTGTAAGTTGCTGACTACCTGTATATTATAAATATGATTCTTCTTTCATTTTTCTGTAGGGTTTGGTCAATATCTTTTTTATTTACTTATGGCAGGGGTCTCCAAACTTGGCAACGTTAAGACTTGCGGAGTTGAAGTCCACAAGTCTTAACGTTGCCAAGTTTGGAGACCTCTGACTTATGGCCATATGGATCACATGTGTTTCTACGGAAATCCAAGTTTAAGAAGTGCACTCCCAACTCGGTCTGGAGATCTCATACTTGGTAACCTGGCATGGCACAAGTTTACAAGTCCATATAAAAATGTGGAAAGTGCTCATTAAGCTTTGCTTGGTTTTAATTCGGATTGTTGTTGTCCTGTTGTAGCTGCTTACCCTTGGTTAACCACTTCGAAGCCTTTGAAGCAGGGTAGCCAAGACATGTAAAATGAATGAAGTGAGTTTTACGTTGGAATACACAGCCTTCTGTGGATTATACATGTAATGTGCTTGAACCTAGCTCTTGTTTTTTTTCTCTTCAAATTGCAGCGTTGTTTTAATGTGCCAAATCACCTGCTCCCCTTGCCTCACGCCTGCTAAAACCTTCTCTGCGGTTGTCCCGTCCTCTGTTCAAGATTTGCACAGGCGAAGCACAAAGAGGAATTGTTACCAAATAAGCAGTAGTCACACACTTCTACCAATAGCCTTTGGAGGGCTGGTTACCATGGAATCCACCATCTGTTCACTCCCCACTGGAATGTGATTATCCTTGGTGTGTTGGGAACTGGGAAAAGCAGGGGTGTGTGTGCTGCCTGCAATTATCTGCAATGGAGTGTGTTAATGGGAGGCTTAGGCTAGCTTGCTGGAGAAACATGTAAATGTGCTTATTTATTTATTTAAAAAAAACAAAAACAAAGCAAAAACGCAATTTTGCCACCCAGAAGACTGAATTTAGCCGGTGAAAGGTAAGTGCAAAATACAAAAAGAACCCGTTTGGGTTATTGGTGGCAGCGTGGCTGATATGATATTGATGTTTTATCAATGAGCTCTCATTGTCAGCCATTCTTTCTATAGATGTTGAACAGCCCGGAGGTTTTGTGTGTGTGTGTGTGTTTCTGTAGAACAGAGCAAGAGAGAGGAAAGCTCTTTTGTCTTCTTTCCAGCGGCTTAATTTTGTATTGTTTTAAAGGGCCAGTCTCAGCAAGCCATGCCTGAATTTGCTGTCTTTTAAATGTCTTTTTCTTCTTCTTTGCCTAATGTCCCTTTCTGCAGAGATAGAATCTAAAGAATATATGGCAACATTCACATGTTGGCTTGCCTAGAATAATAATGGCAAAATCCATATGATAAAAGCTATATTAGATGATTTAGAGGACCTGATTGTTTGTGGGGTGTGATGAAGACAATGGATATTTTGGTTTTGGTAAAATTGTGCACAAAATGCAGATGGAAATGGGTGACTGGAGACCCATCTCTCTGGAATCAGACTCCAGACCATTAGGGATTATTGTGCATTGACTTTGGATGAGTTTTCAGAAGATGCATGCAGATGGGGAAAAAAAGCAACATGATTTTCTTGGCATTTTTTCTTTTTTCTTTTGATAAAAGCTACAGCAGCATAATCAATGTCTTTAGTTTTTTCCATGCTGCTCTTTTTTTTAAAGAAAATCCTTTTATAAAGGCTGCTGTAGATGAAGATAGAACTTCTCTGTGGGTAGGATCAACCCATATTTATGATTAAACGAGGTTAAGTTCTAATCATGCATAGATTGATCGAGTGGGCTTTTGCTTCTTAAAACCATTTGTGAACAAACATATTTATTTTAAGACAAGCATTATGAGGTTTATACAAGATGAGTTTGGAGGGGATTTTCTGCCCTTCCCCTTTTCATCTTATGTGCTCCATTCCTTTTGCTAAGGCTATCATTTTAAGTGGAAAGATGAAATAGCTTGAGTCCCTTTTAAATTAAACTATATCAGTTGGTTAATTCTACCAGTTGCCTATATATTTCCCATCTTAGTAGATCAGAATTGGGCAGATCGCTCATGAATTTCTTAGACTATAAAGATACACATCAGGTAAAAATTAAGTACAATGTTTTTTCAAAAATAGCAGTAAATCCTAATGTGAAATCAGAGTGATGGAATGTAAAACCTAGCTTACATTAGAAACTGCCCTCTTAAGAAGGTCCTTTTTGGTCTCTGTGATTGTTAAAAGATGACCTTTTCTTCGGAGCTCTCTATAAGAGCAAGCATGAATGGAATAGTTTTCTCAATGTCTGCTCTTCAGCTTTTAACTCCCTTCCCAGAGGGATCTGCCAGAACTGAAGCATCTTCTAAGAGAAATGCAAGATTGCTTGTGTTGCAAAATAGTCATAAGTGAGCAGTAGATTTGTGCTGAATGATGAATTGTCCTGTAGGACACAGTGAGTGTTATGGGATCTTCTGATTTTTTCCCCTCCTAAATTGTATTATCAGAGTAGATATTACATCTTTAACTTTAATGCAGATTGGATCATACAGTTTAAAACGCTTCTTGCCTTTGCTGTCCTTCTGTTTTTATCCAGGTAGTCCTCGATTTCTGACCACAATTGAGCCCAAAATTTCTGTTGCTGAGCAAGATAGTTGTTTAATGAGTTTTACGTCCTTTTTTGCCACAGTTAAGCAAATCAGTACAGTTGTTAAGTTAGTAACGTGGTTGTTAAGTGAATCTGTCTTCCCCTTGACCTTGCTTGTTAGAAGGTCACAAAAAGGCCTTCCCCTTGACCCTGAAACACTGCAACCATCATAAATATGAGTCAATTGCCAAGCGTCCACATTTTGATCATGCGACCTAGGGATGCTACAATGGTTGTCAGTGTGAAAACCAGTTATAAGTCATTTTTAGCGCCTTTGTAATTGAATACTTACTATACAAACTGTTGTAAATAGAGAATTACCTGCAATCTGTTTAGTTGCCTTGCTCTTTGCTACCCAATGGTGTCCTATTGTCAAAAAGCCATTCCATCCTCCCTTGCTGTCCCATGTGCTTATTATTGCTTTTATCTTTTGCTTATATATTTATTCACCTTTCTTTTTTCCTTGAATATTTCTTTGTTACCTGTTATAAAAGGGCCGAAGTTCCCTAGCCCTGGTCTAGATAATGGGTGTCCAAACTTTTGGTTTGCCTGGGTTTACACTGAGTGAAGAGGAATTGTCTTGGGCCACGTATAAAATATATAATTAATGTATCTAAATCACACAATAATGTTACAAGTTTACAATCTTTTGTGGTATTTGAATTATTTGCCAATTCCTGGTACATTTACTCAGAATTCAGTCTCTGTTTGCTTATGAGGGATTAATACCTATAAAATCATAGCACTTAGACTTATATACTGCTTTACAGTGCTTTACAGCCCTCTCTAAGTGGTTTACATATTGCCCCCACCAATTTGGCTCCTCATTTTACCCACCTCAGAAGGATGGAAGGTTGAGTCAACTTTGAGCCTAGTGAGATTTGAACACCCAAATTGCAGGCAGCCGGCAGTCAGCAGAAGTAGCCTGCAGTACTGCAGTCTAACCACTGCGCCACCATGTCTCATAAAATAAATGCAAGGTTATAAATATAGATACATGCATCCAACTAAATGTTATTATTTTGTAAACCTAGAAGATGTGATGATAATGGAGAAAGCTATAGAAATGAATGGGCTTTGTAAGAAGTCAGGACCAGAAGTTATCTGAAATCAGACTTTACTATCATTGATTAAAAGATACTCTTACTGTTGTATTCTCCATAGTAAATAGAAAAAAGATACTGGATCTTGGTCCAGTTGCAATTTTCTTTTGCAATGCAATGGTGGTAGTAGCTTCTTGAACCATATTCTTCAGAAATGATAATATGTATTATTCCCCTTGATAATATGCATTATTCCCCTATTTCCTTATGCTTAAATGTATGCTGTTTGTGTAGATGCTTCCTATTGTAGCTTTCGTGTACTGTATAACTTTTGTTTTATCTGGTTGATTGAAATAAACATGATCATATGTGTTAAATAAGCTGATTTTGCATGCTAGCTACCCAATTAAATTCAGGCATTTAAATTTTTCATAAAGTTCAATTTTTGCTTTCTCGGTGTTATCTATAGAAAATCTCAGAGAATCTAGTTGTTTAAATGAATGGAGATTGAGGCTTCATTCATGATTGTTGGATGGGCCATTTCTGGAAGATGTGTTGCTAAATATATATCATTTTATGTTGTTTAATAAGAGACAGAGTGTCTCAGTGGCTAAGACGCTGAGCTTGTCGATCAGAAAGGTTGCCAGTGCGGCGGTTTGAATCCCTAGCGCCTTCTAACAGAGGGAGCTCCCGTTACTTGTACCAGCTTCTGCCAACCTAGCAGTTCGAAAGCATGTAAAAATGCAAATAGAAAAATAGGGACCACTTTGGTGGGAAGGTAACAGCCATGCGCCTTCGGCATTTAGTCATGCCAGCCACATGACCACAGAGACGTCTTCGGACAGCACTGGCTCTTCGGCTTTGTAACGGAGATGAGCGCTGCCCCCTAGAGTTGGAAACAACTAGCACGTATGTGTGAGGGGAACCTTTACCTTTACCTTTATGTTGTTTAATGGACCTGATTTTCATGCCAAAAGCAGTGCTTGTTTATATCTTAATATTGGAATCCCAGTTAGCTACAACTTACTTCACACCAATTGTTAGAAATTTTGGGATGATGGTGAATACATTTGAAATTTTGAGACATGGTTGTCAGAATTCTCAAAAAAGGCCTACCATGTGCCAATGGGACCTCCAGTTGACTGCTAATGGTTGGCATGATATATAATGATGGGATTATCTCCAAGATAAACTCTACTACCTCAAATTATCACTGTCTCTTTTTGTGGTCAGATGGGCACACATCTAGAAAAGCACTGAGGTGCAATCATCCACCAACTTCTGTTTTCATATTGATGTGACCTATAGCATAGCCACACAATGCAGACATGCAAGATAATGCTAAAGGGGAGTGCTTTCCCTTGCAATAAGTCAGCTTCCTTTTTTATAAAAATAAACTTTAAAAGATAAATATGGATAATATTAAAAAGGTAAACATGGGAGGGTGTATCTACATGGGTATCCCTATTTTTTGGTTGATCTTGCTCCAATTATTTATATAATTCACAAGCAACTTGGCTTAGGAAATTCTGTCAGGGAGTTTGCTAGAGGAAAATAGGAATTGTATAGATATTGTGCATCCATGCTACAATAAATGCCAGACTGAATCTTCGATTGCTTTCTGAACAGAAGAAAACATTACCCTATTGCTTTTGTTCAGGAATCAGAATGGTCACATGGGGCTCCACCACATATGTTGTAGTCCCATATAAGTGGTTGAAAAGGAAACCTAGTATGGAGTAATTAAGTTTGACTCAATGTATAGAAGTCTAGATGAATGGCAATCAACTGGCCCAATTGTTTCCTTCAAACAGAAAACTCTTTCTGCTTCTCTCTTTGACACATTATTCTGGAATGTTGATGTGAATGACTTAGAGTTCTCTTTTGCATTCAAGCTGATGGCCTGTAGTTTTCATTTCATTTTTGTAACTTTTTCAAGGTTCTGGTATAAAAGATACTGTTAAAAAGTCGGTGAGTTCTAGTTTAAGGGAGCATCCCTGCCTCAAGGTTAAATCTGGTAGATGTTCCAAAATGTTCCTTTTTTCAAGCCCTTGCATTTAACTGCTGAATAGTGAAGAAAGGCTAATAATACTGCATGTGGGAAGGCAAACCAGCTGACAAGGTTTTGCTATTGCTGGGCAACCCTAAGAAGTCAAAATCCTTTGTCTTTTTAAAGAAAAAAATGTGGATGCCTCACATTGCCCTCCATTTCCCTCTAAAACTGAAAGGGCTCTACTATATAGTAGGTAATAATAGTGAGTTGTTTCCAGCATTGGATTTGCCTGCATATAAGATTCCCTCCTGTAAAGCAAGGCATTCTGCTTTTGTGAAACCTTCCCTGTCTATTGCTGGCCCCCATGCCATATCATGTCCTCTTCCAGAGGGTCCATGATTGCATGAGTAGGGGTTGCAGTGAATAGCGGTCCATGTGTCAGTCAGTTTAATGCCAGGCTGGAAAAATGGAGGGACCCCACTGAGTGCCAGTGTGAGGTTATTATCTTTATATCATAATGCCGGTTGTTCATTTAATTCAGTACCTCGTTTTTCTGGTATTGAAGTCGAGTAGCCTGATGAGAAATGTTTGCACCAGGCAGCTTAGTTAATTATATGGTTGCAGGAGAGTGAGTCACTTTCTCTTTTTTAATGGCAGAAAGACTAGTGTGGGAGACCAAAGGACTGCCTGCTATGGATATAGTGTACTTTGATTGTAGGAAAGCTTTTGACAAGGAACATCATGATATCCTTGTGGACAAGAAGTAAAAATATAGGCGAATAGATTTGAGGTTGATTGTACACACCAATAGCAATAGCACTTAGATTTATATACTGCTTCCAGTCCTCTCTAAGCGGTTTCTATACTGCTTCACAGTGCTTTCCAGTCCTCTCAAAGCAGGTTATTGCCCACAACAATCTGTGTCCTCATTTTACCCACCTTGGAAGGATGGAAGGCTCAGTCAACCTTGAGCTGGTGAGAATCAAACTGTTCACAGTTGACAGAATTATCCTGCAATACTGCATTCTAACCACTGCACCACTGCGGCTCACAAAGCACCAAGGGTTCTTATAAACGGTCCAGAAGAGGAGTATTGAGTGGGTTACCCCACAGATCTTTTGTTGTTTCAGCTATATTCTCCCTATCTATAAATACTGTAACTTAGAGAATGAAAATTTTAATCATATCATGGCATGCTTGTTACTGATTAACATCTTGGCAGAGAAAAAACCCCTCAATTTGCCTTAACAGATTGAATGTTGGCTATCCAGTGGTGGGATTCAAATAATTTAATAACTGGTTCGCCCAGGGTCAGGTTGGCTGTTGTGGGAGGTATGTCCCATCCTCATCTTCCAGTTCTGCCATACATATGGAACAAGCCTCTCACAATGGCCAACCTGGGCAAACCAGTTGTTAAATTACCCCCCATCAAAGTGCTGCAATGGAGAAACGGGCAATAGAACGGCTGGCATGAGGGAAGGACGAGGGAAAGCAACCTTCTCCTTCCCTCATGCCAGCCGCTCCGTTTCCCGTTTCTCCATTGCAGTGCAGTGCAGCACCCAGGATCCACTTTGATAGTGGAGGTGGGTAGGTAATTTAACAACCAGTTTGCTTGATCTGATGCGAACCAGCTGAGTCCCACCACTGGCTATATCCAACAAGACAATACTATTCAGTTATGACTGTAGGAGATGACTGGGCTGAGCCCAAGGGTCAAGCACAACATCAGTTGTGAGTCCCTTTGTGCCTACAAGAATGCCTGTAGTCATTTGAACCATTTGCTTCTTGATTTCTTGCACCTGACAATGACAGATGTAAGGTTCTACTTATGGTAGGAAAAGATGTAGGAGTGCTAATGGACCACCAGATGAGTGAGACCAAGCAGTGTGATGCAGCTTCTAAAAAGGACAGTGCAGATGGAGGCTGCATCAATCTAAGCATTATGTTCAACTCATGGAAAGCAATAGCTTTGTGCCAGTGCACTTTGCAGTATTGGATCCAGTTCTATGTCCAGTTTTGGGATATTGAAGTGCTGGAACCAGTTCATATGATAATGGAATTGGAAGCCAGGCTCCGTGAAGTGTGTTTGTCTTGCCAAAAGAGAAGAATAGGGAAGATATAATTGCAATCTACAAATATTTAAGAGGGGACAGTTTTAATTTTGGTTGAAACCAAACACAGGATAAATAATTGCTGGGTTGAAATTAAAAGAGGTGTTACAAAGAGCTGTTAAGCATTGGAGCAATTCACCTCAAAAGTGGTCTAGTAGATTTCTGCGCTACCAGCGTGTTAGATTAAATGACCAATAAAGATCATTTAAACTCATACATTCTAGAATTCTGTGACTCTACAAATTGAAATAAGGATTGTCCTTTAAGGTGGGACAAATTCAATAGATCTGGTATGCTTCATTGAGAATCGAAGTGTCCTAAATATTGCGAGATTTTAATAGAGCTTCTAAATAAGTATCCTTAGCCATAGCACAAATGCATCTCTTAAGAGGTGGTTACAAGAGGAAGGACAATGATAAAAGATAATTTAAATACATATGCATTGGTGTATCTCTTTAGATTGGATAGTATAAATCTGCTTTGTTGTTGGATAAAGGAATTAATTTTATAAATATGCATGGTAACTATATAAATGTATGCATGTGAACGAAGTATGTGCATGCACGCGTGCGCGCGCACACACACACACACACACACACACAAACACATGTTCCAGGGCCTAATTGAGGAATGTAATGCCTTGCATATCACATCAAAACTGGCTATTTTAGATGCAAAACATGAATTGTTTAATTTTAATAAATACATTGTGTTAGTAGAAGATAAGAAAATAGCAGTTGTTTTGTGCTCCTGTGTTTCTATTTAAAGAAAAAAAATGGATGAGCTCATAATGTGCTGAACTAAACAAAGTTTTCCAAGATTTTGAATCTTTGGAAATAAAATGCTGCCAAAGACCAGTCAATTGGGTTTTGAATTGGATACCAAAATGTCCATGTCCATAGATCATCTTTTTTCTCATTTTGAATGTGGCATGCTTTCAAAAAAACAAAAACAAAACCCGTTGCTGTCTAGTAATTCATTTCTGCTCTGCTCAGCAGACTTCAGAGCAATTTTTGCTGCATATTCAGGGCAATAGGAATTAAAGACCTTTCTTATCGCTCTGCAATGATAGTATTGTAGCAGATGAGTCTAAATTGATCCAAAGTTTAATTATATATTTAATTAGAAGTCTTACACGGCCGTCCATCTTATATGCAATAATCCTGAGCAGCTCACAAAAATAATAGTAAAAACATAAAAAAACATATAAATTCAACATGAAAAAGTAACTTCTGGTGTCCCAAAACAATACTTCCCCCTATATATTAGTATTCATACCTATTGGGCTCAAGCCCATATAGTGCAGAAATGTTTGAAAGAGCTATTACTAAGGTGCAAATTAAGAGATCAGTTTGAATGGATAATCAATATAAGTCTATACTTAGGATTTGCCTCTCTTTGCTTAGGCTCAGTTTTATTTAGCTTTATTACTTTATTTGTAATTCCTTCTTTCTGTTTATCCTTTTGTTGCCTGGAAGTGGGAGAGACTGTTGAATCGGCTGTAATATGGTTTCGAAGTTTCATTATCCAGTTTCAGTAATGATAGAAGGTTTGCTTTATAGGGTGTTTTCTTCCTGTGAGTAGTCCCAATTCTTAGGTACAAAAAAATAACACTATGGGAAGGAAAAAAATAAGCATAATTGAGTGTCGGAGAGCTAAAATAAAAGTTAGGTCCTCATGGTTAGGTATCTAAATGGTGAGGAAAGTGGTAGGTTCTGCAAATTAAAACCTTGAAGGCATAATTGTATGTTACTTGCTTAGCTTTTTGTTAAAACAGCAGCAAGAGAGAAAAATGAAAATTACGTAAAGAAGCCTCCTTAGGTACATGTATACACACACACACACATACATACACACACACAGAGTTCAAGACAAGAAGAAGCAATCTCTTATTTGTGAAAATCTTTATAAATGATGGAGAAGTAGAATTGCTTAATTCCTCTTTTGTTCACTCTTTCGACTTGGAATAAATAGAACAAACGGTGCAACAAAAAGTTGGAGCACAAGATATTTTTAAAAAGTGATTAAAGAGCACCCAGATGCTGAATAAAGTTTGTAATATCTGAAAAATTGAAAGAACACTAAAAATGACAGAATGCTCCATATGAACGATGTTGTCCCATTCCTAAAAAAGCTGGATTTAAAAACTATATATTGAGCAACTTGGTAAAAAATTCTAAAATACATTAGGAAGCTCCTTGTGAGCATTTTGAAAAGAATGTATTAATTAACTAGAATCAGTTTGAAATTTTCAACCAAGCAACTTAAACTTTATCTTGTTAAGGTTATTAGTCTTGTAGATCATGGGAACACCATGGATATAGTTTGTTTTTATTTCTGGAAGACACTTGATGTTTTTTTCCCTATGTAAACATGGTATTATTCTGAGATGATTCCCCAATGAAGACTCAAGCCTGATACTTTGTCAACCAAGAATAACAATCGTGATTTGTTTAATAAGCGAGAACAAAGCACTAAAAGTGTATACAGTGTATAAAGTAGCGATTTACAAGCTATAATGGCTGGATTAATTACATGCTACAACATTACTTTTTATGCTTCCTGGGAAGATTGCAAGTTCCTTTTTGCCCCCAAATCGACACATAGCAATATTGGCTGCCTCTCAAGTATATAGTGGTTGCTTTGCTTGCTGCCTTGTATTTTATCTGGCTTGTCCAGCAAAGAATCTCCAACTAAAGCTGAAAAATTATTTTGTTAAACCTCTATAAGGTTACATGCGTTTTAATTGGATTAATAAAATGTGAGATCTATATTAGAAGCAGCTAATTCTGCCTGGATAGTAATATCTCATTGTTAGTATGAAATAGCCTGTTGTGTGTGTGTGTGTGTGTTTCTTTTTAGAGATCATGTGCTAATCTAATTTAATGTGCTAGATGTACTTAAAGTAGATGGTCTGTAATCCTAGCATCTTATCTAAAATATATCTGGCTTAAGGGAAAGGTTGTTTGAGCAAAGAATTGTAGGCTATTTAGATATTCTTCTCTCATAAAGATGCAAAGATTATTTCTCTCCTAAAGATAGACTTATTTTGGTTATAATTTCCAAGCAGACTTTTTATTTATTAATTAAATTTATATGCCATTCAGCTCACTGTTAACTGACTTTGACATAGGCTGAACACCTGTGTTCAGTTTCCAATCTTCATTTTATTTTGTTTCCCATTCCTATTACAGACTGCTGTGGCATATCTAGTCTCTCCATGGGTCTGTTTTGGGATTTCCCCTTCCAATATTTTATTCCCCCCCCCCAAACTCTCTTTTCTTTCAATGTTTTTGCTAATAGCTAAAACCCCAAGGTGTATGGAGCCTCTGACAGCTTTGAACATATTCATTAGCGTCCATCAAATCTCACTATTAACCCAAATTTTTAATGTGCCAGAAGGAAGAAATTATTAAAATAGGAACAATCTATATTTAGTTGGTTTAACTATCTGGCTTTCATTTGATTTAAATTACACTGAGTTTAGCTTTATCCTAGTTTTAGCCATTTTTAGGCCTGTTAGTACTCCAGTGATTCAAAATTTGAAAACAGCTGATAAAAGTTGGTTCAGATGTTACTGCTGGGAATTGTTCTGAAAGGGGAAAAGATACTGTTGACTAATTCATATTTCCATCCTCTACTTTTCAGGAAAGGCAAGGAGTTGAGGAATTATACTCCAGAACAGTCTTTCAGTTCTTCCTTGTTTCCCTGCCTTCTGCAGAGTATTTCAGCATTTTTGATGGTTGAGTTTTTGTTTGCAAGGTGGTGCAATTTTTAATTAAGTGTAGAGCGATGGGAATTGAAGTAAATCAATTCACTCAGATGGGGCACTGATCAGGTGATGTAACTTTTAAAAAACAAAGTTTAGGATTATAATGCACAGCTCAACAAAACTATTGCCAGTTTAGCATGGCTAGAAAAAGCTTTGAAAACAAATTGAATGTGTATCAAAATACCCGTGATGGTGAACCTTGAAGTGGCACACAGAGCCATCTCTGTGAGCACTCAAGCCGTCACCCCAGCTCAGTTCCACTGCGCATGCGCATGCCTCCCACCAGCCAGCTGATTTTCGAGTATCTCCCCTGTATGTGTGAGGGTGGGGTGCATGCAGGAGATGCGTGTGCTTGTGTAGGGTGTGTGGGAGTCCCGTGCGCATGTGCAGGGGGGTGGGGGAGTACGGGAAGGTCCCGTGTGCATGCACAAGGGGGTGGAGGGAGCATGGGGGAGGTCCTGTTGCATGCGCAGGGGGGGAGCACGGAGGGGATTGTGTGTGCATTGTGGGTGCAGGCATGCGTGTGTGCTCTCATGTGCGCACACATGCACTTTTGGCATGCAACAACAAAAAGGTTAGCCATCACTGCACTATGCAAATCTGTAGTATTGCTGGAAATAATCACATTATAGAATCAACAAAAGGGGTTGCAATGGATCAGCGGTTAAAGATGCTGAGCTTGCCAACTGAAAGACTGACAGCCTGGATTCAAGACCCAAGCACCACGCAATGGGGTGAGCTCTTGTTACCTGCCCTAGCTCCTGCCAACCTAGCAGTTTGAAAGCATGGAGTAGATAAATAGGTACCACTTTGATGGGAAGATAACAGCATTCCGGGTGCTTCAGTATATAGTTATGCTAGCTACATGATCATGGAAGTGTCTATGGACAATGTTGGCTCCCTTGGCTAAGAAATAGAGATGAGGATTGGAGATGGGGCGTTACTCATCTCTTTCTTAGCTGAGGGAACCAGCATTGTCCAAAGACACTTCCGGACATGACTGGATAGGGGAAACCTTTACCTTTAAATTTAGAATCAACAAAGGATTGATTCCAAGCTATAACCCAAGCTATTATTGACTTGAAATTGTCTTGAAGGCTTAAACCAAGGGTATCAGACTCAAGGGCCAGATCCAGCCCTCAGGACCAGCCTACAGTGCCTCTGCCAGCAAAAACAGAGCTTGGGAGGTCTGCCTGCGGTCCTCCCGATCTCTGTTTTCATTGGCAGAGGGTTGCAGGAAGCCGTCACAGCTGAAAATGGAGCTTAGGAGCCTGTTTTTACTGGCAGAGCGCTTGGGCCACCACAGGTGCTCCCGACACAAGTGATGTTGAGCTGGCCATGCCCACCTCTGCCCCCCAAGGTCAAACACAACCCTGGTGCAGCCCTCAATGAAATTGAGTTTGACACCCCTGTCTTAAACCATCTTAAACACATTAAGTTGGATCTCTGCATGCATGATATGAAACACAGTACAGAAGCTTTTCTTTGCAAACTACTTGATGTTATAAAGGCACATCATCAGATACATTGTGGTAGGAAACTAGTTTTTATTTGGGCAAAGTTTCCTCTCTTTAGGAAGTTGCTAAAACTTCAAAAAATTTAAAAAGTTTAAAAATTGTGATCAAGATGAAGCATTCCTTATTCCTTGCTAAGGTCAGAACCTTTTATCCTAACTTTTCTGATAATAGAACCTTGTCCTTCTAGAAGATGACCATAGAAAGTAGCAGTTTGCTGTTCTTATAAATGCTCTTTTTGTTAGCGTCTGGAATAGAACTGTTGAAAATCTTGCAAGCCTATTTTCCTTTAAACTGATAGCTTGTGGAACTAACAATGTATTGTTCTCATTGGACCCAACTTTGGGGAATATTGCCAGAAACTCCTAGTTATCTGCATATACTTATATCTGCATATACTGTATCTACTTGCTTTGTTTTGAGTTTGACCTGTTTTTAAAGTTCTATATTTTTGTAACAAGAGATGATGTTGATAGCATTTTAATAAAAGCAATAAATATATAGAAAGATAGATACATTTTTAAAGTGGGTATACCAGCTTCTTTTTTCAACTGTTTAGTATTATTCTGTACAAGTCTTTACTACCAATTTTTGATCGTCTTTATTCATTTTTTGAGACTGTTGTGTACTTCATTATAATTTTAACAATAAACTTATTTTTAAAAGATTATATGTTGGCTACTGTACACACATCAGCCAACCACCACCAGATAAATACAAGATAAAATGTTAATACAATAAATAATACTTTAAAAAAGTGAAACCAGCTACTAATTATGAAACTGAGAATCCATTTGGTGTAGTGGTTAAGATGTTGGCCTAAAAACCAGGAGACTATGAGTTCTAATTCTGTTTTAGGCATAGAAGCTGACTGGGCAACCTTGGGCCAGTCACTTTCTCTCAGCTCAACTCCCCTCAGTTGTTGTGAGAAAAATAGCAGGAGGAAGGAGTATTATGTAGGTGTGCTACCTTGGGTTGTTTATACAACATAAAGGTGGAATAAAAAAATATAATACAAATAATGTCTATCAAAAGTAATAAGATCTGTAATATAAAGAGAAACTTAAAAGATTATCAACACATGAATATCTAATGAATATCTAGTTGATTTTCAGAAATAACAAACTAAAACTAAACTCTCACAAATGTATAAATGGTTGCAATTGGAAAAGCCTATATAAAGCCCTATAAAATAAAAGCAAGAACAAACCTTTAGCAAATCAATATTTTCAAATTTTGTGTGTGCTAAACTTTATCTAACCTGTAAGACTGAGATTTATCTTTACCAGCATATCATTTGTAACCACACAGCAAATTTTTGTGCTTGAAATTCTGATTCGACTCTTTTGATCCTTAGGAATGAGAATTAAAACAATCACAACCTTGATTCCAATGGTGGCTTTTTTTACAAGTGAAAAAGGATGCTATTTATTTCTTTAATCTGCTATTGATTTGTTAAGAGGAGTTGACATGAATTTAGGTTGGCTTTCTCTTGTTCCCACATGACAGGGGAACTATTTGTTATAACTCCTGAACTTGGCTTGAGATCTGTTTACCAGCTAAGCTATAACACCCATCACATGCTCTTTATTAGAGCTCAAAAACTTTTATGTATCCAGAATGAACAGAAACTTGCATTTTAAGAGAGCACAGCTTTATCTCTCTGGATTTCTCTCTGTTCTTCAGACCCCATCTCTCAATCCTTCTTTCCAAGCAGTTTATAGGATCCTAATAATGAATAGTTCTACTTCAGCCCTCAGTTTTTCCTCTCCTTCCTTTTATGCAGTCTTAAAGGCTGATAAGAAAAACAAAGAAAGTGATGTGGAAGACACAGCTCATAAGAAGTAGTTCAGTAAAGTATTACATAGTACGAGGAAGTCCTTGACTTACAACAATTGAGCCCAAAATTTATGTTGCTGAGAGATTTGTTAACGGAGTTTTATCCCATTTTGTGACCTTTCTTGCTATAACTGTTAAGTGAATTGCTGCAGTTGTTAAATTGGCAACACGGTTGTTAAGTGGTTACCCCACTGACTTTGCTTGTCACAAAAGATGATCTCATGACCCCAGGACATTCCAAATGTCATAAATTAATCAGTGGAACAACTTGCCTACAGAAGTTGTGAATGCTCCAATACTGGAAGCTTTTAAGAAGAGATTGGATAACCACGTGTCTGAAATGCTATAGGATTTCCTGTCTAAGCAGGAGGTTGGAATAGAAGATCTCCAAGGTCCCTTCCAACTCTGTTTATTCTGTTATGTTCTGTTCTACTCTATTCTATTCTAGTCAGTTGCCAAGCATCCAAATTTTGATCATGTGACCATGGGGATGCCACAAGGGCCATAAGTGTGAAAAACAGTCATAACAGTCATTTTTTCAATCCCATTGTAACTTTGAATGGTCACTAAATAAACTGTTGTAGGTTAAAGACCTTTCCTGCACCATCTACTTGCAAACAGACACCTTGGACTATCCCTTCTCCTTCTTCCATGTACTGGTTATTAAAGCCCTTGGACTTCCTTCCCTTTTATCTTTTTCGTGCTTTCCCCTTTTCTCCATCCTTCCTTTCACAAGTCTTTGGAATATATACCGTATTTATCGGCGTATAACACGCACAGGCGTATAACACGCATCTTCATTTTAAGAGGGAAATAGTGCGTGTTATACACCGATAAATACGGTATATAAAAAATAAAAAAAATAAAAATGTAGGTTGCTGACTTCTTGAACAGCCTAGAGAGCAAAGGGGAACCATATGTGGTAGAAGAAATTGTACCCTAGAACAAAGAAATTATTTCAGTGGTTGCAGCAAGTGACACAAATCAAAGTGTTAGAGGCAATGCAAATGTAATTAAACTTTCTCAAAATTACCAGTTACAGCTATACTGTAGAATAGGAAATGAATAAACTGTGCTGTTCAATTAACAGTGTTGTAAACAGCATTTTGATATTGTTTTTCTTTGTGAAGTGAATTGATCCTATTCCTTATCACGGAGGTCACAAAAATAGCCAACTTCTCTGTGCTATGTAATATAATAGGATGCCAATATAGGTAATCCTTGATTTAAGACTGTACAGTTACGACCCCAATTGAACCCTACATGTATGTTGCTAAGTGAAATATTTGTTAAGTGAGTTTGTCCCATTTTACGATTTTTCTTGCCACTGTTGCTAAGTGAACTGTTGCATTTGTTAAAGTCAGTAATAGGGTTGTTACCTTAATCTGGCTTTCCCCGTTGACTTTGCTTATCAGAAGGTTGCAAAAGCAGATCACATGACCTCAGGACACAGCAACCGTCATAAATGTGAAGCAGTTACCAACCATCGGAATTCTGATCATGTGACCAAGGGGATGCTGCAACAGTTGTAAGGGTGAAAAATGACCGTGCGTCATTGTTTTCAGTGCTGTTGTAGCTTTGAACAGTCACTAAATGAACTGTTGTAAGTCGAAGACTACCTGTAATTGAACATGGCAATTATTAGGTCATAGGACATGAAGGTCATAACGATGGTCATCATGTGAGTAACCAATTTTATGACTTTTATTTTGCAATGGTCATTAAGGCCAAGTATATCAATATCACGTAGACTTGTATATCGCTTCTTGGTGCTTTACAGCCCTCTCTAAGCAGTTTACAGAGACAGCATATTGCCCCCAACAGTCTGGGTCCTCATTTTGCCAACATTGGAAGGATGGAAGGCTGAGTCAATCTTAAGGCTGGTGAGAATCGAACTGCCAAACTGTTGGCAGCTAGCAGTCAGCAGAAGTAGCCTGCAGTACTGCATTCTAATCACTGCGCCACCCTGGTTCTAAGTATGTCTTAATGTTTATTGTAATTTTCTTTTAGTAGTTACCAAAGAGGTAATTTGATAAGTTCCTGAAAGACAGAGGAAATCTTTACAGATACTGCAGTCACTGTTTCCTTCTAAATTTGAAAATATGCTATTCTGGATAAACGGTGTATTTCCTTTATCAATGATGACATACTCAATCCATGTTTCATTTAGGGGTGTGAATAACGTACTGAATTTAAGTAGACAAAAGAGGTTTAGTTAAGTATGCCACAAAATATCTAAGTCTTTTATATTTACTATGCTCCTGATATATAACTATTTAGAAATGCCATCCACTGGGCTGGGTTTTGTTTTTAAGAGTTTTTATGTGGATTAAACAGTTTTGAAGTACAGCAGACATATTGAGCTGTGCATCTTCCATTCTGAGGCCAGATTACCTCAAATGCACCTTTACTCCACTGTATCCTAAGGCTTTCTCCAGGTGTTTGCTGTATTATGTATCCAGGAAACAGAATGCAATACAGAAGGAGGGCTGTGAGGTGCAGGATAAAAAAAAGTTGATCACTTGTCAGCTGGGCTTTGTTTTCCTTTCACGATGCACTACAACTAGCTTGATGTATACATTGTGCGAATATTAGCAAATGTGGCATGTGATAGACTTCAATATGATTTTTTAAAAATTTAACTAAGAATACAATATTTGGATCTTACCTAAAACCATTACTGATTTCATTACACTAATGTCAATGAAACACATTTTAAAATGTTATTTGTCTTATTATTTGCAAGGAACACTCACTGCACATCCAGGAAAGAATTTACCCTGAAAATAATATGGCTCTTCTCTCTTTGCTAGTTACCCTGAAGTACAAGTGATAGCAGTAGCAACAGCATTTAGACTTATATATCTCTTCACAGTGTTTCACAGCCTTCTCTAAGCAGTTTACAGAATCAGCATATTGCCCCAACAATCTGGATCCTCATTTTACTAACCTGGGAAGGATGGAAGACTGAATCAATGTTGAACTGGTCAGGAACAAACCCCTGGAAATGAGCAGAATTAGTCTGCAATACTGCAGTCTAACCACTGCGCCACTGTAGCTCTGAACAGAACTCCAGCCTTTGTTTCCAATTTAGAAGGACCTTAGAGTCCTTCTAAAACATTTATTGCTGCATATCCCAATAAAGAAACATCACAAGGGGCTGAATCACCCAACAATGTTTACTTATAGCTCTTAGACTTCAAAACTATTTGTTAAAACTGTTCCTTTTATGAATTCTGCTGTTCCCTACTTAAAGAGACGATTATGGTTTGCATCTAAGTTACATATTTTATTCTGAAGCTTCTTATGTATGGCATTAGATACATTTTTAAAAAAATGAAAAATCTCTTTTGAGTTGCAAAAAATCAGATGAAAGTTTAGGATTGGTGAATTGGTAGGTATACAACTACTCACTTTCAGAAAAAGGGCTGTTCACAGCAAGGCCTTGCACACGAGTCACCTCTGGTTTTGGTAGATATTGCTAGAGAACCAGTTTGGTCTAGTGGTTAAGGCACCAGGCCGGAAAGCAAGGGATTATGAGTTCAAGTCTTGCTTTAGCCACAAAAGCTAGCTGGGTAACTTTGGACCAGTCACTCTTTTCCAACCCTATTACCCTCACACAAGGTGGTGATGTGGAGAAAATAGGAGAAAAAGGACTTAGATATGTCCACTGTCTTAAATTATTTGTAGAAATAAGAAATATGGGATATTTCTATAATGGCTAATGGCTCCAGTGCCCTTTGGCCAAACTGCATAGATAGCTCCATTCTTAGAAGGGTTATAAGGGAGGGCCCTCAAAATAGGCAGCAGTCTTCCAACGCTGCATATCCCTATTAATTGTTAAAATACATAATTCATAACACTAAAAACATTTAAAAATCAAACTTGTAAAAGAAACCCCAAAAGTTATTTCTAGGCAAACAATGTGGCTGTTTTGTAATTATTTTATCATGATGAAATGGCTGTATGTTCAGTCCAATCCAGTGCAGTCCATTGTCACATGCCAACAGTTTTCAGTCTTCACAACCATTTATGCTGTAATTAAGCTTTCTTAATGATTTGTGCATAGCCACCATTCATGGTGCCATTCTGCTCTAAAGTTTTCTATTCCTCTCAAATAAGCTCTTAGAACAAGATTTGTATGTTAAATACTTTCAGTGAAAACTCAATAGAAGTGGCACTGAGAATGCGCTCAGCTTAGGAAGAGGGAGGAAAAAATTATAACCGTTTACAAAAATGCCTATTCTATTAGGTAACCTTGCTTGGCTTTCTCTCTTAATACAGAGTTTGAAGAATTTAAACAGATGTAATAGCTGTTGAAAACCTTTTAGCTTCCCCTTGCATTTTCCTTCAGTGGTTTGAAAGCTTAAACAGCTAGTTTTCGCTTTCGGTTATTTAACTGAAACAAAATCGATGCCTTTTCTGCCTTCCCACAATTTCTAGCTCATTGGTGTGCTTTGTGATGCATTCTCTGCAGTGCAGAACCCTTAGGGGAGGCCAGGCAATTTGCTTATGATGCTTTTGAATTATAAACTTGCAGAGTGCAGGGATGTGGAGCTCCTCCTAGGTCTGCTGGGCTGGAGAGAATCTAAGCCTATCATATGATCTTGCCATTGCGAAAGTGAATTTTGTCGACACAACAGCATTAGATCGATGTGGTATCAAATCCATGATTACCATGGCATCTGATCTAGGTAAGGGGAAACCTGATGCTGGTTGCTTCTGTTTAGAGGATTTACCACAGTCTTCTGAATTCAAATACTCTTTGCCTCATGCTTTTCATAGTTTGGTGCATTATTTAAATTGATTTAAAACACATCTTGCTCTCTCTTCGGTAATTTAAAAATGCACAAATATCCCCCTTGGAATGTTGTTATCTCCCCTCTTTGTTCCAAATTCGTGCTTTGTTTGGCAAGCAGAAAGTTTTGGCTAATGTCGTATTTAAAAAAATACTGAGTTAGTTTTGGTGTTCTTGTTTGATTGCTTTAATTTGATTATGATTGAATTAGCTGTAATCTTAAGTGATTTTTTTAATTTCCCGTTGTCTACCTTGCACTTACAATATACTGTACTGTTCTTAGTTTTATTTATAAATCATATGGCCATCCATCTTACAAAATGTGACTCTGGACAGTGTACAATAAAACCATAAATATTAAAACAGTGCGGTTAAAATATTGGTGTTATTATTTTTAAAAGGCTAGGCAAAAGCATTGGATGTTATGAACAGTAGAGCTCTTGATATGATAACAGAGATGATGATAATTTAGAAGTTTGGAGCACAATGAAGTCATCAGTTGTTGGCAAAATTAATCTCTCTCTGGACCTTCACTGTTGCATCCTAAAACTCCCCAAAGAACCAGGTATGACGAGGACAAGACAAATAATCCATAATACTGGAGGAACAATAAAGGTCATAATCTTCTGCATAAAAGAATCCAGTAGCTTTATCTTAATATTAAGAAATATTAAGATTCTGGAGAAACAAGTGATGGCAAATATTTTCCACAACATCAGTTATCAGAGGAATAGAAAACTGAAAAGTCCTGAAACATAATTTCCCTCTGACAAGAAGTCAGGGAATAACAAGGAAAAGGGGAGAGAATACAAAATGATGGCCAGAATAATTTGTAAATTAATGTGCAGATTAAAGTTGATTTAGCATCACATACATAAAGCAATCAACAGTTGTATGAATTCTTGGAGTATTGGTTAAACATAAAATATAGTTAATTTATGTTTGTCAGAATTCTACTTAGTTCCAGCTTGGGTAAGATTGTTTGAGGGGATGTTTTTTCTAAATAATATAACATTATTATTTAGTTACCATAATTTTTATTTCCATTGTAAAGAGATTAACAGTAGAAAAGAATGTTTAATGATTTCACAAGGCACAGTTGGAATCTTTTCTGACTTTGATTAAAAACTTTTGGACCCTTCCTAAAGAATTCCAAAGAGATTAGGAATAGGAAGTGCTGTTCCTCATAAAAAAGAAACTTTGTGTGTGTGTGAATATACAGGAGGAGAAAGGCTGCTCTTTCTTCTGCACTTTATAAGCCTGAGGCTAAACTATGAAATGAAGTTGGTGAAGATTGTCACAGAATGGAATATTCAAGATGATCTGCTGAACTTTTCTTTTAAGCTCTAGCAATGCATTTCTCATTATAAATGTCATCATTCTCCTGTTCAAAAAATTCAGGGAATTTTTAAATTTTATTGAATTTCCCTTTAACACATCTATACATTTGAAGAGCATATCTAGCTTTCTTGGTAAGACTTTGCATACTATTAAGTAAATATAGAAAATGCTTTTTACAGTAAAGACACATTACTAGGAAGCTAATATTTTTAGAAACAGGATGTAAGAGCTGTGACAAATATCGGAAGTTTAAAATGCCCATAATATTACCTATAAGATAATTATCTTAAGTTCATCATAAATGATACTGGGGTACAATACTGCTGTCTCAAGGTTTTCCCCATAAAGTACCGCAAAGCTTAATTATTTTTCCTTGAAGATAGTAGAACTCAGAAGGCACAATATGTCTCCTTTCTACTCATTTCCAGAACATTTAGTATCCTTCCTTTTCCTAATTTTAACAGAGTAAAATTCTACCACCAAACTCATAAATTAGGGAAAACAAGGAGGATCCAAAAATGTGCTTAAAGCATTTTGTGTTAATTATTCCCTTAAGATAAATCTGCTGGACTGATATAGCTTTTTTTCTGGCAAATGGTCTATCAGGTAATATCTATTAAAATAATAAAACAAAATCACAGTAGTGTTCAAAGAGAAAAATAGTGCATTACTGATGCAGAATAGAAAAATATCTATTTCTACTTCTACCTTCTGTATAGGTTGGAATTTAAAATAGATCTCCTTCCCTTCCCCTTCCCTCTACATCATGCCTGTCACTATTATCAGTTTAAGCATAGTTTAGTCATTTTAAGCATATTTCCTTTGTGGATAACTTTCTTACATTTTGAGGTCCCAATTTCAATATGACTAACATTTCATAATCTGCCTGCTGCCTGTTCAGTTTTTATTATTAACTCATAGTCATTGACATGACACATTTTTTTTATGTTGCTGCTAGGAAATATGAGGTACACACTGCCCTGGCCTTTTGTGACTCTCATTAGCCAAATTCTGCAGCTGTAGTCCCAGAGCGTCACATGGCAAGTCCCATCTCTGCTTTCACAGCTGTATTTGTGTTTTGTTTTTTTCCTTAACTGGCAGTCATTTGGATTTTTTTTTTTAAAAAATTAAGTCCTCCTCCTTAATAATGTTAACCCAGCCAAATATGCAATATCCCCTTGGCTGAACGAAGGTAATGGATCCTTGGCTTGCTGTCTGAAACCTTTGCAAGTTGTTATGTGTGGTTTTGCAGCTGAGATGGAAGGAAGTGAATAGTTTAGGATATAAGCAATTAAAATTGGAATTGGTGACTTTTAGTTATGCATTTAGATATTTAGGACAAAATGAAAACTGGGTGGGTTGTTTTTTTTTACATTGCATCAAAATAATATTGATTACTGGAATTTGGAGGCATACCTGTTAACTGTAGTAATCTTGATTAGTATAATAAATTCATAAGTGGATAAACTTATTTCTGCTGGTAGTTCTGTATTTTTGCTTGTTGCAGAATGTTTAGGCAAGGGAGAATTGCACTGATAATGAGGAGGCGGATGAATACTTTGCTATGGACATCCCTGAATAGAAAACACACTTACCTAGTTGCACATTTGGTTTGTGCAATGTATCAAGAAGATGGTCTTTATATTCAGCCATGTTTACATCGGCTTTTTCTATTTACAGGTGGCAGTAGATGTTCAAAGATCTTAGTCACTCCAACCTGCTCTTTAAACAGTACAATCCAGCTGTACAAGCCAAGCATCTGCAATGAAGTGGTTCAAGGAGTAAATGGAAACGATCCAGTTAAGTATTCTCTGTGGCCAGCTTCAAACTACAAGCCACAAGGTAAGTAGTATCTCAAACGTATACCTGACTTTGATTTCAGGATCCTGTGTCAGTTCCTTGAATTAATGGTACAAGACATGTTGCGCCAATAAAACTGCTGAATGAATGAAACTTTAGCCAGGAAATGTGGCATTATGAGCAGAGACTAGATTGAAAATATGAGAAATGATATAGTTCGGGTCTAGTGGTTAAGGTACCAGGCTAGAAGCGAGGAGCCTGTGAGGTCTAGTGCCTCCTTAGTTAGGCATGAAAGCCAGCTGGATGATCTTGGCCCAGTCGTTTTCTTTAGCCCAGCCCAACTCTGCCTCACAGGGTTGTTCAAAAAACCAGCCCCCCCCCCCCCCCCCCCCCCCCCCCCCCCCCCCCCCCCCCCCCCCCCCCCGGAAAATTGGCGAAGGAAGAGCATTAGCTTCCCCCGTTTTTGGCCGCCCCCCCGGGGGGAGGAGGCCTTAAAAAAACCCCACCTTTTGAAAGCGGAAGACGGGGCCGCCAGGTCCCCCAGGGCCCCGGGTTGCAGGGGGGGCCCCCCCCCCTTGCCCCACACCCCCCCCCCCCGGGGGGCCCCACCGCAACCCAGGAGGCAGTTTTGGCCACCCGTCTGTAGTGGTTAACCTACCAAGCTAAAAGCAGGGACCCCCGAGGGCCCCCCGCCCCCCGGGTGGAAAACCCGAGAACCCGGGGGGTCACCCCGCCGCCTCTTTTTTCCCCCCCCCCCCCCCCCCCGGGGGGGGTGTGGGGAAAAAATAGGAAAAAGTGTTTTTGGGTTTTTCCCCCCTTGAATTATTTACAACAATTATAAAGGTGGGATGATAATAAAAAAATTACAAAGGAAGACAACTGAAGACCTGGTTCTACCAGCAGGCCTGGGGAACACAGAGTGGAATGGATCCCATTAAATGGCTGGTGTGATGCATTATCACCGGGGTGGGTGGTGTTATTATTTTATTAATTTATTATGTAATTATTCTCTTTTTATTAGTTTTATTGTTTTATATATGAGATTTTTATATTCCTGTAAGCTGCCTTGAGTCAC
This sequence comes from Notechis scutatus, assembly GCF_049901735.1. NCBI lineage: Eukaryota > Metazoa > Chordata > Lepidosauria > Squamata > Elapidae > Notechis > Notechis scutatus. The sequence continues at coordinate 64,285,102 of NC_142014.1, read as the reverse complement.
CAAGTGTGAATAGGCGGAAATATAAATTCCCTAAAACAAACAAACAAATAAATAATATCATTTTAGTATTAAAAGATTATTTTATTTAGCAACTCAATAATTCTTTTTCTGACTTGAAGCCATTCTATACTGCAAATCAGCTTCCACAGTTCTTTAGAAGAAATTGAGGTAGAAATTTTGAGTTGAGAGGGAAATGTGTTTCCTAGATGCATGGCTCTGTCAAATGGGCCTTTTCCTGCTTTAAAGAGAAGCGGCATAAGGATCGTGTGCCAAGATTCTGGAATTGTTTCCAACCCTTTTAACCAGCAGAGGTCCAAAGAGAGGACTGTTTGTTTTCTGTGTATATTTTCATGTTACATCTGCCTGGGTTTCACTCTCCCTTTGTATTGTGTTGGTGTATGTGATGCTTGTGCACTGGAAATAGGGTGGGAATGTGTGCTCTACCTTAGCCAGGAGTGGGATTTGGGGGTTCTCAAAACTGCACAGAATCTTAGCTAGGGCTCTCCTGAACCCCTGCGACTCCCCATCAGCCCACCCCTGGTATTATAAATGTAACCTCAGATGAGCCCCAATACTGCCATATTCAGCACCTGCTGCAGCTTCCAGATATTCTTCAAAAATTGCCCAATGTAGAATGCATTGGAATAACATACAGTACTATCTCATGGTATTGTTCAAAACCAGGGGTGGGATTCAATTTTTTTAACAACCGGTTCTGTGGGTGTGGCTTAGTTGGTGGGCGTGGCTTGATGGTCATGTTATTGGCTGGGCTTAGCCAACTCAAAATCACTCACATCAAGGCACGCATCTCCTCACCTGGTCACTCATGACTGTGGGGATGCTGCAATAGTCGTAAGTGTGAAAAATGGTCATGTCACTTTTTTCATTGCCATTGTAACTTTGAATGGTCACTCCACACAAGCAAAGTACCAGCAAAGGAGGAGACAAAAACTCCACAGACGTTCCTGAGACAGGAAGTCTAGTCCTGCCAAGAATGTAATAAGGGTTAACGAAGAGGCAGTTTCTGTAAGCAACACCAGAATGTTTCCTTCCTGCCTTCCTGACAGGATTAGGCCAGTAATTTCTTCTAACAACTGATTCTCCAAACTGTTTAGAATGTTAACAACCAGTTCTAGTGAATAGGTGTGAACCTGTAGAATCCCACCCCTGTTCACAACTAGTACTCATGTGTATGAGTTAATCCTGAAACATCTCTACCTATGGCAGCTGCTCTCATTTTCATATTGCTGGCTGACCTTGGTTGATCCTAAAAAGCTAAGCAGAGGGAGACATTGTATTTGGGTGAGAGACCAACAAGAAATCCCAGGGATGTAGGCTAGACAGGGAAGTTGAAAGAACTTTTCAGAAGAAGACCGTGGGAAACCACTTCCATGTTATTGCCCAGAAAAACACATGGTTATGTCAATGCAGTACAATCATCTGGAGTTGACCTCAGGTCAAATAAGACTTTGTTTCTACTCATTGGTTTTAGTAGATCAGGTGTGTAGCATTAATGCTGTTTAATGTGAGAGCAAAAATATTTTGTTCCCAGTGGGCACAGTCATCACAGTGGCATCCGTTTATTGAATTAAAGCTTGAATACAGTTGTTTTGTTAATATATTCCTCAGTTTCAGCACAACTAATTGGAAAGACACAGCATTGATTAGCACAGTTTTTCCAGATCATGTAAGCAGAAGGGTTGTTTAAATTAGTGATCAGATGGTTATCAAAAGTTGTAATTCCCTTGATTCCAAAATTTCTCCATGGTGGAGAAATTAGTAAGAGAAGTAGCAGCAAATAGAACAGAAACTATATAGAATGGAGAAACTTTTCCAGATATCCTTACACACTTCACACACTTTGCACAGTGTTCCTTTTCATCTCTTATAAAATAAAAGTATTGGATTCTAAACAGCTGGTTTTCATCAGTCTTGTCATGGAACATTTTTATAGTTTAGAGGACAATTTGGACAGTGTGTCTAAGTTTTCTTGTCTTGATTTGTGGTACATTTAGTCCTCAATCATACTTCAATTTTCTCCTGGTGTATTGGTATATCATTGTTTTAGTTGAGCCTAACATTTCCATGTATCTTTAGATGGACTGAAGATACTTCCTTAGATCTGAGTCTTCATCATATAACTCATTAAGTTCGTTATGCATCTTGATTACTAGAAAATATTATTTGCTGGTCAGCTCTGCAAAGAGATTCTATTCCATTCAAGCATGGACTCTATATTGTTCAGCTAGCCCTTGAAGTTCTCCTTGTCTTCTGTTACTTGCAAAAGTCAGAGGTGGCTTTGTTTTATTAAGTAAATTTTGTTAAGTAATGTAATACCCAGAGCAAGCACTGGGTTTGAACTGTAGTAGTTATAGAAGAGGCTAAACTCTTATTGTGGCACACATGCAGTAACCTATTTTAAGTGGAAATAAAGATAATTATTTAGCTTTGCTTTATTGAATGTCTAAGTAATGTTGAAGAACAGAGCTAATATCATGGAACTTAGTTTCTAATTCTGTGATCTTCACTGCTCTTTTCTGAACCTGTTTCAATTTTCTCCCTAAATCCTTCCCACGTCTGGTGCCCATATGTGAACATAACAGTGGAGGTGGGGATATAGCTAATGCAGGAAAAAAGGCTATATTTTCCCAAGGCTATGTTTTGCAAATTATATTTATATTAATTTTGCTTATGTTGATATTGCACATTAGTTAATCTTTAATATGGGGTCAGTTTCACAATAAGATGGTATCTAATTGTGTGTTTATTTTAGTGCAATAAATGGAAGGCATCTGAGTTCAAAATACTATCTGTGGCATAAATCATCTAATGACTCCTGCCTGATTCATCCAGTGGGTGAATTCTTTCCAACCATTCTCTGATAAGGACTGCTATTAGTGCCGTAGTTCTACATGGGGATGAATTAATTCTTTCAAGTTTCTCTTGATGTCATAAGGGTACAATATTACACTGAGCATTCTCATCTGCCTCTTAACTTGCTATCATAGCATCACATGGTCCCAATAAAGTAGGGGTGTCAAATTCACTGCCTGCAGACCGGATGTGTCATGTGCTGGCCACACTCAATTTAGCAATGGGGAAAAAAGTCATGAAATATCACATGACGCCGCCATGTTTAACACCCCTGCAATAGAGCATCTCTGGAAATGTTCTTGGTCAAAAATAATGACTCATAGAATGATGTGTTCATCAGCGCACAGGTGATTTCCTCTGAATTTGTTTCTTTCCAATACAAGGTAATGATTAATGGAGAATTAGAGAGTGAATTTCACTGGCTGAATAATTTTGAACACTTAACCCCAAAATCTTACATTTATGCTATGTAAGGAGAAACCTTGTGTCATGCCCTTGTTGGAGTTTGATTCTTAGGGGGAGATTGAGCAGCTGACAGGGAGTGGGAGTGTGGATCCGGTGGCTGTGGAAGAAACGGGGGAAGGGCACAGTCCGGCTGGGCATTCAGAGGAAGACCCAGGGCCATCCCCTCTTCATTCTAGGACACGTAGGGAGGAACGGAGAAGGGAGGAACATGGATTACAAGAGAGGAAAGGGGCCTGATCCCCTTCATGGGCTGCAGCTGGGAAGACTGTTTAAAAGGGCAAACTGCGCATGGCAAAGTTGCAGGAAGCAAAGCATGCATTATCTTTGTCGAGGCTTTTCTGGGTTTTGGCGTCCTCCCAACTGTGGATGCTGTGTTGTCTTTTGGAAGTCTGCAATTTATCATCCTGGCCTGTCGTGTTAATTACTTTAGCGTGGTTTGTGTTGTTTTTTTAATCTCTAATTATCTTTACTTTGGGTTCAGACTGCATTTCTTCCCTTCGTGGACTGTTTTTGGAAGAGTTTGAACTCCAGCCGAGGAGAACTGGACATTGGGGGCCAAGTTGGAGGCATTAAAGGGAATTTATCTACTTTGGTGACTTTGTTATTTTTGTGTCACGCCCCTTGCTTCTTAAATTTAATTCAGAATGATGTTTGCTTCTGTTATCATTTATTGGGATATTTTGCTTTATCCCTTCTTGAAGCTTTGAAGGTGAATTGTCTTTGTTACAAACTGTAAGGCATTGATCTGTTGATGACTATTCCTGTGCTATTGGTTTTAGTTGGCTGCAGTTATTAAAAGAATGGATTAAAGAATGTCATAAAATTATGTATGATATTGAAAAAGAATTTAGATCTTTTGCTACTGTGGTATAATCTCAGAATTTCGGTTGTTTACATGCGATCCAATAGGATAGAGATAGAACAGTCTAGAAGTATTATTAATATGATTCAACAGGTTTATAATTTATGTTCTTATTACAGTATGCTGCTTTGAATAATTAAGCACATCAATTTCAAGTTTAAGTGGAGGTGTTATGAGAAATGATCTCATAATCTGTTTTTTTCAGATTAGATTGAGAATTTATGTAGATAAGACACAAGGTAATTGAAATTAAGCATTTAACATTTACTATAGCTTGTAAATAAAACATAATAAAGCAATGGTTTGAATAACAATGGTTCTAAATATCTTTAGAAGAAACCCCTTTTGTTCTGGATTACAGGACAGTGATTTATGCATTTCAGATGATTTACACAGTAGCTATGTATTTTCTGGAAATGGAAACAAATGTCAAGTTGTTTCAACTGAGATTAAATTTGATTGAATAGCATTGTAGTAAAAATATTTTAATTGTGGTTGGTCACATAGTCATCCAGATGTTTAGTCTGGATTTCATATTTTTATCCATCTATTGAGTCTTTCCCATGACCTGAGATAGGCAGATGTTGTTCTTTGATGGTGTTAAGGGTATTGTCCCTGGATTTACTGTAAACTGTTCCAAGTAAAGCTGCCTTTTGCAATTGATTGATGATGATTTTGTTAATGCCAATGGTGTTCATCTGGTGCTGAAGTTGGTTTGAGATTTTACCCAAAGCATCTATTACTCTTGGTACCATTTTTGCTTTCTTTTGCCATAGTCTTTCTACTTCCATTTGCAGGTCTTAACATTTTAAGATATTCTCCAGTTCTTTCTCTTCTCTTCTACAGTCTCCAGGAACCTCCAGACTTTTTTTGTCTTTCTTATCTGCAGTTGCTAAGTCTGGGGTGTTATGTGGCAAGTACTTGTTTGTTTGAATGCTAAAGTCCCAGAGCAATTTAGCTCCTTCATTTTCTATTTGTCTATTTTGTGACCCCATTAAGTTCTTGTTTGCAGACAAATAATCTTACAAATAATCCAGTGCACCATTGTTACTATTTTCTCATGCTGTTGTTTGTAGTCAGTCTATATTAGCGGTCGCCAACCGGTGGGCCGCAGAGAAACACAAGGCTGCACAGCCCACATAGCTGGCAGGAACCCTTCCCGCCCACTCACTCCTTACTCGGAAAACTTGCCTGCTAAATTTCTATTTTTCCTTTTTCCGGCCATCATCTGTTCTGATGTGCTAGGAGATTTGGATTAGCTAGGAAGCAGGAAATGGTTGGATTTCTTGCTTTCTAGCTAGTCTTTAGATCTTCGGCTCTGCTTTTAAGTACAGCCAAACCTCCCTTAGGACTGAAGGTTTGCTTGCAAGCAAATTCAGTGCAGATTCACGGCAAGCAAATTTGAGAGACTGAGCTAGACGATGGCAGATAGATAGATCACTGAATGATTCTGTGAGCAACCCAATCTGCCTGCTTTGCCTGATTTTGGGTAAAAGTTGCTCTTTTTTATTAAAAAAATCAATATTTACGTGCATGGTGTGTTGTGAGTTAATTTTGTGAGTTTGCTTGCAAGCAAATTTTATGTGACAGACTGAGCTAGCCGATGGCAGATAGATAGATCTCTGAATGAATCTGTGATTCTGCTAGCAACTCAATCTGCCTGCTTGCTTTGCCTGATTTTGGGTAAAAGTTGCTCTTTTTTTTATAAAAACTTCAATATTTATATAAATATTAATAATATTTACATACAAGCCATGCCCAGCCAGTCACATGACCACCAAGCCACACCCACAAATCAGGCCACACCCACAGAACCAGTTAGTGGTCCCTGGGATCTGAAATTATGAGATTGGTGGTCCCTGAGGTCCAAAAGGTTGGCGACCCCTGGTCTATATGATGATCTTGCAACAGGTAACCAGGTAGTGCACAATTTGTTAAGTTTCTTTGCAGAGGAGACATTTACTGTCTTCTCAATTCTAGCTATATTTTAAATTTGTTCTTAATGTTTGGTCTTGTGCAGCCAGAATTAACCTATCTCTTTCTTCTTCTTCTTTTATAAGTTTTATAAACCTATCTTTGTTCAACTTTCCTGCTCTTAGCCATGGCCAAGTCTTGTTACCTGCTTTGTTGCGATTGAAAAAAAAAGTACTGGCCATATAATACTTTGCATTTGCCTTACCATATCTCTTTTCTATTTTTCATGTGGGCTTTCTTGTAGGCCAATTTAGTCTTTACAATATTCAGTAAACCTTCCAGATGATAGTAGCTTCATTGAATCTATCTCACTGTCCTTCAGATATTATTTCAGTGCCCTTTTAATCAACAGAACACTTTCCCTGGTGTACAGTATGATTGGGCATTCAGAGATCTGTCTTAAAAGATGTCTGTCTTTAATGAAGTGGAAAATATTCAAAGTGTGTTTTTGCTGCTTCTGATTTGTATGCTGGCAGCCAGCAGTAGTCTCTGACCTGGTTTTCAACAATGCTGTTTGGTACTTGCTTGCTTTCTGCAAAATTGCTTTAATTCAGGCAGTCCCTAATCATTTGGAGTGACATTTTGGGTAACATAGAAGAGTGGGGGTGGAGAGATGGAAAATGTTTTTCAGTATGCCTTACCTTAGTTTCAAGGCCTTTTTGTTCTCTCTCTCTCTCTCTCTCTCTCTCTCTCTCTCTCTCATATAAAATGAATAATTACTGTGTTGGTATAGTTGAATGGCCTATAACTGGCTGAATATCATATCGAAGAAACTTGCTGGGAACCCTCCTATGGTACATTTAGTCTGTGCTGAAAAAAATTTATTTAACCAAAATTCTAGAACAAGACGCACCTTCATACTGCATGTACGTAGCGATTACAGATAGTCCTCAACTTAGGACCACAATTGAGCCAAAAATTTATGTTGCTGAGGGAAACATTTGTTAAGTGAATTTTGTCCCATTTTATGACTCTTCTTGCCACTGTTGTTAAGTGAATCATTGCAGTTGTTAAGTTACGAACACAGTTATTAAAGTGAATCTTGCTTCCCCATTAATTTGGCTTATCAGAAGGTTGCAAAAGGTAATCACATGACCCCAGGACAGTGCAAACGTCATAAATACGAACCAGTTGCCAAGCCTCTGAATTTTGATCACGTGACCATGGGGACGCTGCAATGGTCATAAGTGTAAAACCGGTCATAAGTTTTTCAGTGTCGTAACTTTGAACGGTCCCTAAATGAACTGTTGTTAAGTTGAGGACTACCTGCACTGTAAAGAACAGCAAATATAGGAAATAATATTGCTTGACCAATGAGGGTGAAGTCTATTTTAGAGCAGAATGAGTCTTTGTGGAACAATAACACTAATGGTTGTTTTGCACAGAGCCACTGATACTATTCCTTTATTGTCCCTGGTTATTTCCAAACAAAATACTGGTGAGGTTTAGTATGCAGTGAGACATCATCAGTAGGAACACAAGTGAGCTGTGTTTTTCCTCATAATTAATTATTGGAGTTCTGTCACTTTGTTCTAAATCATACTCTCTAACCAGGAAGACACATTAGGAGCAGGGAACATCACAGCTGTGCTCCACTTAGAGTAGGTGGTACTTGTTCAGTGTTGTTGTTGTTTTTTGAGAAACACTGGCCCTCCCAAACTGGCAGTTTTCTTCGCTTTTACCATCATTATACTTTCTGGCACAGCAATCTGGTTGCAGGTCTGCGTGTTTCTTGGCAAGGAAGCGAATCTTTAAACTGTACTACTTTTTCCATTTATTCAGCCTGGTACTTCTGGCATTTCTTATGGAAAGAGGCAGCTATCTGATATTTGCCTTATGATTTTAAACACGATCGTTAATTCATTTAAGCTTCTTCTTCTTCTTCTTCTTCTTCTTCTTCTTCTTCTTCTTCTTCTTCTTCTTCTTCTTCTTCTTCTTCTTCTTCTTCTTCTTCTTCTTCTTCTTCTTCTTCTTCTTTTCCTCCTCCTCCTCCTCCTCCTCCTCCTCCTCCTCCTCCTCCGTTCTCCTTTTGCCTTGCAACTTGGTTTCAGTTTCTCCCCTTGCCCTTCAGAAAATTTATCATCTCTGTGAATTGTATATTTCGTTTTTCAACCATTGTCTGTGGTTTGTTGATCTGGATCAGTGGCACCCAACCTTTTGGATACCAGAGACTGGTTCCGTGGAGAGAGTTTTTTTCCGTGGAATGGAGGGGGAGTGGCTTTGCATACTGCCTGCATCCCGTGGATGGGACTTCGCTTGTTTGCACGGCCCGGTTTTTGGCATGCTGTGACCTGGTGCCGATCCTCCTAGTCTGTTCTAGAGGAAAATTTAGTCGTTAACTTGTGGCTGTAATTGAGTTCATTTGTAAACCTTGATGATCATCAAACGAGTCATCACATGATTACGCCCAATTTACAACCTTTTCTGCGGTGTTAAGCAAATATCCCTGTTTGCTATGGGACTATTTTTGCCAGACACTGGAAATAAACACCAGTTTCTAGGAAAGATACATGGTATATTACAGTCACATGACCACTAAGCAACCAGTCGTAAGTAAAGGACTCCCTGTATAGTCAGTTGTTATGGCACTTCCAATAAAAATAGAGTAATTGTGAGAATTGCCCTTCTGGTTATGTTCCCATCATTTCTGTTGGGAAGCACCCAATCTGGAAGCAGAATGGAACAATTTGCTGTTGCCAACTTGCCATGGTAAACTCAACACAGCCAACTTTACCATGGCCAGCTTGTTGTGGGACAATTTGATTCAATTATTTAAAATAATTAAAAATATTTTAATTTTTGTCTTTCACATTTCATTTTGCCCCTCCTTTGACATCCTTTCTTTAATTATTATAATAATGTATAATTATTATAATAATATATATATAATAATTATAATCTTCTAATCCAACCCCCTGTCTAAGCAGGAGACCCTACACCATTTCTGACAAATGTGTCAGAATGCACACAGTGTGACTAGGTGAGACAACCTAGGAGTAAATACAGCACACAGGTTTGTATTTACATATGGTGGTTTTATCCGTAGAAAAGCATACATTCATGCAAGTACTTTGATACAGGCCTTGAACAAACAGCAATCAGTAATCAGCTACACCACAGAGAGATACACGGAGAGAGAGATACACCCTCACAGGGTCTCTCTTATATTACAGCCTCTTAAAGTGGTAGCAGTCAAATAACCCTGCTGACTCATTGCTACCATTGAATCATCATTACAACATTACAGTAGCTGGTCAGCTATTCAATCATCATTAACCTGACAAAATGACAGTCCAGTCTCTTTTTGAAAGCTTCCAGTGATGAAGCTCCCACATCTTCTGAAGGCAAGCTCTTCCATTGGTTGATTGTTTTCACTGTAGAAAATTCCTCCTTATTTCTAGATTGAATTTCTTCTTGATCAGTTCTCATCCATTATTCCTTGTCTGGCCTTCAGGTGCTTTAGAAAATAGCTTGACCCCTTCCTTTCTGTGGCAGCTTCTCAAATATTGGAACACTGCTATCATGTCTCCCCTAGTCCTTCTCTTCACTAGACTAGCTATGCCAAGTACTTCTTGATGTTAGTATGACATGATGAGTTGTCCAGTGGTGAGTTGGCCTTGATGAGTTGCAGCAAGTTATCCTAGAATCTCTTGGCAGGGAGGAGAGCACAAGCATGAAGTTAGTCTGGAGTCACTGCGCCATCATGAAAGTGCTAGGTCTGACCCTCTCTCTCTCCCCCTCAAGTTCCTGGAGCATTATCTATTTCGGGGTGTCAAACTCAAGGCCCAGGGGCCAGATCTGGTCTGTGGGGTGCTTAGGTCTGGCCTGGGGGCTGCCCTGGAAACAGTGAAGGACCGGTTCGCAGTGCCTCTGCCAGGAAAAATGGAACTCAGGAGGGTCACATGTGGCCCTCTTGGGCTCAGTTTTCCCTGGCAGAGGATTGCAGGAGACTATTGCAGCCGGAAATGGCACACGCCCCCCCCCTTTTTTTGGGAACATATTTTATTAATTTTTAAAGACAGACAAAACATCATTAAACATTGAAGACATAAAACCTCTTTCTATTATAAATTTTTACAAGCCAGATAAAACATTATTTTATACAATATAGTTCTAATATATCCCATTTCCACTTAAATATCTTTTAACAGATTTCTCATTGTTTCTCTTTGCTCTTATTCAATTACATTTCTTTTCTATATTTATCCATTTTATAATCATCATATTCATATTTCCCTCTGTCTTGAATTATTCTCCTCTAGCTTTCCTCCAAGGTTTTATTAAATCTCAAACAAACATAAACACACAAAACACAGAAACATAAAACTTCTTTTTAAAAAGTAGCTTGGCCCCAGATTACCTCTCTTTATATGGACTTCAATTAAATTTATGCTCATCATATATACCATTACCTATCTTATTTACCATTCTATATCTTCATTATAACTTCTCCCCGCTTTCCACTCTTCTTTATTCTATTTTATTTATTTCATCTTAATTTAAATCATTATACTTGTATCTTTTGTCCATTCTTTTCCAATTATCCATTTATCTCATTCCCTATAGTAGAAAAAAAAAAAGATTTCTCCTGAAATCACTAATCGAAGTATGATGCCTTTCCATCGCTCCCCTAAATTAACATTTAAGGTAACACCTGGTTCCCTATCTGATTCTGCTTAGTACATTCTACCTACTAATTTTTATAAATCTATAAAGTAATTAAATATATAATTGAACATTAAATCTTATAACATTCCAATTATCTATTTCACAAACAAGTGCTACAATAATAAGTTTATACTAACATCCACACAATAGTCAATTAAACTCTATACTTGAACTAAATATTTTAAACATTCCTTTTAATATTTTATTAAATCTTAAAATCTATCATTATTAAACCTTTAATGTTTTAATCTTTACTTAAATCTTATAAAATTCTAATTTTCTATTTCTAATACAAATACTACAATACTATCTTATGTACCTTGCAGAATCCTTTTGAAAAAAAAAATTATACATTACTCTTTATCCCTAAAAAAAAATTTCTTTTTCCCATCTTGTTTCATACCTTTGTGGCTTTCCCCCCCCTTCTTCCTTCCTGTCTTATCCCATCTGGTCTTTTTACCCCCCCTACTCCTAACCTCCTCCTTTTTAGCTTCCCCTCTCTGTTGTATTTCTCTTTTCTTTTGCTTTCTAACATTGTATTGATTTTGCATCTTATTTTTCTCTTTCTTGGATGTTTTTTTAAGTCTTAAGTCCTTTTTCCTTCCTCTCTTTCTCCTTCCTTTCTTAATCAATTTTTTGGATTCGTTAAAGATGGCTTCTTCTTCTTCTTCTTCTTCTTCTTCTTCTTCTTCTTCTTCTTCTTCTTCTTCTTCTTCTTCTTCTTCTTCTTCCTCCTCCTCCTCCTCCTCCTCCTCCTCCTCCTTCCTCCTCCTCCTCCTCCTCCTCCTCCTCCTCCTCCTCCTCCTCCTCCTCCTCCTCCTCCTCCTCCTCCATCAATTGTTGTGTTTGCTGATAAGTAGCAAGCGCCATTTCTAAAAAGCGAAAAATTTCTCTCAAAGCGTCCTTGCCTTCTTTCTTTATTTTTCCATATTCCTCTCTCAGTTCATCAACAGATAAAGCCATTATAAACCTTTTCTTCTTCTTCTTTTCCCTCTTCTTCTTCTTAAAACAACCAAGATAATTCAAAGCTTAGAACAATTCCCCAAAATCCCAAAGTCATCAAGCAATCCAAACAGAGCACAAAGTTCTTCCCTTCACAGTTTTTCTTCCTGGGGTAATATCAATTGGAAAGGGAAAAAAAAACCCAATCTGTATTTTAAAGTCTTATTGCAATTAACTTCCAGTCTCAAAATCTTCCAGGCATCTCCTCCAACAAGATCTTAATATAAATTTCTCTTTTGTCCTCTCCCTTCCCACTTGTAACAAAGAGCTTTAAATTTTTACCTTCTATAAAATAGCAGGCTTTTCAGTGTCCATTTGTTAATTCCATAGGGAAGGAGAGTAAACTTTCTCTTTCAGCACTTTCACTCGCCGCTTATAAATCTCTTCTGGAAACAAAATATCGTTCAGAAAGTCAAGGTTTTCAGGATATTAAATGCATCTTATAGTCCCAGTTCAGCCAAAAAACTTTCGCTTCAAAACTTTCTCCTTCTTCCTCCAGCACAATCTTGTCCAGCTGCCGGCTTCTTTGTGGCGGCCATTACTGACCGCCGCTCCACCGCCTTGAGAAAAGGGGGTTGTGCCAGGTGGGGAGGGGGTCTGCGAAAACCCCAAACCCCTGTCTGGATCCCCCCTGTCTTCGGCTGCCTCTACGGGGCAGCCTTATTTTCCAGGCCCGTCAGGATCGGAGGCACCAAGATGGCTAGCGCAACAGGGATCGCGCAGGATCGCGAAACCCCGCCGCCGCCGAAGCCTGGCAAACCGGAAGTCTCGGGTCCCCCTTTTTGCTGGCAGAGTGCTCGGGCCATCAAAGGCACCCCTAATACAAATGACATTTAGCTGGCCACACCCCCCCAGCCCCCCCAACGTCAAACACAATGCTGATGGTGTCCTCAATGAAATTGAGTTTGACACCCCTGATCTATTAGTTCCCAAGATAAGTCTGCCAGTCTGGGGAAATTTCTGTATTAATAGGCAGAACATAATACAGTAGTTAGCTTGAACTCTACATGTGTTGATCTGGTTGTTCGCGCCTGACAATTTCATTGCTTTTTCTTCTCTGAGTTTATTACAGAAGAAGATCAGTTGAAATGCTGCTGTGATTTTATTGTTACAATTGTTTTTACTCTGTTGTGTGCCATACTTTACATCCTGGAATAATTGATTTATAAATCTCTATGCGTTTCTGGTTGTGTGGAGCAGACTTGTTGGCTTGTAGATAATTTTGTTTGCGACAACTTCATGTGTTAGAATGATCAAGTACTGCAGCAATGGCCCACAGCTGAATTAAAGTTCTTAATCTTTGTTGGTGGCATGGGGGTAGCAGTAGTAGCAGTAAAGCCTTTACTAGCTCCTTTTCTATAGTTGTAATCTCCCTAACTATATGGAAACTGCAGCTTTTGGAGATCCATTTGGCTGGTAGCCCTGACATTAGTCCTTTCACCTAACTTCAGAAATCTGATAAAAAGGAATTTGGAGTTTCTCTATTCTCATTAAATGCTGGATTGATAAAGCATATTTAAGCTGCAATTGTTCCCTAATGTTGGCAGTATTAAAAGCTTGCTCACATATTCTGTAATTTATACTTAGCGTGACATTAGAAGTAAATTGTGTTTCTAGATGGAGAAAGAATCAAATAATCCACATCACCAGGCCAGTCTTAAATATGTATATTCTTTTTGCATAAGCCTATATCTGTGATAGATGTAGTAATATAGTAATATCTAGTAGTAGATGTAGTAGCAACTGCTGACAGGCCATACACTAATAATAATAAATAATATAGAATAGAATAGAATAGAATAGAATAGAATAGAATAGAATAGAATAGAATAGAATAGAATTCTTTATTGGCCAAGTGTGATTGGACACACAAGAATTTGTTTTGGTGCATATGCTCTCACTGTACATAAAAGAAAAGATACATCCATCAAGAGTCAAGAGTCGATAGATGTAATTTCCCTGTTCTTTATTCTATGTTGGAAGACATCACATCTTCCTGCCTTTCTAGCCAGGTTGTATGAAATCATGTAGGGCACGGGTGTCAAACTCGTGGTGTCATGTTGCCATCATGTGATGTTTCACGATGTTTTTCCCTTCGCGGAGCTGGGGTGAGCGTGGCCTGCGCATGCATCCGGCCTGCAAGCCGACAGTTTGACACTCCTGATGTAAGGAGAAAGTTGAAACTGGGCCTACAGAGCTTTGAAGTTGGATGGATTGTTTTTTGAGTTTAGCAATCACAATTAGGACCAGCAACTTGGTTATTAAGTGAAGTGGGCATTAGTTGAAACCACGACTGTGCTTACAATCTTTTTAAAGCTTTCCTTTGCTTTATAGACCTATAAAGGTCATTAATGTGAAGATTGGCCATAAAGTTAGAGATTTTTCATCCCTGTTGTAACTGCAAATGGTTGCTAAATGAGGTAGTCATTAAATAAATATTCTGTGTTACATTTTATATTTTTGAACATTTGACAAAAGAAAACTAACATCTGATTATATAAGGGGCTTCCCCTTTGATGATATGTTGCTTTAATGAGCTTTATTATGCAATCTTTCAGATAAGAGAAAATTACTGACACTTCAGACATCTGAGAAAAATCTAAGTGTTTTCAATGTGATTACAGTGTCATTTCTAGAAAGAGAAGTTGGGATGCTCAGAATAAGTTGGTTAAATTCATATCCATTAACAATCTTATTGATTTCTGGACAATAATGAAAATAACTTAGTTTCATGATCTTTTGGGTGGACTATTGGTAGAATGAACAGTAGAGCACCAGATTGCAAGTATATCTTTATCTTTTTAGATATCTAGGATGTAAAAAAAATAGGCCAAAGCATACTCACAAGACATATTAATGTATGCCAGTTAGTAATAAGAGTAGGCATTGCTCTCTATTAAAGTGTTCTTTCAGTGAATGAATAAATCTACCTTTAGGTAATCCAAGAAACTTCCTTCAGCAGAGCATAATGTTGACAGATATAATGTTAACTTCTAAATTATTAGAATATCAATTATGAATCTATAATAATGAAAAAACTTGCCTTGAATATTTTGTAAATGAACTCCTGGCACTCTGACTTGAAGAATGTGAGTGTGGTACTTCAAAAATTTTTTGAGGGCATCACATTGAAGAAGACAAGTTTTAAAGTCACTGCTTTGAATAGCACTGGTGTGTGAAATTCCTACGAATATGAAAAGTAGTATTGCTTTTTCTTTGCAGTGCCTCCAAAGCCATTACATCTGCAGAATTCACAGTCATCCATTACCCATCAAACCCCTAAGTCTAAAGCTTTGTGTACTACGAAGCCAAGAATGGAGGAAATTACACCTATCTCTTCTTGTGTCTCGAAAGAAAAATCTAGTAAAGTGTCTGATCTCATCAGTCATTTTGAAGGAGGCAGGTAAACACATTTCATTTTATTCAAAGGTTGCAGATTGAAATGAGCATATGTGATGATAATAAATGAAGAGGAAGACCATGTTCCATTTTTTATGGCGAGTACAGACAGTTGCTATGGTTGATTTATTAAATTGCACAATTTGAATGATGATAATGATGCATTATTGATTGGACCGGATCAATTTTAGCCGGAAATGAAAGCCAATATTATCACGGCACACAGGAGTGTGTGTGCTTACATACAATGATCAGAACTTAAGCAGAGTTAATAACGGATCTCTTTTTAAAGCTGCCTTCAGCAGGGATTAATTTTAGGGAGTGATACATGAAGAGTGAGTAAATGTAGGAAATAGAGAAGATCACCCAATTTATTTCTTTTTATAACCGCCTACATTTCCTCTCTTACTCATTATCACATCTCTTTTTTACTTTCTCTCCCCCTCAATGTGCAGCAGGCTGGGACATATTTTACTTGGATAGAAATCTGAATTAATTGCTATTAGTAGACTTATGCAATGAGGGTGAGGGTCATATGAGGCCCCAGGCCTGCTCATGATTTCTAGCCTGGGCTTAGGTCGAGCTGTGTTCATGCAGACTTTTGATAACAAAACGATGAAAAGCTCAGTTAATTTTAGTAATGTTACCAAATTAGTGTAATGTTGCTGGAAATCTCCTTTTCCTCTGTTAACATTTTCAATATAAGGCAAAGTCATGATTATTCACTTAAAAGAACTTGGGGTTTCGTTTGTGGTTTTAGAATTTGTTGTCCTTTATTTTTCAAGAGTTCTTGTCCATTTTAATCATCAAACTAATACTTATGACTGCAATTGAGTCCAAAATTTACATTGCTAAGTGAGAAATTTGTTAAGTGAGTTTTGCCCCTTTTTACGACTTTTCTTGTCACATTTGTTAAGTGAATCACTGCAGGTGTTAAATTAGTAACACAGTTGTTAAATGAATCTGGCTTCCCCATTGAATTTGCTTGTCAGAAGGTCACAAAAGGGGATCACGTGACCCTGGAACGTTGTAACCATCATAAATATGAGTCAGTTGTCAAACATCCGAATACAAATCACATGCAACAGTCATAAGTGTGAAAAATAGTCATAAGTCATTTTTTCAGAGCCATTGTAAACTTCGAACAGCCACGAAACGAACTGTTATAAGTCAAGGACTACCTGTATTGGCTGTTTGCATCCTAGCCATTTGCTCTTTTTAAGATTTCCATTCCAACAAGTTGCTGACATCCGTGCTTTTCTCATAAGTCATGATTACATTGTTCCTCTTATTCGTTCTGGAATGTAATTTTTTTCCTCTGTCCAATTCAAGAAAAAGGATCTGGTCATAATGAGATTCTTACTTCAGAAAGCATATTTAATATTATCATCTACAGTAGCAGAATTCTATTAGTACTATGTTTGTCTTTCTTTGTTCCTTTCCAAGCTTAGAACCTGTGTCTTTTCTAAGGAGAAACATCCTCTTGACAGCAGTCCAAGAAGAAGTTGGATAAAATCTTTCCCTGAATGAGATAAGTCTTGACAAGAATAGGTCAAATAATTATTCTCCAGATAAATACTACAGAGTTAATTTACTAATATCAGATGTTCTTTGTACGGACGTGGCTTTCTTGATATCCTAAAAGTGGACAAAGTCTTGGTAGCAAATGGTCCACCTGCTCCATCTCCGCTTCTTCTTGAGCAAAGCATCCTACTGCTTATATTAGATAGATTTACCATCTCTCTTATCCAAACTTGTAGTTGCCAACTTATTATAGAAAGATATGATGTAGATTCTATAGTTCCAACTTACTTAAATGTTTTTATAGGAAGTTCATAATGTGCATTAAACAATAAAATATTAGATCTCTATGCATAAATCTGGGGCCTCCGTGTTGGTTAGCTTCATTCCAGAACAAAAATGTGTTGTCTTTTCATTCTAGAATTTTCCCCCCTGGTTTGTGGGTCTTATTTGCTGTGTGACCTAAGATGCAGGTGACTGGGAAATAGAAGATAAAGAGTCCTCATGCAAATGAACTGGCAGTTGCAGTTTAACCATTTTTAATAAAGGTAATAAAAGGGCACCATTGCAATAGGGAATTGGAGGTGATTGAACTCCATTAAATATTTGGAGTCTGGTGAAGTAAATTAGTCCAGCTGTTGAGTCCATTAAAATTATCCTAGGGAGAAGCAAAATTAGACGGTATACATGGTAGAGCAGGAGGGAATGGTTACTTTGAGCAAAGTGATAAATAGCACTGATAAATTGGAATAGTGTAGAAAGAGGCACCACTAGATATACTCAACGCCATCTCACACTGCATTTTGGGTGATATGCAAATCAGCATGCTAAGGTTAAAATAGGACTTTGAACATACAGTCTTGCTGTCAGAGCTGTTGTGATTTCTTTTAAATCTCCTTTTGTTCTAGTTACCTGCAAAGATAGATGACTGTTGTGAGGTTGTGCTGTTGAGAGAAGAGTAGAAGAGACAGCGACTCTTGATGCTTGGCAGATTGTATGTGAGAGCTAGATTGGAAATCAATTGCTTTTGCCTCCTGTCTTTTTCATAGTGAGCAAAATTAATGAGGATTAAGCCAAAGTTACAACTTGGCTCATACATCATGCTAAATGCTTGGCTTGGTTTTGGCTAGGGTTACTGCATTACATCTGGACTGAAAAAATATCGAGGTTACTATTGGAAGGCAGCAAAAGATTAGAATTTTTTACAAGTTTTTTTTAAAGCTTTGCATGGTCATCATAATTTTTCCAATGCAGATAAAGGTAAAGGTAATGGTTCCCCTCACACATACGTGCTAGGCGTTTCCGGCTCTTGGGGTTGGTGCTCATCTCCATAACAAAGCTGATGAGCCAGTGCTGTCCAAAGACTTCTCCGTAGTCATGTGGCTGGCATGACTAAATGCCGAAGGCACACAGAACGCTGTTACCTTCCCACCAAAGTCTACTTGCAGTTTTACATGCTTTCAAACTGCTAGGTTGGCAGAAGCTGGGACAAGTAACAGGAACTTACTCCGTTACGCGGTGCTAGGGATTCAAACTACTGAACTGCTGACCTTTCTGATCTCAGTGTCTTAGCCACTGAGCCACCGTGTCCCTTTGGGGAACAGATATGGTAGCCCTATCTTTGGCTCAGCAGGTGTGAACTTAAAGTGTGGGTTACAGACAATGGCTTAGTACATTGTATGAAGCTAGCAAAAAACACATCATAGCTCAAACATAGCCCTGTTGTTAAAACAATGATTATGTGGTTTCCCCCTTATTATGGAAATGCCCTTAGAAGCCACATTGGTGCCACACTGTCTTCAGGAAGATGGAAAAGTAGGTTTTTGCTGGTATCTGGGATCCAAGTGTTTTATAATTGTTGTTTCTTCCCTTGTTTTGTTTTGGAATTTTATGGGTTGTTTCATGGATTTTGAAATGTCTGGATATAAATAATGGTTGTCCAACCTTATTGGCTTGCCTGGGCCGGGTTGAATGAAGAGGAATTATCTTGGACTGTATAATATATTAACTATATAAATATAGTAAATGTATCAAAATAGCAAACTTCCTTTATGTTTTATATTTTTATTATCTTGTGGGTCTGCATTACTAACTGTCCAGAGCCATATGTAGCCCATGGGCTATGGATTGGACATGCCTAATATAAATATTGTAATAAATGAATAAATAACTTGGAATTTGTAATTCATAAATTATGGCTTTTTCCAAAATAGGAAATAGTTTGATCAACTTGATAATTACACAAATAATAATTATAATCTGTTTTATCATTAGTATAAACAATGCTGCAGTAAACTATGCTGGTTAAATGAACAAGTTTCCTATATTTGTTTGCATGCTTACAATGTGGTGCATTTCAGATACAAATATAGCATAAAGAATATTATATTTGGGGGAAAGAATTAAATATATAAAATTAGTGCCAGTAGTATGTGAACTGAACAGCTTCATTTAGCACCAATATTAGTTACCGTAGTGTTTTTTTAATAGGCAAGAGGTGTGTACATATGTCTGCACAAAAAGTAGAAATATACCCAGATTGCATTTTTTCCGGGTTTTTTTCTATGTGAAAGGAATGTAATTATTAGACTTTTTGTTTAATCATTTATGCTGTTTGTTATGGTGATGGAATTGTGTATTGACTGGAACAAGAATCTGCATAAATTTGCAATTTAGTTGTTGCCTGATGCTTTCCAGAAATTTGGGAGGGCAGGTCTGGAAAATTACTGCAAAGACCTTAGATGAGCAAATATTATACCTCTTCTTAGTAAAGCAATTGTTGATTGGGGTGAGGGAGGAGACACTATTTTAAGGAAAAACATATGTTCATTTATTTGATTTATTAGAGTAATAACCTTCTTTTGATCAAGAGCTCAAACTAATCTACATAGGGTTTCCCTATTTTCTTCTATAAGCAATCTGTTTCACAGAAGAGAGAACAAGACTTTCCCCCCAGTTTCAATATGAGTCTACCCTCACCTTTATACTTCTGTCTTTCTATTAAATATACACAAAGATTAATCTTTTGGTTTTCTTTAATCTGCTGCTGGGGAAAAAAGGCCAGAAAATTGTGCCACTTTAGTCTGGCAACTTGGATGGATATAGATAGATAGATAGATAGATAGATAGATAGATAGATAGATAGATAGATAGATAGATGATAGATAGATAGATAGATAGATAGATAGATAGATAGATAGATAGATAGATAGATAGATAGATAGAAAGATAGATAGATAGATAGATAGATAGATAGATAGATAGATAGATAGATAGATAGATAGATAGATAGATAGACAGACAGACAGACAGACAGATAGAATAGACAGATATGCAGACAAATAACTTTCAGAGAAGGCCGGATAAACACAAGCTAGGCTTTCCTTACTTCAATCTAATCAACAATCTCAATCCTTGCCTCCTTATTAATCTTTAATAAGATTTCTGTTGTGAGTGAATCTCACAGTTGCTTTTTATAATAACTCTGGTGCAGGGGTCTCCAACCTTGGCAACTTTAAAACTTGTGGACTTCAACTCCCAGCAAAGCTGGCTGAGGAACTCTGGGAGTTGAAGTTCACAAGTCTTAAAGTTGCCACGGTTGGAGTCCCCTGCTGTGGAGACCTTGGTGCTCTCTGAGCTTGGTTGTTTGCTTACAGATGTTTCATTACCTAACTAGGTAACTTCATCAGTGCAAGTGAGTATGGAATTGCTGTTTCATATACAGTAGCTTGATCTGTCAGTTTTGGAGAGGTATGGTTTTCTCCTGGATGGTTTCTTGCCTGTTTTAGTTTGTTTTATTGTTTATTTATTGTTTTATTGTTTATTGTTTTCGTTTTTATACTAATTTTGCATATATGTTTACACATCAGGATTCAGTTTCTGTATTTTATTCTTTTTTAGCACATCCTTTTCCAATGCATTGAAGAAAGACTCCTCTGTTTTAAAAGTTGGTAAACCTCAAGGAAAGAATGGACCGGTGCCATCACCTCAGCCAAAATTCCTCACCCAGCATTCCCTACACGAGCAGGGAAACAGTAGAGATTGGTCTCAGGATGTACAGAATCACACAGCCAATGGCATAATAGCACAGAATCAGTGGGACTGCCAAGACAAGTGGTCTGCCCACCGTGCCTGCAGGAGCATTCAAAATGACTGTGATGCAGGGGATAGCAGTTTGGTAAATGGAGAAAGAGGAAATACTACTACAGACTCATTGCCAACCACAGCAGCTTGCAAGGGGCAGAAGATCAAGAGCCATCACTGGGCTCCGGGTGCAAATTCATTCCCATCTGTAAAAGAAGCTGGAGAGATGATTGCCACTAGGGAAGAGAAGCGGGGTGAGCCAAGCAGTCAGCGAGACTCTAGCACAGAGACAAAGGTAAGAGGTCTGGCTTATGCAGAACAGTGATTTACACACACGAGTAAAAATAACAACATTTTGTAAAAAAGTTTCTGATTGTCACAAGAACTGTTTTGGTACAGGTTTGGCACATATTCTTAGACTTGTAGAAATTTGATATGACTTTTTATTAGATTGCATTAGATTGAAGAGCTTTTTGAAATGGGAAGACTTTCCTTTACCGATAATCATTTTCTACCAGCCACTTGTTCAAAGTTCAAATTTGTAGTGATGCTGAAAAAAAGAGACTTACAATTGGTTTTTGAAGTGGTATCCGGCAGTCACATGATTCTGATTCGAGCACTTGACAATTTATGATAGTCGCAGCCTCCCATGGTTTATTATTTTATTTTATATTTTGTTTTATTATTTTATTTTATATTTTGTTTTATTATTTTATTTTATATTTTGTTTTATTATTTTATTTTATATTATATTATATTTTATTATTTTATATTATATTATATTTTATTATTTTATATTATATTATATTTTATTATTTTATTTTATTTTATATTATATTATTTTATATTATATTTTATTATTTTATTTTATTTTATATTATATTTTATTATTTTATTTTATATTATATTTTATTATTTTATTTTTGTACAGTTTTATTTTTTTGTGATTATAAGGGTTATCCTGAGGTAAAATGGGCAGCCAATTAATTTTATAAATAAATAAAATAAAATTGTGACACATCACAGTCAGCTTCTCACAAGAAAAAGTCAGCGGGGAAGTCAGCAGGAGATTGGCAGTTATAATTACTTGATGTTGCGTTTAACAAAACATGGTGATTTGCTTAATGACTGCAGCTGGAACTATTATAAGTCAGTGCAGTCACATGGCATTTCACTTAATGACCGTGCTGCTTAGCAACAGAGTTGTCATTTCCAGTTGCAGTCAGTAAGTGAGGGCTAGCTGTATTTCATGATGTAAGTCTAGGTATTAGGGCCTTTCCAGACTGAGGAGATACTCCTGGATCATCAACCTCTTTATGGGACACCCAGTTTTCAATTTTTCAAAATACTGAACTCCTCCTTTGAAGCAGGCAACTTCCCATTGGCTGAGGCTCTCCCAAGGGCCCGCCTCTCCATTGATGTCCTTTACTTTCCTTGTGAATAGACACAAGACATTCACCCAAGCAAGTCAAATCCAGAATGTATTACTTGCTGGCTTGAAGGCTATTGTTGTCTTCTTGTAGGTGAGCAGGAGGAAGCAAATGTCATCTCTGGCTCCACAGTGGCTGTGGTCAATAAAATTGTGGGTTTTTGTGAGAATGGCTCTGAGGGTTTGGGGACAGGTGATAACTGTGTGGAATTGCCCATTTGTTTCTCTGTCTGCATAAGAGTGCACTTTCCGTTCAACAGGGGAAGCACTATGGAGTAAGTGCCCTTCCTGTGAAACTGGGAGGAGTGATACACGTCGCATCACCTTTAGTCTAGATATTAAAGCAGTTTGTTATGAAGTTCCCTTCTCAATTGGAGTGGGCATTCTTGCTCAATTTAAAAACCTCTCCTGATTTCTCCAAATGACCAGAACAGTTCTTTTGCCCTTCTGAAGGTATTAATATTAGTGCTAATTCTGAGTGCAAACCGACACAGGAAGGTGGACCAAAGAAATGAATTATTATTTGATAATAATATCCAGGAAAAAGCAACTGTTGGGTGCTGATACGTAAGAAAGTGATGGTGGATATCTAGAGAAGTGGATGAAAGGTATCAGCTTGGCCTGATCTTCTTGCCATCTGAATCTCTGAATTAATGTTAAAGCATGCATCCTTTGATGTCAATTAACACAGGTAGTCCTTGACTTACAACAGTTCACTTACTGATCATTTGAAGTTACAATGGCACTGAAAAAGGTGACTTATAACCATTTTCACACTTACGACCATTTGTGTTCAGATGCTTGATAATTGCTTCATATTTATGATGGTTGCAGTGTCCTGGGGTCATGTGATCTCCTTTTGTGACCTTCTGATAAGCAAAGTCAACGTGGGAGCCAGATTATTTTTTTATATATATGTATGTATGTATGTGTGCATATATACATACATACATACAGAGAGATAGATAGATAGATAGATAGATCGATCTTTGGTTATTCAGGTTTTCTCCTGCGTAAAATTGGAAGTACCTTGGCGACGTTTTGACGAAATCTCATTCGTCATCTTCAGGCTTGTGTCTTCCGCTTTGTGCTTCTCGGAGTAATATTACATTACTCCGAGAAGCACAAAGCCGAAGATGACGAATGAGATTTTGTCGAAACGTCACCAAGATACTTCCAATTTTATGTGGGAGAAAACCCGAATAACCAAAGATCCACATACAAATACCCGCGAAAACCTCAGAAAACAATATATATATATATAATACAGAAGCCTGATGATGGCAGATGAGATTCTGCCAAAACGTTGCTACAACTTTAAAAGCACAACTACAATGACGTGGGAAAATACCCAAACAAAGCTGAATACCATACATACATACATATATGTTTTCTTAAGTTTTTATGTTTTCTTAAGTTTTGCGGTACTTACATGTATGGTATTCAGCTTTGTTTGAGTATTTTCCCACATCATTATAGTTGTGCTTTTAAAGTTGTAGCAATGTTTCAGCAGAATCTCATCTGCCATCATCAGGCTTCTGAATTGTGTTCGTCTGTGAGTCAGAAATGGCTGTGAAAGTCTGACTCACAGACAAACACAATACAGAAGCCTGATGATGGCAGATGAGATTCTGCCAAAACGTTGCTACAACTTCAAAAGCACAACTATAATGACGTGGGAAAATACCCAAACAAAGCTGAATACCATACATATAACACACACACACACACATATATGTTTTCTTAAGTTTTCTTAAGTTTTCGTGGGTACTTACATGTATGGTGTTCAGCTTTGTTCGGGTATTTTCCCACGTCATTATAGTTGTGCTTTTAAAGTTGTAGCAACGTTTTGGCAGAATCTCATCTGCCATCATCAGGCTTCTGTATTGTGTTCGTCTGTGAGTCAGTTGTGTGTATATATATATGGATCTTTGGTTATTCGGGTTTTCTCCCGCGTAAGATTGGAAGTATCTAGGCAACGTTTCGATGAAGTCTCATTCATCATTTTCAGGCTTGTGTCTTCAGCTCTGTGCTTCTCAGAGTGATGTGAGCTTGCAGCTGCTTCTTCCTTTTAACTGCTAGTGGGGTGTGTGACTTGATTGGGTGGGGGCTTGGCTGTGTTCTTGATTGGGTGGGGATTTCAAATCCCCCAGCAACTAAGACTAACCTGAGCACAACCAAGCCCCCACCTGAACAGAACACACCTCCAGCCAATCAGAACACGGCCAACCCCCCCAACCAAATATAAAACAATGTTATAAAAAGTCATAAAATAGGACAAAACACACTTAATAAGTGTCTCATTTAAGCAACATAAATTTTGGGTTCAATTGTGATCATAAGTCAAAGACTACCTGTACCATGTCCTATGAGAAATGTTTTTTGGCAATTCATTCCACGGTTCCGCCATAATAGCTGGTATATTTAGGCTAGAAATAAGCTCTTCATGTGGGCATAAGCACAACTTTGAAAAATAGCTTCATCAAGGTAAGACACTGAACTATGCACCCTGACTAAAATATTGACAGCCAACGGCTTCCACAAAAGCAAATCACCAACTTGATCCACAAAAACACACACTGAGACATAATAGAGACCCAGAAGATGAACAGACCCATGGAATAGTGCATTCTGCAATATAACAAACAAAACAAAGGATTCATGAATGTATTTATTCCATCCTGATTTCAACTGTAATTTAAAAGCAATCAGATATGGTTTGCCTTCCTGGAATTTAGAATTAGAGTTAGGAGTTAGGTCCCAGTTTTTAATCGTAGCCAGCATTCTTGAGTACATTCCTATTTGCATGCAGTTCAAATAGAGTTTTCAATTTGTACTGTAAAGTTCAAGTTGGTCTCAGAATTGGGTGAAGTTCTACTTTATTATATATATATATATATATATATATATATATATATATATATATATATATATATATATATATATATATATATATATATATATATATATTTGTTTTCTGAGGTTCTCGTTACAAAAAGAGCCAAAAACAGACAGAAGATATTAGAGACACCAATCAAGCAGAACACAGCAAACCCGAGACCAATAAACACAGACCAAGACTCCCAACCAATCAGGATGAAGAAAAACCATTCTGGCACAGCAATAGGCTGCTCCAAATTTAAATCTGAAACCACTGTAAAGTCTGACTCAGAGCGGACACAATAAGAAGCCTGATGATGGCAGAATGAGACTGCTGAAACGTTGCTACAACTTTAAAAGCACCACTACTATGAATCGTGGGAAAAACCAACAAAGCTGAAGGCCATATATATATATATATATATATATATATATATATATATATATATATATATATATATATATATATATATATATATATTGTGTGTGTGTGTGTGTGTGTGTGTGTGTGTGTGTGTGTGTGTGTGTGTGTGTGTGTGTGTAGGAATATATATATATATATATATATATATATATATATATATATATAAAATAAAACTAATAGAATAAAATAATATAATAATATAATACCTCCCTACCCCGCCGACAACATATCATACGAGCCATTTAATGGGCTCCACCCACTCTGCGTTCCTTAGGCCCGCTGGCAGAACCAGGTCTTCAGTGCCTTCTGGAAGAGTGTTAGAGTAAGGGCCATTCTAATCTCTGGGGGAATGATGTTTTAGAGAGAGGGAGCCACCATGGAGAAGGCCCTTCTTCTGGGTCCCACCAGGTATCCCTTTGAAAAGAATATGGGCATATAATACTTTTGCCTGCATTTCTTATCCAATGTGACCAATACCAGATTTAGAGTGAACTATTTGCCTCATGTAATTGCATTATAACACAAAATGTATACTGGCCTAAACAAAGCTGTTTAAGGGAATTAGATTGCATTTGTAAAAAAGATTTTCTTTGGTGGCATAATTTGTGTAAAGTCTTTTAGATGGAAAATAAGGTATAATAGAATAATGAATACAGGAGCTGTTTGTTCACTTATTTCCTATTATACAAGTCTCCTGCTCCAAAGCAACCTTTCATTTCACATTGCCAGCCAACTTTTGACAAGCAAAGTCAATGGAGAAAGCTGGATTTGCTTAAAGACCATGTGATTCATTTAACAACTTTGATTATTTCCTTAACAACCATTAAAAAAGCTTGTAAAATTGGACACAACTCACTTAACAACCGGCTTGCTGGAAATTCTGTGGTTGTCAGTTGTAAATTGAGGACTATGTGTATGTGTTTTTTTTAATATAAATTACTATTGGCCAGTGAGTGCAAAGTTGGCTCAGATGCTCTAAATATGATCAGAACAACCATCATATTTTTATACATATAAGATCTTACTGATAAGACATCGATATGACATTGACAAGACAAAGATATCACTTCACATATTACAACTTAAAGTTACATATTTAAGAAAAAGTTGCAACATTCAAAAGCATCTGGGAATGTAAGACATGGATAAAGCTTTCATGCAGTGATGTTAGATGTTACTTAACCTGCAATATTAGAATTAAACACAGATACAGACACAGACCACTGTAAATGGTCACAGTTGTTAGAAATGCCTCTGTAATGTGAGTTTATCGGAAATGGAAAAAACAAGCAAGCAAAACAGTAAGCTATTGTTTAATAAATTAATAGTTAGCACTTTCAGTGTTAATATTGACCCCCCAAACCCCTAAACCACATTAAAAAGCATTTATGCTTGCTTTTTAAAAAATAGTTCCTTTTGTCATTTTGTTTCTCACAATAAGATAGACTGTGGACTGTTTGTGTGCCATTCTGGTTTTTCCTAAGGTTTCCTGTGCTTGGTTGATTTCATTTCTGAAAAAAAAAAAGAAATGTTTGATGAACATGGTAACCAATTACAAAAAAATTGTAGGAATTACCGGTTTCTCATATAATAAGGCCGGGTCTTTTTTTTTTTTTGAGCCCCGAAAAATGGCTAGGCCGTCTTTTCGGGGTGACTTAATTCCCCCCCAGCATCTTTGGGCGGGCGGTGACGGCTTGGATGTTGACCTCGGCGTTGGTGGGGCACTTCATATCGGGGTCAATGCAGGCAGCACCATATCCGGGTGTGCAACAAAAGTACTTCCTAATGGCAAGCCCCCCCACCATTCCCCCCCATTTCGCATGTTTTAATATAGGCCTTAATTTGGGGGGAGGGGCTTAATTTCATTTCATGCCTATAAAACATGCTGGGACTTCCTATTGGGGGAGGCCGTATTGTTGGAGAAACAGGGTACTTTTGCACTATAAGACACACTCCCCCCCCCAAAAAAAGTGGGTGGAAATGTAGAGCGAATGTTGTCGAAGCCCCGCCCACCCACCAGCCCCCACCTCCGGCTTCTGCCTCTCAGCAATTTGCCTCCTTGCAGCAAACAGCCTGGTCAGCTTCAGCACAGTCTGATTTAGCACGAGCAGCTGATTGGCGGTTGGATTGGCCTCCCAGAATACCGCCTATCAGCTGTTCCAGGCTGCGGGGATCACCGCCATAACCGCCCATTGCTGCCGCCACCTATCGCTGCCTCCATGTGCCCCATTTTTGGCCTCTGTGTATCCCGTTTTCAGCCTCCACGTGCCCCATTTTCAGCCCGCTGCCTATCGTCATCTTCGCCATTCACCTGAAATGACCTGAAAATGGGACATGTGGAGGCCAAAAATGGGGTGCGCAGTTGCCAAAAACTGGATGCTCGGAGGCTAAAAATGGGGTGTGAGGACACTGAAAATGGGGCATGCGAAAGCGGCGATATGTGGTGGTGGCGATGGGTGGCGCCGATCCCTGCAGCCTGGAACAGCTGA
The DNA here is from genome assembly GCF_049901735.1 of Notechis scutatus. Taxonomy (NCBI): domain Eukaryota; kingdom Metazoa; phylum Chordata; class Lepidosauria; order Squamata; family Elapidae; genus Notechis; species Notechis scutatus. The sequence continues at coordinate 64,257,032 of NC_142014.1, read as the reverse complement.
TCGGCAGCATTTTGGGAGGCTGATCCAACTGCCAATCAGCTACTCGTACTAAATCAGGTTGTGCTGAAGCTGACCGGGCTGCTTGCTGCAAGGAGACAAATTGCTGGGAGGCAGAGGCAGATTTTTTTTTTTCCCCCTCCCCAAAAGCTAGGTGCATCTTATGGTCTGGAGAATCTTATAATACAGAAAATACAGTATGTTTTTAAAGCTTTCTTCTAAATATAAAATTGCATGCATTTCCAGGAAACAAATGAAGAGAAATGTTACAAAATTGCAAATGAGCTTTTGCACACTGAAAGAGCTTACGTGAGTAGACTGGCACTCTTGGATCAGGTAAGTGTTTTTTCCACCTCCTTATTTTTGTGTGTGTGAAGAAATGTTTTAATTCTGTATAAGAAGAAATTCTTTTGCTTGAGTCACATGCAATACTAATCCATAATACATTGAAAACCTGGTCTTAGAGTTATGTATGAAATAAGTCATGTACAGGAACGCTTTTTATCTGAATCTGTTTTGAAATTAGCTTGGATTAAGACTAAAACTAAAGCATGTTATGTTTATTTTCTCAAACAGTCTCCAAACATCTACATATCACTCTTTGAAATATGCTATGCATTCCACAATCATTTCATTCTTCCATCTTCATAAATGTATTATTATCTACCAGCGTTTTCCTTTCCTTTAATGTAATAATCCTGGATTATTACATTATTATCAGTAGCTTTTGAAGATCAGCACTCAACTCCAGAGTCAGTAATATAGAAGGCATTGTGTCAAACCTGTGCTGCCAATGGAATTTGCAGGTGTCCTAATTTAAATAATAATTCATTTTTAGTGGAATCTGATGAAATGGCCAAATTGTGAGATACTGAAATTACTGCCAAGATATTGGACAATATTTAATGATTTCTCAAGATATTGTTCATGTATATTTGTAAATTTGTACAAGCACATATCCTTGTGGGCCATAGATGGGAAATTAATGTTTTAGATTACATCTTCCTGTGCCATTCTTTCTCTATCGAAAAGAGAAGAGTTATCAAGAATATTTCCTCCACTGTCTCATTTTCTCTCTCTCAGCAAATGGGGTCCATTTTCTTCCTTTGGCAAACGCCAGCCTATGGCTATTGGTCACTCCTAATACCCACGAGAAAATTAAACCACCATTTAATTTGCAACTAAGAAAGAGAAAATTCATGTTCATCTCCCAGTTGAAATGATGACTAACTACAAAATAATTAAGAATTACTCATATCCCATCAGAATAAAGTTCCATTTAAATTCCACAATCCAAAAATTTTAAATGTCACACAGCCCACGAGGGTTGGTTTTGCTCTCCTGATTCACTAGCCTGTTCTTTTTGTTTACAGTATAACTTTTCTCAGCAACCCAATACTGAATCTGAACATTTTTCATCATGGGAGTCTGTCTTTTGTTTTGCCTTCTCAGCTTCGTTCTTTGCATAATTATTTCCCCCCTTTCTTCGGTCATTAGACCATAAATTGAGTTTTGAATATTTTAAAAAAATCTTTACCAGCTTCTTTTTGTGTTGATTTGGATTTTTCTCTCTGATTCGAAATATAAGAAGCACCGCAGAGTTTATTTTATTTATTTATTTGTTTGTTTGTTTGATTTGCCAATTGTTTACAAGATAATAAGTATAAGTGTATACATAGTTGTGAATACATGAAATGGGTACATATAAGAAAAATAAAAGAAGAATAAGAGAAACAATAGGACAGGGAGGGTAGGCACGTTGGTGCGTTTATGCACGCCCCCACAGACCTCTTAGGAAAGGGTGAGGTCAATAGTAGACAGTCTAAGGTTAAAGTTTTTGGGGTTTGGGAAGAAACTACAGAGTCAGGTAGAGTATTCCAGACATTGACCACCTATTGCTGAAGTCGTATTTCCTGCAATCAAGTTTGGTTGCCAGTTTTGGAATAGAAATTAGACATATCTTATTACCTTTAAATTTCTAGTGGTTTATTTTGACTACTGTCTTCTTACTGTAGCTGTTGGCTGCACTAATGCATGCAATTCCTTTCAGTTTAATAAGGAGCTGCTTTGCTGTGAAGTGATTTACAAGCCTGGGAGTGGGCAGCCAAAGAAACAGAACAAATTAATAACAAAATGATATTATTATAAAAGCAAGCAGGTACCTAATTTAAGAGCCCTGGTGGTGCAATGGTTAGAATGCAATATTTCAGGCTAACTTTGCCCACAACCAGGGAGTTCAGTCCTGACCGGCTCAATGTTGACTCAGCCTTCCATCATTCTGAACTCAGTAAAATGAGGACCCAGATTTTGGGGGGAAATATAGTGACATTTGTAAACCACTTAGAATAGGGGTCACCAACCTTTTGGACCTCAGGGACCACCAAACTCATAATTTTAGATCCCAGGGACCACTAACTGGTTCTGTGGGTGTGGCCTAATTTGTGGGTGTGGTTTGGTGGTCATGTGACTGGCTGGGCATGGCTTGTATGTAAATATTATAAATATTTATAAAAATAATGAATTTTTTTATAAAAAAAGGACAACTTTTACCCAAAATCAGGCAAAGCAGGCAGGCAGATTGAGTTGCTCGCAGAATCACAGATTCATTCAGAAATCCATCTATCTGCCATTGGCTAGCTCAGTCTGTCACATAAAATTTGCTTGCAAGCAAACTCACAAAATTAACTCACAACACACCATGCATGTAAATATTGAATTTTTTATTTTAAAAAAGAGCAACTTTTACCCAAAATCAGGCAAAGCAGGCAGATTGAGTTGCTCACAGAATCATTCAGTGGTCTATCTATTTGCCATTGGTTAGCTCAGTCTCTCAAATTTGCTTGCTGTGAGTCTGCACTGAATTTGCTTGCAAGCAAACCTTCAGTCCTAAGGGAGGTTTGGCTGTGCTTAAAAGCAGAGCCGAAGATCTAAAGACTAGCTAGAAAGCAAGAAATACAACCATTTCCTGCTTCCTAGATAATCTAAATCTCCCGGCACAGCAGAACAGATGATGGTGGGAAAAAGGAAAAATAGAAATTTAGCAGGCAAATTTACCGGGTAAGGAGCGAGTGGGCAGGAGGGTTCCTGCCAGCTATGTGGGCTGTGCAGCCTTGTGTTTCTGCGCAGCCTGGATTAATTGCTTTGGGGGAGTGCTCTGGGGGTGAGATTTCTCTGTGGCCCACCAAAATTTTCTCATGGCCCACCAGTAGGCCGCGGTCCACTGGTTGGCGACCACTGACTTAGAGAATGCCGTAAAGCGTTATGGAGCGGTAAATAAGTCTAAGTGCTATTGCTATTGATAATTAAAAGAATACCATATTAGAAACTTTTAAACTGAGTATTTGGCTGGCAAGTTCAGATTAGTGCCTGTCATCAATTTGCAATATTGGAGCTGCCTTATCTTTTCATTAACATCTCATGGATAATCAGGGGTAGGATTCAAATTTTTTAACAACCGGTTCTGTGGGTGTGGCTATGTTGGTGGGTGTGGCTTGGTGGTCATGTTTTTGGCTGGGCATGGTCAACTCAATATCACTCACATCGAGGCACGCATTTCCTCACCTCGCCTCTCATGACTGTGGGGATGCTGCAACAGTCGTAAGTGTGAAAAATGGTCATAAGTCACTTTTTTCAGTGCCATTGTAACTTTGAATGGTCACTCTACACAAGCAAAGTACCAGCAAAGGAGGGGGGAAAAACTCCAGAGACGTTTCTGAGACAAAAAGTCTAGTCCTGCCAAGAACGTAATAAGGGTTAACAGAGAGGCAGTTTCTTTAAGCAACACCAGAATGTTTCCTTCCTGCCTTCCTTACAGGATTAGGCCAGTAATTTCTTCTAACAACCGGTTCTCCGAACTGCTTGGAATGTTAACAACTGGTTCTAGCGAATAGGTGCGAACTGGTAGAATCCCACCCCTGTGGATAATACAGGATTCTACTTTGTCCCTATGCTTCAGGCCGAATTCTGTTTTTCTTCTTTGTTTTGTTAACAGTCCATCTTTCTTTGTTTTGTTCGCAGTTCATCTTTCTATCCTTGTTTCAGCATACCCATCAATCTTATCCCATGTACCTCACCTGTCATTTTCTCATATTCCTGCCTTTCCCATTAAAAGTTTTTGTCTTTTGCCTAATACTTCATTCTCCGAGTCCTGTCCAAAACTTTTTACCTTTGACTGATACTCTCATTTCAAATTTCTGACACCTTTGCTGATTTTCTCCAGTTACTTTTACTCACCTGTCTTTCTCTTCAATTGCTTCTTTGCTTGTTTTTAGCCAACCATAGTTTAATGAAGTCTTTTTCAAACTGCACCCTATAGAGCTGCTAGATTTGGGAGATTCTGTGAGTTAGCCCTAACATACCTGCTTAGCCTCTTTGAAATTGTTGAAGAGAAAAGGAGGTGACATGGACCCCTGAAGTATGCTTGTGATTTTTTTTAAAATTTTTCCCTAAACTAAGCCCTATATTTTGTCTTTTATAGAGAACGTGTAAGCAAATGGTACTTGCAAGCCATATTAAAAAATATTGAGGCATGTGAGCAAGTTACTCTGTGTTCCTACATTTTGCCCTTTTAAAGAAGCTATAAATTTATATTATATTTTCCAAAATTCCAAAACATAATATAGAGCAGCTGTGTGGCAACACCCAGTTGACTTTGGATCATCTTAAAAACCTAATCTTGGGTGGACCTGACTATACTTGGATGGAAAACTACTAGCAAATCTTTGAGCTTCAGGCTAGACGGGAAGTTTTTTTTTTAAAAATCCCAGAAGGCAGCAGTAGCAAATCACTTCTGTATTGATTCTAGGAAAACTAGATAGATGTGCCCATAAAATCACCAGGAATCTAAATAGACTACTAAAAAGGAAATTTTACATCACTGAAATCAATTTCCTAATTGCAAATCTGTTGGTTTATTAGACCTGAATTGTTTGTTTATTCATGTCAAAAGCATCACAATTAAAATAAGGCATACTATTTGACATTAAGGTACAAAATACAAGGTTTAAAATGTGTGTACAAATTAAACATGTTGCCAGAAACTAGCAACATTGTGTTCCAATGCATGGCCATGTACACTGAACAGGACCTAAATTTATAATTTTGTACTCTTTAGTAATATTGGCAGAAAAATACACTCTTAAGGTTTTTGTAAAGATTGAGGTTAAGGCTGTATTTTGACATGAAGGTTAACTCTGGTTTACATAAGAATTAGTCTCGAGGTTGCACATTCCATTCCACCACGTTTCTCCAGAGTTAAACAACTACAAAAAATAGCTTGAAACTTCCCTTGGCAGAAAAATATTTTTGGATTCAAATGTAATTGGTTAATGACAATTATTCGAGAAGTGGAATTCATTTTATATCATAAAAAAAATCTTCATCTTCCACTATAGGTTGGTCACAACAAATGTCAGCCTTTAGTAGACTATGTTCTTGAAAAGCTAAGCAGAATTAAAGTTACAAATTCCACCCCCCACCCCCCCAAAAAAAATCCTAAAAGAACACAAAGTCCTTTTGTATTATTGCTAAGATTATAATTATACAGCCTCCAAATCTAGATAAAGCATGTTGCTCCTGTTTTGTAGTTAGGTTAACTTCTTTTAGCAAGCTGATAGCAAGGCTATCTACAGTCAGGTCTTGTGGTGGTCTTATGAAGGAAGCGATAAGGGATCCTAAGGCATTTATTTATCCCAATTTGGCCAGCCAGTAAATCGTTACTCATTCAGAATACAGAATAACAGAATTGGAAGGGACCTTGGAGGTTGTCTAGTCCAATCCTCTGCTCAGGCAGGAAACCCTAAACCAGGGGTGTCAAACTTGATTTCATTTGAGGTCCGTATCAGGGTTGTGTTTGACCTTGGAGGGGCAGGGGGGCATGGCTAGCTGAGCATGGCCAGCTTGACATCACTCGTGTCAGGAACACCTGTGGTGGCCCTGGTAAGGCTGGGAGATCCACTTTTGCTAGTAGTTTGTTTTGCTAGCACTCTACCAGTGAAAATAGAGCTGGGGGGGTGTGTGTGTGTCCCCCAGGCTCCACTTTCAGCTGGGATGGCCTCCTGCAGTGTCTGCCAGCAAAAATGGAGCTCGGTGGGTGGAGCGCATGTGGCCCTTGCAAGCTTCGTTTTCATTGGCAGAGCGCTGCAGGAGGCCGTCCCAGTCACAAACGGAGCTTGGGAGGGCCAAGCTCTGTTTTCATTGGCAGAGGCACCACAGGTTGGTCCTTCGCTGTTTCCAGGGTGGCCCTGCCCCCCAGATCTAAGCAACCCACAGGCCTTGAGTTTGACACCCTTGCCCTAAATCAGTTCAGTCACTCAAAACTGTGTAATATGATATGTCCGAGGGCCTTGTAAAAGTAAGATGGGCAAGTATATAAATCAAATAACGAAATAAAGAGCAAGTAAAGGTTGTTATGTCAATCTGTTTCTGTGTTCAGTAAAAATGGAATGCAAAGAAGGTTTGATGTGATGGCTCATCAGTGTAACATGGGAGTGAATATTTTGACTTAAATGAGCAGCAAATGTGAGGGAAGATGAGTTTGGAAGGAAAGGCAAAAAAAAAAAAGAAGAAGAAGAAGGAAGAAACAGTACATACATCAAAAATCTGCTGGCTCAGAAGATTGCATAGCTTTCCTAGAATAAAGACTGACACGTTTGAAGGTCATTTCACAGTGTGGTGCTTTAGATTCACAGCAGAAAAAGGTTCTTTGGATATGTGAATGTAGTATCTGTCAGCAACTTTTTCTATGACAGGAGGCAGGTACTTTAAGAAAATGCACAGGGGTGCAACATGGGTGCCCCCATTACTTCTGAAATCCATTTATGTCTTTGCACTGCACAGCTTTGCTTTGCAGAGAAACCATTCTGAAGGGCAAGAATAGGAGCTAGCTCTGTATTGCCTCATTAAAACAAAGAGAGGTTATAACAGGGGATTGTTAAAACTTTATTATGGATTACCTAATATACCAATAAACAACAGCGACCTTTTATCTTGTGCTAACGTGAGGGGAGCAGGAATGCATTTATGCGTGTCTCTGACTTCCATTCTTTGCAGGTCTTTTATTGCAAACTAATGGATGAAGCTAACCGGGGATCATTTCCAGCTGAAGTTGTTAATAAAATATTCTCCAATATTTCATCCATAAATCAGTTCCATAGTCAGTTCTTGCTACCTGAGCTTGAGAAAAGAATGCAGGAATGGTAAGCATGGTTGTAAATTGTTGAAGGACAGTTTGAAAAATAACATGAACATCATCCCCCCATAGAAGGGGAACCCAAAGAAGCATTTTACCTTGTGTAATTGAGATCCTTAAAGATTCTTTGTGAAAAAAAAAACTGGAAGTATAATATCCCTTTGCCTTAAAACTTGTCCTTCCATATGTGCAGATATCAAAAATATATGGATTGCAATTTTGGAGCAGGGTGAGATCAATCTGTATTTGTAGAATAAAAAAGATTCATGATGATTTTGCAATAATTAATACTGATTTTAGGATAGGAAACAAAAGGATTTCTGATTGTAAAAGATCTGCTGTTATCTCAATGCCTTTTCAGAATCAACCAAATCTTAACTCCCCTCTCACTGTGTATTGTACAAGAAATTCTGACATTTATTTCTGCTTTTTGATTGTGTGTGGAATTAAGACAGATGTTAAATTTAATTGTGGTTTAAGATTCATACGCCCAGATTGCTTTTTGGCTTGCTTCATTAAAAAAACATTATTCAGAATCATATTTTTCTGAGTGGGTGTAGTTGATAATTACAATCAAGCACTAATTTTCCCCAGATCAGATTTTAGGAAGAAAGGGATACATGGCAACTCTGTTCCCAAACCTTCTTAGCATGGGGTGGAAAACCTGTGGGCCCATAATCCATATATACCCCTCTGAATTCAACTGTCAAAGTTCTCAATAGCAAAACAAGTTGATTATTTTCAGCAGCAAGATTTTTATTATTTTTTAAAATTAAGTAGAACACACCTACTTTTGTTTTTTACTTCTTCCCTTGGTCATCCAAATTTCTCTCAATTGAAAACTAGGTCATATACTTCAATCCTGGTCAGTTCACCAATCCCAGTATCCATTGGATGGAAAAATATAGAGGTGGGATGACTGTACAGATTGTCCTTGTGTAATTTTTCCTGTTGTAGAATATTAGTTAGAACTTTGAAACTTGTGTCTCCCTTACGAATGATCATTGTGGCAGATAAAATCTTTCATAAAATATAGGCATTGGCTCCTGAACAATTAGAGGCTACTGTTCTACTGTGGGAGGCTAATTAATTAATTAATAAGATGAGTGCGTTTCATGATAGGCTTTCACTAAAATAAATTATAATCATTACATTTGAGAATATGAATTTGAGTCTGAAAATCCTTCGGCTAGATTATGATTGTCACGCAAAAATAGGCATTATGGAAGACAAACTAATAAAGAATTTACAGTACTAAAAGGCCCATGGTTAGTATTACTTGACTTTTAACACATTATTCATGTGTTGCTGCTTTTTTCCTCCTATTTAGGGACACCAACCCCAGAATCAGTGATATTCTGCAGAAACTGGCTCCTTTTCTCAAGATGTATGGAGAATATGTGAAAAATTTTGACAATGCAATGGAGCTGGTGAAAACTTGGACTGAGAGATCCCCTTGTTTCAAATCCATTATTCAAGATATTCAGGTAATATATATGTGTATGTGGTATGTGTGTGAGTGTGAGTGTGAGAAATAATTATTTCATTTTACACACACACACACAACATACACACAAAACCATGTCAATAGCATTTCATTTTGTTGCATGGTATAGTGCCTTCCAAAAACAATTTGGAAGCACAGATAGGTGTCTAATAATCTACCCATGAAATGGTAAACTTAAGCAGGGGTGGGATCCGACTGGTGTAACTACCGGTTCAGTGATTTTACATTTTGCTGCGCTCGTGTATATCATTGTCATCTAGCTGCCTGGACAGCTGAGCAGCGCTGCACGCAGGTGCGCAGCGTTTGAAAAAGCACTTTTTTCCTGCTTTTTTCAACCACAGCTGTGTCGTGCAAAGCAGCTGCAATTGAAAACACAGGAAATAAAGGTCAGGTAAGAGCCCAGGCGGGCAGGTGGGACAAAACAGCAGCAGACATAGAACCGGTTCTATGTATGCTCTCTGTTTGCTGCTTTTCATAGCAACCAGTTCTACAGAAGTGGATAGAACCGGTAGAATCCCACCCCTGAACTTAAGTTGTCTAAAGTGTAGGTCATATGTAGCTCATAAAAGCTAGGAGATCTAAAATTCCATGGAATCAAAATTATTACAACAGTTTTCTTTCTTTCTTCTTTTTCTAGAAACAGAAAGTTTGTGGAAATCTGACATTGCAGCATCACATGCTAGAACCTGTACAACGAATCCCAAGATATGAGATGCTGTTGAAGGATTATTTGAGAAAATTGCCTGCAGATTCTCTAGATTGGAAAGATGCTGAAAGTAATATTTGTGGGCATTGTGCATGAAGCAAAAGAGGAACTATCTTACAGCTTGCCATTTTCCTTTCGTTGTCAGGATGAAAAGAAATCTTATTTCTTTTTTTTTTTGCATTTCAGTTGTGTGCTGAAATACAAGAGAAAATAAGTACATCAGCATATCAGTATGCACTTTCTTGCATACTGATATGCTGGAATAAGTTTTAAATTGTGATGAGTATTGCTGTTGTCTTTAACAAGTTGTAATTTTAAAGATATTCTTTTTAAATTGTGGTTTTCAGAAAGGGTTTTCCATTTTTTTTTCAAATCATTTCATTCATTTCATTCTATGAATGCTCACAATAGTTTCGTGCAAACGTTTAAATAAGGGATTGGTTTGTTAACTCAAACCACAGAAAGATATACGTTATGATTATTATTTTTTCCATAGGTCTATTTCCTCAAATTAATGGACTCTGTTTTTTTCTGAAATTTGAATAAGGAGGTTAAGATTTGTTTTCCTTCAGCATAGTGGCAGGGCTGGTCATATCCTTGCCTTTAATTGACCTCTGCAGATTTCATTCAGTGTCAAAAAGACAAGCATAGCAGTCATTTTCATACATATTTCAGTTTGAAGTGACTGAGCTGGCAGTGACAAGTTGAATTAATAACTGGATTTGCATTTTACAGAGCAGAAAAATTATTCTGCCAAGGGCTTGTTTAATGCTTCATTTCAGTAAAAGATGCATTATCATAACCATTTAATATTCAAGTTTAACATACTAACGTTGGCTGCAAGAAGTCTCTGTTGCTCTGGCTTTTTATTTTGTACTGATGTGAAAAGCTAGTTCTGAGGAAACTTGCTGTGCTGTACAGTATTTGGCTATTTAATTGAACTTAGCAGCTATTTTTTTCTAAATACAGGTTATAAGCAAGTTAGCTTTGAAAATATTAATTTACATATTAATTAGGGAATGAGAATTAATCTTTTTAATTTACCATTTCTTCCCTAGAGTCCTTGGAAATTATATCCACAGCTGCAAGTCACTCTAACAGTGCCATCCGGAAAATGGTGAGTAACGTATTTGCCATTTTCTGTTTGCAGAATCTGCATTTTAGTTATTATTATAGTCGTTTTCAACTTACCACTATAGCTGAGCCCAAAATTTCATTGCCAAACAAGACAGTTGCTAAGTGAGTTTTGCCCCATTTTATGACCTTTCTTGCCATAGTTGTTAAGTGAATCTGGCTTTCCCAATGACTTCGCTTGTCAGAAAGTCACAAGGGTGAGCACATGACCCCAGGACACTGAAACGATCATAAAGACATTTGCCAAGTGTCCAAATTTTTATCACGTGACCATGGGGATGCCGCGATAGTCATACGTGTGAAAAACGGAGATGAGTCTCTTTTTTCAGTGCCATTATATCTTCATGTTTCCTCAGGATTAGAAAAGCCAAAATATTGGGTCACCTACAAAAACAAGATCCATGACAAAATCAGGAGCAAGCATATTTGCCAAAACAAATGGGCAATTGCATTAATTGCCCTTGTGGGTAGTGTAGGAACTTGTGGGAAAACAAATGTAATATTTTAGTACAAATAGTATTTCTCACACAGGCATCCATAAAATTGATAGTTGTCCATGCAATTTAAACACAGGTAATCCTTGACTTACAACTATTTGTTTAGTGACTATTTGAAGTTATATTATATACCTGCTATCAGTGAACAGAGTAGCTACACAATATACCATACATCTTTTTTATGTGTTATATTTATAGAGTATGTTTGTGAATTTTTGAATCAATCTGTATAAATCTTTATAAATATAGATTCAATATAATTCAATCTATATAAATAAATGAATTATCTCCTTCTTGTTTCATCCTCATCATAACTGATGAGGCTGTTGGTGTAGAAGAAGAGCAGGCAGAGTTAGGTGATGGTGGTGGGATTAAACATGTTATCAGTTTAGAGTCCTTACGTTGCCACAAACAATCCAAATTCAGCCTCTCTTGAATTCCTTATCTGCTGCCAATTTAATATTGAACTTTAGATGACTAGATTCTTATGTATAGCCTTTTCATAAACAACTGCAAGCAGCTTGCATCAATGTTGTCATTTCTTTTATTTTGATGAAAAAGGAAAATTTGAAGAAGTTACTAGAGGTGTATGAAATGTTAGGAGAAGAAGAAGATATTGTCAATCCTTCAAATGAACTGATAAAAGAAGGGCAAATACTTAAGCTTGCTGCTCGTAACACATCAGCTCAAGAAAGATATCTCTTCTTAGTAAGTATTTTACTCTGACTTGGTACCATTTTAAATGTCTATAACACTAGATTTCTATATTTGTGCAGGTGAAGGGGAAGTGCTATTTCAGTGCTGTGGTTTTTCCTACAAAGAAAGATTTCCAAATTGACTTTCTGTAGTTCTTTTTTGAGTACAGTGTTCCTAATTGTTCTTAACATAACTTGTGAAGCAATGCCAAACAAGAACACGGTTTCCTCCTAAATAGCCTTATACAGGACCAGGAACATGGTTGATACTAATTAGGACTAATGTTGATGCAATAAAAGGCCGAAACATGGTAAAATGATAAAGGACATTTTTGTATACTGAGAAAGGAGACTTCCTGGTTTGCAAGTGGAAGTTTACAAGAAAGCAGTGTGGAGCATTTGTGTGTGTGGAAGAGATGCTAATACATTCAAATTAATAAATACTAGATTAGTAAAAGGATTCCCTTGCAATTGTCCACCAGGCTAACTTCTCTTGATCCTATGTCTCTTAACTTTGAATGGAGAAGTAATGAGTGGTATGTTTAAGTAGTACGTCTTGTGCCATAGGAGGAAGAATGGCAAAATCTGGGGGTAGTGCTAAAAGAGGGATCAGCCTAGAATCCCTATATAGCCACAAGCAGACTAAGCCCAACCTCCCCCCTTGAATTCCATGGATCCTTATTTAGCTCCAAGCAGATGCTAACTGTTAGTTGAGAAGATTCCTGTGCATAGGCATGTGTAGCAATACATCAATTTAATTGGACTTTCATGTGTGAACCCACGCCTGATATGTGCCCACTGAAAACAGTTAGTTTGTTAGTTTCAAAAGTATTTTCTAACTATTTTTTTCTGTCTTTTGTGAAGAGGAAATTATTTTTTTTATATTTGTATTCCATTTGTATTCTTCCTAAAAGTCATGTTTATATTTAAAGTGGGATTCAACTCAGTCAATTTCTAGAAAAAGTTCATATAATATAGATGTGGTTAGAACAATCTTTTTCTGTGCTTAAAATTGTTCTCAGAAAATATTTCTCACACACTGCACTCAAAATCAGCTTCCAGGCAAGAAACTTATTTTTGTACTTTCAAAACCAAATAACTTTTTTTTTTAATAAACATTAAACAAAATAACAATGGGTTCATTACTTTAATGGTTTAATTCTTTATGAAATGTGTAATTAGTTTCCCAAACTCCTATTTTACATACTGGCAAAAGTAGCATTTCTCTCAGGTTGTACTATACTATATGTTGAAAGTGAACTATAACAGTGAATATCCTGGAGGATTGTAGCAATGTTAGTTGTGCTAACCACTTATTAATATCTTATTTTTCTTTCACTAAGATACAATTTTCACATTGCAAAGTGAATGTTTTTGTTTAATATAACCCACTCATTACAATTATGGATACTAATATCTTTTGATAATTGTTGGGGTTTTTTTCCAGTTCAATAACATGTTGCTGTACTGTGTACCAAAATTCAGCTTAGTGGGATGTAAGTTTACAGTCCGGACAAGAGTTGGCATTGATGGTATGAAGATTGTAGAAACCCACAATGAAGAATACCCACACACTTTTCAAGTGTCTGGGAAAGAACGAACTTTAGAGTTGCAGGCCAGGTAAGAAGTGAATTTAAGACTTGCTTGAAGCGTAGTCACACTAAAGTAAAAGTTTATAGATTCCTGGAACAGAGATATTGAAAACCGGCGTATATCTGATTTGCATTTGGAAAGCACTGGTTCTTTTCATTCTTCTTAGTGAAATTCAAAATTCTTGAATGAAGGACATGATGGTTTTTAAGCCATCGTTTTCAAACTTGGCAATTAAAAAATGTGGACTTCGACTCCCAGAATTCCTCAGCTAGCATGCTGGTAGCATTTCCCAGCTGCCTTTTGTTGATGTTTGACCTTTCCCCTAATTTCGTCAGCTCATAGTTAGATACAGTTAGCTCTCAACTTAAAACCATGGTTTAATTGTTTAATGACCATTCGAAGTTACAACAGCACTGAAGAAAATGACTAATGACTGTTTTTCACTCTTACAACTGTTGCAGCGTCCCCATGGTCACATGATCAAAATTCGGGCACCTGGGATCATATGATCACCATTTGTAACCTTCCCATTCAAGCAAAGTCAAAAGGGAAGCTAAATTTGCTTAATGGCTGTGTAATTCACTTAATAACTACAGGCATTCACTTAAAATGGTTGTAAAATGGGATCAAAACTCATTTAACAACTGCCTTGCTTAACAACAGAAATTTTGGGCTCAATTGCGGTCATAAGTTGAGACATTCCTGTACGGTTAAATGAACGTCCCATTCAATGGAAATGTTGAACAGAAGTGATCAAGTTTCTTGCTTGAGAATATAGAGATCCCTGAATAACCTGTATTAAAATTAGAAAAATGACTTGGAACATTCCACTATTGATACCAAATAAGTCCTTCTGGTAGATTGAAGAAATATACTAGATGTAGTTAATGCTATTAATTGAATTCTGTTTGTATTAAATACCATGGAATAATAGTTAATAGTCACATTTGTTTATTTATAATTAGTAGATTGCAGGATGCTTGTCTCAGTGATGTGAAGAGTTTCTTTAGGGTCCTTCCCATAGTACATAATCTTTTCTGCTTTTTAATGAGCACAAATAAAAATGCTAGGTAAATGTTTGTAACACCAGCCACATCTTCCTTCTTATACTATTGAGTACACACCTTATACTGATAAACAGTAATCTTCTTCATCCCCATAAAAATTGCATTAGTTTGCCCTAAGGATTTTCTTTACCAGAAGAACTTGTCTTTGTTTGATTCCACGAGAGTGGAAATTGATGCTTGTGGTTATAAGGTGCATTTTGTTAGAGAGATGATTGCTTCCTGGTGAACTCATAAAGCCATTACTGCAACCCTGTGAGAAGCAGAGCTTAATGTTTGATTAGATCAATTTATACAGTCTCTGTCTGTACTTCTGAGTCTTAAATTGCCCAGGGTATAACTTTACTAAACCTCCCATGTTTTAGCAGTTGACACAGATGGATAAGATTTATTTTTATCATGCAAGTTACACAGTCTGGAATCATGGAACGGACCCATTGGTCTGCTTAGTAGTTACTCTGATTCCGCGAGCAATGAACGCAAAGGCAAGTCACAGCCTTATGGTTTCCTTATTTGATATTCTTAAGGTAAATATGACATCCTGTAGGCATTCCTATAAACATAGGTATCCTTTTGATTATATGAATATTTGATGGCAAAACCATTATTTGGAAATAGCAGGGCGCAATCAGGATGCAACTCTATAAAGCAGCTACTATGTGCAACGATCGGATCCTTGCATATTCCAAACATCTTTTTGCTTTCAAATCTGCACAGCCCTAGTAAAATAAATCCTTCCATTCTGCAAACTGAAAGCATTAGAGCACTAATTTCCAGGCAGTGCTATATTATATTAAGATCGCCTGCAGTGGAACTGTTAATGTTTCGCTACAGAAGACTTAATATGGAAGCAATCGCTTGAGCCCAAACTTGCATACAACTTAGAGAGGGGACAGGAATGGAGAAGAAACTGCTAAGTGGCTTTTACGTAAATGACCTACTGGCCACAACTATGGGACTTCTTTTCCAGATCTGCTTTTAGAAACAATTTGAACAATGCACTCTTAGGCAGTGTACAAGTTCATGAGATTAGGTTTAGCTGCGGAGTTCAATTTGGCAGGAAAATGTTATATATGTAGTGACAAAGTTTACTTCTCAGTACAATTCAGATCCAGTAGCTACAGCCTTAAATGACTTTATTTCTGAAGGGTTTAAGGGAAGCTCAGAGAGGAGAGAAATCCAGCCCTGAATTGAGCAGAACAATTTGTGAATTTTTAATGGAATTTGCATTCACACATGCAGAGGGCATTAGAGACATTATTCTGGTATAGAAACATGTGAAATGTCATTCTGACCCCATTTCAAATGTCATATTTGAACAAAGGTTTAATCATGCACCAGCTTGAAAGGCATCAGCTTTTGAATCCAGAATCCCAATTATTTTTTCTTCTTCTTGCAATGAGACATTTTTAATGTTTTCAGTACTGTACCTTTTTATATGCTTCGGCATTTGTATGTCTTGCCATGTAAAATGGCGTTATAGCTTATTAATAGTTTCTGAACATGCTTTTAACCATTATCTCCAACTGTGTTCTTTAGCTCTGAACAAGACAAAGAAGAATGGATAAAGGTAAATAAACCTGACTTTTTATATCCAAATATGCAATAAATGTGCTAAGATTGATGCTTTATATGCAACTAGGCAACATGGCTATTCCACTGCTGCTGTTGTCACGATTCTTTTGAAATCAAACTTCCAGCGTTTGTTGATTTTAAAAGTTAGTTACTGGAATCAAGCATGCATCTATCTCTAGTGTTCATTTTGTTCTGACATTCAATCATTTACTCTTCCGTTATGTTAAACTCGGTCTTCTTTCTCCATTTCATTGATTCCAGGCTCTTCAGAGCACTATAGATGCTTTTCAGCAAAGAAATGAAACATTCAGAAATGCAATTGCAAAAGAATACGATGACATGCCTATTGAGGTTTCTGTAAGTTGAGTGTAACTTTTGGGTTGTGTATACTCCTGTCTGTTCAGATTAATTCAAAAACCCATATCAGAAACATCCTGAAAATAAGTCATGAAACATATTAGTTTGCCATTAGAATGGCTTTTCAGTCATGTAAACGCTCATATGGGCTTATTTTTATTCACTGTAATGTACCAGTATGGATGGACCTGTTCAGTGATGTCTATCCAGGAGATGGACTGATTTGCCAAAAGAAACAGAAGAAGGGGGTGGATGGAAGCAGGCATAATAGGAGAGAGAGAAGAGATAGTAGTGTGAAATTTAGCAGGGCAAAATGTTATCTGTCATCTACATGGCAAAGGTATTTATTTATATATCATTTCAATTAATGAGGCTGCCCCAACTTCAGACTAACTTGAAGATTTATTACAGGGGTGTCAAACTCAAGCCCCGGGGGCTGGATCTGGCCCACGGGGTGATTAGATCTGGCCCACAGGGCCGCCCTAGAAACAGCTAAGGATTGGCCTGCAGTACCTTTGCCAGCGAAAACAGAACTCGGGAGGGCTGTGTGCGGCCCTCCCGAGCTCTGTTTTCACTGGCAGAGGGTTGTAGGAGTACGTCGCAGCCAAAAACAGAGCTTGGGAGCCCATTTTCACTGGAAGAGCCATCACAGGCGCCCCCGACACAAGTGACATCGAGCTGGCCACACCCACCCTGGCCAGAGCCTTCCAAGATCAAACACAACCCTGATGCATCCCTCAATGAAATTGAGTTTGACACTTTTGATTTATTACATCTACCAAATTATTACTTCTAACAAAAAAACAATATTTTATAGGGATGCTATTATGTATGATCAAATGATTGGATTTTGTTATCCAGGGCTTTACCAACTCACTTTCTTTCTTCTTGAGCTGTCTATTCTTTGGTTGAGTCTATGAACCAGTTTGCTCTGAAGTAGATTTCTCTAAAATTATTTCTTTGATGCTCATATTTGCATGAATTCATATTACAAAGTCATTGTCTTGAATTGTATTTATTTTTCCCCTGCCTAGTATTGACGGTACAGAATTATCCCCCAACTTAATTAAAATAGTTATTTTGAGCAAAGAACACTTCTTTTGCTCAAAGCGGGAGAGTTATTTAAAGAAAGACCAATTAAAGACACCAAGTAGAAAAAAAGTATGATATAATCTTTGAAATGCCTCCGAACATAAATGGATGGTGGAGGGAATGGCTGCTACAGGGATTTTTAAATCGTGGCTATGATCAGAAGCAGTTCAAAATGATCATTCACACAATTTCTCAATTTGTACATGATTTTATTATATTGAGGTAAAAGTCAAGACTGTGAGATCAGACGAGCATATATTGTGTGACAGTCTATTGTTAACAGGCAGAAATAAGTTATAAATCTTTCGTTCCAATTACTGTTTAGTCATGATAAGAATTACAAGAGTTTTATTTTGTCTTTTAAAAACACTGTGACTTCCTGCTCAACATTTCTCACTCCTTTTTCTATTGTAATTATTTAAAAATAAATAAATCAAAGGATAGTTAATATTTGGAAAAGAAGCATTTCTTTAGGAAAAATGGAAATAATTCCAGAGGGAGACATAAAGAAATGCCAGAGAGATATATACTATAATTAAAAGTCTCTTCATTATTCAGTCAACAAACAAAACATAAAAAGCATTTAAATTTAGACTTCATTTCTAATTATCATACAACATAGCTGTCTTTTTGGTTAATCTGTTTGTTCTGATCTTTGCAGAAATTCTCTTCATCCCCTTCTTGCACACATAAAGAGGCCTATGCTCATTTGAATATCTTTCCCTGGTTTAAAGTCTACTGTAGTTATGAGATTGAAGCCCAGCTGCCATGAAAGTTAGGGTCCAAATATCTATTTCTCTTTTCTTTTCCTGCAATTGCTAGCAGAATTTATTTGTGTATAGCTATTTTAATCTTTGGCATTCCCTGCCTTTTCCTACATCACTGGATTTGGTTATTGCTAGCAAGGGAAAATGCAAAGCATCAAACTAATCTTGAATGTCTTTCAATCCTAAATATGCAGCTGTTGTTTATGGTAGCATCCACACCTGTTATTTAGTTTTAAAATTATCCTGCCATTCCACTGGCTTTTCAGAAAGAGAGAGTTAATTACCTTTTCCTCTAATAATGTTCCACAATTTATTTATTTTTCTTCCCCGGAGACTGCTGAGCTCGGGAAGAGAGCCCCAAGATGGATCCGAGACAATGAAGTGACTATGTGTATGAAATGCAAAGAGCCATTTAATGCACTAACAAGGAGGAGACATCATTGCCGAGCTTGTGGGCATGTAAGCACAAAGCCACATCTGCTGGTTAACAGTTGCTGAAGCTGCCAAAAACTTGTTCAGAAACTCCATCTGGTGATTGCTTTTAAATGCTGTTTTGTTTCAGCTGACACTTGCCATGGCAGAAACTCAGAATTTGTGAACCAAATCTGTGCCCCCTTATGGCCAATGCAGGAAACATTTCTGTAAATGGTTCCTTTTAACAACTGGAATGTTAAATTCATTTTACATTTCATTTTATTGCGTTTCTGGTGTCCTTTATCAGATCTCTATTCTGAGCTGCCATAGGCTATTTGATCCTCTATTGCAGGGCTGTCAAACTTGCAGCCCATGGGCCAGATTCATCACGTGCTGGCCACGCCCATGCCCACGCCCGGTTTAGCAAAGCGGAAAAAAGTCATGTGATGCTGCTATGATGATGTGAGTTTGATACCTCTGCTCTATTGGAATCTCTAATTATTATCCTTTAATAACAGTCTGCAATCATTCAGCTGGTTTTAGGTTATCTTTGGAAATATTTTTCAGGGTACCAATTTTAATCTCTAGTTGAAAGAGTTTTATTTCAGATATGTTTAATTGTGTAATTCATAATGTTAAGTTACATATTCATATTATTTGTGCACAGCACTTTTAGTATACAGTGTACAGGTGAAACTTGAAAAATTAGAATATTGTGCAAAAGTTCATTTATTTCAGTAATGCAACTTAAAAGGTGAAACTAATAAATGAGATAGACTCATTACAAGCAAAGCAAGATAGTTCAAGCCGTGATGTGTCATAATTGAGATGATTATGGCTTACAGCTCATGAAAACCCCAAATCCACAATCTCAAAAAATTAGAATAGTATGAAAAGGTTCAATATTCTAGGCTCAAAGTGGCCCACTCTAATCAGCTAATTAAGCCATAACACCTGAAAAGGGTTCCCGACCCTTTAAATGGTCTCTCAGTCAGGTTCAGTAGGAAGCACAATCATGGGAAAGACTGCTGACCTGACAGTTGTGCAGAAAACAATCATTGACACCCTCCACAAGGAGGGAAAGCCTCAAAAGGTAATTGCAAAAGAAGTTGGATGTTCCCAAAGTGCTGTATCAAAGCACATTAATAGAGAGTTGTGTGGAAGGGAAAAGTGTGGAAGAAAAAGGTGCACAAGCAGCAGGGATGATCGCAGCCTTGAGAGAATTGTCAGGAAAAGGCCATTCAAAAGTGTTGGGGACTTTCACAAGGAGTGGACTGAGGCTGGAGTCAGTGCATCAAGAGCCACCACACACAGACGGATCCTGGACATGGGCTTCAAATGTCGTATTCCTCTTGTCAAGCCGTTCCTGAACAACAAACAATGTCAGAAGCGTCTTACCTGGGCTAAAAAACAACAACTGGTCTGTTGCTCAGTGGTCCAAAGTCCTCTTTTCTGATGAGAGCAACTTTTGCATCTCATTTGGACACCAAGGACCCAGAGTCTGGAGGAAGAATGGAGAAGCACACACTGCAAGATGCTTGAAGTCCAGTGTGAAGTTTCCACAGTCTGTGTTGATTTGGGGAGTCATGTCATCTGCTGGTGTTGGTCCACTGTGCTTCATTAAGTCCAGGATCAATGCAGCCGTCTGCCAGGAGATTTTGGAGCACTTCGTGCTTCCTTCCGCAGACGAGCTTTATGGGGATGCTGGCTTCATTTTCCAGCAGGACTTGGCACCTGCCCACACTGCCAAAACCACCAAAACCTGGTTCAATGACCGTGGGATTACTGTGCTTGATTGGCCAGCAAACTCTCCTGACCTGAACCCCATAGAGAATCTATGGGGCATTGGCAAGAGAAAGATGAGAGACATAAGACCGAACAATGCAGAAGAGCTGAAGGCCACTGTTGAAGCATCCTGGTCTTCCATAACACCTCAGCAGTGCCACAAGCTGATAGCTTCCATGCCACACCGCATTGAGGCAGTAATTGCTGCAAAAGGGGCCCAAACCAAGTACTAAGTACATATGCATGCTTATACTTTTCAGAGGTCTGATATTGTTTTATGTACAATCCTTGTTTTATTGATTGCATGTAATATTGTGGATTTGGGGTTTTCATGAGCTGTAAGCCATCATCATCACAATTATGACAAATCACGGCTTGAACTGTCTTGCCTTGCATGTAATGAGTCTATCTCATATATTAGTTTCACCTTTTAAGTTGCATTACTGAAATAAATGAACTTTTGCACGATATTCTAATTTTTTGAGTTTCACCTGTATGTATTGACTGCCCAAGTCTAATGACACTTTGGTGAACATGTTCGTATACTCAGAAACAAACTTTGGGATTCCTGAATTAACCACAGTATCAATGTTCATGATATAGCTATCATGAACTTTGGTATTGTGGTTAATTCAGGAATCCATGAAATTCAATGATGGAAGAAGTAAGGTTCTAGATTTAGGCAAGAAAGACAGAATACAGTATATGTGGTACCTTGCTCAATAGTACTAAGAGGGATCTTGGAGTCCTAGTGGACAATCATTTAAATATGAGCCAACAGTGTGCTGCAGCTGCCAAAAAAGCCAACACAGTTCTAGGTTTCATTAACAGAAGGATAGAATCAAGATCACATGAAATGTTAATACCACTTTATAATGCCTTGGTCAGGCCATACTTGGAATACTGCATCCAGTTTTGGTCACCACAATTTAAAACAGATGTTGAGGCTCTAGAAAGAGTGCCGAGAAGAGCAACAAAGAAGATTAGGGGACTGGAGGCTAAAATACTGTATATAAAGAATGGTTGCTGGAATTGGGCATGTCTAGATTAATGAAAAGAAAGACTAGGGGAGACATGATAGCAGTGTTCCAATATCTCAGGGTCTGCCACAAAGAAGAGGGAGTCAAGCTATTCTCCAAAGCATCTGAGGGCAGGACAAGAAGCAACGGATGGAAACTAATCAAGGAGAGAAGCAACCTAGAATTAAGAAGAAATTTCCTGATAGTTAAAACAATTAATCAATGGAATAACTTGCTTCCAGAAGTTGTAGGGGCTCCAACACTGAAAATTTTTAAGAAGAGATTGTACAACCATTTGTCTGAAATGATATAGGGTTTCCTGCCTGAGCAAGATATTGGATTAGAAGACCTCCAAGGTTCCTTCCAACTCTGTTATTTTGTTATTCTTTGAGTGATGGCACTAAATACCTGAAGAGTCCTGTTTTAGAATATTGGATGGATTTCATGTTTGGTTACGATCATTGTAGAATAAATTAACCGTTTATTAAAAATCTCACCATGGCAAATGGTGTTTGGAAATGATGTTTGGAAGCAAACTGATGTTCCAAAGTAACTCAGTTTTTCCTTATTTTTCTTAAGGTGGTTTGCTGGAAATGTTCTGATTACAAAGCTCATCTTGAGTATGATGGCAATAAGCTGAACAAAGTCTGTAAAGATTGCTACCATATTATAACAGGGTGCACTGATAGTGAAGAAAAGAAAAAAAGAGGAATCTTGGAGGTATAAAATTTAAAGAATTAAAGTGTGTTGGGTCTTGTTTATTGTTTATTTTACATTGCTTTGTATCTCTTGTTTGTTGTTGCCTGTCCCATTTTATTAACTTAAAATATTTTAATAAAATGGTTTATTAATTTAAAAGTAAGATCACACATATTGTAATACTGCATCCAGTTTTGGTCACCCTATTATAAAATAGAGACTCTGGAAAAAGTGCAGAGAAGACCAACAAAGATGGATAGGGTGCTGGAGGCCAAAACATACAAAGAACTGGGAACATAGCTGGGTATGTCTAGTCTAGTGAAAAGAAAGACTAGTGGTGACATGATAGCAGTGCTCCAATATTTGAGAAGCTACCACAAAGAAGAGGGAATCAACCTGAGGGCACTAGAAAGCAAGACAAGAAGCAGTGGATAGAAATTAATCAAGCAAACGACCTAGAACTAAGGAGAAATTGTCTAACACTGAGAATAATTGACCAGCTTGCCTTCAAAAATTTTGGGTGCTATACCAGTGAAAGCTTTTAAGAAGAGCCTGGACATCTACTTGTCTGGAATGGTATAGGGCTGTGATGGCGAACTTATGGCACGTGTGCCACAGGTGGCACGCAGAGCCCTCTCTGCAGGTACGCAAGCCATCACCCCAGCTCAGCTCTACTGCGCCTGTGCACGCGCCTCCCACCAGCCAGCTGGTTTTTGGATCTCTGCCACGCATGTGCGGGGGGGCACATGTATGGGGGTGTGAGGAGCGTGGGGTGGTCGCGTGAGCATGCAGGGGGTGGGTGGGGGGAGTACTGGGAGGCACCCCCTGCACTCCCTGTTTTGGGCCTAGTAGGCCTCCCTCAGCCTCCTGGGAGCAAAAATGGGCTGCGGAGGGACTTTTAAAAATTGCATGCAATAAGGAAGGCACTGATGAGAACTAACTAGCCAAAGGCTAAATGTTTGTTTGCATGCAGAAAACCGTACATGGCTCATTTATTGTGTGCCGAGAAACCATTTTACAATACGCTGCCTCTGACGGCATCCATGGAATTGACCTAGCTAATTTGTACTAGCTAAATCCCAGCATTTTTGTTGGTCATAATAGCTGTGCACAGTGTGAATTGTAATTTAGCACTGTATGCAGAAATGCAAAGTCTCCACCTTCTTGCTAATTTTGGTTCCTCAATCATGATTCTTCATGTATTGAAAATGACAGTATTTCTTGGATTTTCAGTGGACATAGTTTTGACTGCTAAAGGTAGAGAATAGAAAGGAGAGAAAGAAAAGTGACAAAATTTAGGAGAAATGGGCAGATTTTACTAAAACAATTCCATCCAGCAAATAAGCTTTTAAGTTTAAGTTTTAACAATTCAGTTGAAGTTTCCAATGCTGCTTGTTCTATCAGCTATTTTTAAAAGCCCATTATAGTGTCTTTATTACATCCAGTGATTGTTTTGGTGCAGTAAACCCAAACCAACTGCTGTTTAGAGGCAAACTTACTCATAGTAGTTTGTTTACTTTGTGGAAATTTGACATAGTTACTTTTAAGAAGCACTTTGGAAGAAGCCAGGGGTGTAGGGGGAAGTGTAGTGTTGGGGGGAAGCCTTTCGTTATGAGCTACTTTATGAAAGTTCCCTTTTTGACTTCTAAATGGCACTTTGAGTTAAAATGAAGAAAATGTACCCTGGAACTGATTGATTATTAAATGTTTTGTAAAAGGTCAGCAATTCTTCCATTTCGTTCTATTTCTGCAAGATTACATTGCTTCCATGTCATGCTTCTTTCATGAATAGTAAAATACCAAGCCGGCAGTTGGGTGTAAGATTGTTCTCTTTCATTTTTGTTACTTAATTTGCTATGATTTTATTCCTTACCAATTATGATGTGAGAATTTATGAACAATTAGAATGATCTTTTCGAATTCTTCAACCACCTTCCTTTTATCTCTACAGATTGAATCAGCAGAAGTGTCGGGAAATAGTGTGATATGTAGTTTTCTACAGTATTTGGAAAAATCTAAAACATGGCAAAAGGCTTGGTGTGTGATACCTAAACATGAAGCCCTTGTTTTATATATGTATGGCGCTCCACAGGTATGTAAAAACAAATGGAAGCCAGATCATAGTGAAATTCTTTTCTCTCCTTAGGGCAGGAGTGTCAAACTCAAGACCCCTGGGCTGGATCCAGCCTTAGATTTGGCCTGTGGGACTGCTCTGGAAACAACGAAGGACCAGCCCGCAGGGCCACTGCCAGCAAAAACAGAGCTTGGGAGGGCTGCATGCGGCCCTCCCAAGCTTCGTTGTTGCTGGCAGAGGGTTGCAGGGGGCTATTGCAACTAAAAACTGAGCTTGCAAGGGTCATGGACAGCACTCCCAAGCTGTGTTTTCACTGGCAGAGGATTGCAGGAGGCCATCGTAGCCATAAACAGAGCTCGGGAGCCTGTTGTCACTGGCAGAGCATTTGAGCCACCACAGGCATCCCTGATCTGAGCGATGTCAAGCTGATCATGTCCACCCTGGCCATGCCCATTCCGTCCCCCTGAGGTAAAATACAACTCTAATGTGGC
This sequence comes from Notechis scutatus, assembly GCF_049901735.1. Lineage (NCBI taxonomy): Eukaryota > Metazoa > Chordata > Lepidosauria > Squamata > Elapidae > Notechis > Notechis scutatus. The sequence continues at coordinate 64,232,377 of NC_142014.1, read as the reverse complement.
CCTCAATGAAATCGAGTTTGACACCCATGGCTTAGGGCAGTAGTGCTAACCTTTTTGGGCTCCTGTGCCAAAAATTGTGTGTGCTTGTGCGCACAATCCCCCCACCCCTCCTTAACTGCACTGCACCTCCCAGCTGATTTTCAGCATGTTTGAGGCCTTTTTCAGCCTCCCAGAGCCTTTGCAGGCTGAAAAATGGGCCTGTTTCGTCACTTCTGGTATTTTCGGAAATATAGGAAGTGATGAAGGGCCTATTTTTTGCCCTGCAAAGGCTCTGGGAGGCTGAAAAAGGCCTCAAACAGGCTGAAAATCAGCTGTGAGGCGCTCACATGCGCATTGAGGTAAGTTTGCTTGCGGTTCGCGTGCTGGCACAAATGGCTCTGCGTGCCACCTGTGGCACGCATGCCATAGGTTCGCCATCGTAGCCTTAGGGTTACATGATATCCTGCTTACCTTTCATTTACGATTTTGCAACTGTCATTCCTATTCTTTCTGAATTGTATTCTTCCCCCACTGTATGTAAAAGAAGAGCTTACACAATAACAATCAGAACTGGCTATGACTATTGTGTATCTCTCCTCACCTTCTGTTTATAGAGGGTGATATATGATACAAGTAATCCTTGACTTACAACCATTCATTTAGTAACCGTTCAAAGTTACAACGTGCTGAAAAAAAGTGACTTATCACCATTTTCCACACTTTATAACCATTGCAGTATTCCCATGGTCACGTGATCAAAATCCAGACACTTGGGAATTGGTTCACATTTATGATAGTTGTAGTGTCCTGGAATTATGTGATCCCCTTTTGCGACCTTCTGATAAGGAAATCATCAATTGGGAAGCCAAATTCACTTAACCATATTACTAACTTAATGATCGAGTTGATTCACTTAACAACTGTGGCAAGAAAGGTAGTGAAATGGGGCAAAACTCACTGAACAACTGTCTCACTTAGCAGCCAGATCAGATGAGGAGGAGGCATGGGAGTCAGGGTCACCATCAAGGCAACCTGACTGCTCCAAGGGTGAAGAGGAAATGGAGCTGTCAGAGAGAGAGAGGGAGGGAGGGAGGGAGGGAGAGAGAGAGAGAGAGAGAGAGAGAGAGAGAGAGAGAGAGAGAGAGAGAGAGAGAGAGGAGTCTGGGCCATCCATCAGCCCTCAGGTGGAGATTCAACAGCCCCCAGGGCTGGAGGCGGCTGATGAGGAAGAGGAAAAGCTGAGTCCAGTGCCTGACAGATGCGCAGGAGGCAGAGGAGAGGAGAGCAATGGAAATCTATGGGCCGATCCTTGGGATGGAAGAGCCACCACTGCTGGTGAAGCTCCACCCTAGTTATGGGGATAAAAGGCAGGGGATGGAGATGAATAGGTGTGTGGCAGACAACTATTATTCTCCCTGCTGGACAAACTTCTTAGCCTGCTGTGTGTGTGTGAGAGAGAGAGAGAGACACTTTTTGCTGGGGCTGCTGGGGCTCCTAATAGCCATTGATTTAACTACAGAGGGTTTGTCATGTTGGAGAGCTGGGTCAGAACAGATCTGTAAATTTTAATCTTGATAGAAATGAGAGCTTTTCCTTCCTCTGTCACTGGTTTTCTCTTGTTGGAAATCAATTACAATTGCTTCTTTTTGGGGACTCCTCTCAAATGTTGCCTTTTTAAAGTGACCATTTCTGTTTCCACAGGATGTCAAAGCCTTGGCTACTATTCCACTTTTGGGCTATGCTGTAGATGACACCCCAAGAAGTGCTGACCTCCCGCATAGTTTCAAATTGACTCAGTCTAAATCTGTGCACAGTTTTGCAGCAGATAACGAAGAGCTGAAACAGAAGTGGTTGAAAATCATCTATTTAGCTGTTAAAGGTGAAACACCAGATTGCTGCAATGATTCACATTTCAGTTTGGAGGATCAGCAGGAAAGCACTGCCAAACTGGAATCCACCAATGGTCTGTAAAGCTGTATTTGTCCCATTCCTATTGGGGTTGACACTACGTTCTAAAACAAGTTTGAAAAGACGCCAGCCTTTCTGCCATGTTTCTTAGCACTTTATGTTGGAAAAGAACAAAAGAGTCCATATTGTTTTAGAGAAATTGTCTTTAACATTTATGTTATGTCAATAAAATCAATGTACAGAAGCATTCCATATTTTCTTTTGATTCAATTAATGTGTTAGCCAAAAAGTCATCAATATTAATCTAATGCTGTTATTTCCAAGATTGTTATCGTACAACATAATACTATTACGGATGGTACAGCTTTTTTCATAATGAAGTTGATCTCTTGGTAATTTTCTATGAATCATACATGTGTGTTTTTAGATATACCTCCACATTGCCAAATAGATGTGTCGTGAAATTTAAAGTTAGAGTAGCTTACTGCATCTAAATTCTCGCACTATTACATTGATGTGTTTATAAAAACTATAAATTTTTGTTTGTGAACCAAACAATATCCAGAGTATCTAAACATTTTAAATGATCTATTTAAAAAGCTAAATCTTTCCTGATAATTTTTTTTAATTGAACAATAAGAACATTATATACTGTTTGCAGGGTATGTTTTTACAGGAAAATGTACTATACTCGATTTTGATTTATCTTCATGATACTAAATCAATGCTTGTCTATGGTTTTTAAAAATGAAGCATGCATCCTGTAGAATTTAAGCAGAGGATACTGAATTTAAGAGCTAATTGGTGGCTTGTTTATATAGAATAATATTGGTATTTTTATACATTAATACAGAACTGGAAAGAGTAGTAAAGGCATGTATTGGATGTATAGAGTCTAGCTGTGGTTTGAAAAGCATAACTTCCCAATTCTGTTACCTTTGGAGAGTGGTGCTACATTTCTACAATTATAACTGCTTTAGTAATTATCAGCTTAATCTTAAACAATGTCTTGTGATATCTCTTTTCCCTTTATATTAGCATTTAATTTAATACAGAGATTTGAATATAATGAATCAGTTCAGACTTTGCATCAAATCATGATTAAATAAAATTAAATACATGTTGAGTTCATACATTACACTAAGCCATAAAGTAGTTTGTCTTATGTGATATGTAAAGCCAACTGTAAACCATGATTTATGGCTTAAGATGATGTGGGAACAAGGTGTACTCAATAAAGTATGGTTAAAACTAACCATATCGTAAGAGTTACAGTCAAATCATGCTTTATGCAAAGAAGAGTCTGACTTGACATTTTAAATTAACAAATCATAATTAAAACATTAATCTTCATTGAAAGACTAGTGCACTGAAGAAATGCTGAATAGACTGACTACGTCTTGTATTTTGAGGTTACATCAGTGGCATGGGTTCTAGCATAATTACCACAGATTATGTGATGATAAGATACTTGAACTGACCACTTACAATTCCTCATCAAGCCATACATATCTTGCTGCAGTTAATGTACTGCAATACGTATTCCAAAATCATAAAAATGGGAAGCAGATTGATTAATATGCACCACATTTACAATGCATTTTATAGAATAACAGAACGTGATTTTAAAGTTGTGTGAAGAGTAATGTTTCTGCAAAGCTGGGAAATATGTGTTTATACCTTACTTTAAAAACTTTCTTGAAGAAGTACTATCTTTATGCTGGAATTTCCCATTTCTTCTTGGCACTTTCCTGCAAGTGTGCTTTTTTCAGATCAGTTGAATGTCCATCCACTGGTTGCGACAAGAATTGACTGACCAGTTTGTCACCAGAGCCTGACAGTTTGGGCTGAAAGAGAGTGACTGGCCCAAAGTCACCCAGCCAGCTTTCATGGCTAAGGCGGGACTGGAACTCACAGTTCTCTGGTTTCTAGCCTTAACCAGTAGACCAAACTGGCTTTCACAGCTTATGCTGTATCTTGTACTTTTTGTTTGGGAGTTAGCTTTATTTAATTCAGTTGGAATTACTTTCTAAGTAAAGATGCATAGAATTGTACTGCTGATTAAGCTTTGCAATATTGAACTAATAATTAAGCTAATATATAATAATGGTATTATTTTATGTTACTAGTTATTCCAAACATTTTATCTTTCATTGCTAGAATGATATGCATGCAACAATCATAAGCCAGTACTGTGGGCAGTTAAAACTACAGGTCAAACAGCCACTTTCTAACTGGAAAAAGACATAATTTGTTGAAATTTTCTACATTTTTAAATACTCAGTAATATTAGATGGGAAAATTATGATCAAAAGTTTTAATTGAAGATGTGTTCAGGATTTCTACATTTTATTTAATTGTACAATCCCTTTTGCTAAGCATTGAGTGTGTAAAACGTCATAACAGATGTAACATAAGCATGGATAGCCATTCAGCATCTCTCTGGCATTTTCTCCAGATAACCAGTCAAATTTTGAAATCTGGTGGCCCAGATGCGGATTGATAACAATGCTCTTCCTTTCTCCAACATACTTTTTTTTGGCGGGTGGGGGTGGGGAGTGAATACAAACTTTAAACTATCCTTTTTATTTTTAACTAAAGCAGGGGTGTCCAACCTTGGCAACTTTAAGACTTGTGGACTTCAACTCCCAGAATTCCTCAGCCAGCAAAGCTGGCTGAGGAATTCTGGGAGTTGAAGTCCACAAGTCTTGAAGTTGCCACGGTTGGACACCCCTGAACTAAAGTCTACTTTGTGTCAAACATGATTTCTGTTGTCAAGAAACTTTTAGAAGATCATGTCATAAATTGCCATTTCTCAATTTTCTTGAGGCTAATTTATAGCTTTTATTTATTCCTTGGGTTTTTTCCCCCATCCAAGTACTCTTAGCTTTGAAAGTCAGACAAGATTGGCCAAATGCTTAATCCCTCTCCCTAAAAGTTGTCCAAAAATTGGCCCTCTCTTTAAGGTCATGTTGTACCCTTGTAGATAGGATTTGCTCTAATAAGACACATGCTTGCTCTAATAAATAAAAACAGGATTTGCTTTAATGTAGATTAAAGGTAGATTTAAATGTAGAATTGAAACACATATCCCCACTGTCAGGGCCCATCTTTCAGAGTTTGGTATGAAATTAACTAATTCACTGTTGTTTTGCTTTTGTAGATGGGAAAGATATAAGCATACAGAAAATCTATCCAGGTTTATACTGTTGTGTAATTTGATGATCTTTGGTTTTACCATATGCCCAACACCAGAGCTGAGAGATTTTGCAGATCTGGGACAATAACATAAAAGTTAGTTTTTAGAGAAGTGAATGGTTTATATTCAGTTTCTTGTGTGCATGGTTTTGAAATGTTATTTGAAAATATAATCAAACTTTAAGCATATGACAGAAAGAAAATTGAGTTTACTTTTCACCTCTTACAACTTTTGAGCCTTTGAGGGCTGTCCAAAGTCTTAAGTTCATGATGACATTCCTGTTGCCTCTGAATGGAATTATCCACCAGTCTTTAATTCAAATGTCCTTTTTTGAAGGACATTCAGAACTTCATGTCTTCTAAAGAATGTTCATCAATCTTTTATTGCTTATGAAGGTGTAAATTTTGTTTCCCAACAAATAATATATTGACCCAATGTCTATGGAGATTCTCAATCATCCAGGTTATGGTTACCCCAAAAGTGTTTTTCCAAAGGCAACTGGATTTTCTTGGATTTTCTTTGAAAATGACTTGCTTCTCATCCAAGAAGCTTCTTCAATTCTGAAGAACGGATGAGAAATGAAACGTTTTTGAAGAAAAATCAAGAAAGTCCAGTTGCCTTTTGCAAAGCAATTTTGGGACATGCTAACCTGATATTCTTTTATTCTACAAAAGAAAGGGGTTTTTTCATGACTTACATATAGTTCTTTGACAATGAGGTTTATAATTAGCAAAATCCTTACACACATATATAAGAATTCTATGTTGTCAAATAAATGATAGGCAACCCTTTGCGACCCAACTATGTATTGCTCCTTCCTTTGAAATATTTTCTTGATAGAAAATGTGCAAAATACAAAGCAATTCTAACATGAGTTAAGTGCAAATGTTAAAAAGCTCTCAATGACAAAGCTAGTGGCTCTCAGCATTTGAACTCAATCTATTATTTGCACGTAGCAACTTCATTGTATATGTACTTGTCTCAGAAAATCAACCTGGAGGGTGAACTTTGGGCTTCTAGTTACCTTTCAGGAAATAGGGTAGCCTATCTTCTGGGAATCATATTTGAAAGCAGGCTTTCTTCTATTAAGATAAACAGAATTCACAGTGATCTCAGTTATGCAGCATACTACCTCATATGGGCTCCATTTGAACCCTTGAGGAGTGGATAAGGGAGAGATTTCCTTTAACCTCTCCCTCGTATATTAATAATAAAAAGCACATGATTAGCACTTAGGAGAGAGTAAAGGCTGTGTAAGCTTCAAAAATGATGTAGAAGAAGTGCTTCAGAACTTGGTGGGACAGTGGTGTGCTACTACTACTAAAAATGCCCCAACTTCTTTCAAGCTTTTCATGAGCTTGAAAAAGATGTTTTGCTCCTTTAAAAGTCTCCTTAGCTTTTACCATGCTGGCTGGGGAGTTCTGGGAGTTGAAGTCCACACATCTTGAAGCATCAAAGGTGGAGAAACATTGCCTTAAGGAGAGGATTCTTTAAAGGAGCAGCACCATTTTTTTTAAAGTTCAGGGTAAAAGCTGTAAAGAGCTAATCAAGAGCTGCAAAATAGTGCATTTCTTCAAAATAATTTTCAAAGTGTGCATAGCCCTAAGAGAGAGCACTTTCAGGATGTTGAGCTTCCTAAGCACACACTCAGAAAAAAAAAGATTGAAATAAATCAATGAGATATATAGTACTTGAACATTATTGCAATCTGATTGAAGTTGTTAGATTCTAAGGTAAAGCACAACTAATAGTGATTTGAAATGAAGAGATGATAAAGCTATAATCTAATTTTTGTAATCTGACTTCAAAATCTTTTAAATTGTGTTTTTTCCACCTGAAGTATTTGGAAAGATGAAGATAGATAATTAATATTGATATTACAAACTAGTTGTATAATTCCTTCCTTTTTCTTACCTGCTGACTTTAATTTCTCTATTTCTATTTCATTCTGCATAATATTGCTTTCCCTGAAAATAATGTACATATGTAAGTAAGCATTTAGAAAACGATGATAATTCTATGCTTTTTTTCTCTTCAACAATCCCACAGGGTAAGAATTACTTTACCCTAAGTAGGTTTAAAGATATTGTATCACTAGGGACAATTGGATGTTGTATTTATTTTTGATGGATGTGTCTTGTTGCTGATTAAGTTGCTATTTCTTCAATTGGAATCTGTGTTCAGTTCCTTCAATAAGTAGTCATCTTGCAGCAGGACTTATGAAAACAGGGGTGGATTTGTGTGTGTATAAGCTAAGGCAGGGATCTCCAAACTTGGCAACATTAAGACTTGTGGAATTCTGGGAGTTGAAGTCCACAAGTCTTAAAGTTTGGAGTCCTCTTGAGCTAAGGGATGTCTTTTTGGAAGCAACTCACCACCCCTTTGTTTTTCCTGGAATGCTTACTGTGTTCTTGGTATAATAGTCAGAATATCCTGTTTTTAAATTAAAGTGTGCACTAATAGAAAAACCAATTTTCTGTAAAATTCAGTAGTTAAACTACCCTAGCTTAAAAGCACACATATAGCTTCCTTCTTTACAGCCGTTTCCAAATTAAAGCTCTCTTTAAGTAGGATGGGAAAACATTTCAGTTTGTATTAATTGCCTGTGAAGTTTTTGTGAGCTTGGTTTGGGTGCTTTTGCAGATTTGAGTTGGTGCTCTTTCTGTGAAATTCCCAAATCTTCTCATTTTTATTTAATGATCTATCATTCTGATATGCCTGGTATTTAAATGAGCAACCTTTATAATTCACTGTGCACCTTGGTCAACAGATGAAAGGGATACTTGTGATGTCCCTTAGCTTTCAATTGTTAAGCATTTAATTCACATGCTGAAAATTGCAATTGAAGATCTAGCAGAAATTCCTCTTAACCCAGGAACTGAAATCTGTCTTAATGGCAGGTGTGGATACTGGAAGAAGAATCACAAATAATTTTAGTTAACGTTAAATTTTTTAACAAGGCTAGTGGAGAAGGGGAGAATGTCTTCCATGGAGTGACATTAATAGCCAAATCTGGCTCCCAGTTTGTTAATTATTTAGCAAGGAAACCTATTTTTGCATAAGCCAATTATAGAATTAGTATAGTAAGTTACCAGAAATTCTGAATATTTCTACTTTCAGTTTTTCCTATTCCCAGCCAATACAGTATAAAGATGGAATATTTCTGGAACATATTAGATTATCACAGCTAATTATAAAAAAAGTTGGGTGTGCATGTGACGTATGATGAAGCATGTTTCTTTAGTGCTTTATTTAAACACTTTGCTCCCTGCATTCATGGAAATGTTTCTACCATATCTGTTTATTATTGCTCAAGTACAAATGAATTGCAAGATGTATTAATTTTCTCATTTCAATAAGTTCAGTGTGAATCTACAGCTGACTGTCAGATTTGATATAATTTAAGATAAAAAACACTGAACATCATCTTGCCAAAGTTAGGTAAATGGCTATCAATGGGAAAGCCACTTAGTCTCACTGAAAAACAACTTATGTGCCACAAAAAATGTTATTTAAGCACAGCAATACCAAATGTGATGATCACTTTTAAAAATAGCACTTCTGTTGTTGATATTCTCCAGTATAAATAAATGAAATGGTCTGTAATGCAATGCTTTTTTTGATAGCTTTAGCACTGTTGACTTATTCTTGCTGATCATTAAACAAAGTTATGATCTTAGAAATTTTCTGTTAGAAATTTTCATGTAGTTTTGATAGGTTTGTAGCACACCACATTGAATGCACAATTCCTTTCCCCTCTCTGGAATAATACCTTTCATGACAAGGCTTGATTTATGCTAATATTAAATAATCAAACTGGAAAGTGAGTAACCAAAGCAAGAAATTGGTTTGCCAGTAGAATGAATAGACCATAGTTACAAGTGTCTCTAAAAAAAGTGCCTAAAAAGGTAGACATGTGAGCCCAATATTCATTAATAATCTTATAGTAAATTTTGGAGCTTCCCATCTTCTGCAATTCCTGACATTCAAGAGAAGTTGGGCAAAAGATCCCTTTTAATCCTGCTAGTCTTTTCTCAAGGAGCAGTCTTCCTCAACGTAGGTGAGTTATCTTATGGCTTCTCCTTATCCAAAAAAGTCTCATTCTTATTGGTGCAAGCATTGTCTTTGCCATTAGACAAAGTCATGTTAGGCTTCCATTGTTCTACCTGTTACCCTAAAGGGATATGAAGAGAGATTGATTCACCGCTTCTCTTTAAGCTGTCTAGGATGGGAATTTAAAACAATTGATCCATTAATTCATTAAATCAAATTATTAGGAGCAGCTAGCTGTAAAAGTTGACTTCCTTCAGTCTCCCTTGCCCCACAAGTGAGTCTTGAATGCCTGCTTCATCTTGAGGAAGTTAAAATGGTCTTTTTCCTCAAGCCTGGCCTTCAGCTTGGCTTCCCAGTTAGCAGCCCCTTTCTGGAAGAGCAGCTTCGTTTTCCATCAAGAAAGGGAACTGTTTCAAGGCTAGCCCACTTTCAAAGGGGGGTATAGAGGGACTGGCAGTTAAAAAAAGGGATTAGCCTAGAAACCCTATGTAGCCAGAAGCAAACTAAGCCCAACCCCCCTTGATTTCCATTGACTCTTATTTAACTCCAAGCAGGTGCTGTTCATTGAGAATATTCCTGTGCGTAGGCGTGAATAGCACCTAACCAGTTTAACTGGATCTTCATGTGTGGACCACCTAATCTTTTGCCCTTGATAGGGGAGGTCTGAATGGAGAAACCCAGAAAGTATCTTCCAACTTTTGCTTGTACCTGTCCTCAACTGTTATACCTAGCATTGAGGTTTATACACACTTGGGCTTTGAGTTGGACTGCAACTGCATTAAATACTAAACAGCTGGATATACTCTTTCTTTCTCCCCTCTCTCCACCCTACCCCACCCCCAACTTAAGCACATAGGAACCAAATGTGAAAATACTCTCTGATTATGAGCTTTACATCCAAGGACTGTGGTTTCCCTTCACACCTTCCCCAGGTAGATTCTTGTCTGAGGAATTCATGCATTGGAATTCCCTCTGACGTGATGGAGCTCCAGTGCTAGGTTAAGCCTTCTGTGTGTAAGAAAGAATTATTGTCACTGGCAAAGAAAGGATCTTAGTTGCCAGGCTTTACAAAAGAGACACCAGAAAAAAATATTTGATTCTAGGACAGGGGTCTCCAACCTTGGCCACTTTTAAGACTAGTGGACCACAAGTCTTAAAGTGGCCAAGGTTGGAGACCCCTGTTCTAGGACATGCCATTCTTGCACATTATGGTAAATGCACCCATCTATTTAATAACTAAACAACACTTCCTCCTGGCCCATACATGCATTGTTAAAATCCTTAATTTGTCATGACACTATGATTTATATACAGTATATTGATATTGTAGAAATGAATACAAAATTTTTATATGTTTGTTATGGCTAACATTGAGATTCATTCATACTTGAGCTTTAAATTGGGTGGCAATTGTATTAAATAGTAAATAACTGGATATAGAAGGCTGGAAAACAATCACTGCCTCTGAAATCATCTACTCAAATAATTGCTTCAAATTGATTTATAAGAGACATTCTGGTATGTACTATTTTTGCCATCATTTTTGCCATCTGCCCTCAGTTAGCTTCCAGTGATACAGTAGATGGGATACAGTCTGATGGGATATTTTGATTAAATATTGCTTCGATCTAGAGTCTCACACATCATTAAGCCACTGCTTGGTTAAATATGGTTTACTGAATAAACTATAGTAGTTGGTTGCACAAACCCAACTGTGAATCTGATAAACCAGAGCAGCCAGTTTTATTCAACATGCTAAGCTGAAACTAAGTACTATCTGGCAATGTAATGTAAATATCCAATGACTTGAAATCAGTGGTTTCAGGTTAGAGCCAACATGTGTTAAGTAAAGGGGCCCATTGGCTCAGCAGTTAAAAGACCCTGAGCTTTTCAGCTGGAAGTCTTGAGTTTGAAACCAGAGCACCATGCAATGGGGTGAGCTCCTTTTACCTGCCTCAGCTCCTGCCCAATTAGCAGTTTGGAAGCATGCAAATGTGAGTAGATTAATAAGTACCACTTTGGTGGGAAAGTAATAGTGTTCCATGTGCCTCAGTGTATAGTCATGCTGACCACATGAGCATGGAAAGAATCTCCGCACAACATTGGGTTCCTCTGCTAAGAAATGGAGATGAGCACTACCCTCCAGAGTCAGAAATGACTGGACAAGGGAAATCTTTACCTATGTTAACTAACCAGGTTTAATGTTGAGATGATGGAATTGAGGACTTAGATTGTGTGTACTGTTTCCCTAGAGAAAGAAGTACAACAATAGAAATAATCAATTGTTTCAGCAGACATCATACTGGGGCATTTTTCCTGTCTTTGTATCTAAGGATCAGTATTTCTAAATCTCAGTCACTTTAAGATGTGTGGACATCAACTCCCAAAATTCCCTCAGCCAGCATTGCTGAATTCTGGAAATTGAAGTCCACGCATCTTTAGGTGACTTAGGTTGAGAAGCACTTAGATTGTTAATGTGAATGAAGAGCCACCACTTGATAATCAGAGAAGAATCGTTAAGATTTCAACTCTTTCATTTCATTCTTATTTCTTGGTAATTTGATAAACTGAAACATGCATAAGCACATACACCAGCAGTAGTAGTTTATATATATATATATATATATATATATATATATATATATATATATATATATATATATATATATATATATATAAACAAACAAACAACTGAGGAATCAAAGTCCTTTTCTCCTTCTAGGTTGTATTATATGAACAGATGTTAACAGTATTATAATTTTATAATTATTTGGAGAGAAAGTGTTGGTTAGCTTTAAACCTTTTACATTTACAATATTTTGCAGCATATTTAAACATTAATCAGCAAGTCCCCATTGTATATATTTTCAGTATCACTTTTGAAACTGGCTTGAAGAGCTTGTTTAATTTGTTCTGCTCCCATTACTAAAGAGTAGAGGTACTGTTTTCGCTAGTTCATTGTTGAAGCAATTGCTTTTGAATTTTTAGAGAAAAAAAGTGTATATATATTTTCTTGTCTTCTATGTGGGGTTCTATTAGATGCATACAATATTTGTGGTAAATCAACAGAGAAGTAGAAGATTTTCTCACAGTATCCTAGCAAAGAACAGGCTGATAGTAATTTGTATTACCCACTATAGCAAACCAAACTTACCTTCTCCAAAAAAAAAAAAAATGTTCAGAAGCTCATCTGTTTGTAAATTCACTATATTGAGTGGCGATAAAGGTAATCCTAGATTTACAACCATTCGTTTGGTGACTCTTTGAAGTCACAATAAGCACTGAAAAAAGTGATGTGTGATATTTTCCACACAATCATGGTCACGTGATCAAAATTTGGGCACTTGGCAACTAGCATGTCTTTATGACAGTTGTGTTGTCCTGGGGTCACGCGTATCACAATTTGCAACCTTCCCATCCAGCTTCTGACAAGCAAAGTCAGTAGGGAGAAGCCAGATTTGCTTAACAACTGCAAAATTCACTTAATCCCTGTAGGGATCCACTTAACGGTGGCAAAAGGGTCACAAAATGAGATGTAACAACTGCCTCGCTTAGCAATGGAAATTTTGAACTCCATTGTGGTCGCAAGTGGAGGACATTTTGCAGTTAAGCAGGGAGGCCCTGGAATGGGAGACTGGATGTGTGTAAAAGCTATTAACTATCTTATTCCAAACTCACAGAGCTGTTCGGAGTATTGTAGACTTAAAGGTTGTGGGGATTATACTTTGAATGCTGCCTGAATAATAACCAAGTCAAGCTTAGGGGACAATACATTACAGGTAATGCTTTGGAATATACGTCTATTTATTCAGAGAGTGATTTCTAGAAGGGCTTTTTCACTTTTTTCTTTACCACAAATAGATTCTAAAATATATGGAAAAAAGAAAGAAAGAAAAAGTAACATTTAAAATGGTGAATGTGTTTAGCTTTACCAATTGATAATATGTACATGTATGTAAAATATTTGCAGATATTTGTATACATTTCTGTAATATATGTATATTTGGTTAATAATGGTGGGAGTGGACTACTGTAAAATTACGCACTTTAATTTCTGTTGAAAATTTTAAAGAAATTTGTAATCCTGTAAAATAAAAGCAACAATCCATCAGTAATTGTTCTGCAAGTTTCATATTGTGGAGTTTCATATTTTTATAAAAATAAGACTGGCCATATTAATGATGGAATCATGTGTAAACTGCAGGCAATGCTATAGTTCATTTTCAAAAACAATTAAGGAATAATTTGGGCTGGATAAAACACAAAAATATCTTATTTCTTAAAAATATACTCTGCATAACAGCAGCAGCAGTGTGGTCTAATAATTATTATTATTGGACTAAAATTGGGAAGGCCCATATACAAAATTAATCTCAGGAAAACACCTCATAGACAAAACACCTATTGGGGGGGCAAAATGGATATGTTTATGTCATACAATTTCAATTGAGATGCAAGAAACTTTGACAATTATAACATTACAAATCTGATCAATGGCTTTTTTTTTTCTTAATTGGGGCAATCTACAAACTTGGGGGGAAAAAGAATAATGCAATGATTTACCAGACAGGATTGAGGTGTTGCAAAATCTACTTTGGAAACCAAGCTGTAAGTAGCAGAACATGCAATTAGGTTGTTGTGTGAGAGATGGGAAATATCTGTTAAACCCCTTCCTCATTTATATACACTTTAGTATTCCCAAAATATAAGCTAGTTTTCCCAGATTTGCCACGCATTACAAGATGACTGACCTCTGTTTGAAATCCAGGTAGATTTCTGTTTACGTGAAGCTGTTCTGTATGAACCTTCTCTTCCTCTTCATTCTCTGAACATTTCTTACTCATTATTTGATTTTCCAAATCAGGAACCCTCCACAGGCAACTTCTAGTTCATCTTCCTTCCAGTAATCTCCCAAGCCTTATAGTGCATTTGTGACTCTGAGAGTGCTTCCACATAGGATGTGCTCAAAAGCAGCTCTGGGTTTTAATCCCTCCATAACTGAGCTGATTTTTGAATCCGTTTCAGAACAACACAATTGGATGAATTTTCTGGTTGTCTCTGGACACCAGTTAAGTTCTGATAGGATTGAGGACATCTAATTTCCCGATTGTGACAATATTTCCCACCCTTCTTCCAGGTGGCAGTTTCAGCCTAAGTTAAGGAAAAAAGATAAATTAATAAAGAGTTTTATTTTTTTTGTCCTCTCAGGAGAAAGCAGGCATCCTAAGTACTAGCTATCTGGACTTTTAAATGTCTTGTGTAAGAGGTGAAGAAGGCTGGATGTAGAAATGCTTCAAAATGAGTTCCAATTCTTGCAGCCTAAAAAGCGTGAATTTTGTTTAGAACTTGACATTTCGGTCAATGTTGCAAACTGTATGTTCTTTCAAGGCATTCAGAAAAAAACCCAGTTGCAAAGAGGAGGCCAACTCAATTCAGATCCTTAATACAAGAAGAATAATTATACAGCCGGGTACCTTCACCCATTGCAAACATTTATTTTGGGACAAGACAGCCCACAAATACAGTCAAAGAAGAAAGAAGCCCCCAGCATTCAGGGTTGGAATTAGTGAAGAGGTTCAGCAGGCCTACTTCAAATTATTTTGAATCAGCATTCATTCAGTGGGGTTGCTTAATTTTCATTAGATAAAGAAGATGTACTATATTTATTAGCCAAAAGCGGCACATTCCATTATTTTGAATTCTTTTTCATTTAACCGCCAAGTGTTGTGTATCGAGTTTAAAAAGTAATGTTACAATATTCAGTATAATCAAAGGCCTTGATTTCAAAAGTAACTTTGCTCCATTTTCTGGTTTTCTGGCGGCCATTGGGAGTTTCCACCACAAAATTTTTAATGGCCAACATTGGAAGTATGAAATCCCGGTGGACCATTTCCACTCCCCAAATCTGCAGGAACACAAATACATTTTAGCCTCTTTACCAGGTTAAGTAAGTCACAAGCACAGATTTCCACCTTTGAGGGAAATGTCAGTGAACTATAGAAAAATTCATCTCCCAGTGTTTGAGCTGCCCTGGTTTTACCAAAGAGCAGAACAGAAATAACGCAGATTGCAAAAGCCCATCCCAGCTTACAGGGATACTCTTGTATTCTTCTCCCTTCCTTCCTTCCTTCCTTCCTTCCTTCCTTCCTTCCTTCCTTCCTTCCTTCCTTCCTTCCTCCCCTCCCTCCCTCCCTCCCTCCCTCCCTCCTTCCCTCCCTCCCTCCTTCCCTTCCCTCCAGAACCTACAGATTGACTGCTAGAGATTTTCTTCAAGGATACATAGCATTTAACAGGACAGATGTTCTCTGCCCCTACCCCATTTTTTTAATAGTCTGAGAGTTACATGTTATGCTAAATCATGGTTTCTTGGATAAACTAGAATTGCTGGATTCACCCAAGATGACAAACTAAATCAAAATAACATGCATTAGGGCTTTAAGCAAAATCTCAACCAGAGACTACCTAATAATTATCTACCGAGTTCTTGTGCCCGAGCTAAGACCATGCAAAGCTTTCCTAAATGCCCAACCATCAAATTGTGGAAGTTTACCTGAGACCCACTTTCTTATCTGAAACCTTTAACAAGCTTTGGCTTCACATTCCAATTTCCACAGATCAATAAAGACAGATAAAGCCTGTTAAATTCCTGTCCTTGATGAACACATTCTGCAACATCCTTTACAGAAACCCAAAACAACAACAATAATAGAGGGAACAATCATTGGAGGGAAACTTTACTGAGGTCTGCCATGAAACAAATTAAGGCATGGAATATTTACAGAATATGAACCTTGGGATTTTAGAAATAAGTTTGATTTGAAAAATTACGTAAATTCAAATTCCATTTGCCTAGTCCTTCTCACTGGCTTGCCACTTTCTCCTCCCTAACATTTATTTCTTCACAAAAACAAGCAAAATTAAGTACATTTAGAAAAAAATGAGTTCAAACTGCTTACCTGCCCGCATTTCTCACAACTGATGGAATTGCCTAGCTTCCAGTCTTTGAATTTGCGGGAAATTTCCACACAAACTTGTGACTTTTTGTAATAGAGGCTGCATAGAGAACAATTGGGCATTCTGTAATCTTTCACTACTAAGGCAGCTGAGTGTGCAATTCTTGAAAAAAACCAAGCCCTGACTGACAGTTTTTGGAAAGCGGGTTCTTTGCTGAACTTTTCCCCATCTTATGTTGAAAGTAGTGCCTCTGTACACATATGGATTTACATGCAGATAACATTTATTATATTTGGCCTCAGTCAATCAGATATTCAGACTGTATTTGGCATTTTATAGACCTGAGATAGACAGGTGTTGTGTTAAAGGTATGTAAGCTGTTCCAAGTTACCTTTTGCAAGAAACTGATGGTGATTTTGCAATGCCAATGGTGCCATTTTTATATAAATGGGGCTGTACACATATTTGATTAGATACTTGGATTGCAAGCACATTTCCCCTCTAGAAAATTCCTGGGGAACAGTCAACCAGACTCTTGACTGAACTATCTTCCGGATATAGAAGACCATCTCAGGAGGGCCGCAAAGAGAAGGAGCTAAAGTGAGTTTATTTCCTAATTCTCTATACATTATGCAAGAAATGTTTCTGAAACTGAAGCTAAAGGACTGGCTTTCTCTACCCTAGTGCTCTTCAGATATTGGATATTTCTCTCAGCTCTCATTCATGAGAGGTAATTTTACAATTTATTTGGAGGGCATCAACTTGAAGATGGTTGCTGCAGAGTTGGGACAAACTTGTTGTTTAAATGGAGAAAGCAAAATATGCTTCTCAATAGAACTAGCATTTAACACACACACACACACACACACACACACACACACACATTTCATAGTGGTTTACAGTAATCTCTAAGTGGTATAGAGTCAGCATATTGTCCCCAACAATTTTATCGACCTTGGAAAGATGGGCAGTTGAGTCAACCTTGAGTCGGTCAAACTCCTTGAGTCGGTTGAACTCCTGGCAGTTGGCTTAGCAATACTGCATCCTAACCACTGCTCCATTGGCTCTTCCCAATGTTATAAATAGAGTCCAAAAGCATAGAGCAACTAGTCACTTCTACTTTTCCTCACCTGAAGTTGGGATTAATGTTGATGTGGTGCATATTCTCTATTTTGCGCAGGTCACTTGCACGGCAGACGGCCAGGTTGCAGTTTAGGCAACAGAAAAGTACACTATCTGGATCGTGTAGCTGGCGCTGCTGCTCAAGTTTGATATCCCGCAATTTCCTGCTGATCATGCCTTCATGCTGCAATTTTGCAATCTATTGGAAAGAATCAAAGAATCTGTGTTCCATGCATATGACTTCATTCTGCAAGTATCCAAGATTGCTAAGCGATGGCAAGACTAGTACTCCCAGTTACCACTGTTAAGCAACTATCATGGGTTGTTAAGCAAGGACTTCCTTGCAATTTCCTTCCAGCTTCCAATGAGCAAGATCAATGGGGAAGCCAGCAGGAAATACCCATGGGCTGTCAGACTTCTGAACGGAAAATAACTTCATGTCAACATAGTATGATAGTCTTGCAGGGCTGGTGCATTGTGCAACAAGGTCACATAGTGTAATAAGATTGGGACTGGGTTAGGGACTTCTGTCCTCACTGTGAGTTGTGTTGGGTGTGTGTGTGTGCACGAAGGGAGGCTCAGCCAATCTCAATGTACACATGTTGTACTCTGACAATAATGATGATAATAATGGCAACAACAACAACAACAACAACAACAATAACAATAATAATAATAATAATAATAATAATAATAATAATAATAATAATAATAATAATAATAATAATAATAATAATAATAAAAAATTGCAAGTGCCAGACGGCTGGCAAGGAGACTGACATGTAGGTAAGTGATGATTGCTGCCTGGTGCAGGAGAGTATACATGCTGAAAGAAGGGGCTTGGAGTGGCTGCTGCAGGAATGCGTGAGGAGCTGATGACATGAGCATGAGATGCCTGTGGCACTGTGTACAAGGATGCACAACAAGTCAGTGAGGTATTGCACCAGTGGGGGGAGGGTTGGAGGTGGTTGCTGCAGAGTGGGAAAGTCTTACCCAAATGACTTGTGATTTTCCCTGCTGACTTCCCCATTGACCCTTCTTGTGACTGTGGGATACTGCAACCATCATAAATAAAAGTCAGTTGCTAAGCATTCAGATTATGGAAATGATTTACCAATTGTAAATATGTGTTCAGTTGCATCACAGACTACTTGAATTGGAAACCTCTCATTGAATCAGTAACTTCTCAAACTATGGAAGAACAGACCTATAACAGCTTTCTAAAGAAAAGGAGAAGTCAGGGAAGATTCTTTAAAAATTGATAGTGGTTGTAAAATCAAACAACTCCCCAATCTTCTGGCATGTATTGTTTCAAAATCCATGTAAGTAGCCTGAAGTTCATCTGTAATGTTCTATGATCCTCAACAGGTCCATGGTTCAGATAAGAACTCCACACCACTGGAACTACAGTACCTAAAACTTCCTGCAATTCTTTTTTATAAGTATCCAGATATGTCTCTAAGATAACATTGAAACTAGGCTTCCAAATTAGGGATTCCATGAGTTCCAATCCTTAACAAATAGCTCAAAGTCTCCCCCCCTTAGAAGACTGTAATTTGAGACTATGAGCCACAATTATGGTGATGTAGAATGGCAGCAAAATAATAGATAAGAGTACATTATTACAGCATGTCAGAATCTGTCTTGCTGTGTTTTCTGCAAAATTAGTACTTTATTCTTATTCTTTTTCAAAGCCTAAATATCAAAGGCCACTTTCTTGGCCTTTCCAGGAAGTTCTTTTTACCTTTTGGTGGTATTCTTTCTCAGGCATCTCCTGCACCCATTTTATGGCACTCTCCATTAGGATCTCCAAAGTTTCATTAAGCCTCTCACGGGCTACCTCCTTGCTGTTGGTCTTGGCCAAAATGGAACAGATGCTGTTTGGGGCACGGGCACGGCCTCTGGCCTTAAGAAAGAGAAAGAAGAGCACCTGCGTTCATCTCCAAAGATCAAGCCCACAAGTGGTCCACTTGTCCTCAAGAACAGGGGTCTCCAACCTTGGCCACTTTAAGACTTGTGGACTTTAACTCCCAGAATTCCTCAGCCAGCAAAGCAAAGCAAAGCAAAGCTGGCTGAGGAATTCTGGGAGTTGAAGTCCACAAGTCTTGAAGTGGCCAAGGTTGGAGACCCCTGCTCAAGAACATACGTGGATCCATCAAAAACTACCCTTCAGTTGAACTCTTATTGTTCTCAATGACCCAGCATTAGCAACACTCCTCCTTTCCTTTCCAGACTCCTTCTGCAGGTATCAAGGTGCATTTTAGTAAGATTCTCAAAATTGACTGACCTGCATCATGGCAATTTCATTTGTCATTAGCCCGTAACGGATTATGATATTACACTCAGGAATGTCCAGCCCTTCCTCAGCCACGCTGGTGGAAAAAAGAAGGTTGAGTTGCCCTTTTCGGAAGCGTTGGATAATGTCTTGTTGTTCTTGCTGAAAGAAACACCCAAGACAAAATTAGAAGGCTTTTTTTATTTGACCCTGGAGCGAAATTGGGATGCTCAATCCCAGAAGGCAGATGTGGCCTTCCTTTAAATACTTTTACCAGAACTTATTCAACTAGTCTATAGACAGGGGTGGGAAACTATGGCCCCTTTATGACCTGTGGACTTAAATTCCCAGAATTCTGAGCATGGCTGGCTCAGGAATTCTGGAAGTTGAAGTCCAGAGGTCATAAAAGGGCTATAGTTCCCCATTCCTGGTATAGACTACATCTGGCAAGGCCTTTCTTTTTTCTTAAGGCATTCTGTGCCATAGGATTTCATTGCAGTGTTAAGTTTCTGTCTTGCCAAAATAATAGCATGTTTAATTTGATTTAAATGTCATATTGCGTTACTGTATTTACTCTTCTTTTGCAGTAACCTAATAAAACAAATCAATAATATCGGTAGTATTGTATAGTAATATAATGTGGTAAGAATTGTTATCTGTCTGCACTTTGCTAAGATTTTTTCTTGGGAGCTACCCAAGGCATCCTTGGTGAGCAGAAAATCAGATTTAAGGAATGACTATTTAAAGAGTTGATGTGTCCCCAGCAGTACTTATAATTCAGGGCTGTGCAATATTTTCAATTCAAAGGCAAAAGGTGCTTTAAAGCAGGGGTCCCCAACCGCCGGTCCGCGGACCAGTACCGGTCCGCGGAACAAGTCTTACCGGGCCGCTGGTTGTTGGCGCCGCCATCTTTTTGATAAAAAGTGCTTCCGTGAGCTTTTCCGGTAGAAAGCTCACCGGAAGCACTTTTTCATCAAAAAGATGGCGGGCTTAGCGCTCGGTGAGCTTTTCCGGTAGAAAGCCATTTCTACCCGAAAAAACTCACCGGAAGCGCTGGCGCTGCCATCTTTTTCATCAAAAAAAGATGGCGCCACCCAGTTGATGCCGGTACCGGGCCGCAGCGCCCAGCTGATGCCAGTACCGGGCCGCGGCATAAAAAAGGTTGGGGATCACTGCTTTAAAGTATGGGGAAATGCGAATGTAAACTTCTTGACTAAGTTGCATCAAATGATAGCTTGTACGTGTGACCCACAGATTAGTTGTCATAGAAAGAACTTTAGTTTCCCCAAACATCACTTCTATAGCGATAATTGCTGCTGGAGTTCCTTGATATATTCAGCTACGAGGCCACAAACCATGAGAAATCAATCCATCATGTTTGTGAGACTTCTGATATTCAAAGCTCTTTTTTATGTATGTAATGGTTGTGAAAATGACTTTGGAGACTGGCCAAAGAGACCTTGCAAAGGGAACAATCAGGTAACGAAACACCATAACCCACAGCTGGATAGTGGATGAGGCAAAGACCCTCCCTAGTCTCTTGGTTGTGAAGAAGGGAAAAATATAATTTTTAAACTTCCAAGATTCTGTCACTGAAGCAAAAAAGTAAAATTAATTAATCTGGTTGTGCTTCCTATCCAGTCTGCCCTGCAAAGCTTCTGTTTTAGCTTAGCCAAGAAAACAGAAAACTACAGAACATATTTACTATATTTACTATATTGTTTTGGAAATACCCTGACAAAGTTCCCCAAATCATGTGTTTTCTGGGGTCCTAAATATTTTTTCCTGCTTAAATAACGCTGGAGTGAAACATTTTTGAGTAAATGTATGTACCCAACAGGGCTCTATTCCACACTAAAACTGGGAAGATATTTTAAAAAATAACTTGGCGTGACTCAGCACTCAATTATTACTAATGCATTAAAGTTTAACTAGCCAGTTGAACCATGTACAAGTAACAAAGGAATTGAGCTGTCCATTGTGGCTTTAGCATTAATTTCACTTTTAGAATTAAGGTAAGGAGCCAAGGCTATTCCCTGTCAAATTAGCTCTCTGTTTCAGACCAGATTCCTTGCTTGGTCATACCAAACCAAATTAAAGACAAATAATTTTTCTTGGATATTTTCTATTCTTGATTTGGAAAAGAATATTTACTAGATCAAATGAATGAAGAAAAAGGGTAATGTTGCAGGATCCAATCTGAGTCGGTCACTGGGATCAGAAGTTTTTTTCTTCCAAGCTTTTGGACTTGTGCTGGAGCCCTGAGGATGGCTCCAGTAGGAGCTCAAAAGGCTTGGAAGAACAAACCCCTGGTCCCGATAACCAATTCAGATTGGATCTTGCAAGATCAAATGAAATTATGCATAGAGAAATGTCCTTTGTCATAGTGCATACCCTTATGAATTGGCTTTCAGTCTTTTGGGGGTCTCATCCCTATTAGACTTACAGTAGATCTGGGAATGGGATAGAGGCTTTTCCACATTTTTTTTTGTAGACTTACCTGCGTCATGTGTTTTGTCTGACTGCTGGGGCCAACCCCAGTTAGAACATCAGACTTGATCCCAAGTGCACACAAAGCCTGATTGCCCAGGACCCACTCATGTAGTGAATAGGCACTCTGGCGTGTCCAAGTGAACACAATGCCCCGTGAGCTCTTCAGTTCTTGGAACTGGTCTTGCAGGACTTGTTGCAGCTTGCCAAGTTTGGGATTCTCGTAGCGACTGTCTTTAGCAAGGCCCAAGAAAGACAACCTGTTCTCTGTAAACCAAAGGGGTCTCAAATAAGGATGAGCGGCAAGGGGAATCATTCCTGAATCTGACACGTATCTATAATATGTCTTGATCCTGTATCTCAGTTAGCATTTAACCCAAAAGATTAACGTAGGTAAAAAGATGCTTTCTCAAGAGACAACTGGACTTCCTTGGTTTTCCTTGAAGATGTTTGGCACAACACAGGAGAACAAACACACCAGAACAGGATTCAACAGCCCATCTGCATTTGAAAGACAAAGGTCTCTCTTTTGAAGAAAGCAAAGTCCACATTCTGGACAGAGAGGCCTGCTGGTTTGAAAGAGAGGTCAATGAGGCCATCTATGTCACAACTGACATCCCTCTCTCAACAGAGTGGAAAGGATACGACACTACCTATCTCCTGTGTACAACAAAGTTCTTTCAGCAGTTCCAAAAAGGTTGTACATCAAGGTGACCCTGAAGGCACAGATAAACCAAGCCTCAACAATTTTCAGAAAGAGTACTAACGACCAGTTGACTGCAAGGAGTATAAATCCTTCTCCACCATTCAGTCAGACCTGAAAAAGCTTCTTGAATGAGAAGCGAAACAACTTCAAGGAAAAACAAAGAAAGTTCAGTTGCCTCTTGAAAAAGTACCTTTGGGCAACCATGACCTGGATGACTGAGAATCTCTATAAACATCAAGATGGCAAACATACTTAATATTCCTGCCTCCTTCCAAGCCATTCTACTTTTCTTCCCGTTGGAGCCCTTCTATTTCCTCCTCTTGCTATTATCAAACAATATTCTTCCTTACCATTTCCCAGCATCCCATGCCCTTCTTTACACTAATCCAGCACATACTTCACAAAATGTGAATGGGGAACTACAGTATAAGGAGAGTGAAATGTTCCCTAATTTTTTTTTGTTCTGCCAATTTGGATCAAGAGATTAGAATGTAAATCCTAGGAAGAAAGACTAAACAAATTAACATTTCAACTAGATTAGTAGAACCCAATAATATATAAATGTTTAAAAGATTTATGTTCAAATATCAATGTTTAGGCCATCTAACCACTGAAGCACAGCAATGTTTATATGTATATGTATATGTGTATTTGTATTTGTATTTGTATATGTATATGTATACGTATATGTATATATGGTATTCAGCTTTTTTTGGGTATTTTCCCACGTCATTATAGTTGTGCTTTTAAAGTTGTAGCAACGTTTCGGCAGAATCTCATCTGCCATCACCAGGCTTCTGTATTGTTATACACAATACAGAAGCCTGGTGATGGGTATTTGTATGTGGATCTTTGGTTATTCGGGTTTTAATACCACGAAAACTTAAGAATATATATATGTATGTATGTATGTATGTATGTATGTATGTATGTATGTATGGCATTCGGCTTTGTTCGGGTATTTTCCATGTCATTGTAGTTGTTCTTTTAAAGTTGTAGCAACGTTTCAGCAGAATCTCATCTGCCATCATCAGGCTTCTGTAGTGTTAGTCTGTGAGTCAGACTTTTACAGTGGTTTCAGATTTAAATTTGGGGCAGCCTATTGCTGTGCCAGAATGGTTTTTTCTTCATCCTGATTGGTTGGGAGTCTTGGTCTGTGTTTATTGGTCTCGGAGTTTGCTGTGTTCTGCTTGATTGGTGTCTCTAATATCTTCTGTCTGTTTTTTGGCTCTTTTTGTATCTTGATTGGCTGGCAGCATTGTGTTACTTTATTGGAGGCCTTTAGTGCAGCTTGGCTTGGGTAAATGGACGGCTATCATTAGTTAGGAAGCTGGGTTTCATCTGGGTGCCTGGTTGGGGTGTGTTTGAGCTGGAGGTATCAGGGGATCTGTTTGTGCCCAGGTGTTTGCCTGGCTTGTGGTGTGGAGATTTTTTTGTTTGTGAGTGCAGGCTTCCAAATGATTGACAGCCTGGTGGAATCATCTCTTCTATTCATGCTTTCTGGTCTTTTTCAATCTCTATGGCTTCTCTGATGATTCTGTGGCTAGGGTTTTCTATAGTGGCTAGGGTTTTGGTGCCATTGAAGTTGATGCTATGACCTGTGGCTTCCATGTGTTGGACTAGTGAGGAAGTGTGTTCCAGCTTTTTGACTGCATTTTTGTGTTCATCCAGGCGGGTACTTATTCTTCTATTGGTCTGTCCAATGTATGTGGCTGGGCATGATGCACAGGGGACTTCAGTATATGCCTTGGTTTTCCAGGTCAATTTTATCTTTGGGGTTGCTAAGGATGGCTGCTATTTTTCTGTCTGTTTTGAAGGCAGTCTTGATGTGATGTCTGTGTAGTACCTTACTAATTTTGTCTGTAGTACTTCTTATGTAGGGCAGGACAGCTGTTCCATAGGTCTGTTCATCTTCTGGGTCTCTATTATGTTTCAGTGTGTTTTTGTGGATCAAGCTGGTGATTTTCCTTTTGTGGAAGCCGTTGGCTGTCAGTACTTTAGTCAGGGTGCATAGTTCAGTCTTAATGTGTGTCTTGTCTGCCAGGCGTTTGGTTCTGGTAATTAGTGTTTTAGCCATGGAGTTTATCTGTGCTGGGTGGTGTAAACGGAAACAAACAAACAACTACCATTCCTAGATGTACTAATCTACAAAAAAACAGATGGCACACTAGGACACACCGTATACCAGAAGAAAACACACACTAACCGCTACCTCAACGCCCAATCCCACCACCACCCAGCACAGATAAACTGAATAGAATAGAAGAGATGATTCCACCAGGCTGTCAATCATTTGGAAGCCTGCACTCACAAACAAAAAATCTCCACACCACAAGCCAGGCAAACACCTGGGCACAAACAGATCTCCCCTGATACCTCCAGCTCAAACACACCCCAACCAGGCACCCAGATGAAACCCAGCTTCCTAACTAATGATAGCCGTCCATTTACCCGAAGCCAAGCTGCACTAAAGGCCTCCAATAAAGTAACACAATGCTGCCAGCCAATCAAGATACAAAAAGAGCCAAAAACAGACAGAAGATATTAGAGACACCAATCAAGCAGAACACAGCAAACTCGAGACCAATAAACACAGACCAAGACTCCCAACCAATCAGGATGAAGAAAAACCATTCCTGCACAGCAATAGGCTGCCCCAAATTTAAATCTGAAACCACTGTAAAAGTCTGACCCACAGACGGACACAATACAGAAGCCTGATGATGGCAGATGAGATTCTGCTGAAACGTTGCTACAACTTTAAAAGAACAACTACAATGACGTGGGAAAATACCCGAACCAAGCCAAACACCATACATGTAAGTACCATTAAGAAATATATATATATATATATATATATATATATATATATATATATATATATATATATACACACACACACACACACACATACACACACACATGTATGTATGTATGTATGTATGTATGTATATGTATGTTGGGGGGGTGAAGCTAGTTCGCCTTTTCATAATGCACCATGGATAGTGGAAGAGCGTGAACTAAAACTAAACTAAACCTACACGAATTAGCAATTGCTGGCAACCAGACTACTCTGTAGACTTTTCTGGCTTTCAAAATACATGGCAGGCTGAATTAAAAGGATGCTCGTTCTAGATCTATAATTCTATGGATTTTTTGGCAACCATGTTGTTATTTTTCACCTAAGGGACAAACGGATATCTAGGAATTCACTCTGAATCAGAAAAATGACACCATCAACTCCACCAATGTGAGACTAGCCCGTCCCTTCTTTTCTTCTACAATTTCCTTTACTGACAGACACTTACCATCAAAGAGCTGGAAAAGATACTGTTCGCTTTCTTGTGTTAATTTCTTAGTAGCTTGTTCTATTTGGTAAAACTCATCCAGCATATTGAAGGCATCAATCATGCGCACGGTTTCATTGGTCAGCAGGGCATCATTGTATTTCCGCAGATGCAGGGCACAAACTCGGGTTTTTTGGCAACATTCTTTTGCTCCTTAACACCACAAAGACAGCAAATGTCATGATAATGGTCTGTCACATGATCTTTCCATTAATCTGACTCATAAATATGAGTCAGTTGCTAAGCATCTAAATTTTGATCCCATGACCATGGGGATGCTGCAATGGTCATGTGAAAACTGGTCAGAAGTCAGTCTTTTCAGTGCCATTGTAACTTTGCACAGTCACTAAATGAACTGTTGTAAGTTGAGGACAGCCTGCATTACCTCGGTGGTGCAGTGGTTAGAGTGCAGTACTGCAAGCTACTTCTGCAGCCAGCTGCCTACAATTTGGCAGTTCAAATCCCACCAGGTTCAAGGTTGACTCAGCCTTCCATCCAGATGGGTAAAATGAGGACCCAAATTGTTGGGGGCAATAGGTTGACTCTGTAAACGGCTTAGAGAGGGCTGTAAAGCACTGTGAAAGGGTATATAACTCTAAGTGCTATTGCTATTACAAAGCCTCCTATGGGATACTCACCTTTCATTTCAAGCTCCACAACTTGCTGCTCAAAGCACTTGGTACCAAAGTTCGCAGTAATGTCAGATACATTTAGGTAAGTATAAATCTGGGTCATTATCTCCCGGAGCTTTTCTCCAAATGGGTCCTGGAGATGATAAAATGAGAAAGGTGGAGTGGGAGGAAATGTTAACCTTCTCATCTACACTGCCCATTCATTTTTTTCAAAAGTTCCTTAAGAGATTCCTGGTGATCTTACCTGCAACCTTGGTTCTGCCAGATCGTACTGTTTCTTGGGACATGGAACATGACAATCAAGAGAGGAATTCTTTTTATTGATTGACATAATTCTTTCAGCATCCAGGTTAGCACAGATCTGGAAAGAATTAGCACAGCTGTGTGACTACTTCAGGAAATAGGGGGTAAACCAACTGGTCTCAAAGGCAAGTTGGAATGCCTTTAAGGGATGCGGTGGTAGAAAGAGATGAAAACAAATTTGCCTGTTTATTTATACATGCCATGAATTATGGGCTGCCCAGTTCACAAGGATTTGGAGTCATTTACAATAGTAATCCTTATCAATAAAAATAACAGCTATCCCGTTCAATTTGAATTATCATATTATTTATATTTATATATTATATAATTATAATTATTATAATTATTAGAGAGCCTTGGTGGCGCAGTGGTTAGAGTGCAGTACTGCAAGCTACCTTCTGCTGCAGCCAGCTGCCTGCAATTTGGCAGTTCAAATTTCACCAGGCTCAAGGTTGACTCAGCCTTCCATCCTTCTGAGGTGGGTAAAATGAGGACCCAAAATTGTTGGGGGTAAACTGCTTAGAGTGGGCTGTAAAGCACTATAAAGCAGTATATAAGTTTAAGTACTATTGCTATTGCTATCTAATTAAACAGCCCAAGTACCATCAGCGACGAAATGCTCAGGAGCTTCTTGAAGCCAAGACGTTGGAGGCATGCCTTACTTTGGAGCCAGTGAGGAAGTATTGTCCTGGGTCCTTATTTTCTTTTGTAGTTTGCACAGAAAGGAGCAAGTCTCAGTAGGAGTGAAGGTCCTATGGGTATTGGGTGTCAACTCATGCAAGGCTTTAAAAGGGACACATAACACTTTAAAATGAACGGGAGCTGAACCAGTAACAAAAGGTGCAGCATAGAGATAATGCTGCTAAATCTGCTATCTCTAGTTAGGAGATGAATTGCTGTATTTTGGACCTGCTGAAGCATCTGAAGGAAGTGCCATGCAAAGCATGTTAAAATACTCTCTAAAATAACAGGTGGCTCTGGCCCAAATCAGGGCATCTCAGTCCCAAAAGGCCAATGTGACTTGATAGTCTACTTACTACTACTTGCAAGATGTTTTGTTCCTTCTTTTCCAGATGTGGGGAATTTGCAAGGGGGGAGGGGTGTTAGGGTTTCCTTAATCTGCAACTGAAATGCTATAATTGAGGAACAGTTTTACCATCTGATGATAATACTCGATTCTGGAAGCTGACTTATATTGGGGTAACAATGGAGATGACCAGGTTGAGCCTCAAGAAGAGGTGGGGGAGTCAAACATGTCATAAGCCACGAGTCCCTTCACACCCACAAGAGAGCTAAGTCCAGCCCACCTTAAATGCCTCTCTTATCTCCCACTGATTTCCTTTAATGGCCAGTTGGTCAGATTCTAGTGGAGAGCTTAAAACTTGCAATAAATCTTTCTGCTCATTTGAACTGCCTGAATCTCTTGATTTCCTTGGCATTTGACAGGTAGATTGGAGTCTTGAAAAATATGGAATAACTGGAAAAGGTGCAGAAAAGTTAACGAAAATGAGTAGCCCTCCAAGAAGGACAACCACGTTCAGAGTATTATTTTTTTTAGCTCAGAAAGCAAGTATGGGACTGTTTTTGATACAGAAGTTAAAGAGAAGAATCCTGGTACAGAAAATTAAGGTGGGAAAAAGTATTTCTCCTTCTTTCAAAATATTGCGACATTCAGTAACGTGAGAAAATGTGGTAAAACAGCAGAATTTGTTTCCACCAGATTATGTGACATTTTCAAAAAGGACTAAGCAAAAGTTAGGACAGAAAAGAGCCATCAATGGTTTCTTTCTTCAGTATTACAGGCAATATACTGAATATTAATTTCTGGGGAAGGACAAACCTTGAGAACTTCCCAAATGTACCTTAGTGTCCTCTTTGTGACTAGTTGGCCTACTTCATCAGGATTCTTCTTATAGTCTTATTATCCATCAAGGTTAGTGATCTATTTTAGGAGGTCCCAGGGAAAGCACTTTATATGTCTTAACTGGAGAAGACAAGGATGCAGGCTAATAGATACAAAGCATGTGCTTGTCTTTGAACTACTGTGTTTCCCTGAAAATAAGACCTGGTCTTATTTTCTTTTGGGCTCCAAAATAAGCATTAGGGCTTATTTTGGGGGAAACACAATTTCAGGGTGATCAACCTGAAAGCTGAAAGAGCCAGCAAGTGCGCAGGGACCGACGGTATCCAGCAGCAGCTGCAGCCCGCCAGTCCCTTAGTTGGCACATTCTGAGGCTGCACAGAGAGGAAGGCATGGAGAGAAAGGCAGGTGATCCCGATGTGCAGCATGAGCTGCAGGGAAGCCAAGAGACATGAAGATGAGCCTCATGCGGAAGCCCGTTGCTCCAACCCACCAACATATCTGGATCGTCTTTCCCCGCTGCACCTCTGCCTCTGTCTGCTGCTGGTGTCCCCATGTGAAGACGAGCCTCCCGCGGCTATTCATCACTCCGACTCACCGATGCTCGGCTTCCCCACAACCCGTGTGGTGCATCTGGATCGCTTGCCTCCCCCTCTGCCTCTGCTTCCGCCTGCTGCTTGCACAGATAATCAGCTCACCTGTGCTGCGTGGGCTGTGGCTGCTGCTAGACACAGTCGGCCCAGGTGTGCTCACCGCCTCTTATGCTGGCCATGCCCACCCCTCTTCACTAGAACTTATTTTTGGGTTACACGTAAAAGGTACACACATAAAAAACAGGCTAGGGCTTATTTTTTGGATAGATCTTCTTTTCCGGGAAACATGGTATATGCTCTTTGAAAATCCCATTATCGGTATGAAAGAGAACTGTGTTTGCAATGAAGAGCAAACTCCAAACTTATGACTATGCGAGGGAAAAGAGAGGAACCCATAATGCCACCAAACTACCAATACTTGAACTAAGTGTCTTCCATCAGACTCACCTCAAGGATGTGGGCCTTAGCTGCTTCAAGGGTAGTTGAACTTCCAGTACCTAGAGAGGCTGTGAGACCCAAAATCTGAGGTAAACCCTGTTGGCCTTTCAACTTGCGGTCCAAGTAGTCCTCCATAATCTTGTTATAAACAGTTCCTTTGTGAGTGTGGTGACACTCATCAACCACCAATAGAGAGAAATCTGCACAACATATAGAAAGGGATAAACAGCTTTTACCCTAATTATAGTGCATTCTTCTTTTAATAGACTGCTTGTGGGAAGAGAATGTCCTTATTCAGGAATATTTGCTGAATTGGAGAGTATAGGTAGTCCTTGACATACAACAATTAATTTAGTGACGTTCAAAAACCTCCCGAAAGAGTGTTAGAGTGGGGGCCATTCTAATCTCTGGGGCAATGATATTCCAGAGAGACGGAGCCACCACGGAGAAGGCCCTTCTTCTGGGTCCCATCAGGTGTATCTCCCTCAGGGATGGGACCCGCAACATTCCCTGCCTCCTCGCTCTAATGGGCCGGGTCGATGTCACTGGCAAGAGATGTTTCCTCAGATAACCTGGATCCAAGCCACGAAGGGCTTTAAAAGTGACAACCAGCACCTTGAATTGCACCCAAATAAAAATAAAAAATACCCAAAATATGTCAATATGTCCTCCATTCATTGTAGAAAGGCCTTTGGATGTGTCAATCATGTCACTCTATGAACAGGGCTTAGAAAAACGGTAATCCCAGAACAAACTGCTCAGAGAGTTCTGTAAAGCATTTCGGAGCAGTATATAAGTCTAAGTGCTATTGCTAACTCTTTGCGCTTATGTGAAACCTATACATAGGATAGAAAGCCACAATCCTTCTGGTACCTGGAGAAAAGATTGTCAGGTCAGCAAGAAGTGGTAAAAGGCTTTATAATCTTTCCTATTTATTGAAACTGCGTGCTGAATATGCATTGAGGAAAAGCTGGATTGAAGAGCATGCCTTTAAAATGGGATGGAAACAACAACTTGTGCTTATACTGTACTCAACACAGTTTAATAGATGAAAATGGAAATAGTCTGGAAGCTTTAGTCATGAAAGACAAGGAGCACAGTGAAAAAAGAAGACCAAATTAATGATAACTGTAACAGCAACTAGCCTTGTAATTGATACTGAAGAAGGAGATAGCGCCTGCCTTTCAGGACTGATTATCAGCAGTAAAGCACCCACAGTCAGGAAATAAAGCATAGACTAGTACTTGGTAGGATAACAGTGAAAGCCTTGGGAAAAAAAACTGTCAAATGCTATATTGTGTCTGTATCGGGGGTCCCCAACCTGTGGACTGCAGCCCACTACCGGGCTGTGGCCTGTTCACCACCCCTCGACTTGCGCTATCGTGGGGAAATAGTCATATTATGTTCTTTGTGCCTTTAAGTTAGTTTAACCCTTGGTGACTGCCTAAAAAAGTCCCTGCATTTTTCTTGGCAACATTTTCTGAAGTGGTTTCCTATGCAGGGGTCTTCAAACTTGACAGCTTTAAGACTTGTGGACTTCAATTCCCAGAATTCCTCCTCCAGTCATGTTAGCTCAGGAATTCTGGGAGTTGAAGTCCACAAGTCTTAAACTTGCCAAGTTTGAAGACCCTTGTCGTATAGCCTTCTTTCTAGGGCTAAGAGAAAGTAACAGGCCCAAAGTAACCCAGCTGGCTTCCTAGCTAAATCAGAACTAGAATTTAGGGGTCCCCAACCCCTAGTCTGTGGACTAGTACCAGACCACGGCATGCCAGGAACTGGGCCGGGCAAACAAGAGAAGCCTCAATCATGGGATGCAGGCAGCATGCAAAACCACGCCCCCTCTGATCTGTGGAAAAAACCCGGTCCCTGGTGCCCAAAAGGTTTGGGGCCGCTGTATTAGTTTCTTCACATTTGGGATTCTACAGCATTGGGAGGACTGTTCAAGAGGCAGAATATCTCTACTGCAAGTGGATTGCAAAACCTATGTTGTGGCTGTCGAGATCCCCCTTGGTTGGAGCTCCAGTTAAAACCTGTTCTTGGTTTCGTTTTTGGAGCTGTCACTCAGCATAACAGAGCTTTGCAATCATGTGGTGTAACTTTTCAGTTATATAGCACTAACTCTAAAAAGCTACTTGGCAACTGGATTTAGAGAAGAGTGGACATACAGTGTAACATGGAAGAGGAAATGGAGAGGTTCCATTCCCAATTATTCTTGATCAAACTTGGCTAACCCTTGAAAGGAATCCCTTTACATTTACTTCATTATCCATTTTACTTCCAAGAAAAATTAGGTCAGTTTCTGGTTACAGAGTTCTCAGTGAGGAGTCCAACCTGAAATATGGCTAAATTGAAATGTAATTTGTGTTTCATTCTTTGCTAGGCTCTCAAAAAAATGTAACTTTCAAATATGATTCACCTCCTTTTCTTTGATAGGTCTTTGATAGTGAATAAATTATCCCAAGATTGTGGAAGATTCCACAAAGGCTTTCCCTACTCTCAGAAGGAAGATCTGCTAATTTCTGGGTGTTCCAAGTTGCTCTATTGGTGATCACAGGGCGATGTTCAAAAGGTGACAATAGAGACAATACAAAACGATCACTTCATAAACACATGGAACTACATAGGAGAAGAAACCCATCAGGACTAGATTCAGCAGTCCATCTGCATTTAAAAGACAAAGGTCTCTTTTTTGAAGACAGCAAAGTCCACATTTTGGACAGAGAGGACCTCTGGATTGAAAGAGGAGACAAAGAGGCCATCTATGTCAAAACTGAACAGTCCTCTCTCAGTGACATCATCTATCTCTAATCTACAACACAGTCCTTTTAACAGTTCCAAGAAGGCTCCATGCCCATTTGCACTATTCAGATAAACCTCCAGGTGACCTTAACAACTCACTCAAAGAATGCAAATGACCAGCTGTCTGCAAGGAGTATAAATCTTTCCATTCCCCACCATCCAGTCAGAGCTGAAGAAGCTTCTTGTATGAGAAGCGAAACCAAAAAGTACAATTGCCTCTTGCAAAAGCATCTTTGGGACAATAGAGACAAATAGTGAGCTTGAATGGGGGATTCACAGCTAAAACTGGATTATTACTGTATGCTGCTGCTCCCTGTTCGTGAAGAGACTGACTGTTCCAGTAATGTTCTACTGTGAATCTGCTATAACCTGCTTTAGACAAAGAAACCAAAAACCACAACAATGGTTTTACTCCTTCTCCAGAACACTTTTTTCTATAGGCTCTAATAAATAGATTTTATGTATAGAGAGTCCTCAATCAACAACATTCATTTAGTATCTGTTCAAAGTTACAACGGCACTGAAAAAAGTGACTTATGTCCGTTTTTCGCACTTAAGACCGTTGCAGCATCTCTGTGATCATATGATCAAAATTAGGATTCTTGGCAACAGGTTCATATTTATGATGGCTGCGGTATCCTGGGGTCGTATGATTTTCTCTTTGCAAGCAAAGTCAATTGGAAAGCCAGATTCATCGAACAACCATGCTATTAATTTAACAACTGCAGTGATTCACTTAACAACGGTGGCAAGAAAGGTCGTAAAATTAACTTGACAGCTGTCTTGCTTAGCAATGGAAATCCTGGGCTCAACTATGGTCATAAGTTGAGGGCCACCTGTATTCCAAGAAATAAAGTGATCTGGCTGAGCAACAGGAATCCAAGGCAGCTCCTTATAACTTGATTGCTATCTGCAGTCTAGAAGCAAAAGACTTACATATGCCCTAGGAACCATAAATTTCATGTCTCTAGAGTAGATAGGTCTTAAAAATGATTCAATAGAATGCTGAGTATAGGTTGTGTGAGCTTGTATTAACTGTATTTTTCGGAGTATAAGAGGCTCTGAAGTATAAGACGCACCTAGTTTTGGGGGAGGAAAACAAGAGAAAAAAAATTGCCTCTGCCTCCCAGCAATTTGCCTCCTTGCAGCAAACAGCAAACAGCCTGTTTCAGCTTCAGCACAGCCTGATTAGCTTAAGCAGCTCGTTGTCAGTTGGATCAGCCTCCCAATGATCAGCTGTTTCAGGCTACAGGGATTGCCATAGCCTATTGCCGCCTCCACGTGCCCCATTTTTGGCCTCTGCATTCCGTTTTCAGCCTCCTTGTGCCCTATTTTCAGCCTCTGTGTGCCCCATTTTTGGCCCATTCCAGGTGGCAGGGATCAGAACAGGCGGAAAATGGGGTGCGTGGAGGCCAAAAATTGGATGCGGAGGTCGAAAAAGGGACGCACGGAGGCGGCAATAGGCAATCTCTGCGGCCTGAAACAGCTGATCATTGGAGGCTGATCCAATCAGTTGCTTGTGCTAATCAGGCTGTGCTGAAGCTGAAACAAACTGTTTTCTGTTTGCTGCCAGGAGGCAAATTGCTGGAAGGCAGAGGCCAAAGGGTTGGGGCGGCCGGGTGGGTGGGGCTTCAGCAACATTTGCTGTATAAGACACACAGACATTTCTACCCACTTTTGGGGATGGAAAAGGTGCATCTTGTACTCCTAAAAATACAGTAATTATTATGCAATTACAAAACAAGAGCATATTTTGGTGGGTTGTTATATTTAATCTGAAAACAATGAGCAAAACTATTATAACAAGTCATATTACAGCAATAGCAATAGCACTTAGACTTATATATTGCTCCATAGTGCTTTATAGCACTCTCTGGATGCTATAAAATGTCAGCATATGTCCTCAACCATCTGGATCTTCATTTTACCTGCCTCAGAAGGTTGGAAGGCCAAGTCAATCTTGGGCCCAATCAGTATCAAACTCCAGGCTATGGCAGACATTATATTTCTGTGAACCACAGTACCTTCCCATTACCCTACCATTCACTACTCACCAGTCAGTTCCACATGCATTTCCTCATCTTGGTTGTTGAGGGCATTATACAGGATTTGGGCTGTGCAAATTATCAAGTCATGGCTCTTTACCATATCTGAGAAGAATAGCTTCTGGAGACTATCACCATAAACAGAGGTAATTTGGAATTGACTTTGTAAGAAACTGAATTCATTCTTCAGATGTTGGTCGACTAGAGATACCTGCCAAGACAAAGTGGCTGCAGTGAAACATTTTCCAGGGGATAAAACAGGCACCATTAGGCCATGCACGTTTCCAAAATGTTTTGGAAGAGGCGTTTTTGAACTGGAAAGAGCACAGCTCTTTTCTGTTAAAGCAACTCCCTTTTCTTCAGCCGTACATGTGACTGAAGAAAAAAACGCTGTTACTTTGTTCTAACTGGTGCAGAAACCTAGAAAAGGGGATGCTTTTATAATAAACAGTTCTACTTGTTTGAGGTCCAAAGTATTTCATCTCTGAGGGTGTTTGTAATCCAAGAAGCCGTGGGCTTTGGAAAATGATCTTCCACCACCCTCTATCTACTGGTACTTACTGTGTTGACTAACACAACCACCTTGTTCTTGTCTTGACTCTCCAAGTGCTTCTTACAAACATAGACAGCTGCTCGAGTCTTTCCAGCACCTGTTGGCAGCCATATGATTATATTCTTTCCTTCCAAAGCAGGCCCAATGACCTCCCACTGATAATCACGCAGCTCCATTGGATCACGCTAAATCTGCTGAACTATAAGGAAAAAAGACAATGAAGATGTGTGCAAGAGTCAGACCAATTCAGCCCAATCTTCTAACTTAATTTACCTGCCCAGATCTTGCTGAAAAAAGCAATTTTTCATTATATAAACCCTATGGCATGCAGAAGAGCACAATCAAGTCCATTAAAAAAACAGAAGAAGGGAAGAGATTTGACAGGGATAAGGAAAAAGCAACAGATGAACCGAACGTACAATAAAACTAAAGAATTAAAAATATCATGAACACAAGGTGAAAAAATACAGGTTGGAGTTCATTTTTGCAGCTACCTGTGTACCTATCATTCAACCCCAATCTACAGATAATTTCCTTTCAGTTAGCTGGACTACTTGCCATCAGTTGTCAAATTCTGGCTAGCGAAAATAGAAATTAAACTCCAGCTAGAGATCACCATACCAGAGATAGAGGGTCTAGAACTGTGAGAAACCAGTTCTAGAAGATAGAACAACCTTTACAAAAATATCCTACTTTTTGGATAAAGTATTGGTTTGCTGGTTTTGAAAATCTTACCATCTAGTTCCACTTTCTTTTATTTACTAAATTACACTTTCATGCTTATATTTTTCCACTTGCTGTACAAGTAGTCTTCAACTTACAACAGTTCGTTCATGACAATTCAAAGTTACAACAGCACTGAAAAAAGTAACTTGTGACCATTTCACACACTTATGACCATTGCAGCATCCCGTGGTCATGTGATCAAAATTCAACTGCTTGGCAACTAGGTCATATTTATATGTTGATTGCAACGTCTCAGGGTCAACTGATCGCCTTTGGCAAGCAAAGTTAACGGGAAAGCCATATATACTTCACAACACTATTACTAACTTAACAACTGAAGTGATTCACTTAACAACTGTGGCAACAAAGGTTGTAAAATGGAGCAAAACTCACTTAACAAATGTTTCACTTAGCAACAGAAATTTTGGTCTCACTTATGATTATAAGTTGAAGAGTTCCTATGTTGCCTTAGAATCCATGCCTTAGAAGTCAATTTTAAAGGTTTTGGGACTGACGGGGGAAAGTATCCATGAACTATTCAACAGAAAGCCAAAAGCATTCTTTTTTAATCTATGCAAAAGGAAAACATACTACATTCTTTTTTGATCAATAGATAACATTTCCTTTTTGAACTAAATAAATTATACATCTCTTGAATCCAGTCCTTAATATCAGAATAATAGTAAATTCAGTTTTTACAAAATATTCTCCAAGCAATATCCCAAGTCCAATGTCACCATACCTCCTAAAACAATCAGTTTCAAAATCTATTAAATTATTCCAAAAGGATGACAGTGACTTTAAGCATGCTGTATCTAATATTAAGCATAAGTGGAAATAACATGATATGCAAAGAAACCCAATGTATTATAACCCATAAACAATTAAAATAGTTACAGCTCAGAAGCGAATGCACAATTCACTACAAACCATCTCAAATTATATACATACCCATTCAATAGCCTGAGCTGGATGCAGTAGAAAAGACGTCTGACATATGAAGTCACATTTATAGTGTTTCCCCTTGCATAGCTTTCTATTATGCCCAGCGAGAGCTTGAAACGAAACTAAAAATGCAGTGTTTATACTGTGGAGCTCCAGCCAAGGGGGTTCTCGACAGCCACATAAATAGGCTTGGCAAACCACTTACCTTCGAGACACACAAGTTCTGCACAACCTCCCCTCAATACTACTGAATCCCATATGAGAAAAATCTGGTAGATTCTTCTTTATTATGTTCTGGCTGTACCTACATACTTTATTAAAAAGTATATATTTGTGAACTGCAACTTTTTACATCCAATATGATTTAAAACTATTGGGCTACAATATTTAGCTTGCTCTGCTTTTGTAAATTTTGATGCTTTTATCACAATATAGTACTTTTATCTTATTTATCATTAAATATTTTAAGTTTACATAAATTTGTTTTAGGAAACTGCAGATACTTAATTGGCAAAGAAAAATATCTCAAGGGTTAAGTCGCTTCCTTACACTTTCAGTAAGATACTCAGTTCGGATCCATGCTAATTCAGTGATGGTTCAGCCATGATACAGTTAGTCCTTGACTTATGACTGCCTAGTTGAGCCTAGCAATTATGGTTATGTTGTTACATAAAATGAGTCATCATTTGACTGACCCAATTTTACAACTTTTTTTCATTGCAATCATTAAGTGAATATAGTAGTCATAACATGAATGTTATGAAAAAATCTTTCAGGACAGCTCCTTGCCTAACCTATGGTCACAAGCCACGGTCATCCCCATCTTCAAAAAGAGAGACCCCAGCCTAGTTGAAAATTACAGACCAATTTCTTTATGCTGCGTCACCTGTAAAGTCATGGAATTAATTATTAACCAATCCATTATCCTCCACTTAGAGACAAACAACCTACTCTCTAATAAACAATTTGGTTTCAGAAAAAAACTATCCTGTAATCTGCAACTCTTACACTGTAAAAACATATGGACTACACAACTCGACCAAGGCAAAGCAATAGACGCAATCTACATAGACTTCTGTAAAGCCTTTGATTCAGTGGTACACAACAAACTACTCCTAAAACTAAAATCTTATGGTATCTTTGGACACCTGCATAACTGGATAGAAGCATTCCTGTCAAACAGACAACAAATGGTCAAAATTGAGAGCGTCCTATCAAATTCTGTACCTGTCAACAGTGGTGTCCCCAAGGCAGTGTTCTAGGACCAACTCTCTTCATACTCTACATAAATGACCTCTGTATTCATATTAAGAGCAACTGCGTTCTCTTCGCTGACGATGTAAAGCTATTCAACACCACAGACAATACTGCTACACTTCAAAAAGATCTCGACTATGTATCAGAATGGTCAAGCAAATGGCAACTTCAAATCTCAACAAATAAATGCTCTGTCTCACATACTGGCAAAAAAAATCAGAAAATAAAATACAAGCTGAACAGTCAAGATCTTGTTGATGACCCAAGCTCTGTAAAGGACCTTGGAATACTCATCTCTAATGATCTAAGTGCTAGAGCCCACTGCAACTACATAGCCAAAAAGGCATTAAGAGTTGTTACCCTAGTTGGCAGTGTTACAGTGTTTCTTAATCCACTCCCCCTCCCCACCAGCCAGAAAGACATTTTTTAAATTGAGCAAAAAGAAAAATATATATATATATATATATATATATATATATATATATATATATATATATATATATATATATATATATATATATATATATATATATATATATACAATAATAGCCAAAGGGAGCCTCTATCCTAAAAAAAAAAAAAAAAATCAAAAAGGAGCAAATATATATAAAAGAAAATTCAGTCCGGTTAACTACAAAGTCGCGCTGAAGTTCCAAAAAAAAAAAAGTAAGAAATAGAAAAAAAAATCCAAGCCTCAATTTGACATCCCTTTAAAAAATGCCACTCATACAGTTTTGTCAAAGAAAAATCTCACAGATTTCTTCTTATATTCAGAGTGTCCTTTCAAAACTCAGCTAATTAGCAAAAAAAAAAAAAAAAGTTTCTCACCCAGCCGACATACTTTCACTCTCAGCTCTTCCTTACCGGAGCTGTCCCTACTTCAGCAGCTATGGAGGCTGCCTGTCCGCCGCCAGCAATAGGACTTCTTCCGGATCGAACCAGGGACTTTGCGATGTCCCTGGGATCCAGGAAATGTGCCCTACACGGTCACCATCTCTACGGGACGGTTTAGGTCCGTTAGGACCGACCGGGGGCGCGAGATTACAGCTGTAACGCCGAAACGAAGCTCTCCTCCCCGGCTGGCCATTACTCCCTTTCCCAAAGGCGGTTGCAGCGGTGGTCAGAAATGGCTACCTCGGGACTTCCGGTTTGCAACCTTTCGGAGGCGGAAGGGATTCGTGACCGCGCGATCCCTGCTGCGTTCACCGTCAAGGTTTCCCCGATCCATTTGGATCTGGGGGATATAGCTGCCCCGCAGAGGCAGCTGAAGACAGGGGGGATCCGGCAAGGGGTTTGGGGGTGTCGCAAATCCCCTCCCCTACTGGCTAAACCCCCTTTTCCCAAGGCGGAGGAACGGCGGTCAGCAATGGCCGCCACGAAGAAAGCTGCAGCCGGACAAGCAGGTGCAGGAGGGAGGAAGCTGAAAGAAAAGTGAAAGTTGATTCTAACCGGGACAAGATGGGAGAAAATGACTTGGAATCTTGAAAGCTGCTAAGTATATATTGTTCCCTGTGAGAGTTTTTAAGCTGCGAATATTCTAAAGGGGAAAGTTTTTTCTTTATTCTACTCTCCTTCTTAAAGTGACAGCGGAAAAAAAAAACCTTTTTGGCTGTGAGTGGGAAGGGAGAGTGAAAAAAAGAATTAGAGCAAAATTTGAAAATAAGGAGAAGATTGCCTAGAATTATAAAGAATTTAAAAACTTCCAAAAAATATATTTGAAAAGGATTTGTGATTACTTTAACCCCAGAAAGAGAAAGTGAAGAAGAAGAAGGTATCTAAAAGAAATAGTCTGTTTGGATTGTTTGGTGACTTTGGAACCTTTGGAAATTACTTCTGATTAAATCATCTGGGTGGTTGTTTGGAAAAACTTTTTCTCTACACAATGGCATAATCTATGGATGAATTGGAACTTATATATCAAAAATTTGAAAGAGAAAAACTAGGAGGGGAAGATGGTCTTGACACTATTTTTCAATACTTGGAAATGGCGGTTTATATTTATATGAAGCAGAATGAGGATGATAGGGACAAAGAAGAAGAAGAAGAAGCCATCTTTGATGAACAAATTACTTTGACTGGAGAAGAGAAAAAGCAAGAGAAAAAGGGAAAAAGGTCTTTAAGATCTGGAAAAATAGCCCAAAAAGAGAAGAATAAGGTGAAAAGGGGACATTATGTTAAGAAACAACAGAAAGGGGGAAAGCAGAATAAAAGGGAGGTGGAGAGACAAGGGGTTAAAGAGGATAAGGAGAAGAAGAAACAAGAAAGAAAGGAAGGGATGAGAAATCCTAATGGTGGGGAGCAAGATGTTAAGAAGAAAACTTTTTTTAGAGATAATGGATAAGCTTTATGGCTAAAGGGATTCTAGAAAGATACATAAGACTGCATTGTTATACTTGTATTTAGAAGTAAATATAGAAAATTAGAAACAATATGTAACCTAAAATGTGATAAAATATTTAACATAAATTAGTGAAATTTTTGGTTAAGAAAAGGGAGTACTGTAACGAAACATGATTTAAAATTGTGATGTGGGGGAGGGGGGTGGTAATAATCTTTGAAAAGCATAAGTGTTTCCTAATGAAATAATGAGCTATAATATATGATGAGGGATATAATATATAACTATGGAAAATAGGGCTCCCATAAAAGTATGTGACTTAATTGAAAAGTAATGATTTAAATGTTTAAGATATGAATGAATATTAATACTAATGAATAGATTTGTATTATTTTTGATAATATAGTATAATTTTAGAATGTACCAGACAGAATCCCAATATATGTCATGTGTTTTATATTAAGTATTATAAATGTAGGGGAAAGAGATAAAGGTATCATACTCCATATAGTGTACAGGAGAAGTTTTTTCTTTTTTTTTAAAGAAGGAAAATAAAGGGCTGGCTGGAATAGAACAGACAAAGAATAATAAATATTATAATATGAATTGAGAGGAGATAAATAAAATAAAATAAAATTGAGAAAATTTAAAGGAGAGGAGAAGACATATAGAAAACTGAAAATGTTAATAAGATATGAAATGGTATGTAAAATGAATATGAATTTGAATTTGTGTCTGTACCAAGAGTTTTAACCCGGGACTAATCAACTTTCAGATAAGAGATTTTTTATGCTTTTATGTTTTGTTTTATGTGTATCTATGTATTGTTTGTCTTGAAAATAAAACTTGTTTAAAAAAAAGAAAAAAAAGAA
Organism: Notechis scutatus; assembly: GCF_049901735.1. Taxonomy (NCBI): domain Eukaryota; kingdom Metazoa; phylum Chordata; class Lepidosauria; order Squamata; family Elapidae; genus Notechis; species Notechis scutatus. Next base: position 64,190,982 of record NC_142014.1, on the reverse strand, counting down.
ATGGCCACCTCAAAGAAGAACCCGACCGGACAAGACTGTGCAGGAGGAAGTTTAAAGGAGAAAGCTTGACTGACCGAGTTGAATGGAGAACATCTATTTAAGGTACCTGGAACCTGAATTTTAAAGACTAATACTATTCCTAAAAAAGATCTCAAGCAGCAAAAGAGAAAGGGAAAGGACGGAATTGGCTTTTTTTCCTCTCACATTGACAGTTTTAATTGTCTTGGAACGTTAAGAAGAGATTCGAATAAGATATTGATACTAATCCACTTTGACATTAATAGGCTATTTTTAGCTGAAAATAAACTGTCAAAAGGATAAAGATTCTTGGATAATTTAAAAACCTTCTTTAAAAAAGAAAGAAAGCAGAGGAGGGAAAAAGGAAACAAGGGGGTGGAATCTGGAAAATGGAGGAGACCACCTGGAACTTTAAAAAAAATCGATAGTGGAATTTTAACAAGGCTTGCAAGAGATACATTGTAGCTGAAACTTTGTTACAAGATAACAAAGCCCCTGGAAAGAGAAAGTAAGAAAAGAAGCAAGAAACAGTTTTGGATTATTGGATGATTCCTGGAATTTTGGATGATGAATCCTAATGAAACAAAATAAAATCAATTGGGGGTTGTTTAAATTTTTTTTAAATGGCATCACTCCTTGAAGAGTTTAAAATGAAACTTAAAGAACAAAAAGAAGAAGCACAAGACGGAAGAGGATCTTTTGGCTTCATATTTCAATTTTTAGAAATGGAGATTTTGAACTATGAAAAACAACAAGAAACGCTGGCAGAACAAGAAGGGCAGGATAAAGAAGAAGCCATATTTAATGACCAAGCAACTTTAAGCGGGGCAAAAAAGGGAAAGGAGGGGAAGGGAGTTAAAAACTTAAGCATTGAAGCAACAACCAAAAAAAAGAGTAATTTGAAAAGCAATTATAATACTAGGAAGCAGAAGGGAGGATCACAGTAGGGAGAATCAGATAGAAAAAGGAACAAAAAGGGTTGTTGAAATTCATTTTCCCCCCTCATTAATCTGATGGGCTGGTTGCTGGAAAAAAAAAAAGCAAGGTTATGGCCTACACTTGAAAGAAAACCGGAAGCCTTTAATTGTGGTCTGTCTGGCAAGAACAAAGAATGCTTAGTCACAGAGAATATGCATGTGTAACATTTGTAGCAATTCTAGGTGATAAGAAGACTCATAACAGTAACAAAGAGTTAGACATCCTGCATAACTAAGCTAAAAGTTAGGAGTAGAGATGGCCTGGAGCAAATAGAATGTGCATTAGATAATTCCTGGAGCATTCATTAGCCAAGGTTTACAAATAGGGATGGCTAGAGACTAATAGAACAAATTGTTAGATGATTACTAGAATGTTTATTACATGATATTTCTTATTATCCCGCCTTGTCCCACCTTCTGCTTTAGTGAAACTGTATAAAGCTTTCTTAATCCTTTGTTCTGGGCTCTTGGCATTTTGGCCAGGATCCCTTTTTATAGAGCATTCCAATAAAAGAAAACAAAACCTGTACCTCACATCTGGTGTCCTTCATTGGCCTCACCGAGCAATCGGAAGAGAAGGGCCTTAGTAAGAGAAGTGACCAAGAACCCAATGGTCACTCAGACTGAGCTCCAGAGATCCTGTGTGGAGATAGGACAGAGTTCCAGAAGGACAACCATCACTGCAGCCCTCCACTGATCTGGGCTTTATAGCTTTATAGCTAGATGGAAGATTCTCCTCCATGCAAAACACATAAAAGCCTGCTTAGAGTTTGCAAAAAAAGATCTGAATAAATAACTGTAAGGAACAAACTCTAAGTGGGCTTTCATGTTTATGGAGCTTCTCAGTCATCCAGATCATGGTTGTCCCAAGGGTGCTTCTTTAAGAGGCAACTGAACTTTCTGGTTTTTTTTCTTTGAAGACGTTTTGCTTCTCATCCAAGAAGCTTCTTCAGGGCTTTCATGTATTTCATACTTTCTGAATGCACTGTGAATGTTCCCTACTGGTAGGTCTTGATTAATGGGATTACAAAGCCCACAAAATGGCTGTATTATTCAAATATGTACTATTCAAGTGATACGTCTATGGAAAATAAGGTAATTGTTTCTGGCTGGAGGGAAATAACCAATAAAAAAAATTTAAACGTCTTTTTTGATGTTTGTTAATAAAATATACCAGCAAAAGATTAGAATACGCTTAGAACAATTTTATATTCCACTAAGCCGAAGTAGTTATAGAAAGCAAAGCCAAAGAATTCTGAAAACATTCTCCTTAGATAGACAGACAGACCTCACAACTAATTTAAAATAAATACATCAGGAGAACTAACTACAAGCGGGAAGATGAAGACATACACCCAAAATGCTCCTGCACGTGACAAACCTTCGGCAGTTTTTCCGCCCCAGGAAGGACCGTACTACAGTACCCGCCATGCTTTGCGCCGACGCCGGCTACCATTCTGGAGACGGGAGAGCGCGCGCAGGGCCTGTTGGGGGAGCGCGCGCGCGTGTATGTGTGTCGGCGGCCGGGGAAGGTGGCAGAGCAAGCGCCCTTCCCTGGCGCCTTCTCCTCTTTCTCTCTCTTTCCCTTCCCCGTCCATTCATTGCTGCCCTGCGGACTGTCCGCGCCCCATCTTCTCCGCCATGGAGGCGTTGATTCCGGTCATTAACAAGCTGCAGGACGTCTTCAACACGGTGGGCGCCGATATCATCCAGTTGCCGCAGATCGTGGTGGTCGGGACGCAGGTGAGGCAGGCGGGGCCTGAGCCAGGGTGACCTCCGCTCGGGCTGGAAGCGAACAGATGCCCTTGGGGGAGCCCTCCACCCGTGGGGGTTGGCTGGGAGAGCGGAGTGTTTCAGTGGGATGCGGGTGCAAGAGAGGTGGGTTTCCTTCCTGATCTGGGGGGAGGGGGGTGTTTGAGGGAAGGAAATATTGGCCGGCCAATGCGAGTCTTGCAAAGTGTGGGGGTTGCGGGGTGGTGGTTTGTTGTGGTTGTGGTTATTGTTATTCTCTACAACTCCCAGCGAGTCTGGGAGGTGTGCAAATTTTAAAAATGCATTTATGGATATTGCAGTTGTGATTAGCATTGGCAGCCTTCCAGTTGTAGGACTGGAAGTGAGCTTTATTGTAATTGTATTGGAGTCTTGAGGTGTGCAGGGTTAAGTTTTTATATAAATAAGTTAAGCGGTTGTGATGTGTTTATTAGTGGTGTTAAGAGCTGTATTGACATAAAAACCTTTGCTTTCTTTTTTCTTTTTGGAACCACATGTTACATTCCCCTCCCAGAATGAAAGAAATCACTCTCAAATAGGAAAAGCATGCAGAGAGACTCTTTCCAGTCCTGACTTAATTAATATTTCCCCCTTTACTAGCAAATTAAGGGGAACACAACAGGCCTGAAGGCTGCAAATAGGCAATATAAATTTTTGGGAATAGCACCCTAAATCAGGAGTCCTACAGCTCATTGAACCCTTCAGATTGTTCATCAATTCCCAAACATTGTATGAAATTTTGAAAAATAAATTCTACTTTAATAGCATGACTACTAACAGTAATAACAGTAACCTCTTGGATAGTGTCAGCAATTTTGGGGGATTGATACTGACCACTTTGGGGAAAGCTGCATCAAGGCTACATTGTAAGGTTATCAAAAGGTCTCTGGTGGTTTGTTTTGCTGTTAAATCCTAAGGATGGGATTAGTCGAGTTTGTTAAACAATATTTAAACTGAATAGGAGAAGATATTTGGAAATATTGCAATGGTGTTAAAAGTTAATGCATTTAAATGTTGAGCAGATAAAATCCTGAGCTAGTTAAAGCTAAAAGGAAAAATGGGAACATTTTGTCCCTATGTATTAAATAAGAAAAGTTTGTATGTTTTTGTGTTTGGTTTAGTATGTGCTGTCTGGAGCTGCTGTGCATGAAGATTTATCCTTGCAACAACTGTGTTAAATAAAAGGTCTCTTTGCTGTCACTTTATAAATGAGGAAATGCACGTTGTAAACACATGGTCTTGTATAGACGTATATAGGTGCTGTGGAGGCATTTGGAAGTGATAATAAGAAATATTTTATTCAGAGAACAGTTTGGAGGTGATGCTATAAACAGGGATTATTCTGTCAGTTGCTTTCAGGGGTGAGTAGCTAGGAAAATATAAATGCCACACCCTGTTCTTCAGAGAAAAATATAAATTGTGATTGATAAATCATGGTTAAAATTATAGAAACCATAAGAGATCAGATCTCAGTGATAAGAATTCAGGGATATAATGTGAAAATTAGAGAATATGAAAATCACAAAGTTAATATATTAAATTTAATTGTCACTCACCTTGTCTAAAGTGATGCTAGGCAGCTTATATTTTAATATATAAATATAAAAATTATAAATATAAAAACAAACTGACAAAGGATCAAATACATGTGTAAGGGATAGCATTTTCCAGGAAAAAATAGAGCATTTTGGTTAACAGATTTGTATTATTTTTCCATAATATATACAGGACTAAGTTTACTGAAATCTTGCTGGTGCTGCTAAACTTGTACAGTGAAAGGTTGAAGATCTCAATCTTCCTCTCTTATAAATTGAGGGCACATAGCAGAGTAGAATTAGTAGAAGCTTGGATGTCTATGGAGATTATCAATTAATCCAGGTCATGGTTGCCCCATAGGTGCTTTTCCAAAAGATGACAGGAGTTGATTTCCCCCCCCCTTGAAAATGTCTCATTTCTCATCCAAGAAGCAACTTCAGAGTTCTTCAGAGGCTTGAAATTATTAAGTCATAATGAGGAGGAGGTACAGAAAATGTTTCTCATTGATAGGCTAATGGCTCTGTCTGTAGGCACTTCTCAAAAGAAATGAGTTCTGTAAAAATGGAATGTGTTTGCATAATTGTCTATAAACTATTTCACTAGTTTGCTACATGTGCTAGTTCTGGAGGAAAAGAACAATATATTTCAGTGACTGTCATTTTTATTTGGCCTTGTCTGTAACTTCCAATTAGTATCAGTTAAATTCCTTCAAGCATAACTTTGTACCTATAAAGACAAGAAACTTGATTTTTTTTTAAAAAAAAAGTTGGAATCTCATAGAAAAGAGATATATGTACATACAATCTGAGTTTTTTCATAGCATGAATGCAGACTTTATAAGACATATATTGTAATGTGTCATCCCCCCCCCGCCCCCGAAACAATAGATTTATACACTTTTTCCATAGTATATTCAGGGCTAAATTTATGAAATCTTTTCTCTGTCACAGCTAAATAGAGGAAGGTTGAATATCTCAATCTTCCTTTTCCAGAAACTTTCTAGATTCATATCTCCCTTGCCTTGCCTTAGTATAGCCCTATGGTAGTTTTCTTGCTCATTCATTCATTCATTCATTCATTCATTCATTCAAATTGATCAATCAATCAATTTCTATAGTTGCCCATCTCAGTCAATGATTCTGGGTGGCTTACTGTTCAAAAATATATTACAGTTAAAACAGTAAAAATATTTTAAAACAACAAAAACCAATGAAAACATCTAGAATAAATATACAAAGCTCTTATTGCTGCCACCTATCTTCCTTTACCTGGCACCCTTCCTCCAACTTTCTGCACTTCTACCTTGAATGCTTTCATCAATCACCAATAAAGAACTCACCTTCTGCAAAATTCTTAGCAGAGTAGCACAAGATGCCGTTTAAGATTTCAAGTATATCATTTATATCATTCTCTGAGAAGCTGACAAAAATGGGGTGGTTGTCATGACTATAGTGGGTTATATAAAGGAAGACAACTTTCCAATACAGCATTCTACCAACTAACACCTTTAATCATATTCCACAGCTTCATACCAAAGAGAATTAGGCAATCTGATGAAACATACAAGACTGCATCTACATGAAGATATCCTAGGGTCCCCGATTAGGCAATGTCTACCTATTTCCCAAAATGCATAAGCCAGGCATCTTGGACATTCCATTTGTCCCAAGTTGTAGAACTATGATAACTGGAAAATCGGGCTTGGGACCAGGTTATCTGATGGGCCATCTCTTGCCAGTCACATACACCCAACCCACTAGAGCGGGAGACAAGGAATGTTGTGGGTCCTGTCCCTTAAGGAAACACAACTGGCATGATCCAGAAGAAGTGCCTTCTCCATGGTGGCTCCTTCCCTTTGGAACATCATCCCTCTGGAAATTAGATTGGCCCCCACTGACACTCTTTCAGAAGGCCTGAAGATGTGGTTCTGCCAGCGAGCTTGGGAACCCAGAGTGGGATGGAGCCCATTAAATGACTGGTACAAGTGTGTGTTGTTACCAGAGTGGGGAGTTATTTTATTATTTTAATTAATTTTTATTTCTTTTATATTGTATTTTTATTTCTTGTAAGCCGCCTTGAGTTGCCATGAGCAAGTAGTAAAATTTCCAAATAAAACAAATAATGTAACAATGCATTACATTGTACACACCATATAGCAAAGATTTTGCGTTATGTATTCTAAGTGGAAAACAAGTTTATGTGCATATAAATATATTTGATGAATATATCTTTTTAAAGAAGTTATTGATGATAATTCTATGCCATAGTAGTTCTGCTAAGTCACATTTCCCAGAAATCCTATCATCAGTGGTGAATAATGAGCACTATTGGAGTTGTAAGTCTGAATGTAAGTTCGACCCTGGATATAATTGGATTTGTGGGATTTAATTCAATGGAAACATATTTTAACTGTAGGATATAAATTTAATGAATAAATGAATGTCTCTGAAGCATACCATAAAATACAGGTCTTCAGTTCCCTTGTTTTCTCTGTGTCTTCTAGGGCCTGGATCCTGACCACCCAGTCAGAATTAGTTAGATGACTCCCTCTTATTGTTGGTTTGTCTTGTCATCCTTTTCTGCCACCATATATTGGTGTTGGTACTTAGTTGCTTGCTTTCTTCCTTACAGTCTTATTGTATTATTTTAAAAAAAAAATCACCTGTAATTATTTCCTACAGATTGATATAATTTGGGGGCAAGAGCATGGAAATATTTTGCCATTGCCATCTTCTCCCTCCCCTCCCCTCCCCTTTAGTCTGTTCTGGAGCCCTGGACAATCTTGGTTGTTTCCTATCCTAGATCTTACCAAGTCCAATTTTGCCAAAGCCTTTTCTAGATAAATGAAGATTGGCTAGGTTCCATCAGTTCTGTGATCTTATTATAAAGGCTATTCATAAAATGTCTTGCAAGCATAGTAGTAACCTGAGTCCAAGAGTTGATTTCCCCAAATATAACAAAAAGTAATGAGCAGACTACAAATTTTGGAGATTGAAGTTGAACACATTTAGATATGGCCAGATTGGAGTCATAGTTTAGTCAATAAATAATTTCAAGCAAGATAAAATTGGCCTTTATTTAGAAATTTTTACTGCTGTTAGAAAAGCATGGCACCGTTTGTGCCCATATAAATAGGAAAGCCAGACTTATCTTCTAATCGTATAAAGTAAAATTAGGAGTAGGATTTGTAGGCTTCTGAGATATAATTTTAGCTGGGTGAGGCACTTTTAATCCTTTGCCAAATATCCCAAAGGTGTTCTTTTTAAGACGCAGCTGGACTTTCTGGTTTTTCTTTGAAGACATTTCACTCCTTATCCAAGAAACTTCTTCAGCTCTGACTGGGTGGTGGGGAATGGAAGGATTTATACTCCTTGCAGACAGCTGGTCATTTGCATCCTTTTAGCAAGTTGTTACAGCAACCTGGAGGTTAATCTGTGTTATCAGGGTCAATTGAGTAGTGCAAATGGGTGTGGAGCCTTCTTGGAGCTGTTGAACTGTGTTGTAAACAGGAGACAGGTAGTGTTGTATCTCTCTATTGAGAGAGGGCTGTTCAACTTTGACATAGATGGCTTCTTTAACCCTTCTTTCAAACCAGCGGTCCTCTCTGTCCAAAATGTGGACTTTGCTGTCTTCAGAAGAGTGGCCTTTGTCTTTTAAATGCAGATGGACTGCTGAATCTAGTCTTGATGGCTTTATTCTCCTATGTTGTGCCATGTGTTTATGAAGTGGTGGTTTTGTTTCCCCAATGTACAGATCTGCACATAGCTTACTGCATTGTACTGCATATACCACATTGCTCAGTTTGTGCCTGGATGTTTTATCCTTGGGGTAGACAAGCTTCTGCCTTAGTATATTCTTGGGTTTGAAATGAGCACGTTTCTTGTGTTGGCAGAAGATCCTCCTGAGCTTTTCCAATATTCCTGCGACATATGAAATGACAGCATTGCTTGTTTATTGTTCTCTTCATTGTCTGTTATGGAGGAGCTCCTGTAGGGTCTTTTTTGAGATTTGATGAAGGCCCACTTGGGGTACCACATGTTCTGAGAGCTTGCTTGATATGTTCTTTCTTTCTTTCTTTCTTTCTTTCTTTCTTTCTTTCTTTCTTTCTTTCTTTCTTTCTTTCTTTCTTTCTTTCTTTCTTTCTTTCTTCTTTCTCTCTCTCTCTCTCTCTCTCTCTCTCTCTCTTTCTTTCTTTCTTTCTTTCTTTCTTTCTTTCTTTCTTTCTTTCTTTCTTTCTTCATAGATGTTTGCCAAATACATTTTTAAACGGCTAAAGGCCAAAGAAATGTGGATTCTGTTACATTGGGGTAAAGTCTTATATAGATTTTCTAGGTGTGCTCTGACATAAAATGAAATAAACCTAGAAAGTCAGTAAAAGCTAAAATAAAGAAAATAGGGTAGCTAAAAATGAATATTTTTAAAAAGTACTTATTTTATCAAAAACAAAAGTTTGCTGGCACATACTTATTAATAAGTGTGTAAAAGGCTGTAATCTTAGCATAACCAGTTACTAACAGAAAAATGCCAACAACGTAATTCAAATATCAAACACACTGTAGCTCATAGTTTTAATGAAGAAATCTTGTTTAGGCTCCTTATGTATGTATGGAAAAAACCAAATCCATTGAAATCTTTAAGTGTTACATCAGTTGCATTTTAAAAACTTTAAAACTACACAAATGTTAAAAACTGAAATGCAAAGCAATGTATGTCAGTTATTAGAGTTAATTAGGATATGTGTTTATTCAGAAAATTTGTGTAGTGTATTACAGAATAGAAAAGAGTTTAAATGGAACTTGGCAACTTTAAGACTTGTGGACTTCAACTCCCAGAATTCTCCAGCCAGCTGGCTGGAGAATTCTGGGAGTTGAAGTCCGTAAGTCTTAAAGTTGCCAAGTTTGGAGACCTTTGATATATTGTAATCAAATAGAAACTCTGTAATGTTATTTATTTCCCACCTTTATTATTTTGATAAATAACTCAAGGTGGCTAACATACCTAATATTCCTTTCTCTTCCTGTTAATCCATCCTGAAGGAGAGTCTTGGCTTATCATTAAAATTTTCTGATTCCAGCCTTTGCTTCAAGGATGCTAGTTAGGATGATGGAAGTAGTAATCCTCCAACACATGTGAAGTTGTAACCCAACGTTGAAAAAGGTTACATCTTGATTGACAAAATTAGTCACAGAGAATACCACACCTTCAGTTTACGCCCTAAATCTAATATGTGACCAAGCTCCCATACCTTGTGTTCCCTATCTAGATCAAGAAAACAATAAAATAGTTGAAGTATTTTTCGTAAAGTGGTTTCCTGGTCTTGTGATATATAGGCATAATGTCCAAAGGTTCCTGCTTTTCCTTCCCTTTGTGAGAGATAGACCAATCTCACATAAGAAAATTTTTGGTAACTTAATTATTAAAGAAAAAGAAAAAGAAAATACAATGTTCCAGATTTTGTTTGTTTGTTAGGATGTCTGAGAAGATATTAAATACATTTTAAATTAATGCTGCAGATTACAAGAAAGTGGTATAGAAATCTAACCTCATTTATACAGGGCAGGGAAGGACTGGGGATATTCCACTTTGTTCATTACCTAGAGCCTCTCTCCCTCATAGGAATGTACCTGTGTCATTGCTGGTTACATCATCTCCATCCCTCAAATTATTTAATGTGCAGAAATGGAGAGGATTCACCTAGTGTACACCTAAAAGGGTTAAAGTTGGAATAACCCAAGGCCACTGACTTTGAATTATATGTGCTAATTACCAGTAGCACTGTTTCCAGTGACTCTGGAAAGTTCTATACTTGTTCTATAGTACTGCAGTTAATGTAAACTGTTGCTTGCTATTAGTATCTTTCTCTGCTCAGGCATGCCGGTTAACTTTTTAAATGTTCACTGATGATTAGTAAATACATATTGGGTGATAGTTTTGCTAATTGAAATGAAGGGTGTTTGTGTTTGCTCTCAGCTGGGGTTGCCTGGGAATGTACTGGAGGCAAACTTAACTGGAAATTACTCATAATTACAGTATCTTTTTACTGAACTGCTTTTCTTGGCTAGCCAGATTTGGCGCATTTATCTTTTGTAAGGCAGTTTCTATTATAATAGCAGTAGCACGTAGATTTATATACCACTTCATAGTGCTAATAGAATACAATTGCCAGCACTTCAGGCAGGACTGCAGAAACTTGAGATCCTTTACCTAATGACTACTGGAGCTGCCATTGCTGAGTAGCATAGTTATATGATGTTTTGCTTAATGACTGTTTGGATAATGACTTAGTGACAAAAATCCAGTCCCCATTTGGGCAGTTGAGCAAAAGATACCAATAATGGATTTAAGACAATGTCTTGTTGAAGGTTGGAAGTAAGTTCTTAACAGGTAAGCATGATTTGACAATAAAACAAATTACCCAGAGAAGTCATAGTCTTCTGTTTAGTACATACAGGTGTTCAGGTAAGGCTACACAGTTATTTGTGAGGGATGGTTTAATATACAGTCAGCTGCTGTTTGAATCTGATGGCCTAAATCTGTGATGGCGAACCTATGGCATGTGTGCCACAGGTGGCACACAGAGCCATTTGTGTGGGCAAGTAAGCCCTAGCCAAACTTACCTGCACTGTGCATGTGCGCACCTCCCAGCTGATTTTTGGCCCGTTTGAGGCCTTTTTTGACCTCCTGGGGGCTCAAGGAAAGCCTTTGGAGGCCGAAAAACGGGCCTTCCGGAAATACCGGAAATGCAGAAATAGGCCCGTTTTTCGGCTTCCAAAGCTGCAAAGGCTTTCCTTGAGCCCCCAGGAGGTCAAAAAAGGCCTCAAACGGGCCAAAAATCAGCTGGGAGGTGCGCATGTGCAGTGCAGGTAAGGGGAGGTTGCGTGCGCATGCGCGGGGGGGGGGGGCTGAGTGCATTGCATTGTGGGTGCTGGCACGCTTTCGGCACATCACAACAAAAAGGTTCACCATCACTGGCCTAAATGCTTCCTCCAACTCTGTTCTGTAATCTGTTTATCATTCTATGACATGAAGGTGGTAATTCTTTAACAGAGAAAATTTAAAGTGGGTGGTGGACATGAAATGATAGTAGTATTGTACCTTGAATCTGGATTTAAATTTTCTTTGTGATGTACTTAGATTAACCAGCAAACCACAAGAATACCCAGTATACCACTTAGTAATTTTAATAATCACTATTAAGTAAGTGCCTCTGCTTTTTGAGAACAATTTCTTTCAGTCATATCACCACCGTGTCCCTGATACTCCTATATTTTTGTCTCAGAGTTTGACATCATTTATCTAATCGAACTTGTTTGCAGTCCATAAATCATGTGTCCTAATACAGGTGGATGGTGGATTATTATTTTTTCTGCAACAGGTCAACATGGCTACTCCTATTTCTTAGGCAGAAATTTCTTATTTCTGTCTATTATCTTGCCTCTGCAAGATAACTTTGTTCCTGCTCTGGTTTATGTTTTGAGAAAGAACAGATAAATGAAACAGACACTGATTAGTTGTTGATTCTTTACATCCCGGAGAATACTGAATGAAGAAATTTACAGTGCATTTAAACTGTGTTTAATATGATTCTGCAGGGCCATATAAGATTTTCTTTGTTTTTCATTTGTTAAGCATAAATATTAAACACAAATATTTAGTTTATTACTTATTAAATTATTGTCCTTCCCACCTCACTGTCAAGTGACTCATTGTGGCTATACTACAAGAATGTGACTTCTGCTTTCTCTTTTTTCCTGGTATGGTTTCCTTACTAATTGTGAAATCTGCTTTCTGAAACTGGTTTTGTTGATAACTGTTTGGTGTTGATGAAACAATGGTGTATCCATTCATGCTGCTTAAGATGATCTAATTAAAGCAGGGGTGTCAAACTCAATTTCATTGAAGGCCACATCAGGGATATGTTTGACCTAGGAGGGCCGGGTGGGCGTGGCTGACTAGGTGGGCATGGCCATCTTGACGCCACTCACTGGGTGTGGCTGACTCGGTGGGTGTGGCCAGCTTGACGCCACTCACTGGGTGTGGCTGACTGGATGGGCATGGCCAGCTTGACACTACTCCCCAAACTGCTGGCATGTTTCCTGTTTGCTTTTCGGTAGACTGGGCTGAAGCAATGCGAGCCGACCCCTTACATTTTCCAAGACGGCCCCGAGGGCCAGATCTGAACACATCATAGGCTGGATCCGGCCCACGGGCCTTGAGTTTGACACCCCTGATTTAAAGAGTCTTATATGGTAGGGTAGCGACTAGTTTCAAAGGTTCTTTTTTACATAGTTGCAAGTGAAATAAAAATCCAAAATTTGAAAAGTATATTTAAAGGGGAGTTTACTTCAAGGAATTATATTTTAATGTGTTACTTTTATGTAACTAGAATGCTTACACATGGGTCAAACTTTGCAGGTCATCTTCTCATTGCAGGTCCAGGTAAGAGTGATAAGTAGATGTCAGTGACAGCAGTAGGGAAGTTGTGTGCTTGTTTTTGTGTTGTTATATTCTTGGCAGATTTAAATAGACAAGGTACACTTAAAAAGCAGTCAAAGGAACTTGGTGTATAGTATATTAAAATGGTTCATATCATTATGAAAATCAGCAAATACACAATCTCAAGCCCCAAAATATTCATTTTCACTTATACCTTGCCTTCCCATTAAAGAAGGCACCTAGGACTCTTTTCCAAGCACCTGATTCAACAGGTAACAGTTTTAGTTGTCCTCTGAAACTCAGCAACATAATATTAACCGTACATCACCAGGAATTTTCTGCACCGTTAGTTAGCAATAGATTCTGATTTAATATATTCATACAAAATTACTGAGCATCTTGCACACTTCACATCATCTCTCCCCCTTTGAATCTGGATTGCCAAGGACAAACCCACCTCAATGGGAGTTTATTTTGATGACTGAGATGAAAGAAACTGTCCAAAGTTATTGGAATGGTGGCATGAGTATTTAAGTCCTCTCTTCTCATTTTCAGAGCAGTGGCAAAAGTTCTGTACTAGAAAGCCTAGTTGGAAGAGATCTGCTCCCAAGAGGCACTGGGATTGTTACTCGAAGACCCCTCATCCTGCAGCTGGTACATGTTACATCAGAAGAAAGTCGGAAAACCACTGGAGATGAAAACGGTAAGGCCTGCCCTCTGTGCGATTAGTGGATATTTAAATGGTGATTATGAGGCTTTGTCATGCAGTCAACACGGAGAAGAAGCAGTACTTAAATTTCTCCTGTGCCTTAGGTTTTTTAAATTACTATTTTTCTCCCTTTAAGTATCCTGATGTTGAAGTACAGGTAGCAAATTGCAACAAGAATTCAGTAATTTTATGTCTAAGGAAGTTTATATATGGGGGGAAAGAAAGATCTAATGAAATAAGTTTATATTGTATATGGGTATATGAATGTGTTCAATTAATCAATCAATCAGTTTATTACAGTCTTAGACCAGAGACCAGAACAAATAAAACACTCAGTAAATATACAATTAAAAATTCTAGTATAAAATAATAAATAAGAACTAAAATCTATAATAAAATCCAGTCTGTCCATTATACATGGTCTAACTATACTAACATTACAATCCATAAACTCTGTGGCCCATTGTAGATCCATTGCTAAAAGGGAAAAGATTAAGCAGTGCAAAGGGTTTGCTACATTATAGTTATATAACAGTGATGTGCTGAAAGCGCGCACACACACGTGTGTGCCAGCACCCACAATGCAGTGTGCCTCCCCCCGCTCATGCGCACGCAACACCCCCCATTCCCCCTTACCTGCACTGTGCATGTGCGCACCTCCCAGTTGATTTTCGGCCCATTTGAGGCCTTTTTCGCCCTCTCAGGGACTCCCAGGGAAATACCAGAAGTGACGAAACAGGCCCATTTTTCATCCTCCAAAGGCTGCAGAGGCTTCCCTCAAGCCCCCGGGAGGACGAAATGGCCTCCCCTGGGCTCCAGAGACCCTCCAGAGGCTGAAAACGAGCACTTCCGATATTTCCAGAAGGCCCATTTTTGGGCCTCCCGAGGCTGCAGAGGCTTCCCTCGAGCCTCTGGAGGCTGAAAATGGCCTCAAACAGGCCGAAAATTAGCTGGGAGGCATGTGCATGCGCAGTGCAGGTAAGTTTGGCTGGGGTTCGCATGCCCGCACAAATGACTCTGCATGCCACCTGTGGCACACATGCCATAGGTTCGCTATCACGGTTATATAACATAACTATGGTGGAGAAGACATGTGTTTGTGACGAATCCCCAGTATTGCTGTGCAGAATCTGGCCACCTGCGCTGTATTTATGGACTGTTCATCCTTAAGCAGCCACTACAAGATAGGTAGTGAATGTGTTCTAAAATATGTTTATTTCTTTTTGTACATGTAATGTTGGGGGAATCAAATTTAGGCATAGTTTTTTAACAGTATTTTAGATTAAGGGCTCTCCAACGGTGCGCTATGGAACCTGGCAGTTCTTTGAAAAGTTGATGAAGGTTCTGTGCAGCTGAGAAGGTTCATTTGCATGCAGCCAATTTTCTATCCCTAGAATTTTGTCTCTCGATTAGGGTTTTGGGAAATGAATTTTTTGAACAGGTTCTACAGCCTGAAATAGTTTGGAAACTCCTGCTTTACAATGTTCAAAGCACTTCATTGACAACTTTCACTATATCTGACAGCAAGTTAGGATATATTAGTATTATATTGTATTATAGTCAGAGCTCCAGCATCTGGAGACACTTTCTCATATAAAGAAGGACCTAAACAGTGATTACTACTTTCTAAAGCTCTACGAACATTTCTTTACTGTAAAAGCAGGAATTTGTCCTCTTGAAGAATCATCCTTTTTTCTTAATCTTTATGTTCAGGTTCCCCAATGCCCCATGCTTAATCAGAAGATTAAGAGAATGTAATTTGCCCTTCTGGGAAAATGATTTTAATTGGGCAACAGGGGAAGTGGAATATATTGGACCTGTTTTTATTATGGAAAGAAAAAAAATATCAAGAAAATACATTATTTGTATGACTAGTATTTGAATTTTCCCCATATATTTCTCTCAATGAAAAATACCATGAAAGGTTTTACTGAAATTAAAAGCTTTAAATGATAAAAGAAAGATAAAATGTTTTTGCTGTCCTTACAAAATATATT